>NC_060139.1:441911753-442536753 GCF_021461385.2 Schistocerca piceifrons | reverse complement strand
AAACATTAAACACTGCGCAGCTTATTTATTGCCAAATAGAGATGGAGGCTTTAGCAATTATTATTTGTGGGTTCAAGACATTTTATATATATTTGTATGGCAGAAAATTCTACCAATTGACTGACAACAAACCTTTGATTCCCTTGTTCAGGCATCGCTCTAAGCTCCCAGGCAAGACGACAAAGCGCTTGCACCGTTGGGTGTTGTTGTTAAGCGAATAGCACTACGAATCTTCTGCACCTGTGGTCTATGGCTAGCTAGCTTCTTTGATTAGTAATCAAACCGTCATGTATTCCGTGTTCAACCCGCCACAGCTTAAATTTTGATTGATAGTCAGCTATTGGCGGTCGAAAAACTTTCGGCATAAGAAGTCACCCTCAATGTGCCAACGGCCTTGTCAAAGAAGGCTGAGGAGCAGACAGCGGTTCAGGGCACTCTTTTATCCTTGGAGTGGGAAACTGTCCATAAAGGCAGAAGAATCAGCAATGATTTAGGATATAATGATGCAAAAGGCAATAGAAACCAACGCATTAAAGACACATAACGTGTATCCACAGTACGCGTGGTCTGTAATTGAAAAAGTGTATTGATGATCTGTCCACTGACAAAGGATTCTGGAATAGTGCCCCATTCTGATCTCCGGAAGAGGATTGCCAGGGGGGTGGTGACCATGAGTGAAAGAGTGAATAATAAACGAAAGGATAGTGTTCGATGCGTGGAATGTCAGAAGCTTGAATGTGGTAGGGAAGCTAGAGAATCTAAAAAGGGAAATGCAAAGGCTCAATCTAGATATAGTAGGTGTCATTGAAGCAATATGGAAAGGAAAGGATTTCTGGGCAGATGATTATAGGGTAATATCAACAGCAGCAGAAAATGATATAACTGGAGTAAGATCCGTTATGAATAAAAGGTAGGGCAAAGAACGTGTTACAATGAACAGTTCGTGATAGTGTTGTTCTTGTCAGAATCGACAGCAAACCCACACCTACAAAGATAGATCAGGTATACATGCCGATGTCGCAAGCTGAAGATGAAGAGATAGATAAAGTACATGCGGATATTGAAAGGATAGTACAGTACATAAAGGGAAATGAAAATCTAATATTCATGGGGTGCTGGAATGCAGTTGTATGAGAAACAGTAGAAGAAAAGGTTACAGGAGAATTTGGGCTTGGAACAAGGAATGAGAGAGGAGAAAGACCAATTGAGTTCTGTCATAAATTTCAGCTAGTAATAGTGAATACTCTGTACAAAAATCACAAGAGGAGGAGGTATACTTGGGAAAGACCGGGTGACACGGAAGGATTTCATTTAGATTACATCATGGCCAAACAGAGATTCCGAAATCAGATACTGGATTGCAAGGCGTACCCACGAGCAGATATAGATTCAGATCACAATATAGTAGCGATGAAGAGTAGGCTGAAGCGTAAGACATTAGTCAGGGAGAATCAATACTCAAAGAAGTGAGATGCAGAAGTACCAAGGGATGATGAGACACGCTTGAAATCTCTAAGGCTTTAGACACAGCAATAAGGAATAGCTCAGTAGGCAGTACAGTTGAAGAGGAATGGACATCTCTGAAAAGGGCAGTCACAGAAGTTGGAAAGAAAAACATAAATATAAAGAAGGTACGTGTGAAGAAACCATGCGTAACATAAGAAGTATTACAGTTGATCGATGAAAGAAGAAAATATAAAAATGATCTGGGAACTTCAGGAATACAGAACTACGATATCTACAATATGTACAAGGGCCAAGAGGGAATAATAAGAGTGGACGACTACGAACGGATTAAAGAGGGTGTGAGACAAGGATGTTTTCTTTCCCCCCTACTGTTCGATCTGAACATCGAAGAAGCAATGATGAAAATAAAAGATAGGTTCATGAGAGGAATTAAAATTCTAGGTGAAGGAATACCAATTATACGATTTGCTGATGGCTTTGCTATCCTGAGTGAAAGTGAAGAAGAATTACATTATCTGCTGAATGGAATGAACAATCTAATAAGTACACAATATGGACTGAGAGAAATCGAAGAAAGAGGAATCTAATGAGAAGTAACAAAAATGAGATCAGTGAGAAACTTAACATCGGTACTGATGGTCAAGAAGTAGATGAAGTTAAGGAATTCTGATGCCTTGGCTACAAAATAACCAATGAAGGACGAAGCAAGGAGGACATCAAAAGCAGACTAGCACTGGCAAAGAGGTCATTCCTAGCCAAGAAAAGTCTACTAGTATCAAACATAGGCCTTAATTCGAGGAGGAAATATCTGATAATGTACGTCTGAAACACAGCATTGTATGGTAGTGAAATGTGGACTGTGGGAAATCCGGAATAGAAGAGAATCGAAGCATTTCACATGAGGTGCAACAGCAGAATGTTATAAATTAGGTGGACTGGTAAGGTAGGGAATGAGGAGGTTGTGCGCAGAATCAGAGAGGAACGGGATATTTAGGGAACACTGGCAAGGAGAAGGGACAGGATGACAGGACTGCTGTTAATACTTCAGGGAATGACTTACTTGGTACTAGAGGGACCTGTAGATGGCAAAACCCGTAGAGGAAGACAGATTAGAATACACCCAGCAAATAATTGAGGATGTAGGTTGCAAGTGCTAATTTGAGACGAAGAAGTTGGCACAGGAGAGGAATTCGTGGCGGCCGCATAAACTAGTCAGAAAACTGATGACCCTCCAAAAAAAAACCTTACGAAATCCATTTCCTCTCACGGCCCAACGCACAAGTGCACATGCTCTGTCCCGCCTCCATGACAGGGAATTTGATTGCCAGGAAAGTGTTTGCTTCACAATCCTTAACGAATTCCAACTGATGGCACGCTAGGTAGCCTTGGCGCAATTGCATGACCAGTCCTGCAAAATGTTTTGTCAGCAGCCCAGAGAGGCTGGCTGGAGTATAATTCCTGCCAGGTCGTCCCAAGTTCTTGTAATTGTTTCGCACTGCTCTACTGCCTGAACACCGCAATTGATTTCTTAATGCTGGCCACAGACAGTCTGATTCCCTGGTGATCACCCAGACCCTGCTCTGGCCCTGCAGCCTCCAGTTACCGGTCTGACATTGATATTGACATTGAAAGTGTGTGCTACTTTTTTCGCGCCTGCTCCCTGAACCAGGCATCCCCATTACCAAATTTCTCGCCATGGCCCTGCCCTGGTCACCAGTGGGAAAGGGACGATGTCGATTCGCTGGGGCTTTTCAGGGAGCTATGTGGCAGCTGGTAATGTACGACCTCGGGGATACCCTCTGGAACTTCCCATTCTAGCACATGTTCTGTGCACTACCGCTTCTGGTACTATCCGTCCCTTGAAAGGATCTGCACCATTGAAGACACATTCGAATATGACTATGTGCTAGCGAAATATATATCCACCTCTGTCAACAGGATAATACCAGCTGAAATTCTGAAGGGGGATCGACAACGGACCCTGTTAGACTTCCTGTGTCCTATACACTGCGCTTATCCTGTCCACAGGCGCGCCTATGCACAGGTGACCTGTGTCTGGACATGTACATTCAGCCAAGGTGGACCCAAGGGGACAACATAGGATGTAGGAGGCGATAGCTGTTTGATGTCATGACAGGAGATATCCTCTTGAACAATCACCACAACCAGCCCAGACTGGACACCAGGGTTGCCACCAGCTAGGATTCTCACCATCTCCACATGCCTCCTGGACCTTGGTATGAGCACTGTCCCTGTCCCCCTCACTCGCTAGCAGGTGGATAAGGAGATCATGGTTTGTGGAGTCTATGGAGACCGTCCCTCTCCCCTTACTTTCCTTCACTCCAGTGGCACCACACCAGTTTATTGCAGAGGGGATGCCACCACTTCCACCACAACTGCAGCATTTGACGTGGCTCCCTGACTGAGTCGACCCTGAGCTGATGGTACTTGGTCTGCTCTCCCTCCCACACCACTGACACTTGCATGGGCCAAGACATTCTCGTCCGTGTGTGCCAATTTCAGGGAGGAGGGTCTTAATAAATCCACCAATAGAAATATATAGTGGGTGGGAGGTGCTACAACTCAAGGATGCAGAGCACCACCAGAGATGCAGAACGTGAGTCACATAGACTGAGCTACTGACAGCAACAGGCAAGCAAGCAACTGTGGCTCAGTGTTGTACAGTATACAGCATGTGCTGTTCCCAGTCACACCTAGCTTCTATGTGGATACTGACCCGATTGTGGACTTTGACTTGGTGGTGTTTGTTCAGTGCTTCATTCACTACTTGGATTTGTTCATGACGTACACGTTATCATCAAGTGCTGAATACGTTACAGTCAGAGTATTAGGTACAAGCACAGCCATTTAGTTATGAGCAATGTACATCAACAGAAAGACAGCCTACACGACAGAGTATTAACCTTTGTCGACGAACCTATGCTTACTTTCAGAAATGCTGGGCGTGTACAGTGCCTTTTTTTTACCATCACTACTTCCTGTCCGATTATGGGACACTGTTGTTTTAATAACACTCTGATGCACGGTCTGATGGCCTGTTTAACATTTTATTATTACTGTTAAACACTGCATTCAGTCGGGAGAATCAATCGTGTGGACAATTTGTTCCTTTTACGAAAGATTGCGAATTCCAGATGTGTACGAAGCCTTTTTGGACGATTTAACACAGACTCAGTGATTGCAAGCTCTCTTCGACACAGCTGAAACTTCCCCACTAATTACAGGGCCAACGTGATCATCAAATGACTCAGAAAAGACTCATTCGTTCATTCACTTCAGAACAAAAAAGTCACAAACCTTATTTACGAAGGAAATTGTGTATTCAATCCATCTCCATTACATGTCCATATCTCCGGTGATTCCACGTCTTAATTATTTTCCGTTTACAGTCTCTTTCTCTTCAAACAAACCGCTAGTGGCACAAATGTTAATTGGCTCGCTTTAGCGAGAAGAAAAGCAAAATATGTATCTCTCAGTAACACGTCAATCCCTCAACAGATACTCCAGAAGCTGTCCTAGTTACCCCTCTAACAACCATGGAGAATGCATATATGCATCTCTGATATTTCAAAGAATAAACTCTCTAGAAAATACTTTGGCGTCGTCGAGCTGTCGCCTCATACGTTACGAGAAAATCAGATCAGATACTTTTCCAAAGTGAATGAATGTGGATGGTTTGATTGACAATGATTAATTGGTGCGTGGTAGAGGGTATTTTCTGTGGGGACATTACAAGCCCCTCGCAGCGAGCGAAGATTGTGTGCCTAATTTTGATTTACCGAACACACTTCGCGAGCTATCTATCAGCGTGAGTAACCCGGAAGTGATGAGTGTCAGTCCTCCGACTGAAAAAAAAATTATGTTTAAGACAGACGAAGAAAAGAAACATTGAAAACAGAAGAAATGAAGAGACAGGTGCCGCGGCTGTATTGCTTTTAGGTGCATCAAGGTGTTATGTCTGCTGTGCACAACCAAGGAAGATGATCTTTCATGAAACTGTTATCAGGGTCTACCTATTCGGGAACTTTCTTAAGCAGGGAAACCTTGGAAAACCTCTTAAGCCTAGACCCCCAGCCTACGGTACATAGAAGATAGGAAATCCTACAGAAGAGAAAAAATAATTTTGAAATTGATCTCTAAATGAAAGATAGGTATCGATTTATATAACGATGTGGAGAAGAGTGATTTGTGCCTCCAGCTAAAAAAAAATTTACAATAAATAACTCGAGTTTTTTTTCTTTTTTTTTTTACAATCTTGTTCCCAGGACAATATCTTGCGGTGCTGAAACTCCCACGGATCTTGCATGTCCCCGACGTCCACATTTGTAGTCGGGTCTTCCACGCGGCCCACAATGGGAAGAGTAGAAGGGACAGGGATACCAGATTTTACATGCAACATTCATCCCAAAAGAATTAGCAATGACCGAAAGGGAAACTCTTCCTGTAAATGAACTGGTTAGGTTGCACCGTCCAAGATTCTCCTTTTTGAAAACAAAATCTCTATGGCTTCATGCATCCTTTTTCTTACGATGTACTGCAAGGAATTTAGCCATTGACTTAAAGTTTCCATTTATCCATTGACTAATGCTGTTGCCGAAAACATCATAATATTTACTCCAGTTTGAATTTTCTTTTGAACTTCGCATCACCACTTGTGCTTGTAAATCCAAAAATTCTGACACATTTTCCGTCAATGATTTATTCTTCGTAATTTAAAGGATTCATGCAACTTGCAGTAGATTTTGGATTCAAATCATCGAATAATGGAAAGTGTGGTTCATTTTATACAAAGACATAATCCATCATTTCCTTGAAAAGTCATATCATTTATCTATACTCATAAAATTTTTATCCTAAATACATATATTTCTCCGCTTGATTGCTGTAATGTAAAAGTTATTAGTAGTGAGTAATGTGGATTCACTTCTTTCATTTATTCTCTGATTCATCCGGCATTCATACATGCACATATATGGAAATGGATTTTCGAACAAAATTCCAGAGTGAACAAGACCCATTAAATAACTACTAATTCTATGAATCTTAGTTTCTTTTGACATTCAACAATAAATCAAGAACTCATAACGTCTAATTATGACACTTTTTTGAAGTTCAACATCAATCAGTTTCCCCTCGCGTTTGATGCGCGTCTCTTACAAAGTATATTTGTGTCGTCTATATCGATTCTAACTCTCGCGCCGACGTCAATTGTTTTGCGCGGGAAAATATCTTTGCGGCGTTAACCATCACTCATGATTCACTGCCTAAACGCATCACTTCACACGTTTACACATCTAAGCGTGCGCTTGAAATTATATATGAACATTCACTGGGAACCTCTTTTGATTATGCAGCGTCATTTTCGGGAAACATTTCTTTCTTCTTGAAGGTCATTCAGATCCTTTATAAATCTTGATGACATTAGCAATGCTAAAGTTCCATGTTTACCCAAACACAGGGGAAGCCTATCTCCACTATCTTCTTTGCAGCACTCGATAGTAATAGTTAGTCACTATTTCTACAATCTGTGTCACAGGTTAATTATTTCAGTTTAAAGTTTTCAAACACTAAACACACACAATTTATTGATATGTTTTTACGAGCGTTCATCTCTGTCACTCGCAACACCATCCCTCCCTATCTTCTAATTTTCATTAAATTTTTTCAAGTCGTTATGGGAAAATAACCCTTTAATTTTGTTAGATCCCGGGTATGCTAACAGATAAGCCATCTGATCCGAAGGTTGCTGTTGTAACCTTTGAATGACACTTCCCCATTGAGCATCTCTTTTCTGTAACTGTGCCACATGCGCACACAAATTGACGTAGTACGTCTTATATGGATTTTCCTGCAGCAGTAATACAGGGAATTCGGAGTAATTATTTACTTAAATCTCTTTGGTCAAACCCTGTGGTGACCTTGATAGAGCGTCAGCAATAATGTTTTGCTGTCCTGAGACATGCACGATCTTAAATTGGTATTGTTGCAGAGCGAGAGTCCATCTAGCCAGTCTGGGGTGTAGCAGTTTACGCGTTTGTAAAAACGTTAATGATTGATGATCGCAATATACGATAGTCTTTGACCCATATAGATAATAATGAAATTTTTTAAATCCCCAGATGACCGCAAGAGCCTCTAATTCTGTCGTCGTGTAAGTTCGTTCACAGTTGGACAAAACACGACTAGCAAACGCAATAGGACAGAAGGTGAGTTGTCCATTTATCTTGCGTACTTGGAAAAGGCACACTCCAATAACCACATTCGACGAATATGTTGACAAGTAAAATTCTTCTTGCATGTCCGGATGGTACAAAAGCGGTGCATTTACTAATTGCTTCTTTACGTCTTCGAATGCTTCTTGACACTCTAATGTCCAGAGCCAGGGCACATCCTTCTTCAGCAGACTATTTAGAGCTGCTGCGTTCATCGCCTGATTTGTTATGAATATTCTAAAAAATGAGGCCAGGCCCATAAACCCTTTTAATTGCCTCCTATTCCTGGGTGTTGGAAACTTACTAATCGCAATTAGCTTCTCCTTGGTTGGTAAAATTCCCTTTGCGTCAATTATATGCCCCAGGAACTTGATTCTGTTTACTGCAAAATGGGATTTCTGTAGGTTAGCAGTTATTCCCATGGTTTTGAACACGTCCAACACTCGGTTCAGTAAGGTAATATGCTCCTCCCAAGTTTTCGATGCAATAAGCAGATCATCAACAAACACTGTTATCCTGCTTCTGAGTTCTGGGCCTAGTGCATAATCTAGAGCTGCTATAAGGATTCCGGCACTAATGTTGAGTCCGAAAGGAACTACAGTAAATTGGTAACTTCTTCCGGCATAAATGAAAGCCGTATACTTCTTTGATGACTCATCCAGCTTGACTTGCCAATAAGAGCTCCGCAAATCAATGCTCGTCAAATATTGGACATCCTGGAACCGTTGTATAAGTTTGTCTATGTTTTCCGGATGTGTTCTCACTGGAACTATGATTTTATTTATTTCTCTGGCGTCGAGTACCAGTCTAACAGTCCCATTTGCTTTTGGCACAACTAACAATGGGGAGCAGTATGGGCTTGTAGAGGGTTCGATCAAACCCCATTTCAGCATGTGATCTATTTCCTTTTGAACTTGAGCCTTTAACCTCCACGGAACAGGATAGAAAGTTCTACAATACGTTTCGTGCGGCTTGACGTAGAGATGGCATATGTATCCCTTAATAACTCCTGGCCTTTCATCAAAAACGTTTTCATACGTTAATAATAATTCATTGAGCGGCTTCTTCTGATCTTCGATAATGCAGTCGGATTCATTTAACTTTTCAAACACTAATTGACCGAAATCTTCTTTGACTTGGAACTCATTAATTACGTGCTCTTTAGAATTTTGGGCCGTCCTGATTACTTGCACACTGATCCCACAATTATATTTTCTCGTAAGGCTTTTTTTTTCTCAACAACTCCAACTCAATTTCTTGTTTATTAACATTCAACCAAATTTTTCCTGTTTTCAAATCTATTCTGCATCCGTATTGACGTAGGCTGTCGACTCCGATAATGCAATCTACCACAAAATTTTCCACAACAAGGAATGTGCTTAATATTGCTACATTTCCGAATTCCACACCAAGTAGTGACTGCACCTTTACATTAGCCGATCGAGCCCCAACGGCGCCTAATATTCTGCAATCTTGAACTGGAAATACTGGTACTCGTCTTATATTTCTGATCCTGTTGAATAGTGCCTCCGAAATAACATTTGTGGTTGCAGCTGTGTCTATAACCGCCACTGTAGGTACGGTCTCCATAATGACTTGCACTTCGGCTACTGCCACCTGTTCCTTATCCTCATCTTGTGGTTCTAAGTCCTCGGTCAGTTCATCTGCCAGTAATCGTCCATCATTATACGTTAGCATGGGTACACATATCCTGTTGCCCCTCAACCAATTGTTGACCGCTCCTCCGGGGCACGGGTAGGTCCTTACAAGTTTGTTGAATTTTGATTTGTCTGCTGGTTGACATCATCCGTCACTTCGGTAATTACCTGTTGATTCGTAGATGTCCGTCCCCACTGATGTTGGCTATTTGAATTCATTCCTCCCGGTTGATTCCACTTTCTATTATTGTTATTATTCCAGGCTTGGGGTCTGAAATTTCTTTCGTTCCCCCACACGGGATTGTATCTTTTCCCGTTCCTGTTGTTCCTTGAATAGCCCCTCGCAAGACCATTGCCGGGATTACTATTGAGATTTTGAGGGGTTTCTCCATTATTTAACGATCTCTGTTCATTCCTTCTAAGTGTCGACTGATCGCCATTGGTATAACACACACTTCCACCTTGCCTACCGTTTGGCGGAGGTTCTATCTCCCTATATTGGAATGTGTTATTACGGGCTTTCTGGTTGTTCTCTTCGATAATATCTATATGGTCTAACGTCGTGAGGAACGACTCCAAGTCTTTGTCGTTGCCGTAAATCAATTGATTCCGAATGCTAGTTGATAGTCTTGCCTTAAGTATGTTTATTATGTCTGGCAAGGGCATAGGTCTGTCCCAGTATGTCGTTTTATTTATATATTTTTCGAAATACCTTCTAAGGCTTCCTTTCGAAAAGGAGAAAGGCTCTGGGTAGAGCACCTCCTGCCTTAGGCGTTCCTGTACCCCTTCTGACCAGAACTTTGCTAAAAACGACTTCTCAAAATCGTCATATGTCGGGCAAACAGAAGTCATGTCCGAGGTCCAGATCGCCCCCGAACCTTGTATATATCCTGTAACAAAACTGATCTTCTGCCACTCCGACCAATTTCTGGGTAGCACTCCTCTGAAACTTCGAATAAAAACAATTGGATGGACCCCCCTTTTGTCAGGGTTAAAAATCTGGAATTGCCGATGCTTTATCATTTTTTCTTCGGCATGGCAAAGGCTTTTGTAATCTCCGTTAGATAAGAATTCATGCGAACAACCAGCTTGTGCCAATTTAATGTTTGAATTACTTACACAAGTCGGTATTGTGTGCGAATAGGCAGTAACTGGCTCTATAGTCGCTGGCAACTTCTGCTGCTGCCCTGTATTCATTTGTTCTGAGCTTTGTTGTGAAGCGCGCATCGACTCTTCTATCGTTTGTTTCCAATGCTCCAAATCAGCACCTAACTGCTGTCGCACCTCCTCAAGTCCTTTCGCAAACAAATTCTCTTCCTGTTTGCCAGATAAATTCTGGAGTGCTGCCTTAACATTTTGCTCAACGTTTTCACACATTAGCCTTTTGTTTTCTAATGTGATTTCGGATAATTTACCCGTTAGTACGTTAATTTGGTGGTCTATAACGTCTTGACTCTCTGTCAGATGTTCAACGCTTTCCTTTAGGTTAGCCTGTGTACGTGCCAATTCAGGAAGTTGCGCAATTGCACATGACATGCCGTCTTGCTTTTGCACTAATTGCGGAACCATTTCCACTTGTTCCCGTACAGTATCTATCTTAATAGCCACATACTCCTTCATTTCGACACGTACGCGCTGAGTAGATTCCTCACATTGTGCTTTCACCAATTCTATTTGTGCAGTTAATTTTCGTTCCGTCTCTTCGGCCTGATCTTTGAGTTCTTTGGTCTTCGCCTCTATCCGCTGCTCTAATTCGGAAAAACTGTCTTGTAACTGCTGCTTAATCTCAGTCTGGACTAATTTCATTTCTTCTTGAGTCTGAGTGACTGTCACTAATTGTGCTTTAATATCGGTTTTCAGATTTTCCTGCCCTTCAGTAACTGAGGCTAATTTCGCGTTCAAATCATTTTGCCCTTCAGTAACTGAGGCTAATTTCGCGTTAATGTCGGTTTTCAGATTTTCCTGCCCTTCAGTAACTGAGGCTAATTTCGTATTCAAATCATTTTGCCCTTCAGTAACTGAGGCTAATTTCGCGTTAATGTCGGTTTTCAAAGTATTCATGCTCTCGGTTATCATCTGCATCTGTCTCATGATAATTACCAATGGAAATAATCCATGCTGCGTACTTGCTGTTACGCCTCCAGCCGTGTCTACAGGGCGTTCTATTGCGCTATCTGTAGCCATCGGTCCTACAACACTTCTTACTGCATCATTATTATCAGTGCTAACAGCTGAAGGCTGTTGCGTGCTGCTATGCTCTGCTTGACTCATCCTAAACATTGCCCTAGTTACAACCATATAAATGTTCTACTGTCACTATATGATATGTAACTCCGTTCACACAAGAGTACTTCTGTATCTACTTTCTTAATGTATATATACAGATAAATGCAACTGGGACAGGTCAATCAAAACGCGTCTAACATGAACACAATTAATCAATGTTCAAATATCAAGTAACACTAAACAGAAAAGCGTATACTTCAACTATACTCGCAAGCTTTAATGCATCAAATAACACTAAACAGAAAAGCGTATACTTCAACTATACTAGCAAGCTTTAATAATAAAAATATTGATCTCGCCTTCTGTCTTTCGGCTTTATTTGTAGATCCAATTATATCACCTGCGAGTCTTTCCTCTCTTTTCCAATCGTCAGTTAGGTTAGCTCGTCGTAGTTGACATGAAACAGAGAACAAAATTATTTTAGAAACGTCCAAAAACGTGTCCTGTCACGGATTGGCCACTTTAACATTTATTATTACTTTTAAACACTGCATTCAGTCGGGAGAATCAATCTTGTGGACAATTTGTTCCTTTTACGAAAGATTGCGAATTCCAGATGTGTAAGAAGCCTTTTTGGACGATTTAACACAGACTCAGTGATTGCAGGCTCTCTTCGACACAGCTGAAACTTCCCCACTAATTACAGGGCCAACGTGATCATCAAATGATTCAGAAAAAACTCATTCGTTCATTCCCTCCAGAGCAAAAAAGTCACAAACTTTATTTACGAAGGAAATTGTGTATTCAATCCATCTCCATTACATGTCCAGATCTCCGGTGATTCCACGTCTTAATTATTTTCCGTTAACAGTCTCTTTCTCTTCAAACAAACCGCTAGTGGCACAAATGTTAATTGGCTTGCTTTAGCGAGAAGAAAAGCAAAATATTTATCTCTCAGAAACACGTCAATCCCTCAACAGATACTCCAGAAGCTGTCCTAGTTACCCCTTTAACAACCATGGAGAATGCATATATGCATCTCTGTTATTTCAAAGAATAAACGCACTAGAAAATACTTTGGCGTCGTCGAGCTGTCGCCTCATATGTTACGAGAAAATCAGATCAGATACTTTTCCAAAGTGAATGAATGTGGATGGTTTGATTGACAATGATTAATTGGTGCGTGGTAGAGGGTATTTTCTGTGGGGACATTACACCTGTTACCCGTCTTGTCCACGAGTGACCGCCCAAGACATTTAACACACAAAGTGACATTATAACGCAAACAGTAATATCCACGGTAATTCCTGGACAATATCACGCAAAAACGAACATTATCTAAGGCTGATGGCAATAGCTACTGTACTTTATCTGCAGAGGTTTACTTGCATCTGTTGATGATGAGTCATATGCGCTGCTTCACTCTGTTGACGTAAATGAATGTCTAAAACCATACTCCGCCGTGAAAATTATTTTAATGTAGAAAGAGTATTTTGTGCAGGCAACTACGGTGTGTGCTGTAAAGGGAATGTAATGTATACTGACAGAATGTACTTCAGTGTTACTAAAAATTATTTCATTTTCACTGTCGAAAACAATAAGTCGTATATTAGTGATAAAAGGAAAGATAAACTAAATAATCTGCTCAACTTTAGAAATGTGAGAGTAGAGAAGAAATCGACAGGCGAAAAATTGTCCCAATCTGTCTCAGAAATTGGAAATTTGAGGTAAGTTCCTGTGGGACCAAATTGGTTAGATCATCGGTCCCTAGGCTTACACACTACTTAATCTCGCTAAGGACAACACAGATACCCATGCCCGAAGGAGGATTCGAGCCTCCGACGGAGGGAGCAGCGCTAACCGTGGCAAGGCGCCATAGATGGCGCGATTATCCCAAGCGGCCCTTTCTCAGACTTACCTTTCTATAAATTAGAGAGCAGCAGGCAACCCTGACTCTCATGCCGACGTAGGTAGTCAGCATGTTGTAGTGGTGCTGGCAGAACGTCATCACGAAGTTGATGACCACCATCAGGCTGGCGTATAGGTAGGCTTCCTGCTGCGAAATGTCGCTGTCTGGGCTGAAGTATTGAATAACCATCCCCAGGAGCAACGGCTGCGCGACTCTGTATTAAATAAAGGTAAAAGTAAAGAGCGGAAAGAAGCTTCGGCATCTTACCTATATCTAGCCACTGATGATAATTACAAGAGGAAAAAATATTCAGCACACTTTTTAATTGATGGTGACTCAATATATCACTCTATCACAATATTAAGTGTTACTCCTGGAACGCCATAAAAGGCTACAGATGACATTATAAAGCACGATCTAAATAAAAACGTCCAAAGTAAAATAAGAGAAGTCGAGGAAGAGCCACATTGGTTTAATAGTATCATTCGGATAGTGTGAAAACAGAGACTACTATTCTGTCGTTAGAAACGATAATGCAGAGAACTGGTAGAGGAAGTTCAATGGCAAACTGCGCATCCGTTTGAACAGGTATGTGTAAAGTGTATTACAATCCACGTTCACCCCCCGGTGAAAAATCTATCAAAATACTAGAAAATTCTTGCAATATCTGGAGTCAATAAATTGAATCCAACATTCAGTTCAATCTCTCGTGGATCTGTCTGACTTTAAGAATGAACAAAACAGACAGAAAGGCGATATACTAAATTCCACATTTAAAAATGTATTTGCGTAATGAAAGAGTACAAGCGGCGCACACTCTCACGAATGAAAGATGCTGAAACAAACACCTTTGTTACTGAACAGCAGTTGAGAGAACAAGGTATTGCACCCTGAAATAGCTATTAGAATTTACATAGAATACTCTGTGGGATTAGCACCCTCTTCTAGGTCATAACCATTAAAATGATAACGTTAACAGTACCAGATACTGACATTTCACTTACTGTGCACATACAGTATAATAGAAAGTTTACATAACCAAATTTCTGGATGATTTGATAGTAGACAGACGGTGATATTTAGTAGACAAAGATGACACCTCTGGCAGAAACAGTCCCTCAACTCGGCTGGGCATAGAGCCGAACGGAGTGTACATGACAGATGTGGATCTGTCATTCCACAGTGCTTCATTTCTTTATCAGGGTTCATCAGTCGTAACAGCTGGCGAGAGGTGGAGAGCCAGTGTCCCGGCAGCCCTTGGTCAGATGTACTGAATGGGTCGGAGATCAGTTCTGCTCAGGGGAACAGTTGAACATCAATGGGTGACAAGCGGCCTTGGATTATCTTGTTGCAAGATAAGATGGAGTTGTCGAAGATAGGACACGAACACTCAGCTTGACAAGTCAGAAATGCAAAAGCCGGAGTGGTCGTGCTGTGTACCCAATGGCACCCCGTACTATCGCGTCGGGCGTTGGGCCTGCCTGACGATGACGAACCTAACGTGGCAACGCTCGCTCTCCTAGGAGCCTTCACACATTCAGACGTCCATCGTGACGTTGTACGCAGAGCCGGGACTCGTCTGAAAAGATGACGTAACGCCACTGCAGTGTTGTTGGGCGCCTCTCTCTCTGCTACCGTATCAAGGGAGTTGCAACAATGGTCGCTGTGCTGACATGACAGTCCGTCGTGCTCAAAAATCAGTCGCGCTGTCGGTGTGCATACTTGCCTCGGTGCAAATAATGTCTTTTCACAACTCAAGGTACGTAAAGTGGTTGGATGATGCCGCATGGTGGAACGAACAATATATCTGTCCTCTCGGGTGCTAGTTCCGTGGGGCCGTCGATATCCTGCAACGCGTATAGCATAATCCTCCCCAACACAATGATATCATACTCGTATGCTAGTCGTAGGACCCAACCGAACAACATGAGCAGCAGTATTACGAAGAAAGTTCCAAATTACCATGATCTTATCACAGTTCAGTTCAAAATGGTTCAAATGGCTCGGAGCATTATGTGACTTAATATCTATGGTCATCAGTCCCCTAAAACTTAGAACTACTTAAACCTAACTAATCTAAGGATATTACACAACACCCAGTCATCACGAGGTAGAGAAAATCCCTGACCCCGACGGGAACCGAACCCGGGAACCCGAGAGTGGGAAGCGAGAACGCTAGCGCACGACCACGAGCTACGGACAACACAGTTTAGTTCCTACATGTGCTGGTAGACTGTTCCGTGAGTCATTAAACGTTTTTCTCGCAAACAAATAACATTCATATGAGAGTCGGAGAAACACATAGCGTCATTTTTCCTTATAGATAGAAAGTAGATGGTGTTACTCCTATCTGTTTTGTGCGGTTTTGCGGAACTCCTTATCGTTTGAATATGCAAACGAGTAGTACACTTTACGCCAAACTGACGTTTGTTGCAAGCTGTGTCCATGGCGTTCCAATTTTAGTGGTGAGTAGTGAAAGTATAGACGCTCTCTTTCATCAAATAGCCCGTGTGTCTGGAGAAGAGTCCAAATAGCACTGATAACAGCAGTGGCAAATATCGCAACAGAGAAAGAGGTTAATATACATTAAGCCCTTTCTTCACTCCTCTTCCGAGGAGACATATTGCATCAGGTCTTCGATTGGAACTTTTGGAAGACTTCGTAAAAATGCAAATCTCCCTACCAACAAAAGCAAGAACCGCAATGAGTGAGAACAGTCTGGAAATTAACGTTGTATCAGCACGTTACCTGGAAGAAACGGACATAAACCTCTGATGTATTAAACTCTGATGTCTGTAATTTGTATATAATTTTGAAAATAACTGTACACTTAGGAATAAACTGTCTTAACAAACTTAAAGAAATCTCTTAAAGTAATAAAGACAAAAAATGCAGTTCAAAAACTCCTCTCAATATCCATCTGTTGGAGGGCCCTAGGGCACATTTGAAGATCGACAATCGTAATGTTCCAGGATGAAAAGATTTCTCTCAAAGACGGAGAACGAGTTAAAAAAAAAAAAAAGAAATCCCACGCTTGCAAGACATCTCGGTTTATTCACATACTATACCCATAAAATAGTAGATAGAGGCGAGTAAGTAGTTTCTGTCTTTCTAGACTCCTGAAAGCCGTTCTACACAGTTCCATATAGTGGACTCATAACCACGATAAAAACCATCAGATAGCTTCCAACTCAGAGTGTAACATGATGAATACTTGTCTAATAGAATCCAGTATGTTATACTGGGCGGTGAAAGGTCAGCCGAAACGAAGTTAACAGGACGCGTGCCCAAACGTAGTGTCCTAAGTCCACCAATGTTCAAAATATGTATATATAAACTGCGTATCAGACTGGGACGGCATCATTTTCAGATTGCTTACTGATGAGGTTGTTATCTACGGGAAAATTCGTCGTTTGACATTAATGAGAAGACGCTGAAAAACTGGGATACAATTTCTATTTAAAGTAATGAATTAAAATTCTCTTGTAATGTAAGTAAAAACAATATATTGTTCGTAACAAAAAGAAATAACCCTGCAGCACCCCACTACGTAAACATCTCAAATGTTCAGCGGTAGTAGTAAAAATTGATAGGAAATGGACCAAATAAGTAAAATATACAGTAGGGCAGGCAAATGGAAGTCTTAGGTTTAGTTGAAAAGGCTTTAGTGAAGAAAATACCTCCAAGACTGCAGTAGGACGTGATCTAGAGTACTCCTGCAGCATTCTGAATTCTTATCATCTAGACATGACAGCAGCCATCGATAAAATCAGAGGGGCGCTGGATAGCAGCTGTTTGATGTAATCTGTACTAAAGGATAACAGAGATGCAGTGGAAACTAACAGAGGAACTTTACAGCAAAGACGACCTTCTCGTGAAATCTTCTTGGCTAAATTTAGAGAACAATTACCAAGGGAAGACCGTGCCACAGTTATAATGCCATCATCATATGCCTCATTTAGTGATCGTAAGAGTAATAGATATAAGGATTGTTGGCTTTTAAGTAATCACTTTTCCCTTCCTCATCAAACAGGAAAAGACACAACTACCACCAAGCACTGCACAGCATGTTGGCCACGTAACTCTAGATACAGTAGTGACTACATCCCTCATGAGGTACTTTCTTTTTCTTCTTGAAATTCTGTCTAGTATATACAGTCATCAGGAAAACCAAAATTGTCATTTCTACAAAAAGAAGTGTGGAACCTAAAATCACATAGGTGGGAAACGGATATGCTGAAGAATTCTTATCGGCTTATAGGCCGAGTGGTGGCGTAGTCTAGACGCAACGTTTCGATGAGTTTCGTACCCATCATCTTCTGGCGAAGTGTCGGGATGCTGCTCAGTCACTCTCATATAATACTTTCCCCTCTTTGGGGAAGTGTGTGGGGCTTTTACTCCACTGTGTACTTGTGTGTGTGGTTATTTTTTTGTAATTTTTGGGTGTCTTCGAAATGTGATGATTGTTCTGTGTGTGTCTGGTACTTACCTGAGGTTGGCGAGATGATCGATAATATGGAGGAGGGAGGAGGATTAGGAATTGGATACAGGAATTTTCTCTTCGACTTAGTCGTCGAAGATCGTCATTGGGCATTTGCGCTTGTCGCCGGACATGTCATACAGACCTAGGGAGTGGATGAGGACGCTTCCTGATCTGGAAGAGCTTTCATAGAAGGCCCTTGCCAGATCTTGGAAACGCTCTTTCAGGAGTGGGATTTCAGCTGCGGTATGCAGATCATCGATAGGGAATCCCAAGGGTAGATGAAGTGCCCTCCTGAGAGCACAGTTCTGCAACCTCTGGAGTTTGTCCAGGTGCTGCTTCGCTGCGTATCCGCAGACAGGGTATGCATATTCCATTACTGGCTGTATCAGGGCCTGATAGACATTCACTCGAGCAGAGCAAGGAAGGGAGCCAGTTGAGTTGAGGACTGGGTTTAGCATGGGCATTCTGGTGCAGACCTTCCTGAGGACCTCGTCTATTGGGGTTTCCACTAAAGACAAGAGTCCAAGGTTATACCAAGGTACTTGGTGGTTCTGCGCCAGGGGAGTTGGGTTCCGTTTAGGTGAGGGTGAATGTGGGTGGTGGTGGGGGGGGGGGGGGGGGGCGTTGAGGAGGTCCGCGTCTTCCGAGCCTACAGCTGTCAGCATAGCCTGCGTCTTTTCAGAGTTGATGGTGATGTACCAGCGATGGGCCCAAGTTTCTGTGTCATCTAAAACCCTTTGTAGCTTACGGATGACCAGGTCCTTGTTCGCATTTCGAGTGTAGAAGGCTGTGTCATCTTCGTACTGCGCTGTGTGCACCAGGGGGGCTGTTGGAGTGTCTACAGTGTACAGACTGTACAAAACGGTCTCCAGAACCGATCCCTGTGGCACCCCAGCATGAATACGCCTTTTGGTAGAGATGGCAGTTTCTACTTTGACAGAGAAAGTTCTACCTGTGGGATAGCTTTTGATCTGTTTAACTATGCTCCCGGAGAACCCTTGTGTGTATAACTTGTAGAGTAGAACTCTATGCCATACTAAGTCGAAGGCTTTGGCTACGTCTAGCAACACTATCCCCCAGTAGTCTCTGTGGTTGAAGCCCTCTGTGGCTGCTTCATCCACTCTCATGATCTGTTGTGGGGCAGAGTGGTTCTGCTGGAATCCAAATTGGAAATCCGGCAAAAGTTGCTCTCTGGTAATATGTTCCTGTATGGGTGCTCGTAGATCTTGCTGAGAGTTGGCAAGAGACTAATCGGCCTGTAGAGCTATGGGACTAGAGGGCCTTTCCCTGGTTTGTGTATCGCGACCACTTCCACGTGTTTCCAACAAGTTGGGAATTCGCGGTAACGAGTAATCTCGTTGAAGACGTTCGCAAGGTGTGTGATCGCCGAGGGTGGGAGGTTTTTAACTAACTGATTGGAGGCACCTTCTTTTTGCAGAGGGACCTATCTACTTTTGCCACATCCTCAAGGGCGAAAAGCGTGGGATAGTTCTCTGGGTTCTCCTCAGCATTGAGGAAGACAGCCAGTTCACGATGGACTACCTCTTCATGTTCTTCATCCTGAGGTTCTGCCGCTTGAAACTGCTTCTCGAAGGAGTCGGCGAGGGCGCTGGCCTTTTCAGCGTGGTTTTAGGCCAGACCCCGCTCGCCATGCAGTCCTAGCACTTTTATTTTATTATTATTTTTTTTTTTTTTTTGTGAATTACTTGGTTGCTTGCCATAGTGTGTGATGGTCTACTTTGAGAGCTGTGAGGCTGTTTTGCCATTGCTGGTTTCTGTGCTCATTGAGCGCTGCCTTCAGCTCTCTCTGTAGACGATTGAGCAGCCTCCTGGTGGCCTGGTCTCTGATGATCTTCCACTCTTTTGCCACCCTGATCTTATGTCGAATTTGAGCTAGCAAATGTTCCGGGAGCTTTATTTGCGGGGGTGGCACGTCCCTTTTCGGGGGCTGGCCTCTTCCGCTGCCTGCAAGATGGAATCTGTTAGGTCTTGTAGCGCTTATTCTATTGTTTCGGCAGTAGATGGCGGAGCGCGAGCGATATCAGAGGCGACAGTTTCTCGGTATCGCCCCCAATCTGTGCGTTTGTAGGACGTCTGGTACCGTGGGAGTGCTAACTATTCTCATACACCGAGCTCTAGAATCACTGGGTTGTGGTCGGAGGACATTATGTTGATTGTCCTTGTGACTAAAAACCCCACGATCCTCCTAGTGAGGGTTATGTCTAACACGTCGGGCCTACCTCCAATTTTTGAAAAATGTGTTGGCTCAACTGGACCCCATGTTTCGAAGTGATGGTCGCGTGCTAGTCGTTGCAGTTTGGCCCCTGCTCTGGAAGGTACTCTAGAGTTCCAATATGGGTGTTTGGCATTGAAGTCGCCTGCTATTATGAGTTTACCTTCAATTTGCCCTAGAGCAGCTACGTTTCCGTCGTCTATTTCGACTCGTGGGTGTCAGTAGAATGCAACTATTGTTAAGGGTTTAGTGGCAGTGGTCACTTCCACCGCTACTGCTTCGATTTTATTGGTAGCTAGTAAGAATACCTGGTGGTGGGGGATCCTTCTCTTTACGTATACGGCCACTCCTCCACCTTGGATTGGCCTGTCTTTATGGTAGCTAACGTAGTTGGGAACTGTCACTTTTATTCCCGATTTTAGATGGGTTTCCCTCATCATCCATATTTCGGTGGAGAACTCCTTCATAAGTTCTCTGAACTCGACCTCTTGAATAACAATGCTGTCTGCGTTGAAGACGCACATTGTGATGCCTTGGATATTTGGTCGTCTATCAATGATGGGGTTTTGAAACTACTGAGGAAATCGCGGAGGATAGCGCCTGTTGGACTGCTGCCTGAAGGGCAACGAAGATCTGGGTGTTCTGCTTCTGGCCCTTCCTGAATTCCATCATCTCCATGACGAGGTTCATGGTCCGGACTATAATGCGTAATAATTGATTCTAGGGGTGGACTGAGTGTGGGGTTCCCTAGAGGTTCCTCCATCTTCATGGACCTGGTTGTGTCTTTCCCGGTGTTGTTCTTGTGAATGCGTTTGATGTGGTGGTGATAGGGCTAAGTTTCCACGGCTTCTCAGTGGGGAAACCACTTCCGCGTATGTTGCCCTTGGTGTGTCTGGTCTTTGTTTTACCCAAGCCTTGTCCATGTGGGTTGTGTTTTGTTTCTCTGTGTGACTGGATGGAGTGGTGGCGTCTTTGCGCCTTTTGCCTGCTGTGGGTGTCTTTTGTGGTCCTCACAGCCTTGGTAACCCGCTGTGTGGTTTTTGCCACACAGCGCGCACGTTATTTGCGGGTCCATGGGTTTTAGTGTACAGGAGCTCATGTCATGGGCCTCGGCGCTCTTTCTGAATTTTATTGCCATGGTGCAGTGGGTGGCGATGTGATTTAGGCCGTGACACTTGAAGCACTGCACAGTCTTGTTTTTGCGATGCATTGGCTATGTAGTGACAGCCACAGCCAGGATCATTTTTATCTCCCTTTTGTTCTGGAGTGTATCTGACAGTGTGACCTGGAATAGGGGCTACTTGCTTTCCATTTTGCTCATCTGCTGGACGGCCTTGACGACGAACCCCTGGGCATTCAAGTCTGTTTTCATTCCCTGGGGGGAAAGTCGTTTTGGGAGGTCTCTGATAACAATATTCTTGTTTCGTGTTTTTGTTGTGGGGAAAGTGTTATGGTGAAAAGTGTTTTGACTGTATATTAGTCTTCTAGTGTGTGTAGTGTTATTTTTATTTTGTCATCACCGGCAGGTTTTGTCTTGAAACTGCCTCCCCTGATTTTACCATCTCGAAGAGTTCCTCGTAATTCTGACGAAACACTGCGACAATCGGAGGGAAGATGATAGGTGACGTGTTTCTGTGTTTGTGTTTCTGTTGTGTTGTTCTGTGTTGTCTCTGGATCATCAGCCACCGCCTGAAACCTGTTCGGAATTGGTTCTACTCCCTGGGCCACCGGAAGCCTCGGCTGCCAAGAGGTTTTCTTCAGAAATAGTTCAAATGGCTCTGAGCACTATGGGACTTAACATCTGAGGTCATCAGTCCCCTACAACTTAGAACTAATTAAACCTAACTAACCTAAGGACATCAAACACATCCATGCCCGAGGCAGGATTCGAACCTGCGACCATAGCAGTTGCGCGGTGCCGTTCCCGTCCAGGGCGATGTTTTCTTGGTTCCCTCCCAGGGCGACAACAGGTTCAAATGGCTCTGAGCACTATGGGACTTAACAGCTGTGGTCATCAGTCCCCAAGAACTTAGAACTACTTAAACCTAACTAACCTAAGGACATCACACACATCCATGCCCGAGGCAGGATCCGAACCTGCGACCGTAGCAGTCGCACGGTTCCTGACTGCGCGCCTAGAACCGCGAGACCACCGCGGCCGGCGCGACAACAGGTGCTGTCGGGGGAGCGGGCTCCTCAGAGGGTGAGGGAGTTGTTTTACTCTTGGAGTGGCTATCCTTGCGGTCCTTCCTTGCACAGCGCTGTTTGGATGAAGTGGACTTGTATGTGGGGGGAGGGGGATTTTAGTTATTTGGATCGGGTGGAGGTCTTTGGTCGATGCAGTAGGTTTGGGGAGGATTTCGATCGACTGACAGATCATCTGCTTGCCTTTGTCCAGAGATGCTATGTAGTTTGGCAGGTTGTTGGTGGCATTGGCAATCAGGAGCGGACTTAGGAGGGGAGGAGAGGCGGATCGGAAGTACTGACTATGTATGTCGATGTCGGCGTTTTGTGTGTTACAGCGTTAGGTGTTTTTCTCGCAATGTCCGAAGTGGATAAAGGGGCTGCTGCCAGGGAGGTGCCAGTTACAGCCATCACTTTCACCGTTAGGCTTCTGGCTGCATTGCTGGTCCTATTGCGCTGATGGAGGCGGAGGTCTGGAAGGCGGCGGCGGAAACCTTCTCTTTGGTTCTGCGGCCGGCTTCCTGGTCCTGGCCCACAATTTCCCTAACCTTGCGGGGAGCAGAGCCTGGCTCTGCGGCAACTGAGAAGCTACAAACGGCCGGCGACGCGGCCTGCGGCAACAACAAGACCCGCCTTCTGTCAACAGCGGTAGACCGCTTCGACCCCAAGGCACCAATGGAACTCGACATACCGACAAAACGACAGGGAACACGACAATCCTGCTGTCAGGTGGCACCAAATAAAGTATCCTGCCCACCGTAATTGCTTAGCCAACGTTGTTGGGAACTGTCGCTTTTCGGCATGCAGTGTACTACATCTCGTATAGCTGCTTAGCTAACGAACTTGGGAACTGTCGCTTTTCGCGGTGCTACTCACTCACTCACTCACTCTCATCTGATACTTTCCCCTCTTTGGGGAAGTGTTTTGACGAATTTGTAGCCTTGCGGCTTTTACTCCACTTGCTACTTCTGTGTGTGTTTATTTCTGTGATTTTGGTTGTCTACGTGATGTGATGATTGTTCTGTATGTGTCTGGTACGTGCCTGGGGTTGGTGAGATGATTGGTATTATGGGGGAGGGAAGAGGATCAGGAATTGGATGTAGGGATTTTCTCTCCTACTTAGTCATCGAAATTCGTTATTGGGAGTTTGTGCCTATCACAGGACATGTCATACCGATCCAAGGAGCGGTTGAGGACATTTCCTGACCTGTAAGACCTTTCATAAAAGGTCCTTGCCAGATCTTAGAAGCGCTCTTTTAGGAGTGGGATTTCACCAGCGGCGTGCAGATCGTCAATAGTGAATCTGAGCGGTAGGCGCAATGCCCTCCTGATGGCGCGGTTCTGCAGCCTCTGGAGTTTGTCCAGGTGCTGCTTCGCTGCGATCCGCAGACAATGCATGCATATTCCATTAATGGCCGTATCAGGGTCTGATATACGTTCACACCCACAGAGCAGGGAAGGGAAGTGGCTGAGCTGAGGATTGAGTATAGGATGGACATTCTGGCACAGACCTTCCTGACGACCTCGTCTATGTGGGGTTTCCACGTAAGACGAGAGTCCCAGGTAACGCCAAGGTACTTGGCGGCTCTGCGCCAGAGGATTTGGGTTCCGTTTAGGTGTAGGTGGTGGTGGTGGGGGGGGGGGCGTTGAGGAGTCCGCGCCTACCGAGCCTACAGGTGATCAACATTGCCTGCATCTTTTCAGAGTTGATGGTGATGCGCCAGCGATGGGACCAAGTTTCTGTGCCATCTAAAACCCTTTGCAGCCTATGGATGACCAGGTCCTTAGTCGCATTTCTTGTGTAGAAGGCTGTGTCGTCTGCGTACTGCGCTGTGTGCACCAGGGGGGCTGTTGGTGTGTCCACAGTGTACAGACTGTACAAAATGGGCCCCTGGACCGACCCCTGTGGCACCCCAGCACGAATACGCCTTTTGGTGGAGGTGGCTTTTTCTACTTTGACGGAGAAAGTCCTATTCGTGAGATAGCTTTTGATCTGCTTAACTATGCTCCTGGGGAACCCTTCTGTGTATAACTTGTACAGTAGCCCTCTATGCCATATGTAGTCGAAGGGTTTGGCTATGATTAGTAGCACTATCCCGCAGTAGCCTCTGTGGCTGAAGCTCTCTGTGGCTGAAGCTCTCTGTGGCTGAAGCTCTCTGTGGCTGCTTCAAAAACCCTCATGATCTGTTATGGGGCAGAGTGGTTCTGCCGGAATCCAAATTGAAATTCCAGCAGAAGTTGCTCTCTGGTAATATGTTCCCGTGTGGGTTTTAGCAAGAGGTGCTCATATATCATGCTGAGAGTTGCCGAGAGGCTAATCGCCCTGTAGTGCTGCAGTAATAGACGGTCTTTTCCTGGTTTGTGTATCGCGACCACTTCCACGTGTTTCGAGCAAGCTGGGAACTCGCAGTAACGAGTAATCTCGTTGAAGGCGTTCGCGAGGTGTGTGATCGCCGAGGGTGGGAGGTTTTTAACTAACTGGTTGGAGACACTATCGCATCGTGGCGCCTTTTTTGTGGTGAGAGACCTAATTACTTTTGCCACGTCCTGGGGGGGCGAAAAGCGTGGGTTCGTCCTCTGGGTCCTCCTCAGCATTGAGGAAGACAGCCAGTTGACGACGGTCTACCTCTTCGTGCGCTTCATCCTGGGGTTCTGTTGCTTTAAACTGCTTCTTGAAGGAGTCGGCGAGGGCGCTGGCCTTTTCAGTGCGGCTGTGGGACAGATCCCGCTCGCCATGCAGTGTTGGCATCCTAGCGCTTTTTTTGTGAATTACTTGGTTGTTTGCCATAGTGTGTGATGGTCTACTTTGAGAGCTGTGACGCTGTTTTGCCATTGCTGGTTTCTGTGCTCATAAGTTCTCTCTGTAGATGATTGAGCAGCCACCTGTTGGCCTGATCTGTGATGATCTTCCACTCTTTTGCCACTTTGTTCTTATGTCGAATTTGAGCTAGCAAACGTTCCGGTAGCTGTATTTGTGGGGGCAGTCGACCCTTTGAGGGGGCGTGGCCTCTTCCGCTTCTTGCAAGTTGGAACTTGTTAGCTTGCTCTACTGTTTCGACCGGCCGGAATGGCCGAGCGGTTCTATGCGCTAGTCTGGAACCGCGCGACCGCTACGGTTGCAGGTTCGAATCCTGCCTCGGGTATGGATGTGTGTGATGTCCTTAGGTTAGTTAGGTTTAAGTAGTTCTAAGTTCTAGGCGACTGATGACCACAGCAGTTGTGGAGATCGTTTATGTGCGTTCTCCAAGTCAGTCGTTCGTCTAAAGTGACCCCCAGGTATTTCGTGGGGTTTTTTCCATGGATTTTCGCGCCTATGGAGCCTGAGTGTAATGTTCTTTCGGCGACGGTGTGCAATGGATCGTTTGCCTTTTCAC
Organism: Schistocerca piceifrons; assembly: GCF_021461385.2. Classification (NCBI taxonomy): domain Eukaryota; kingdom Metazoa; phylum Arthropoda; class Insecta; order Orthoptera; family Acrididae; genus Schistocerca; species Schistocerca piceifrons. The sequence goes on along the minus strand of NC_060139.1, from coordinate 442,510,986 downwards.
TGAGTGATCATGATCGCTTGTGTCTTATCACTGTTAACTATTATCCTCCACTTCTTGGCCCGTGTCTCTGTGTTGTTGAGAAGGTTTTGTAGTCTGCGTGTTGCTAGTGATCTGTTAGTGCTGGTGGCAAAAAAGGCCGTGTCATCAGCATACTGGGCTGTATTGGTCTGTGGGACGATCAGTGTGTCAGCTGTGTACAGTTTGTACAACACAGGGCCTAATACCGAGCCCTGTGGGACACCAGCCCGCATGCCGCGTGTGGTCGACTTGGCAGTGCCTACTTTGACACGGAAGGTGCGATTAGCTAGGTAGCTGTGCAGTAGCTTAACGACTTGGCCGGGGAACCACAATGTGTAAAGTTTGTAGAGTAGTCCAGTGCGCCACACACTGTCGAATGCCTTGGCAACATTGAGTAGCATTGTTGTTGTTGTCTTCAGTCCTGAGACTGGTTTGATGCAGCTCTCCATGCTACTCTATCCTGTGCAAGCTTCTTCATCTCCTAGTACTTAGTGCAACATACATCCTTCTGAATCTGCTTAGTGTACTCATCTCTTGGTCTCCCTCTACGATTTTTACCCTCCACGCTGCCCTCCAATGCTAAATTTGTGATCCCTTGATGCCTCAGAACATATCCTACCAACCGGTCCCTTCTTCTTGTCAAGTTGTGCCACAAACTCCTCTTCTCCCTAATTCTATTCAATACCTCCTCATTAGATATGTGATCTAACTATCTAATCTTCAGCATTCTTCTGTAGCACCACATTTCGAAAGCTTCTATTCTCTTCTTGTCCAAACTATTTATCGTCCATGTTTCACTTTCATACATGGCTACACTCCATACAAATACTTTCAGAAACGACTTCCTAACACTTAAATCTATACGTGATGTTAACAAATTTCTCTTCTTCAGAAACGCTTTCCTTGCCATTGCCAGTCTACATGTTATATCCTCTCTACTTCGACCATCATCAGTTATTTTGCTCCCCAAATAGGAAAACTCCTTTACTACTTTAAGTGTCTCATTTCCTAATCTAATTCCCTCAGCATCACCTGACTTAATTTGACTACATTCCATTATCCTCGTTTTGCTTTTGTCGATGTTCATCTTATATCCTCCTTTCAAGAGACTGTCCATTCCGTTCAACTGCTCTTCCAAGTCCTTTGCTGTCTCTGACAGAATTACAATGTCATCGGCGAAGCTCAACGTTTTTAATTCTTCTCCATGGACTTTCATACCTACTCCGAACTTTTCTTTTGTTTCCTTTACTGCTTGCTCAATATACAGATTGAATAACATCGGGGATAGGCTACAACCCTGTCTCACTCCCTTCCCAACCACTGCTTCCCTTTCATGCCCCTCGACTCTTATAACTGCCATCTGGTTTCTGTACAAATAGTAAATGGCCTTTCGCTCCCTGTATTTTATCCCTGGCACCTTTAGAATTTGAAAGAGAGTATTCCCGTCAACATTGTCAAAAGCTTTCTCTAAGTCTACAAATGTTAGAAATGTAGGTTTGCCTTTTCTTAATGTAGCTTCTAAGATAAGTCGTAGGGTCAGTATTGCCTCACGTGTTCCAACATTTCTACGGAATCCAAACTGATCTTCCCCGAGGTCGGCCGGCTTCTACCAGTTTTTCCATTCGTCTGTAAAGAATTCCCGTTAGTATTTTGCAGCTGTGACTTATTAAACTGATAGTTCGGTAATTTTCACATCTGTCAACACCTGCTTTCTTTGGAATTGGAATTATTATATTCTTCTTGAAGTCTGAGGGTATTTCGCCTGTCTCATACATCTTGCTCACCAGATGGTAGAGTTTTGTCAGGAGTTCTAATGGAATGTTGTCTACTCCCGGGGCCTTGTTCCGACTCAGATTTTTCAGTGCTCTGTCAAACTCTTCACGCAGTATCGTATCTCCCATTTCATCTTCATCTACATCCTCTTCCATTTCCATAATATTGTCCTCAAGTACATCGCCCTTGTATAGACCCTCTATATACTCCTTCCACCTTTCTGCTTTCCCCCCATTTCCTTAGAACTGGGTTTCCATCTGAGCTCTTGATATTCATACAAGTGGCTCCCTTTTCTCCAAAGGTCTCTTTAATTTTCCTGTAGGCAGTATCTATCTTACCCCTAGTGAGATAAGCCTCTACATCCTTACATTTGTCCTCTAGCCATCCCTGCTTAGCCATTTTGCACCTCCTGTCGATCTCATTTTTGAGACGTTTGTATTCCTTTTTGCCTGCTTCATTTATTGCATTTTTATATTTTCTCCTTTCATGAATTAAATTCAATATTTCTTCTGTTACCCAAGGAGTTCTGTAAGCCCTCGTCTTTTTACCCACTTGATCCTCTGCTGCCTTAACTACTTCATCCCTCAAAGCTACCCATTCTTCTTCTACTGTATTTCTTTGCACCATTCTTGTCAATTGTTCCCTTATGCTCTCCCTGAAACTCTGTACAACCTCTGGTTTAGTCAGTTTACCCAGGTGCCATCTCCTTAAATACCCACCTTCTTGCAGTTTCTTCAGTTTTAATCTACAGTTCATAACGAATAGATTGTGGTCAGAGTCCACATCTGCCCCTGGAAATGTCTTACAATTTAAAACCTGGTTCCTAAATCTCTGTCTTACCATTATATAATCTATCTGATACCTTCTAGTATCTCCAGGATTCTTCTATGTATACAACTGAGTAACACTTGGCCTCAGTAACCTTTGCGGTTGAAGGCTTCTATGGCGTCTTCGACTACTCTCATAAGTTGTGGTGTTGCTGAGTGTTTGTTGCGAAGTCCGAACTGGAATTGGGGGTGCATTTCTTCTCTACGTATGTATCGTTCGATGTGAAACAATAGGAACCGCTCCTAAAGTTTACTGAGAGTGGGGAGTAAACTTATGGGGCGGTGCTGCTGGAGAAAGAGGGGGTCTTTTCCAGGCTTAGCGATCGCGATCACTTCCGCGTATTTCCACTGCTTCGGAAATTTTTGTGTTCGCGTGATCTCATTAAATATTTCCGTCAGTTTTTCTATCCCTAGCTGGGGCAGGTGTTTTAGCAGGTCGTTCGTCGGGAGGTAATGACCTGGAGCTTTCCAGCGAGGTGCTGTGTTCTGCATATCTATATAGCTCCTTGGCTGTCGTCTGCTTCTGTAGGCCAGTCAATCACGTTCCTCCGGAAAGGGATACCACGTCGGTGGTGGTGGTGGGGGGGGGGGGGGGGGGGAGGGGGCGGAGTGGATCGGCGTTGAGACCCAGTGGCTATCCAATCTGTCTGCGGACGCCGCTGCCTTCAGATCGGAGCGCTCCTGACGTATTTTGTCAACTGCGGGATTCCACGCTGCATTGAGCTGAAAACCGCTATTCCTGTTTACTAAATTGTTATGCAGACATATCTCCACTGCCTACTGCCTCTTTGAAGATAGAGTCCCCCCAGCACTACCGATGCGGTACCCTCTTTCAGAGGAACGTGATTGGCCGGCCTACAGAAGCGGACGACGGCCATGCACCTATAAAGATATGCAGAACATAGAATCCCGACGCGACGATGCTGTCGCCAACGCAGTTGCCGCTCTCAAATCTGCCACTACAGAGGAGAGTGCTGCACTTCGGGCTGGGGTGGACGAGGTGCGCCTTCAGCTCGCGCAGCTCCGCGAGTTGCTGGCGTACAAGCCTCGCAAGGGGCGAGACGTTACGACTGCCACCAACGCCACGCAGATGGACGTTCTCCCGGCTCCTGCGGTAAAGCAGGGTGCTGTGGGGGTGCCCACGGAGGTGGCGATAGAGATGTCTGCCCCCTCCTCGGAAGGGGAGGGACTGCGGAAACAAGATTCTGAGCCAGCTCCACCAGCAACACGGGATGACGTGGCCAAAGACATCGAACCGCCCGCCCGCACTCCCGAGGACGAGGCGGAACAGCCTCTCCTGGGAGATGAAGTCACAACTGCTGCGTCCAACCAAGAACAGGATACAGAAGAGGTAGTCAATACGCCGCCAGCAGAGAGAGAGATGATTGCGCCAGGACTACTGAAGATGGTCGCAAAATCGTTGCGTGACAAGACGTACGCGCATGACAATACCCCCTACCCTTTTACCGATTCCAATGCTCCTTAACCTCCTCTACGCCACAAGCCTTATGATTCGATTGAGCAATTGCAAATCCGGCCGTCGTTGTTCCTAAGAGGGACTTGGACCTTATAAACCGCTTACCTATCTTTACCGAGTATGACTGGCAACGCATAATCGCTGCTATTCCAAGAGTTAAGCAGAAGAAGGAGAACAAACATCCCTCTTGCTCGCACCGCTAGTTTCCTAGCACCCACAGTATTTTATCCTGTCGAGTTCAGACAAGTTTTAGCTAATCCTTTTAATCCGAGTCAATTAAATTATCTTATATTTGTGGAGTAAATGTCAACAGGCAAAGACTCCGACATCGTAGACCATCTCAGGACAGGTTGTCCATACCAGAGAGCGGAGAGAGAATCCCAACCGGCAGTCTCGCTCAGGCAGCTGAGGTGAGCGATCACTGTACGCTAAGCGGTCGCTTGCTACCTACGCTGTCGTTCCCCAGCATGCCTCGACGGAGTGAAAAGGGAGGCAAAGCCGCCGCCTACTGCAGTTGCTGTGCCTAGTGCTCGCCGCATCAGAAGATGGGGGACGCAAGAAGAAGAAGACGACGGAACAGAAGGAGCAGTGCTTCCGCTGCTAAAAACGTGGCCACGTTGCCAATAACTGCCGGAACCGAGTGGTGTGTCTTCGGTGTGCGCAAGCACACGATTCGCGCCACTGTACGAAGAAGGACGCCACTCGCTGTTGCACCAACTGTCGCGGCGCTTAAGCAGCGAATTTCCGAGGCTGCAGTTATACCAAGAAATGGAGTCGCGGTGAGAAGACAAGACGGAGACGCAAGACCACCAAGAAGGCGGACACAACGGCGGCCGTTGCATCCTTACCATCCCCTCCCGGTCCCGGCGAATCCGGGGTGGTCGGTGACTCGGCTGTTCCACCAGACGCAGTCAGCGAGGCGTGCACCAGGGTCCGCGCCGCCACTGACGACGACATTGCTGCCCTCAGAGCCGCAATGGCGGAAGAGAGGGGAGCACTCGAAGCCGAACTGGCGGGGGCTCGGCAGCTGGTGCACAGTCTCCGTGATGCACTGGCCAGCCAGCCCAGCCCAGTACAGAAGAAGAACGCTGACACGCAGCCTCCCGCCTCCGTGGAGCCTGTAGCAATACAGGAAGTCACAGTGGTGGTAACACAAGACGCCGCCGTACCGACAGCCGTCGCGGCGAAGACCAAGGCAACCCAGGTCATCACGGAGGACGCTCCCTTCCTCAAGATGCAGCTGCAGAAGATAGTGTCCGTCCATTTGGACATTCTCAGGTCTTATAACGCCCGCCCTCCTCTCACTCCTGCTGAGTGGGAAGATATCGCCTCGATAGAACAAGCCGAGAACGCGAGCAAAGAACAAGGGGCGAGGACCGCTGAAGACGCCGAAGCCGCCAGCTGGGAGGACATGCCAGATCCCGAAGTGGCACAAGCAGACACATCCAAGAAGAAGAAGAAGAACAAGAAGAAGCACCCAGACGCCAGGAGGACCTAGAAGACTCTCCTCCTTATCGCGCCGGACACCCATCATCATCATCATCATCATCAACCACTCGCCCTGTCAGTCGTTGACTGGCAGTCCTAGGCGTCAACAAGGCCAGTCAAGTAAAGGCCCCTAACTGATGCATCGCTCTTATCGATTCAACCTACCGCCTGTCTCTGACCGGTAATCATCAGTCTGCCTAACCACGCACAACCATCCCAGTTGTTCCTAAACGTCCCTGCATGCTTTCAATTCATCCAGACGTCTAATAACAACAGACTCCTCCTTACCTTCCTCAAGAAGAGGAATTCAAGTGCGAAGAGAGAGAGAGAGAGAGAGACAGACAGAGACAGAGAGAGAGAGAGAGAGAGCACCCCGAAACTTCGCTAGAAGATGATGGGTACGAAACTCATCGAAACGTTGCGACAAGACGACGCTACCACTCGGCTGATAACCCGAGAAGAATTCATCAGTGGAATACGTCAAGAAAGACTGCAATCGCATATATGGATATGCTGAAGTTTGATATAGGGGTTATTAGTTAAGTGTGTTGCCAGGAAGAACGAAACTCTTGGTCAGGTGAGTTCAGGGTTATAAATACAAACACATAGGAATAATTCAGCAGTAGGTCTAATAATGAATAAGAAAATAAGAATATAGGCAAACTAGTATTGATATTAATGTCAAGCATAACCATAGGCAAGATAGACAGGAAGCCAACGTCCAAGATGGCAGACCAGGTCCATATGCCAAAGAGCTCCACTTAGCATGAAGCTACTTAAAGAATATATGACCAGTAATCAATATATATCAATAATCAATATATCAATATATCAATATCAATAATCAATATATGATCAATAAACTACTTAAAGAATATATGATCAAATAAAAGAAATTTTTTCGATAGTTCAAGGAGCGGAAAACTTAATTGTGATAAGTAACTGATTTTGGTAGCAGGAAGAGCAAGAGAAGTGAAAAATAAGGACAAAATGAACCGGGGGAAAGGAATGAAATAACAAGTGGCCTGGTACAATTTACACAGAGCATAATTTAATCATCGCTAAAAGTTAGTTTCAGAATCATTTGAGAGGGTTGTATACCTCGAAAGGACCTGGAGACATTACAAGATTTAAGATTGATTATATAATAGTAAGACAACATTTCGAAACCAGATTTTAAACTGTAACAAACGACCAGGGGCAGATGTGTACAATGGTCATAATTTACTGGTCTCAATCTGTAAGTTAAAACTTAATTAACAAGATGAGACCTGAATAAATTAAATGAACTAGAAATTATTGACAGTTTCAGAGGAAGCATTAGGCAACGATTAATTGAAACATGGGAAGGGAATACAAAAGGAAATCAGTTGCTCAGACGTGGAGACTAGTTTAGCTGATGCGCAGCAAAAAAAAGTAGAGAAAGACGTCAGGTGCTTTGATTTAAAACATGTGGACAGGTTAGAAAACGCAGCTGCGGATGTAGAGGTTGATGACCCCATGAATCAGAGCATGTATGTACTTGCAACTAAACAAAATTACTTTAGCTGGAGACATATTGAGAATGATTTATTAGAGGTTTTCATGAGGAACCTGTTCATACTAGAATAACTCACCCTATTATAAAAACTAACATCTCAGGAGTCTTCTCGATATTCTCGGGAGTCTTCTTGTCTTCTTGATAGTGGCAGTGTAGCAAATACTTTGTCCCAAGCGTTCTTTGATTCTGTTCCTAAGAGGGATGAGTTAACTGTCATGAAGCACCTGGTGAAGTTAAAGGGTATGAACGCAGTTCTAATGTAAAGCCTGGGTGGGTATTTTGTAAGAAATCTTATCAGATACATGTTGTGAGAAGTCAAGCTGTTAAGAGAGAAATTCAACGTATGCTGGCATGGGGTGTCATTGAGCAAGCTTGATGGAAGCTTCAAATTAGTACTGGACGTACTCTGGCTAAATGACATTGTAATAAGAGAGAGTGACTGTCCTCAAAATATGGAAGAACTGATACAAAATTTCCGCAGAGTTATGTAGTGTACACCAATGGACAGAACATGGGGGTAGTGGAATTTTCCCCTGGCAAAAGATTCGCATAAATATGCATTTTGTAATGAATAAATGTGCTACAATATGAAGTAGTCCCATTTATATTAATATTTCTGGTTGTGCGTTGTGATGGCTCATGTGTCAGGGCAGGAATCTATATATGTAAATGACGTACCGTTAGCAACTCCCACTTGTGAGCGTACAAGCTGTGGCGGGAGTTTACAGCGGCAGTTTCCTGCCGCAGAGCACGTGGTTGGCGGTTGCTGCTGGACCGCGGCGAGCGGCTAGCGAGCGCTACGCCGCCTTAGAAAAACCCGATCGGACGCCAGGCAGTTGCGCGTATCGCCGTGTTTGCGAGCTTGGAGAAATTTTTATGCCAGAGAAAAATTGATAAAAAAAGCTAAGAGTGACATGGGGATGTGAGTTGGCACTGATGGACAGAAATACGTGTAAAGCTAAATTATCTAGACGCGCCACAAAGCATATAATAGCATAAAAGTTATTGTTTCATAAAAATTGTAAACTTATGAAAGTTCAAAAGCTAATATCTCGGCAATGATTTGGCCGATTAATATGTGCAAAGTGTTTACGGATGCGCCTAGTAGAGATGCCTCGAGTAGTCATAGCCGGTTTAGCATGGTGTGTACCATTTTTGAATGAGGAGTCGTAATACGGGATTTGACTGAGAGAAACGGTGGTTTTGCTAATAAATAAATTTAAAGAGACGAAACTAGTGGCAGCATTCTAAAGTTTAAAGAGGTAAGTGAATAATAAAGTATGTAGTTTTATTTGTTTATTTATGTTTAATATCAAAAATCTGAAAAAAGCAATATCATGCCATAAGAACATTATTAGTGAAAAAACGATGTCAGATACAAAAAAATGGACCCTACATTGTTATTGCCAAGAAATTTTCCATATTTTTCAATGTATCATATGTGTCTTTGTATTTAGTTTTAGAATATTAGTAATTCTTTCTGTCAAACATTGTTTTGAGTTAGACAATCATTTCGAGGCTGCAAAGTGCGGCCATCTTTGATGACAGGGGAGTGGGTTCTGAGCGACGGTAAGAGCCGGACGTGCCGCGCATTTGGGGGTAGTAGTGGGTTGGTAGCCACGTTCAGGGGCAAGTATGTACGTAGCGACGTTCGAAAGTGATCAAGTGAAGTGCAGTATAGTGGTTTAGGACAGCAGACAAGAGTGTATTTTGTGAACTGTGAACAGACTGTTGACTGCCGTGATCGCGACCAATGAATGTTGTAGTGAAGTGTTGTATCATCAGTTATTAACGGCCGCCCTTACGTAAGAGCCCCTCAGACTGCACTTTAAGTGTTAATTGAATATACTGATGAAAAATAAACTACTTGTTCAAATTATAAATGAATGTGAGTGACTCAATAACTTAAATTTCACCGCAATATCTGCCTGCATTGTTTTGTTATATTTTATTTCAACTTAAGAATTGAGTTTACTACAGGTGTGAGCTGACACCGTATGACGAAAAATGGAGCCAAACATTCAGACTAGCCACATCTCTGGGCCGCTCAATTAAGCTGAGTGTAACAAATGTATATATATTCGTGCCATAGCACGTGGGGGCTCGATCCAAACTATTCAAAATTTAATGTGTAGTGTCCAGTAAAGTCGTAATATGAGGTTTCTCGTCCGAGATCGTCTTAACTGAAGAGGCTCGGTAGGTAGTGCAGAACTGCGTTTGAAAATGAAGAAGATTGGGAGAAACGCATTGCCGATCGCCGAGCAATACGCTGGGTCCGACGTCGATCACCAAAGCGGAAGCTGAAGCGCCGCTGGCCGCCAAACATCGACGCGCCGACTTCGCCGCCGTGCTACGGAGCTGGGGCCAATTTTGCAGCCAACCTGCAAGCCGTTCCACGCCACACCGCACCACAGCCGGCCGCAGTGGCCGTGCGGTTCTAGGCGCTTCAGTCCGGAACCGAGCGACTGCTACGGTCTCAGGTTCGAATCCTGCCTCGGGCATGCATGTGTGTGAAGTCCTTAGGTTAGTTAGGTCTAAGTAGTTCTAAATTCTAGGGTACTGATGACCTCAGCTGTTAAGTCCCATAGTGCTCAGAGCCATTTGAACACCGCACCACATCGCACCTCACCGCAAGGCAGCCGAAAGTATCAGGCAGCACGCGGTAGCAGTCTGAACAAAGCTTTGTGTTGGCATCAGGGGCATTAATGTCTCAGTTCTCTATCTCACAGCCAGTTTAGCTATGGAGTTCGAATTTAGAGAGATGGTGATGAAGAAGTCAGCTAGTGATGTGATTCTACAGGGAGTAGGAGTGAGCCTCAGAGCCCACACAGACCGGGAGAAGAAGCAGAAGCTAATGTAGTTGCTATGCTTGGATCATTAACGAGCCAAATGCGGGAATTCAGAACTGAATTAAAAACTGATGTGGGGGATATGGAAAGTTTTTGGGGGGCAAAAATCAGAGAATTAAATGATCAATTGTTGGATTTATCAGAAAAGATTGAGGAGGTAGAGGGAAATTTGAATGCTAAGATTGATCCAGTTGCTATTGAATTAGGGGGTAGAATTGATTCAGGCAGGCAGTTGTGTGACACAAGGAATGATGAGACAAGATAAGGTCTGATTGACGTGGATCGGAAGATTGTGCCTAGTTGTGATAAAACCAGAACTTTATTATTAGGTCAACTGGCAGAGACAGCTAGCGACCTAGGAAAGGAAACTTAAAATGTGGTTGCTGTTACTGTAAAGACTAATGTAGAAACTGACAAAGTTAAGAGTAGATTAAGTAATGTTGAATTATGGCTCTGAGCACTATGGGACTCAACTGCTGAGGTCATTAGTCTCCTAGAACTTAGAACTAGTTAAACCTAACTAACCTAAGGACATCACAAACATCCATGCCCGAGGCAGGATTCGAACCTGCGACCGTAGCGGTCTTGCGGTTCCAGACTGCAGCGCCTTTAACCGCACGGCCACTTCGGCCGGCTGTGTTGAATTATGTTGGGCTAATGGAAGTATGGGATGGCCTATGGTGCAAGTACCCAGTAGTAAGACTTTTTCAGGGGAAAGCAAGTACCGTGCTGTAGATTTTCTGGCAGCTTGCAAGGATTGTTTTATTGGTGGTATAAGGGACAACAGCAAAATTAAACTGGTAAAAAGATTATTGGAGGGTTCTGCTCAGACATGGGCAAATAAATGTAGTGAACAAATTAAATCATACGGTATATTTGATGTTTCTAAACAGGTATTGGAGCCAAGCAAAACAATGCAGATTACAGAACGATTTTTTGAATGGGTCAGTTTACAAAGAAGGTAGGCAAATTATGAGAGAAGTTTGTCAGGAGGAATTAAGAAAGTTGGTACCTTTGGATAGGTCTTTGGGAATTTTGACTGAGATTTCTAGTCTACTGATAAGGTTACCCGAAAATGTATAGTGGGAACTGATACATTGCCCAACAGATTCTATAAAAATTTCTTGGATTTTATCGAGAGGATGGACCAGGCAATGTGCTAAAATCCAAACTCAGGGGGTAATAATTCAGCGAATAATCAGAGGAATAATGGAGGGTTCGTTTCATAAAACCAAAACACACAGCGAGCACATTCCTCACCATGAAAGTAGCCATTTTAACTCTGCACTACGCTGGTGCTCCTGATGGTAGAATAGGACTACGTGAATGAAAATTGAGGTTAAATGCTACAAAGTGGCGTTTCCGCCGATTCTGTAAGTGACCTCAATAAATTTCTTTATCATTATAAAGTTCAAATGTCCTTTTCGATTCAGGCTATATGATGATTGTGAAGTACAGAACATCTATTTATTTCATACCAACTTCGATAGTTGCTTACTAGATCATCTGTCCGTCCCATAATGAACAGCCTTTGTTACCTTTCGAGCTATATGTCTTCCTGCAAAGAAACTGCACGAGTGATAACTGTTAAATATATAGCTCTAGCTCTAAAAAATTTAGCCATTGGAGAACTTCACCCAAATTAAGCCGTCACAACAGTGAGAGTACATCTTTTTAAAAGCAAAAATGTTTATATGCTTGCGTAAATAACTATCAAAATTCAAATTTTTTTTACATAACTGTTTACACTCGATAATAAACCTAAAATAAGGGATACCAAGAACTCTAAACCACCTGGAAATTACGTACGTCATTACAATGACTCATTACCAGTATTTCAGTAAATTATATTTAATTCATAAATTGCATTTTAAAATACAACTGTATTACTATTTTTATTGAAAACAATCAATTTCAGTCATGTTTGGGTCTCCAGCAGCAAAAGGATAAAACTAGATAACAAGTGAGTACAGCTCTAATAAATAACCATCATACATCTCGTCTTGTGAATCATAACTAATTATTACGAGAAGGTAGAATACTTACAAAACTATGCATTATCAAAGTTGCAAAGCCAAATGTAGTTTATAAAACGTTCCATTACTCTTATTATCTGTGTATGAATGACAATTATGTCACGGCAGCATCAGAGATGGCTGTGTCCATCTTGTTCTCAGAGTTAGAACTAAATAGGCCAAAGACCTTACAATAGAAGCAATAAAAATTAAAGAGGTGTAATCATGATCCATTTAGTCACCCTGCAAACATATCAAACATATCAAAGAAGCCAATAACGCTCCATAACTCGACTAATGAACGCATGCACCATGCTTTACCTTACTACTTTTTCACTAATTACATTATTTATGTTTTAAGGTCGTTGAAAAACATCAGTAAAATCAAGTTGGCACATACATTAGTCAGTTACATTACTATTGATTGATGAATAAGTAATAATGTAAAGCTTGGTGGGTGACATCAGTAGTCGACCTACGGAGCATTAGTGACATCTTTGATAAGTTAGCAGCCTGTCTACGTCGATAATCATCATATTTCTGGACGGTTTAGGACTTCCACGGTAAAGTCTTTAGCCTATTCAGTACAAAATGTGAGAACAGCACGGACATAGCCATCTCTGATGTTATCAGAATATAACTATTCATCATACACAGGCAATAATAGTAATGGAACATTCTATAAGCTATATTTGGCAATACAAGTGTGACAATGCTTAGCTGAGTTGCTTTTTGTAAGTACCTTCTTGCAATAATGAGTGATGTTCTACGTATAATGTATACACATAAGATGCTCATGTGCCACAATGGTATACGTTTGTTGCCTAATTATCTTCTTTCGATGCAGGGACCCAGAGATGGAGCGAAATCGATTGTCTTCAATAAAAACAGTAGTGTATTTTGCAATGCAATTCTTAACGTTTAAAATGCTGTTCAACACCGCTTGCACAAAAATTTTATTTAACGCATTGGAAGGGTATTCCCACTACTGTCGTGCCATGTAGCAGACGAACAATTAATTGAAGTAGATTAAGTTAATTTAATGTTAGTAAATAAATTAATGTAGTTTTTTGTATGAAAATTTCTAACATGACTGATGGCAAAGAACAGCAACAATTACTTTCTGTGATGTTTATTTGTAACATTGCCAGTTTTGATCAGCAAAGTCCGTCTAAAGATGGCATGTATTCTGTGATATACTGTTGAATTTATGAGTTGGAGACAGTCAGTATTGAATATGATTAAACAACAAAATATGTCAGACGATATTCACGTATTATAGCGGAGGAGATGCGGTGTACGTTATGAGATCAGTGAGTGTACGAAAATACGGCAGAATGTATTTGAATGTGTGGGGCATCTTCGAAATTTCGTCAATAGATTAATGGTATCTCCACTCACAATTTACAACACACACTACATCTACAGCTATTTCTACGCTCTTCAGACCACCTTATGATGTGTGGTGGAGGCTGCTCCCTGCGCCACTGTCACTCCCTCTCCACCCCCTCCCCCTCGCTACCCTTTCCCTGTGTCAGTCGCGAATAGTTCGAGGGAAGGATGACTGTCGTTAGGCCTCCGAGTGATCTCTGATTTCTCTGACGATAATTTCATGGCCTTTTCACGAGATACTTGTAGGAGGAAACAATCTACTGGCTGATTCTTCTAGGAACCACGTTCTCAGAATTTTAATAGTAAATCATTCAGTGATGCACAACGCTTCTCTTGTAGTGTCTGCCTCCAGAGTTGGATTAAAACACGTATTGCATACAGCAGACGTTGGGCATGTTAGTTACGGTTACTTTGTCTTGTATTTCACGCTTCTCAACTAATTCACAGAGCACGCAATTTTTACTCACGTTATTCATGGGGAAAGTATTGTAGGACGTTATTCGTTCACTAAACATTTCGATTTCTTGAAGCCATTACATTTTTACTCTTTTCTATTAACTGCATGGATTAGCAATTCTGTTTCACCTTAGTGCTAGCTGGAGAACAAATGTTGTTCAGTCTTAATGCATCTAGTGGTTCTTTGCACCTTGTTTCAAAATTCCTTCGGACCTGTTCTATACGAAATGAGCTCACCAATCAGGAACCAGAGATAACTGCCACAGGACCTTGCGGTCAGCAGTTCAACATATGACACTTTCTACTGTAAAACAACACGCTTGAGATCTGCACTTTGTTGCCAGTTACTATCAAAACAAAGAAACCGAAATAACCAAAACAATTACAGTTATACTATGTGATCAAAACTATCGGGACAACCCCAAAAATATACGTTTCTCATATTAGGTGCATTGTGCTGCCACCTACTGTCGGGTACTCCATATCAGCGATCTCAGTAGTCATTGGACATCGTGAGAGAGCAGAATGGAGCACTCCATGTAAGTCACGGACTTCGAAAGTGGTCAGGTGATTGGGTGTCATTTGTGACATACGTCTGTACGCCAGATTTCCACGCTCCTAAACATCCCTAGGTCCACTGTTTCCGATGTGGAAACGTTAAGAGACACTTACAGCACAAAACCGTACAGGCCGACCTCGTCTCTTGATTGACAGAGAGCGCCGAAAGTTGAAGAGGGTCGTAATGTGTAATAGGCAGAAATCTATCCAGTCCACCACACAGGAATTCCAAACAGCATCAGGATCCGCTGTAAGTACTACGATAATTAGGCGAGAGGGGAGGAAACTTTGGTTTCATGGTCGAGCGGCTGCTCATAAGCCACACATCACGCCGGTAAATGCCTAACGACGCCTCGATTGGTGTAAGGAGAGTAAACATTGGGCGATTGAACAGTGGAAAAAAGTTGTGTGGAATGACAAATCACGATACACAATGTGGCGATCAGATGTCAGCGTGTGCGTATGACGAATGCCCGGTGAACCTCATCTGCGAGTGTGTGAAGTGCCAACAGTAAAATTCGGAGGCGGTGGTTTTGTGCCGGCCGCGGTGGTCTAGCGGTTCTAGGCGCGCAGTCCGGAACCGCGCGACTGCTGCGGTCGCAGGTTCGAATCCTGCCTCGGGCATGGATGTGTGTGATGTCCTTAGGTTAGTTAGGTTTAAGCAGTTCTAAGTTCTAGGGGACTGATGACCTAAGATGTTAAGTCCCATAGTGCTCAGAGCCATTTGAACCATTTTTGGTGGTTTTGTGGTGTGGACGTGTTTTTCGTAGAGGGAGCTTGCACCCCTTAGTGGTTTGCGTGGCACTATCACAGTAGAGGCCTACATTGACGTTTTAAGCACCTTCTTGCTTCCCACTGTTGAAGAGCAATTCGGGGATGGCGATTGCATCTTTCAGCACGATCGACCACCTGTTATAATGCACGGCCAGTGGCGGAGTGGTTACACGACAATAACATCCCTGTAATGGACTGGCCAGCACAGTGTCCTGACCTGAATCCTATAGAACATCTTTGGGATGTTTTAAAATGTCGACTTCGTACCAGGCCTCATCCACCAACATCGATACCTTTCCTCAGTGCAGCACTCCGTGAAGAATGGGCTGTCATTGACCAAGAAACCTTCGAGCACCTGACTGAACGTATGCCTGCGAGAGTGGAAGCTGTCATCAAGGCCAACACCATGTTAAATTCCAGCATTACCGGTGGAGACCGTCACGATCTTCTAAGTTATTTTCAACATGGTGTCCGGATACTTTTGATCACGTAGTGTAACTATAGCTCTGAAACACGCATGATAATGAGACCGAAAAGATTGCAAGGACTGACATATTTTGAAATAAGTCTACTATTTGGGAGAAGCAGGAATCGCAAAATACTTAGTCAGTTTAATTATAACAACAGCTTTTTTGTGTAGCTTGTGCAACAGTAAAGGTGTTAACCTCGTCAAGAAATTTTTGTAAACCTCTGTACATCTCTGTCCAGACGAGGGTACCTCGTTTTCAGATTCACTAATGCTGAATACTGCTGAACGATATGACAGGTCTATTGCAGATTTATCTGGCAACAATTCCCATTTCGGGAAAGGAATGTAAGAATGAACGTAAGGCAGATTAAGGGGTGTACAGAGGCATAAAGAAAGTAACTGCACTATCTCCCAGTTTACGACTGAAACAGGGAAAGTTTGAAGTGCAACCGGCAATCACCCTCACAATAACTGACTAAGCGAATCTCGATATATCCCAAAGCCGTCATTCAGGATACGCTGGGCACCATCCAAATATTTCCTCCAGCTACGCAGCGATCTATAAAAATAAATCATTGACTTAAAGCAGAAGAAAGATGCACGTTTACATACACACGCGCTGGCACGCATACAAACACACAGAATAAAACAAAGTAGTTCCAATGGAAATCATTGATAGTTGCGACGACAAACGAAACGGCGAATCTGAGGTAAAAATGTGACAATGCATTATGTTGTTCGCGAGAAGGTGACTCATAGTATTAACGGGATTGAGGAACTGGCTGGTTGGTTGGTTCCGTTCATACTTGGAGGATTGGTGATCAGTCACAGAGCCGTTGATACGAATTCCAGTTACATTCCGTTTTCCGTGCGACAAACTTCGTCAAAATTGTCTATAGAATCTCTTCAAAATATACACATTAACTGTCGAGAAATCTCTGGCTTTATTTCTGTACGTCGGAAAAAATGTTACCTGAGGATGACTTGGTCGAAAAGGTATAGGACTCCGTAGGTAAAATAGCGCAACCAGAATGTCCTTACAATAGCTCTCGCTAAACTCGGTCTGCTGCCCTTCTCTTTGGCCCGTGTAAGTTCTTCATCCCATGACCTGAAACAAAACTTTTCTAAATAAAGAATTACATACGACCTGCGTGTGTGTCTTAATCTCATGTCTGAATGTAAGATGTATTCCTGCTGTATGCTAGCGGACACTTACTTCTGCAGCCTGTCTCCCAGATGCTCCGTGGCGTCACAGTCGAGGCGGACGAACAGGTCGTCTTCTGTGAGGTCCCCCTTCCACACGAGCTCCCGCATCCACCTGAGGCACAAAAACCCCACCTCTCGATACGATTCATAGCTTGGGAACCTCATACTAATATAACCGTCGTTGTACTCTGAATTAAAATGGTATCTGCCCGCTTCGTTAATGTTTTAACACAACATATATTTACCGCCAAGGTAATTCACACTTTTATCGGCGGGCACTATTCCTTTCCACTATCGTTTGCTTTATTAGTTATTTAGTTAGCTAGATAATTATATATTTCATAGATAAATAATACGATTTATGTCGGAATGATGTAAGCAAGTCACTTAGCTGCCTATGCATACATGATTCGTTTGTGTTTATGATAAAATAAGTGTAATACTCATTCTCACTAGCAGCAAATGAAACACAAATATTCCGTGTGTGCCGATCTTTAATTTAATATTCGCATGTACAACAGAAAATGATGTCGGGAAATAACAATTTTGATGAACCGAGCAGAGGTGCAAAGATTTGTAAGGCTTTATACTGAACTCCTGTCTGAGGCACTGATTTCGTTGTATGTAGTGAAGACCATTTATTCTTATAGCATTGTTGACTGTGAACTCTACTATTCTTCTCAATTTGCAATGTTTCATTGTGAGTGTGTGGGTTTTATTCTGTCAAGTTGCGCAATGGATTGATCCAACAAGTACCCTTTGGCTCCTGCAAGAAACAATTTCCACCTCACACTACTACAGAAGTCAGACAGACGCTCCTAATGTACCAACAAGAACTGCTTGAAAAACATTCAGCAACAAATATCTTCTGGAGTCGTCTGCTGTAAGGAAAAGACCCAAAAATATTCTATATTCTTACATAACTAGTGAGATACTTGGGTACACGAGTATTGCTAATTAGTGTAAGAAAAACATTAAACGAACAAAAAATATTAATTATTCCAAAAAAAATTCTTAGAAATCAAGTGAAACTTTTTCTTATACAAAATTAATAAATTTCCGGGTTCTTTTTGGAACAGTAGATTGCCTCTTATGGATAGGAATGCTATTATTTTACAAATTACTGAAGGTTATTTTCTCCCTCTTCCTTAAGAATGTTATTTACTCGGCAGAATGGCTGAGAGCCGTGCCTACACAACTTGAATAACTTTTTTAAGTATGGTCAAGGCTGTCGCGTGAGAAATGTAGTGGAATGTACTGTTAGGGAGGACAGTGGGGCTTGCATACCCTGTAGCACACAACACCATGAGCTGCGACGAATGCTGTCTGCGTCGCTCCCTGCTGACAAATAACACAACTATCTCTTTCTATCTGGATTGACCTTCGCCAATCAAACTCTCCCTACGCCTCGATGAAGTCAAGGACTCCTATCCGCCCCTAGTCTAACTATTGGTGTGGTAAACCGGTCAGATAACCAGTCCACCGCGAGCCACACAATATTCGCTCGCAGGCGTTTAACTAGTGCTCTGTCCGTGTTCACACCGCACAATAAGTGTGGCGGCCAACACAGTAAACAGCACTTACTCGCGAGTGACTTAATATGATGTATCACTCCGATTTGCTAAGGTGCTCTCTCAGTGAAGTACTGAGGAGAGACTTTGTTCCTGGCTCTTTGCGTACATGTACGAGCGCATACGCTCTCGTTACGTGTTCCTGCTCCAAGCGCGACAACAGAACGGCCCCTTTTTCCGGAAAAGTTGCAAGAGTCTATCAATCGCTGTCTTCCCTCACTCCTCTGGCTGTTTGCGTTGCTCTTTTAAACGGGAGAATGACGTTTCGTTTGAGTCGACCAATGCGGAAATATGTGGCATCTCCATTGGGTGTACGCTGTCCTCCTGTGAGAACTCCGTAACTACGCAGTCGGTCCGTGAAAAAATGCGTCTTCTGGGTGCTCCCACACAATGTGGCGGAATTTGCTTTTAAGTCGAACACAGGGGTCGTTATCCCTTCGCTCTGGCAAAAGCTGTCTTCTCTCTGGGCGGTCGCTTTGGCCGAAGTAGGTATGTTCTTGACCCAGGCCTCTGAAGGGACGGTCTTCCCAGCAGGTTGGTTTCCTCTTTAGAAAGAAAATTCCTGTGGCCGTCATGTTGTGTACACCAGCCTCGACTTTTACAACCTCGGTGCACACTTGTGAGTTACTTATCAGATTTGCATATCGCTTACATGAATTCATATAAAATTGACTCTACCTTATCGAGTTTGGGTTAGAATGAAGCGTCTTGAAGTGCAGAATACGATTGTGAGGACGGAATATGTAAGAAATGAAGGTCAGGAGACCAGGCCACCTTACATCATTTATGGCGAATATCATTAGTGAACATATTTTGAACTCGCAGATGTAATGCCTAGCTCCTTGAAGAAGTGTTTGTAAGGTGACTGGCTGCATTTTTCTCACCGCACGCTTTTGTACAATCCTTACTGTCTTCCTACGGGATGGGCTATCACAGGTCCATATAATTCAATAATAAGGCAATAATGTCTTAATACATGTAAAATAAGTTAATTTATTGGTTTGTTAGCAAACTTAACAATCATACCAACAGCAGCAGATGCTGAAGCTCAATGACATGTTTATAAAAGTTCAGATTTTCATCCATATGTACATCCAACAATTTTGAGTGTTGTATCCTGTTCACTTACTCCTGTTCATGTACTACAGTACTTTTCTTGATTCAATAACATTAGTGTACAGGTCTTTCAGAAAATCAATGTCTCGTGAGTATTACAGTAGAGCTACTGTTGAACGTCCAATTTTCAGTTTGGCAAACAAGGCTGCACAGGCAGAGCTATCCACTTCCTCACTCCTCTCAAACTCTCAGATCGCTCTCTGTATCACACTTGACCACCCACCCACCTGCATACACACACACACACACACACACACACACACACACACACACACACACATATATATATATATATATATATATATATATATATATATATATATATATATATATATACTACTGGCCATTAAAATTGCTACACCAAGAAGAAATGCAGATGATAAACTGTTATTCATTGGACAAATATATTATACTAAGAACTGACATGTGATTACATTTTCACGCAATTTGGGTGTATAGATCCTGAGAAATCAGTACCCAGAACAACCACCTCAGCCATAATAACGGCCTTGATACACCTGGGCATTGAGTCAAACAGAGCTTGGATGGGGTATACAGGTACAGTTGCCCATGCAGCTTCAACACGATACCACAGTTCATCAAGAGTAGTGACTGGCGTATTGTGACGAGCCAGTTACTCGGCCACCATTGACCACACGTTTTCAATTTGTGAGAGATATGGAGAATGTGCTGGCCAGGGCAGCACTCGAACTTTTCCTGTATCCAGAAATGCCCGTACAGGACCTGCAACATGCGGTCATGCATTATCCTGCTGAAATGTATGATTTCGCACGGATCGAATGAAGGGTGGAGCCACGGGTTGTAACACATCTGAAATGTAACGTCCACTGTTCAAGGTGCTCCAGTGCGAACAAGAGGTGACCGAGACGTGTAACCAATGGCACCCCATACCATCACGCCGGGTGATACGCCAGTACGGCGATGACGAATACACGCTTCTAATGTGCGTTCACCGCGATGTCGCCAAACACGGATGCTACCATCACGATGCTGTAAACAGAACCTGGATTCATCTGAAAAAATGACGTTTTGCCATTCGTGCACCCAGGTTCGTCGTTGAGTACACCGTCGCAGGCACTCCTGTCTGTGATGCAGCATCAAGGGTAACCGCAGACACGGTCTCCAAGCTGATAGTCCATGTTGCTGCAAACGTCGTCGAACTGTTGGTGCAGATGGTTGTTGTCTTGCAAACGTCCCCATCTGTTGACTCAGGGATCGGGACGTGGCTGCACGATCCGTTACAGGCGTGCGGATAAGATGCCTGTCATCTCGATTGCTAGTGATACGAGGCCGTTGGGATCCAGCACGGCGTTCCGTATTACCCTCCTGAACCCACCGATTCCATATTCTGCTAACAGTCATTGTATCTCGACCAACGCGAGCAGCAATGTCGCTATACGATAAACCGCAATCGCTATAGGCTACAATCCGACCTTTATCAAAGTCGGAAACGTGATGGTACGTATTTCTCCTCCTTACACGAGACATCGCAACAACGTTTCACCAGGCAACGCCGGTCAACTGCTGTTTGTATATGAGAAATAGCTTTGAAACTTTCCTCATGTCAGCACGTTGTAGGTGTCACCAACGGCGCCGACCTTGTGTGAATGTTCTGAAAAGCTTATCATTTGCATATCACAGCATCTTCTTCCTGTCGGTTAAATTTCGCGTCTGTAGCACGTCATCTTCGTGGTGTAGCAATTTTAATGGCCAGTAGTGTGTATATATGAGGTGCATAACAGTTAAGTGACAGCAACAGTACGAATCATGCACGTGTCAATACATGAAGATCGTAAGAATCTTTCTTCATTGCAGAAATAAATTCATCGTTTTTATGGTATGTACAACTCTAGTATAAGAACTATGAATTTCTTGAGACGGAAGTCGAATTTCACCTGAAACGTCCATGACGTGTCTAGGGAACGTGTTCACCAGCGCTTGACCCGCTTCCTCAGCCTTCTTCCTCTTCGCTCCAGCAACGGTAGCGCAATTTCATCTTGGCAGTGACTGTGTGGAGCGCTTCAGCCCTGAGTGCTCTCTTCTTACAAAACGTTCGCAAACTTCATGGTCTACTCTTCTCTCTTCTCAGCTGTTGTATCAGTGTGACAATATTTTAGATGCCGACTCATTCTAGGAGATTCTAGAACGGTAAAGCCCTTCTGCGACCCGGTCTCTGTTTTTCCTCTATGATTCTATGATTCTTGTGATGACACGCATTGTGTACTGTATTTTCAATAATATAATTGACAAATGCTGCAGTGCCATATTCATAAACAACAAGCTTCCTCTTACTATCTAGGGGCTCGCCCTGAAGATATTATCTGTAAGACGCGCTGGAACATACGGGCTTACCACACAGATACCTACAATTCTAGCCCATGCATTAATTGTAAACTTACGGCGTCTAGCTTTAATTTTATGCAGAAGTCTTTCAACCACCCACGAGAATCGTTTGTCAAAATTTGCTGTTTCATCGCATGCAAATGTTGACTCGTGTGAGAAGAATGAAGATACAAAAAGTGGGCTCGCAGTTTCTGGAACATTGGCAAAGGTTCTCTGTTGGTCCGTTACTGACAAGCGAGAGACCCAGCACAATATTGAAAGTTATACAAATACGTGATTTGCTATTAAATTACCCACCATCTGGTACCATGAGATGTATGACAAGGTATTATGACACATCGTTTGCTAATACCTGGATCTTCTTTGGAGGGCGTACAGAATTCGTTCTCTGTGACCAGACGTAGAAGCAATCTGTCGCTTGGACTGCGGTGGATTATGTCTCACCTATGCGACTTAAAACAGCATCATCTCGGTTCTATTTTCATACAGCCTCGCGTCGTTTACCATTAGTGTGGCCTTCCATAATAATCACCTTTGTTTGCACGAAAAAGTAATAATTTTTCATGGCTCAACAGCACCCTTATTAGAACAAATTTTAATTTGTGGGACATCCATAATTGTTCGGCAACATTTTCATGGTAAACAAATCCGCCACTGCTGTAAAATGCTTCTATTGAGCGAAGTCTTACACAACAGAAGACTGCATGCATTACCAGTGTCAGTTTTGCGACAAGAGGCATTTTTCTAGGGCTCGCTTGAAAGTTGGTTCCAGTTACAACTTGGGATGCTGTTATGACGGTCCACCTAATTTTTAACTTATAAATTTTAACCTTTTAAATATTTTTATTGTTCAAAAAAGTAGGCTACAACTATTGTTTTACTTTAGATTTCAGACACACCTGATGACGGGGCTACGGTCCTGAAACTGAATACGCGCTTATACCACACACGTGGAACCCTCCAAATAAATTAATCTTTCAAATTTTCTCTGCGTCAGAAATAAACGCGTCGACATGGCAACATATTGCTATACAGGATACAATAGATGGTTCAGGAGACAGTTTTATACCGATATTAGCGGAAAATCAGTTTTAATTATTGATTGAAACTTCGATTGTTAAAATTTATCTTGACTGCATTGATGTTAAACAAGCACTACACGCCAAAATGGGGTAATTTAGGGCATATGTTTCTCTGACGTTTTTCTCTGTTTTCGAAGTGAGGAATACTCCCCCAAAGCATGTAAAAGTGATTCCAGCCCCGTTATAGAAGGCGTCATTTATTTCTTCAAATACCGCATCATGGGGCAAGACGCAGCGAGTCTGACCAGAGGACAACGTCCGAAAGTCAAGACACCACACAGTCGAGTTCACAAACTGCAGAACACATCAACGGTTGGAGAAACACTGCGTGCTGTGCCTACAAACAAACGGACAGTTGAACAGTCCGTTGGAGACGGCGATCGACGACGACAACAAGAGCGACCACTTCTGTTCTACCTGTGAGTTGTGTCTACAGTTCCCGTTTCGAGTGCAAACAAGCGTCGAAGTTCCGCTTCCATCTCCAGAGGGCAGAGTCGTCTTATCGTACCTCAGTCGAGCCTGGTTCACGCTTAAATGTACAGCGTATTGAGTGCCAGGGACGGACACGTAGTCGCTGTAGCTGCAGTAAACATTCAGAGTTCGTTATCCGCAAACTTGCACTTCAACGTAGCTCAGTACTACAACCCAGGTCAATACGTACGGCAGTCTCTTGTGTAGTTGAACAGCAAGTCGTTTAACTGCGTACTTACCTCCACGTTTGTTCACGTAGCCGCAGCAGAAGAGAGCTAATGATAAGCGTATTTCTTGCATCAGTAGTGTTATAATGTTTGATTGTTCATTTAATTGACTGTTTAGTTTGTTCACTTGTGTGTGTGTTCGATACAGAACACAACACTCAGAATCAGTAAAACTAAAACGTGCGAGAAATTAAAATGTCATGAGAAAATCCAGGCTGTTGAGACTAGAGAACCAATTAGCTTAAACAGTCAGATAAACACGTAAATAAGAGTTTAAAAATGCGATACAGCAATGAGCGAAAAAGTAGTCTGAGGGTAATCGAAGAACACGACGCAGAGAAAGGTACTCCTTGCATAACCACCCCTACTAACATCGAACGAGGAGCTGGATTGAACTGTGTTATAAAATCAGTTTCCCCCGAGGAAGCGTAAGACATTGGTAGCTGCTAACCCAACTACACCGCAGACATTTGACGTAGCGAGGTAGACATTTTGATTGCTCGTCTCACATCAGCCAGCAAGGGAGACTCTGCGTAATCTAATCACAATAAATATTATTTGGATAACAATAATTTGGAATATTTGTCCCTCGAGCCGTAGAGAAGAGAAAATAAGAAAAGCAAAATGTTAAGAAATGTTCGATATACCATGTTCTGTGCTTCCTGTTTCGTAGGTCCTTTGAGAATCTGTTACTGATGTACAATAATAGAAACTGTAACTGCTGAAAGACAAGGAATATTATTTTGAGTTGCATCAGTGTCGAAGCCTTAAAAACATAGAAAAAAACGGTAATATGTGATTAGGCAATGAACAAGTAGGAAATTTTTATATTAATTGCTTTAATAACAGAAAAAGAGCAAACACAGAAAAATTAAATATTAAAGGCTGAACGAGCATTTGAACAGAACTCCTGTGGAATAATAGGGAATGTCACAGTTATTGCAGTGCATCAGTCACTGTAAATTCAAAACGAAGTATCCAGTATGCAAGGTGGAATCAAACTAAGGACAGGAAGGAATTGTGGACATGGGATCAATGTGACCGAACATGATGGCGTCAATGTACACGTGAAATCACAAATTACCAGGAGCTTGAGTTATAGATAAACAAACCGGTGGGGGGGAGGGAGGCAGATGGAACAGAACGAGTATGAAGTGTGGGCGATGAGGAAGACAGGAAAAAAAAGAGAAACCTTTGAAATGTAGTGTTCCTCGTGACTGTTGCAGATCAGATGTATTGATGGAGTATGAAATGACGACATCCTGGGGTGGGTCGACGAGGAAAAGTGCCTAATAAAGAATGCAATACCTTGCAGTGTTGCAACACGGCGTCTTTACTATGTGGTTAAAATCGCGTTGCTGGGTTTGCGGGAAATGTCACTACAGACTGATGCAGGAAGCCTTGTAGGGGTAAAGCGGACGCAAGTTGAAAGGGTTATTTTGGACGGAAGCTGAAAGGGCGTATTTTGCAAGAAGCTACAAGTATGGCCTCCTGACACAGTAGGAAGCACTGCTCGGGCCTGACAGTGGGACAGATCGCCATATATCTAGCTTCAACGACCGCTGCCTGGGCTGCAACCGCGCTGAGACAGCAGAAGTACAGTACGGAGGGAGACTGAAGCACCGACGATCTTCATTACCACACGACCAGGCACGGTACTCGGCCACTTTCTTGGTCTAGGTGACGAGGCAAAAGAGTGGTGGGTCGAACCGCCATAAATACTGCCAATTTCGGCTACCCATTGTCTCTCGCAGCCTGTAGTCAGTTTCGAGAGATGCCCCACGACAATCGCCGATCAGATATAGGTCATCTAGCGGCTGCTGTTAGACGCCACCTTCACTAGCTGCTTAACTTCTGGCTGCACACAGGCCTTTGCCACCATAAGTCGAACTTATGCCCTCCAGCCGGAGAATCACCTGCTTGCCGACTTCAAGGTGCCTACCTGAGTCCACGTTTCATGCATCGACCTGAATAGCTGTTGAACAGCTGCCCACATTGCAGAGACGAACTCTGCTACTTCAGCCCACTGCTGCTGGTTCCTAAACTGGGGCCCATGGCTCGCGTCCGCGCGATCAGATTTTTCCTGCAATGAACTGCGTGACTACGGCAGGCAACGTGATCGACTTCTACGTAGACCACCATAGCTGCGGCCCGGCCGCCAGCCTGTGACTTGACGCTGCGCTTCTATGTCCGCCAGAGTGCAGACAGTTCGACTCTGCTCTGCTGCCTTTGCGTGACGGGGCAAAGCAGTGACCTGGCCATGTCTTCCATAGAGTAAATATCTCTGGAGTGAGCATTCACATGCGCAGAACGGATTTTGTGTTGTCAACATTGCCGGCCTGGTCACGTGTTCTCGGGACGTCGTGTGTTTGTCCGTATAGCGCCCTGTATATTTAGAATGTCACTACATCCCTAGTACAGACGGATTCTTTTCGTACATGTCGTGGATTATTTATATATGTTGCGCAGACATTTTAACAGTACCCATTTGATACCGGGAATAAACCAGCTACGTAAATTTTAAGGGCAAGTGATATTGCATTCAGCTTCTTTGCGATAGGTGTTACAGTTCAGATGGACTCGAGTTTTGGTAGTTTTCGATATGATACGGCACCTTATAGTATTACAGAGCCTGACGTACATTTTTGCAGTGATAGTCTTGCAAAACGACTTGGCAGTACGCTAGTACCTTTGCAAGTGTCCGAAAAACGCCGAACTTGCCACACATTAGCGATTATATCCCTGCTAATTCGTCCTTTTTTCTGCTATTTCTGCTTATTTATTTTCTCGTTTTTGCGGCCTAAAGCACAATTTTTCTTACTTGTGACACTTTCAAGTATTTATTTAACGCATTTTACGAACTTGCTCCCAGGTTATTAAATAAATAGTAGACTGAGTAATCTATATACATAATCGACAAGTCACTGATAAATGCGTGGAGGATAGTATTTGCTGAAACAACTAACCATTCCCTTTCCTGTTCCACTAGCAAATTTACGAGAGGAAGCGAATGTTTGTAAGCTTTTGTACGAGCCGTAATATCTATTATATAGTCATAAAATCGTAGAAAACTAGGTCTACAGAATCAAGCCTTAATTATAATGCGTTTCGAAATTTTTAACGTATACACTGACTCTTACTAATGCGATAACTATAATTAGAGCTACCTGATAAGTACCCATGAAAAGTTACTATCCTTCCTTTCACATATTTTTCTTTGTATCCGTAGCAACAACAGTAATTCACCATCGCTATTACGCTATCAACAAACGGTGAAATACAACAAAAACTCTTGATATTATAAACTTCAAACTTTGCGGAAACCACACACGCACAACGAAGTCCCGAAAACACGTGACAATCCTGGTTTAATGTTGACAACATGCGCAGAACCCAACGCTCACTCCAGAGATATTTACTCTATGATGTCTTCAGAGGACGTGTGTTAGGTTCAGCACACTCCCCATACTCCGGGTGTCTGTCTCTACCCGCGGATCACAGCGAGACAGTCTCTGTACCGCGACCTTGTGGTCTTCAGTCCGAAGACTAGTTTGATGCACCTCGCCCCGCTAGTCCATCCTGTGAAAGCCTCTTCATCTCCGAATAACAATTACAACCTAGGGCCATTGGATCTTACTTGCTGTAATAGTCTCTTGGTCTCCCTCTGCTATTTTTACACTCCCGCGGTTCCGTCCAGTAATAAACCAACGATTCCTTTGATGTCTCAGAATGTGTCCTATCAATATATCCATTGTTTTAGCCAGGTTATATCACGAACTTCTTTGCTCATTGTGTTCGGTGTCTTCTAATAGCTATACGATCTATCTACGTATCTAATCTTCAGCATTCTTCTGTAGCGCCACATACCGAAATTTTCTATTCTCTTCTTGCCTAAACTGCTTATCTCCCACGATTAACGTCCATACAAGGCTACACTCCAGACAAATACCTTCAGAAAATAGGTCCACACACTTAAATTTATTTTCAGTGTCAACAATTTTCTCTTCTTTAGAGACGCTTTTCTTGCCATTGCCTGTCCATGTCTCATATCCTAACTGCTTCGACCAGCACCACTTATTTTGCTCCCCAAATAACAAAACTTATCTTCTTCTTTATAATCTAATTCCCTCAGCACAGTCTGACTTCATTCGACTACATTCCATTACCCTTGTTTTGCTATTGTTAATGTGCATATTATATCGTTGTTTCAAGACACGTCCACTCCGTTCGATTGCTCTTCAAAGTCCATTGCTGTCTCTGACAGGATTACAATGTACTCGTCAAACCTCAGAGCTTCTGTTTCTTCTCCCTGGACTTGAATTCCCTGTCGATTCTTCTCTCTGTATTCCTTCACAGCTTCGTCAATGTACCGAATGAATATCAAAGGTGGTAGACTACAACTCTGCATCATTCCCTTCTCAACCACTCCTCCCTTTCATGCACTTCGACTCTTTATAACTGCCACCTGGTTTGTTGTAATAAGCTTTCGCTCCCTGTATGTTACCCCTTCTACTTTCAGAAATTTAAAGAGTATATTCTGGTCGACACTGTCAGAAGTTTTCCGCACATTTACAATTACTATAAACGTAGGTTTTCCTTTCTTTAACCTGTTTCCTAAGAGAAGCTGTATGACAGTATTGCCTCCTGTGTTCCAACATTTCTCCGGTATCTAAACTGATCTTCCTCGATATCAGCTTCTACCAGTTTTTCCCTTCTTCTGTAAATAATTCGAACCAGTAGTTTACAACCACGACTTATTAAACTGATAGTGTGGTAATATTCACACCTGTCAGCACCTGCTTTCTTTTGAATTGGAATGATAATATTATTATCATATTTGTTTCAATAGTTTTGTCGTGGCTGTCTCTCGCACGGATATCAGCAGATGTGAGGGACTGTCGTCAACTCCAGGGGCTATGTTTCGGCTTAGGTTTTTCATTGCCCTATCAAATTCTTCTGGCGGTATCAAAGCCCCCATCTTATCTTCGTCCACTTCCTCTTCACTTTCTATAAAATCGCCTATGAGATAATTTTCCTTGTATAGCACCATATCATCCTTCCATCTTTAAGCTTCACTGCTGATGAGAGGAGTACTCTTAATGGAACACAACAAATCCGTGTCACGCATCTGACCTCATATGCTACCTTGTGACTGGTGTCGGACTGTGGATGCAAGAAAAATTACAATATTATTACAGGTGAAAAATCTGTCAGCACATGCGCATAAAAAACAAGGTGGGGTCGATGTTATAAAACTTCTTAGTCGTAGTGTCTAACCTTGTGCGGCCATTGTTGTAGACCCTGCTGTGTTTAAATGATGACTGAAAAACACCGCCCTCTTTATGCGCATGCACGCTGTAACAGTACAAGACGCTACACTGAACACCGCAGCACGCAACTTTCGATAGGTTGTGTGATGGCTCGCAAACACTAACTGTTCCTGCATTTTTCCCCACATTCCACGCGCACCAGTGTATGACCCAAAGACGCAAAAAACATGAGCTGAGCCCCCACTCTTAATGATGAATTGTAAAGTTTAATGTTCAGAAGCCTTGAACCATGCAATGGATCTGTTTGGTGGAAGAATTGTTACAAAGGAACTTGATACAATTTTGTAGTACTGCTGCAGGCAGAAGTATTATACTATATAGTATTAGTGCTCAATGTGGAAATACTGAAGAGTATATCTATTTCAAAGTTCAGAAACTTTATTTATTGGAATAACTGTCGGAAGTTACCTGAAAACAATCCTTTGACTAATGGTTCTTCCTACGAGAATGACATGGGACGAGCAACATACCCCATCTAAGATAAGGAGGCCACCTATGAACAAACAAGATAAGTATTAATTTAGAACTGTAGATGTGATGTGGGATGCAGACTAACTACAAAATAATGCTCAATGTCTTGTTTGAAGATAAATAATTGGATATGCACTTTTGAAGAAAACCGTTACACAATGTATTGACATAACAGATCGTCTTGCTGAAGAAATGCAAACACATCAATAACAGGTGACACAACAAAGGCTTTTAATTGGACTTCGGGAACGCCAGTGTAAGAAGGGATGCTCACCAGGATTCTTCTGTTATTGTGAAGATACTAATGTCATCTTATGTTCAGATAAAAGGAAGTAATTTGTTCTGAAACGTGAAAATAAAGAGATCCGCAGCAAGAGGACGCAATAATATGGACTTAACCTGGATGTGAATACTGTGGGCCAAGCATGTTACGAGAACAGTTGGGAGGAACAAATGAAACAATTCTTTTTTTTTTTTTTGAGTCATTGATCTTCTGATTTGATGCGAACCGCCACCCATTTCTCTCCTGTGCCAATCTTTTCATTTCAGAGTAGCTCTTGCAACCTACGAGCTCAATTATCTGCTGGGTGTATTCCGGCCTCTGTCTTCCTATACTGTTTTTACCCTCTACAGCTCTCTCTAGTGCCATGGAAGATAATACCTGATGTTTTAACATATGTCCTATCATCCTGTCCCTTCTTCTAGTTAGTATTTTGCATATATTCCTTTACTTGTCCACTCTGCAGACAACCTCCCCATCTCATACGTCGATTCTCTTCTGTTCCCGTGTCCCTCAGTCCATGTTTCAATACCATACAATGCTGCGCTTCAAATGTACATTCCCAGAAACTTCTTCCTCAAATTAAGACATATATTTGATAGTAGTAGACTTTTCTTGGCCAGGAATATCAGTTCTTTAACTTCATCTACTTCGTGATCGCCAATCTTGATGTTACGTTTTTCACTGTTCTCATTTCTGCTAATTCTTTCGCGTTTCGTGTTTCGTGTTTATCCGATGGACTCTCAACCCATATTCTGTACTCATTAGATTGTTCATTCCATTCAGCAGATCCTCTGAGGATAACAATGTCAGCACTGGATCTTATCGTTGATATCCTTTCACCTTCAACTTTAACCCCAGCCTTCAAACTTCCTTTTATTTTCGCCATTACTTCTTCGATGTATGGATTGACTAGTAGGGGCGAAACACTACGTCCCTGTCTCACTCCCTGTTTAATCCAAACACTTGGTCCTTGATCTTCCATTCTTACTGCTTCCTCGTGGGTCTTTCACATATTGTGTATTACCTGTCTTTCTCTATAGCTTACCCCTATTCTTCTCGGAATTTCGAACTTCTTGCACCATATTACACTGTACTATGAACGTAATTTTATTTGTCTCCAGTTTTGCTTCCAGTATCAACTGGAACGATAAAATTGCCTCTCTGGTGCCTTTACCATTCGTAAAACCAAACTGATCGTCATCCAACAGATCCTCAGTTTTCTTTACAGCAACTTCGAGACATGAGCTGTTAAGCTCATTGTTGGATAATAGTCGCACTTGTCGGCTCTTGCTGTCTTGACAATGGTGTGTATTATGTTTTCCCGAAAGTCTGATAGTTTATAGCACCCGTCTCATCCACTGTACACTACAGTGTGAATAGACGTTTTACTGCTACTTCCCCCACTGATTTTAGGAATTCCGATTGAATGTTCCCTTCTGCCTTATTTGATCTTAAGTCTTCCAAAGCTCTTTTACATTCTTGTTCTAATACTGGATCCACCACCTCTTCTCTATCGTTTCCTGTTTCTTCTTCTAACATTGTAATCCTTCCATCTACCGCTCTCCCCTCTGTATTTAACAGTGTAATTCTTCTGTTTTGACTTATCTGTATGCTGAGTTAGTCCTTCCGGCAATCACTTGTTATTTTATTTCTTCACATTTTTCATGCAGCATTTAGCCTTAACTACCCTGCACTTACCATTTATTTCATTCCTAAGTGACATGTATTTCTGTGTTCCTGAATTTCCCTCAACATTTTTGTACTTAGCTCTTTCGTCGATCAACTGAAGTATCTCTTCTGTAACCCACGGTTTCTTCACAGTTACCTTAAGAGTTGTCCATATTCTTCAACTGATCTACCTATTTAGCTATTCATGATTGCAATATCTATAACCTCCGAGAACTTCAAGGCTATCTCTCCATTCTTTAGTATTTCCGTATCACATTTCGTTGTGCATTGAATTTTCCTGACCAGTGTCTTAAATTTCAGTCTACTCTTCTCGTTACTAAATTGTGATCCGAGTCTATATTTGCTCCTGGGTACACCACACAAGACAGTATCTGATTCCGGAATCTCTGCCTAACCATGATGTACTCTGAGTAAAACAAACTGCACTACGAGTATCAACGAGATAAAGATGAGTTTGAAATGGAAGCAGTGATTTTATATGGCTGGCACGTTCAGGACCACCGGAACGCCGTGACGTCAACAAACCTCCAGCTGCGACGTAGGCCACAACAGAAACAACCCAACTCGAAGTGAAACAGTGAGATACGGTACGTATGTAGAAAAGGAGGAACGTCAGGACAGTGAAGATAGCTCAAACATTGCTGCTATTTTTTACCAAAATATCGGCGGTCTCAAAAATAAATTATATATTTTTATCTGTAAATCTAGGTGATACGAATCTTGTATATCGTACACATGTTTTATGTCTTACTGAACACCATATAACAGTACCTACTTTTGCAGATCAAGTAGGATGGTGCTGTAATTTATATAGATAACACAAATATTAACGAACCGCTAGATATAAACAAATATTGTACAGATCAACATTTTGAAGTCTATGGAACGGAAATTACTGCAAAAGACATATTGTCACAGTGCTTTCAATTTACAGTGCTCCAGCTCAGAAGTTTTCTATCTTTATGAAAAATGAGAATCTCTTTTGGCTTAAGGTTTTTTCCAAAACGAGAAGTATAATAGTTACAGAGGACTTAAATGTTAACTTCTGCAAGACTGACTTCGAGTATTTAATGAAGTCTTACAATTTGGCTGCTATGGTTAACTTCCTACAGAAGATTTCAAAAATCTTACAGACAGTATTCTGTTGATAAGAATAGAATAAACAGTGCAAGTATAAACAAAGTTATAGAGGTCTTTCTGATCATGATGGGCAACTGCTTAAGGTCACCAACATCAATGTGTGTAACAAATTTTCACACATATATCAGTCCTTTGGGTATAAACACTAAAACTCTTTCAGCCTTTAATCACAATTTGTCGAAGATTGATTTGGTTTCTGTGTAAAGAACAAATAATGTGAGTAACAAATTTAATTTTTTCTTAACTGAATTCATCTCTGTATTTGAAATGGCTTCTTCAAAAAGAGTTCTGAGGAAGAACATTATAGTTTCTTCTAGAAGACCATAGATTACCAAAGGAATGAAAATTTCTTTCACGACTAACAGAGAATTGCATGTCTCATTAAGAGCATCAAATGACTCTCTTGAAAAATCACATAATAGATTTTTATGTAAAGTTTTAAAAAGGGTAATAAATAAATCCAGAAACTTGTATATTAAATCTGAAGTTGATAACTTTAGGAACAATATAAAATAAATTTGGAATGTCATAAAGAGAAAGTGTAGCAAGAACAATAAGAATGAAAATAATGTAGAAAATAACCTATAATGACAATGTGATATATAATCCTGTAACTATTTCTAACATATTTAAAAATCACTTCTTAACTGCAGTGGAACATGTAGGCCACCAGGGCTCATTACATATGGCCATTAATTTATTACAACATGGTGACCACAAGTTGTATGACGCAATTTGTATAGATCCAGTCACTACCAGTGAAATTAAAAATACAAACAAGGCCTTAAAATAAAAGATTCCACAGCTACTCAAAACATTTCATCTGAAATTGTAAAGCACTTTAGTGCTTATATACGTCAGGTCCTCTGTCACATTTTCAATGAATCTTTGCAGCAAAGCGTTGTCACAGAGAGATTAAAATTTGTTCATGAGAAGGATGACAAAACTAACGTATACAAATAATATCCAATGTCTCTGCTAAATTACTTGCCGAAAATATTAGAGGAACTGATGTATAACAGAATTGTAGATCACCTCAACAATCACAACATCCTCAACAAAAACTAATTTGGCTTCCAAAAAGACAGATCAATAGAGATGGCTATTTTCTCTCTAAAAACGAAATTCTTGTGTAAATAAATAACAAAATGTCACGCCTTGGAGTTTTCTGTGATTTCTGAAAGGTTTTTGACTAAGTAGACCACATCATATTCTTAGGGAAGGCCTATTTTTATCATTTGAGTGGTAGCACAGGAAGATGGATTGAATCACATCCACACATTTTAGGGCAGAAGATGATACTTGATGGTACTGATGGTTGTCCTATGTCATCTGACTGGAGCACATTAAAATGTGGAGTGTTGTAATGTACCATTTTGGGACCTTTACTGTGTTCTTCATCAACGATCTCCCACATTGTGCAAACACTGAGAGCAAATTTACTCTTTTTGCTGATGACTCTACTATTCCGCTTGAAAGCCAAACGACAAGTGAACAAGAAAATAAATGTACTGTAGAACTCGAAAAGATCTTACACTGGTTTAAGTTGAACAGATCAACTCTAAATATTGAAGGAACTCAATATATGCAATTTCACGCATCTTGATAAGAAAATGAAGTAATCTACTTGAACTGTGGTAATCAAAATATATTACTTTGTGAGTATTGCAGTAAATGAAAATCAAATGTTAAAGCTAGGTGTCAATGTTTTTGTTGAAGAAATTAGGAAAAATGAAGTGGTTAATGAAACTGCATCTCAAAAAGAGTTGTTGCCCGTCCATACTTTTCAGTTTGTTGTTATTAAAGAATGCAGAGATGAGAATGAAGAAAATCTATGTCATTTAAATTTGTATGTAAGCCTGGAAGGTAAGGGAGAGAAATTTTTAAGGTTGTTGTAGAATCAGTTTGGGAACAATGTTACTAGAGAAACATTTTGGGATTATTTAGCAAAGATCAGTATATCTCTCTATCCAGCTGGTGAGAGAAAATTAAAACGTGGCTTAGTGAAAAATGTATAACTAATAATAAATTGTTTTGTGTCCAAGTAACTTTAAAAATTAATACAAGTAATGAAGATTCTGATGCCTCTGTTAATTTACTGACAACTGAAACACAACTAACTGTATGAAGTTTCTATGGGGAAAGAAATAGTTAGTAACTTAGGCTGGCCACACATTAAAGTTAAAACAGATCATGGGGGAGGCAAGTCTCTAATTAACACAGGGAGCCCTATTTCAAGGATATCAGACAAACATAGCGATAAAGTCGTGACTGGAAGACTCTGTGGAAAAACTAGTAATTAGTAGTTTAGTATATTGGCAACTGGAATAAAATAATAATTGGATCTTTTTACTGACCTCCCAATTCAGACGATACAGTTGCTGAAAGATTCAAAGAAAACTTGAGTTTGATTTCAAACACGTACCCGACTCAAACGGTTATAGTTGGTGGTGACTTTAATTTACCTTCGATATGTTGGCGAAAATACATGTTTAATTCCGGAGGTACGGATAAAAAATTTCCTGGCGGATTAAAACTGTGTGTCGGACACAGGCTCGAACTCGGGACCTTTGCCTTTCACGGGCAAGTGCTCTACCAACTGAACTGCCCAAGCACGACTCATGTCCCGTCCTCACAGCTTTACTTCTGTCAGTACCTCGTCACCTACCTTCCAAACTTTACAGAGATACTGGCAGAAGTAAAGCTGTAAGGACGGGACATGAGTAGTGCTTGGGTAGCTCAGTTGGTAGAGCACTTGCCCGCGAAAGGCAAAGGTCCTGAGTTCTAGTGTCGGTCCGGCACACAGTTTTAATTTGCCAGGAAGTTTCATATCAGCGCACACTCCGCTGCAGAGTGAAAATCTCATTCTGGAAACATCCCCCAGGCTGTGGCTAAGCCATGTCTCCGCAATATCCTTTCTTTCAGGAGTGCTAGATCTGCAAGGTTAGCAGGAGAGCTTCTGTAAAGTTTGGAAGGTAGGAGACGAGGTACTGGCAGAAGTAAAGCTGTAAGGACGGGGCGAGAGTCGTGCTTGGGTAGCTCAGTTGGTAGAGCACTTGGCCACGAAAGGCAAAGGTCCCGCGCTCGAGTCTCGGTCCGGCACACAGTTTTAACTTGCCAGGAAGTTTCATATCAGCGCTCACTCCGCTGGAGAGTGAAAATCTCGTTCTGGGTACGCATAAACATCATCCGAAAATTTGCTAAACGCATTCTCTGAAAATTATTTCGAGTAGTTAGTTCATGATCCCACGCGAATAGTTAACGGTTGTGGAAACACACTTGACCTCTTAACAACAAATAATCCTGAGTTAATAACGAGCATCAAAACCGATACAGGGATTAGTGAACACAGGGTTGTCGTAGCGAGATTGAATATTGTAACCCCCGAATCCTCGAAAAAGAAACGAAAAATATACCTACTCAAAAAGGCAGATAAAAATTCACTTGACGCCTTCCTGAGAGACAATCCCCGCTCCTTCCAAATTAATGACATAAGTGTAGACTAGATGTGGCTTGAATTCAGAGAAATAGTATCGGCAGCAATCGAGAGATTTATACCATATAAATTAACAAACGACGGAGCTGATCCTCCTTGGTACACGAAACGGGTCAGAACAATGTTGCAAAAACAACGAAACAAACACGCCAAATTTAAACAGACGCAAAATCCCCAAGATTGCCGATCTTTCACGGAATCTCGAAATTTAGCGCGGACTTCAATGCGAGGTGCGTATAACGGTTTCCACAACGAAACTTGGTCTCGAAACCTGGCATAAAATCCAAAGAGATTCTAGTCGTATGTGAAGTATGTTAGCAGCAAGAAACAATCAATGCCTTCTCTGCGCGATAGCAATGGAGATGCTATCGAAGACAGTACTGCTAAA
Source organism: Schistocerca piceifrons (assembly GCF_021461385.2). Classification (NCBI taxonomy): domain Eukaryota; kingdom Metazoa; phylum Arthropoda; class Insecta; order Orthoptera; family Acrididae; genus Schistocerca; species Schistocerca piceifrons. Next base: position 442,474,516 of record NC_060139.1, on the reverse strand, counting down.
ACAGAGTTACTAATCACAGCCTTCTGAAATGCCTTCACAAAAGAAAATGAAGTAAATACTCCAGATTTGGAATCGAGAACAGCTGCCGACATGAGTAACGTTGAAGTAAATATCCTCGGAATAGTGAAACTACTTAAATCACTTAATAAAAGCAAATCTTCTGGTCCAGACTGTATACCAATTAGGTTCCTTTCAGAGTATGCTGGTGCATTAGCTCCATACTTGACAATCATATACAAACGTTCGCTCGACGAAAGATCCGTACCCAAAGACTGGAAAGTTGCAGAGGTCACACCAATATTCAAGAAAGGTAGTAGGAGTAATCCACTAAATTATGGGCCCATATCGTTAACGTCGATATGCAGCAGGATTCTGGAACATACTATATGTTGTGTTCAAACATTATGAATTACCTCGAAGAAAACGGTCTATTGACACACAGTCAGCATGGGTTTAGGAAACATCGTTTTTGTGAAACGCAACTAGCTCTTTATTCACATGTGAAGTCCTGAGTGCTATTGACAAGGGATTACAGATCGATTCCGTATTCGTGGATTCCAGAAGGCTTTTGACACTGAACCACACAAGCGGCTTATAGTTAAACTGTGTGCTTATGGAATATCGTCTCAGTTATGTGACTGGATTTGTGACTTCCTGTCAGAGAGATTGACGGAATCTCATTGAGTAAAACAGAAGTGATTTCTGGCGTTCCCCAAGGTGGTGTTATAGGACTTTGCTGTTCCTTATCTATATAAACGATTTGGGAGACAATCTGAGCAGACGTGTTAGGTTTTTTGTAGATGACGCTGTCGTTTATCAACTAATAAAGTCATCAGAAGATCAAAAACTGGAAAACGATTTAGAAAAGATATCTGAATGGTGTGAAAATTAGCAGTTGGCCTTAAATAACGAAAAGTGTGATGTCATCCACATGAGTGCTAAAAGGAATCCGTTAAACTTCGGTTACACGATAAATCAGTCAACTATAAAGGCCGTAAATTCAACTAAATATCTAGGAATTACAATTATGAGCAACTTTGAAACTTCCTGGCAGATTAAAACTGTGTGCCGGACCGAGACTCGAACTCGGGACCTTTGCCTTTCGCGGGCAAGTGCTCTACCCAGGAGTGGCAGATCTACTAAAGAGACCGCCTACATGATGCTTGTCCGTCCTCTTTTAGAATACTGCTGCACCATGTGGTATCCTTACCAGACAGGACTGACGCAGTACACCGAAAAAGTTCAAAGAAGGGCAGCACGTCTTGTATTATCGCGAAATATGTGAGAGAGTGTAATAGAAATGATACAGGATTTGGGCTGGACATCGTTAAAAGAAAGGAGTTTTTCGTTGCGACGAAATCTTCTCACGAAATTCCAACCACCATCTTTCTCCTCAGAATGCGAAAATATATTGTTGACACCGACCTACATAGGGAGAAACCATCACCACGATAAAGTAAGGGAAATCAGGGCTCGTACGGAAAGATATAGGTGTTCGTTCTTTCCGCGCGCTATACGAGATTGGAATAATAGAGAACCGTGAGTGTGGTTCGTTGAACCCTCTGCCAGGCACATAAATGTGATTTGTAGAGTAGCTAGGTCAGGGCTGTAGTATCGATGGGCTAACACTGTCCAGCCATGTTTACTGATGCTTTCTGAAGTCCTCAAACTCCTGCGTGACCTACGGCTACCATTCTGTATCAAATAATCATCTGGGTTTTTATTGTACTGAAGTCACTGGAAGATATTCTTCAGTTTGTGTAATGTTTTAACATATAATTCTTTTTCATAATGGGCTCACCTTTCTTTCCCAGTAACTAACCATACTTGTCTCAGCTACAGATGGTCCACAAACTGCACACAAACGTTTGTGAATGTTTCCAAACGTTTTCTCTGCAGTTAAATATACGATGGCGCCACGCTATTTGGACATCTGAGGCAAAAGTTAAGTTAGTTCAGTTTAGGAAGGAGCATTGGCATTGGTGAAAACACAAGGAAAACCTAAACTTATGAGGTATAAATTAAATTGTTTTGACATATGATAGGGCAATTTGATGTAAACGAAAATCCTTACCTAAATGCATACAGGCTTATTAATCCAAAATACAGGAAATTTTTTGGTCCATGTAATGTCACTGAATTAAATATTTATAAACATAAAATTTTATACAAAATATTTTAACATATGTAATTTTTTTTCTTTTCAAAATTATAACTGTCATTTCACAAAAACTCTGTCTGCCGAACTATGGTTTTAAAAGTTATGCTCTAGGGGAAACTGCATTATTGTGATTGAACTAAAATTTTGATGTTAAAACAATTTCTATTCATGTAATATTTACATATTTTTCTGATTGTTTTATAAAAATTTCATGTCTTATTTGTCAATACTGTTGAAGAAACGTAATGAAATAAATACTTAGGAGCATTTTGAGAGGGAGAGAAGAATGAAGTTATCCTCACATCATACTTTTTACTTTTTTCTCTTTGTAAGAACTTTCTCGTTCATTTGTCATCAATCAGGAAGTTAAAGGTTAGTGAAGATGATCATATACCTCTTGGTAAAGAAACAAGAAAAAGTGTGTTGAAAGGTGTGCATAGTTAATGAGAATGAAGGGCATGAAATGCCTTTCATTCTTTTCAACAATGCACACTTTCATTGTGTTTATTGTTTTTTCTTATTTCATCTACAAACAATCCTTGAATCAGTTGTCAGCATGTAAGCAGTAAAGAAAATAGTTGATACAGCTATTTTACAAAGGGCCTTACTGCAAATTTTGACAAAATGGGTTAAGTACAGTATCAGATTCTACACACATAGATACCTACGGTCGCAGGTTCGAATCCTGCCTCGGGCATGGATGTTTGTGGTGTCATTAGGTTAGTTAGGTTTAACTAGTTCTAAGTTCTAGGGGACTAATGACCTCAGCAGTTGAGTCCCATAGTGCTCAGAACCATACACACATAGATACACATTTCTGCATGAGAAGGCTTTATTCTATACATTTTCGGGACTTCATAACAGCGAAATCATTTTTATAAGGACTTTACTCCTGGAATAATGACATTCCATAAGTGAACATCGTCGCATGCCATCTGTCAGATACCTCATGCACTATGCATTATGCTTTGCTTTTCGTGGATTAATTGTTGTTCTTTCTGGACATGTGTTGTGAGATGTAAAGTGGCATCAAGTATTGAGCTGGAACGCAGTGGAAGTACTAGAAGAAGAAAGAAAGAAGAAGGTAATGTTGGAAATTACAACAGAATGTTATGAAAACAGCAAGAGTGAAAGACCATGAATATATTACCACAAAGGAAAGCAAGGTTTCAACCATGTTCCTTTATGCCTTTTGAATATAGTAAGTGACAGTCAGGTGTTGTGGTTTCTGCTGTTGTTACTAATTTAGAAAAGGCTCACACTGGACTAGCGACTATTAACAGGAACAAAATGTAGTTCAACGTTTAGTTGACTACATTCAGCATGACTATAGATATTTCTATGACGATATGATGAAATGACCTGTGTGTAACACTGCAGCAGCCGCTGCTGCTGCTGATGATGATGATCAATGAAATCATACTGTTTGTACTTTGACAGATTTACGTGAAAATGAATGAGCAAAAATGAAACAACACAGCACTAAAAACATAACTTGACTAAGCGTATTAATTATTTCGTCATGAAAAGAATCTTTTTCCAAAATTTTGGACCTTTCTTTTTTTTTTTTGAAGAGATTGCAAAAAGTTTGCAACTGCAGTAGTGACGAAATATTCATTTCATCCTGTTCTTTAAACAATGGGTAGCCCAAAATATGGCATGCCATATATTCACCAGCATACTGTATTCCTTCAGTCCTGAGAACTTAAGATATTGTAGTAAGGTCTTTTCAAAACTGACTGTATCAATTTTTTTAACTCTAAAGTGTGTTATTGCAGTCCATTTTTAGAAATCAGTATTCTTTCAGTACCAGATTTTTGTATTAATTAGTCTCTTCTAAAATGAATATTATAAAATATAAATAAATGTGGGATTAGGGAAACTCTACTTTGGAATGCATTGGTCTGGGAAGGGGTTCTAATAAGTACATTTTTGCAGTCTGCAATATCTTGTAACTCTAATCCTATTTTTTATAAAGAAGTTCATCATCCCAAAATTCCCATTGATTAATGGTGATGTATATTTCGCATTATGCAACATTTTGTTACAAACGTTTTCTTCATAAAAAACAAGTCACATGGAAGAACATCAGAGATATTTGTTATTTTAGTGGTGGGAGATAATTTGTTAACTACACACAAATTTTATTACAAAATTATGTTCAGTAATATATAATTATTTTGTTTTTATAAATCTGCTTATTTCAAGAGTCATCTTTCCTTGGTAACTGTTTACTAAAATATGCAGGAAAATATATTGAAAAATTATTTTTATTAACTACCAGTTGTGCACAAATCTGGATCTCCAAGCGGTAATACATCACTTGGCTATTCGCCGAAAGTAAGACAATCTTTGTGGAGCTTTGAGGTAGGACAGCCTCTGTACTGCTCTCAGGAAAGGCAATTTTTGTTTTAGAGCTGAGCCGTATGTTTGGTCTGGTTACTTTGAATTAATTGTGCATCACATGCATTATTTTCATTCAAACTTGTCACGTTTAATTTAAAATTTATCTGAAACATAATAGTATCTAGTCAGTTTGCAGATAGCGTTAGTTATAAAAAATGTATGACACTCTAGAAAGCAAAGTGCATAAGATATGAAGCAGATTATTTGTCATCTATGAAGTGGAAATAGGTGACGATGTCTTGAAAAAGAAGTAAGTATCTTCTGCTACATTTACAATTCCATTCCTGTGCGTCCTCCCATAGACAACAAGAAGACATGATCTGGAGACACAAAAACCTTCACAAAACAATATGAGTGTTAAAAGATCTTTGTAATCATTGTATCAACAAATTTAGAACTAATTTTCAGCTCTGCTGTCTGTCATTCTATCATTCTAGTCCTCTACACACTTACACTCTAAGAAGAAAAAAAGAGAAAATACGCATCATGAAGAAATTATCCCAGTGGGGATAGAAAGTGGTAGGTGTGATATGCAGGCACAGACAAACAATTGATCACAATTTTAGAGAAATTTGAGAGTTTATTCAAGAGAAAGAGTTTCACAAATTGAGCAAGTCAATAATGTGTTGGTCCACCTCTGGCCGTTACACAAGCAGTTATTCGGCTTGGCATTGATCGATAGAGGTTTTGGGTATCAAGCTGAATTCTGTCCAATTGGGGATTTGATCATTAAAATCCAATCTAGTTGGGGGCCCCTGCCCATATTGGTTCAAACATTCTTAACTGAGGAGACTTCCTTGTTGGTTAAGTTAGAGTTTGACAAGCCAGAAGACATGCAGTAGAAACTTTTACTGTGTGTGGGTGGACATTATCTCACTGAACTGTAAGCCCAGGTTGGTTTCTGATGAAGGGTAATAAAGAAGGGGATATAATGTTGTCGACGTACAGCTGTGTTGTAAGGTTGCCGCAAATGACAACGAATGTGGTCCTGCTATGAAATGAAATGGCTCAGACCATCACTCCAGATTGTCAGGGCATAAAGTAGGCGAGAGTCATTGTTAGCGAGAGTGAAGTTAAAACTCCACCGTCTCGAAAGTGTTGTAGCTGGTTGCCTATCTACCGCGCCAGGCCGGCTCTAGTTTTAACAAGCCGGTCGTACGTCTAAAATCAAAACTTCGGGTCAACGCCCTTCCGCTTCCGCTGCCACTACGCCGCAGCCCGGAGGTTGTGGTTTGATAACTGGCAGCTATATAAGTAATGAATCTGGAAAGACAGCGTCAATCGTCGAGCAACCGCACGTGCAGCAGCATCGAGGTAGATTAGTTATGCCGCGTTATTTTAGGAGTAGGCGTTCGCGTATTACGGTGTTTAAAGCAATAGACAACATTTCTATTACTACCAAGGATTTCGTAGGCGAGAGTGAAGTTCAAAACTCCACCGCAAAACACCGTTGGACCATGCAAGATGACTTGGACGCCTACGAAATCCTTGGTAATAATGTTGTCTATTGCTTTAGAAACTGTAAGACGCGAACGCCTACTCCTCCTAAAATAACGCGGCATAACTACCAACTTCACTCTCGCTAACAAGGATACGAATGAACACGGTAACGGCTGGGTCACCGTGGCTCTTGTACGTAGACCAAAAGTCGATAAAGTAAAAGGGCTAGATAATTTCCATTCACGTGATGTCATCGCTTATCGGACATTTCAGATTTGTGAAGTGTACAACAGAGATAAGGGTTCATCGTATTACATGTCGACTATGCCTTTGGTTCTCAGGAACAGGAGTCGTCGCAAAATAAATGAATTGGAATCTGTCTCAGTGTGGGTGAAAGGTGTTGACAACTGTAAAAAGATCACGCTCGTCGGTGATCTGACTCTCACTGTCAGAGACGTCTGCAGGACACCTTTCTGGTCACTGGGGCTAAATTCAAAGCGATACTCAACACTGCAGACAATTACACTGCCGTGAATGACAGTCCAGGCTGAAGACGTGTGTGGAAATTCCCTGGGCAGTGATGTGATACCAACCTGACTGTTGCCCTCCATGCATCCCGATAACCAAGAGTGATGGTACAGGGGTGTGATTTCATTTCATAACATGACCCCGCTGGTTGTCAACCACATCACAGCAGTGCTTTATCGATTCTACGCCCCGTTTTGTTGTCCTTCAGGACAAGCCATCCTGAGCTTATATTTCGGTAAGACTGCCCACCAGCGCTTCCATGCACTGACACAATTCCATTTGGTTTGGTCTGTTGTGCTGTTGTTCAGCCTACATACTTTTGTTTGGTTGGTTGTTTGGTTAGAGAAAGGAGACCAAACAGCGAGATCATCGGTCCCATCGGATTAGGGAAGGATGGGGAAGGAAATCAGCCGTGCCCTTTCAAAGGAACCATCCTGGCATTTGCCTGAAGCTATCTAGGGAAATCGCGGAAAACCTAACTCAGGATGGCTGGACACGGGTTTGAACCGTCGTCCTCCCGAGTGCTAACCACTGCGCCACCTCCCTCGGTCTGCTTTTATTTTTGTATTATATTTTCTCTTATACGGTACTGTTTATACCTGCCGTATCAGCACAGATGACTTAGTTAATGAAAATGTCAAACGTGTTTCTGACTATATGGACTTAACTTATTACCGATTTGGTTTACTAGTAGCATGAGTCCACTTGCTGTTAAAGTTTCCTTTTTTTATATATATAAACACACAGGAAAGCGCGATCAGCGAGTGGACCCTTGTTGCTAGTTATTTGCACGGTAGCTGCAGGCCTCCTGCGCGACTTCGTGTCGCCAAGTTAAAATAAAGAACATAGACTCATGTTAGGTCTGTTAGTGGTATCACTCTCGAGTGGCAGACATACAAATTTAGTGGTGATGTATAAATTTGTGAGTACGCAATAAGAGAGAAAAATGCATAGAGCCAACATACAACTGAATTAAGTAGGATTGTGGTGAATATACAGTAGATAAATATTTTTGAACCGTGTGAGAGTAATAACAGTTGTTAAAGGACAAGTTCTAAACGCCATAAGCAGCATACAAAACGTTTATTAGCCAAATCGGTGTTCGCGTGCATAACCCTTCGTCACTGGAATATTATGTATATCAAGAACCGACAGCAATAACATATACGACAAGTTGTGTACTGTGAAACGAATGTTACAAAGAAACTGTAAATGAGACGCATCTCAGTGATATAGAATATAAATATACATAACATGCCACTGACGATGTGTTATTCACTCGAATAAACGTTTGAGCTACAGCTCATGGTGTTAAGATGGTGTTCTTTAACAAACATTTACAGGTTCCGGAACACCAAGCATTCATGATTTTTATATGAGAATAACACTAGTTCGAAGTAACTCAAAGGAAACACACGCACGAGAAAAATATCAAACAGAAAATAAACGGAACGAACGTACACCTCTGCGATGATAGTGAACGCTCTGAAAGGATCAGAAGAAATTCGGTGGATAGGCTCTGAGCACTATGGGACTTAACATCTTAGGTCATCAGTCCCCTAGAACTTAGAACTAGTTAAACCTAACTAACCTAAGGACATCACACACATCCATGCCCGAGGCAGGATTCGAACCTGCGACCGTAGCTGTCGCGCGGTTCCGGACTGCGCGCCTAGAACCGCGAGACCACCGCGGCCGGCTCGGTGGAGTTAGTAGCACTGAACTACGGGATATTTCACGTTATTACATTCTTCTTTCTTTTTCTGTGTGACAAATTCATAAACAGAATATTAAACGATATGTGAGATAGCAGTACACAATATTTTTAACGTACAATTTTTACAATTTTGTTAAAAGTAGACTAGATTACTGTATGCTTGCTTACCACACGAAGAGCTTTGAGACAGGGTTTGCCGTCGCCTTGGGGTTGGCTTTTGATGTGTAAACCTTAGCGTCCATTGCTGCGGGTTTTGTTTCCTTCCACTCTTCACGTACTTTTCATCACTGACTATCGGGGCACCCAGGTTCTCGCTAACGTACGGAGACCACGTTCACTAAAGCAGCAGAAGCGCACCATCAGAGAACAAAAGTAGCTCTGGCCTGGTGTTTCCTCTTTTATCAAGCTGTCAAGCAGAACAGAGGCGTACTGGTTTGTGTGTACTTCTTTCTTACTTTCAGGCACGTGACGACTCATTTGCTTGCGTGGCGATATTTATTACTCCAGAACGACTCCGAGGAGCGACTTCAAGCATTCTGTACCTTAAGCCGTCGGCACACCGACCTTGCATTCGATTGTTGAGCGCTCATCTTGTCGAGTTTCTGAGGTCATAGCGTGGAAAAAGCGCGCTGGGGAGTCTTTTCGAACATGCAGAGTAACATCTAGAATGTCAAGTATTTTGAGCGTGCGCTTGAACGTAGACGAATGAGAAGGAAGATTGCCACCTACGTCACATGCATGCCATATCTGTCTGCAGTACAGAATCTCAAGACTCCACATTGTCTTTCAGTTGTAGCGTACATGTATATAGGCTGACACATTTATCTCGACCACCCCAAATAACTGTTTGTCCAGATGAAAATTACAAAATGTTTCAAGCAAATGTTCTTTAGCCATCAAGGGGACATCAATCAGCATGATAGCCTTCGTTGCAGCTTTGTTTTTTACAAAGATATGAACAGCGGTATGACTTTTATAAATGACATCCTGTATTTTTTATTCGGTAATTCATTTCCTCTCCTAAGAACCTATTCAAAAATGTTCACTGAAACACGACGTTATCAATTAAGTAACAAAACACTGAGTTTGAGCCCGGTATCATAATCTCGTCCACTTGCTGGAGTTGTCAGAAAACAAATGAAAACCAGGTAAAAACAAAAATTGACTTTGACTCTTCTGTACCACTGCCCAGGAGCAGAACATGCAAAGGTGCTCAAATTGGTGACCCTGCACACAGATACACTGGTACACTCGTTGAATGAAAGAATTATTTACTGCTTCCAGCGTTGCCTGCTGAAGAGAATTACGAGCAAGCACGATACGTTCCTGCATGTCGTCTGGAGTTGTTGGAATACCGCGATAGACAACATTTGTAATGCATTCCCAAAGAAAAAAGTCCAGAGGATGTAAATCAGGAGACTTAGCAGGCCAAGTAACTGTTTCTCCTCGACCAATCCATCTGGCAGGATCCTTCGGTTCAGAACACGACGTGCACGCAAGGCATTATGTGCTGGACATCCATCGTGTTGATACCACATAAGCATTCTGTTTCTTAGCGGCGCTTCATCCAGAAGTGGAGGAAGAATTCATCTGAGGAAGTTGGCATACACTATGCCGTTTAGACTACCATTGATGAAATAAGGGTCAATAATTGTAGTAGCAAACATCCCACACCAGACGTTAACTCTTCATTGACGCTGATGTTCCACCTGTCAAAGCCATCGTGGGCTGTCGCTAGACCAATAATGCATGTTCCTTGTATTTACCTGTCCCTTATTTGAGAAGGAACATTCATCGGTGATTCTCTTTAACGTTTAAAAAGCCCTGAAGCGAAGTAGATTACACATAGACAAGTAATTTAGTATAAGACACATGGGGCTGCCAGTGTCGGGAACGGATGAGAAATGTTGAACATGTGACGTCAGTAGGTGACATTATTATCCTCGGTGTAACCAAGGAAAGGTTGTTCTTTTTTTTGACATTATTTAATAAAGGAATCGTAGGTCATTTACTGGTAACAATGCAATTCGGAAGCTTATACTCATTTACTGTGTCGCAGTACTGCACGTTTTTGTTGTGCTGCACTTTGCAACGAACAAGTTGGGACAGCCAGACTGGTAAATAAAGTAATAAATCTTTCCTCAGCGAAAACACATTATTGTCAAACCCAATGAAAAAACACTGCCTGCCAGACGCAAGACTCGAACACTGAGGTCCGCGAGCTAAAGTCGAGCACATGGGCCCGGAGTGGTCATCTGCTGACATCACACGTTCAACATTTCACATCCACTTTTTGGGTGTGACCCGACACTCGCGGACCCATATGTCTCACATCAAATTACTTATCTCAGAGCCATCTATGTCGCTTCAGAGGTTTTTAAACGTTAATAAGAATCACCCTGTACGACGAGCGCTTCGTCAACTGTTTTAAACTTCCTACATGCTCATGACCAGAGCTAAAAGTTCTGCATTCATCCTTGAGATGTGGTACTACTTCTTCCTCATCACTTTTACCGACCATACAAATCTTCCTACTTCCTTTAGTTGCCCTTTGGATTTTGGAAACTACTGTTATTACGGCTGTCTCACAGGCACTGATACAAGTCGGAATGTGGAGATCCACAAATAAGTCAGATCTAATTGTGCCATCAGGTCTAAAATATTTCTATCACGAGTGAGCTTTCGAACTATCCATTTTAAGTAATTTTCAGAGAATGTATTTTGTATTGTGTCGAAAGATGTCTTGTTACTATCCGAGCTTATTGTAGAAGACTTAAAGTCTACTCCAGTGCCGATATAATGATTGGGGAACATACGTCCTAGGTATCTCAAGTTTTCTCTAAGAATTTCGGCTCTGTTTCGGGATGGATCTGGTCTCCGATAAAATGCCCCAATTTGAAGTTTACCTCTATTCTTCAAATTGAGTCTTGTCTATACAATTTCGCAAGCAGTTTATGGTTTCAGCTACCTTTCTGAAACGAATGTTAGGTTTGCTACATTGTTTTTAGGAGTGCTCTAAACTCTCGAACAACGTAGCGAATAATTTGGCAGTTAATCTCTAGAATATTAATAGAGTCATCTGTTTGGGTAATACCTTTGGATCTTACGCTAACAATTCGTCGTCCCCTGCAGCTGTCATTATCTGGACTGAATGGAGAGTCACCTAATCTATAAATAAATAAAATAAAATAAAAAATGTCCACCCAGTACATTGTTTTTTGTCTACTTTTGCTTTAGGCAACATTGTCCATATTGCCAGCAATACTTATAAGAACGGAGAGTTAACGTAAAAAACTTTGAATTAAAGTAATATGACAGAGTAAGCTTAGATTTGGGAATAATCGCTATACTAAGGAGATTATATTACATAAAAATGAGTTCTTGCAATGTTTTCATATGGAGCATCTTACTCAAGATTGTTTGACTCTACATATACACAAACCAGCCCGAAATTTAAAAACACTATATAAAGGAATAGCAATCTGAGTTTTTATATAGAAATGTAAGTCTTTTATTAAATATACACTGCTGGCCACCGTAAATGCAACACCAAGAAAGACAAGAGGTACCACAACAAAATTTATTTTGTAGATAACATGTTGACCAAGTATCAAATGATTACGTTTACAGACGTCTGTGACATGTGGTTCCTGCCAGAATCAGTAGCCAGAGTAGCCACCATTGTTGGAGATCACCGCTGCCACACGTCTCGGCATTGAGTCAAAGAGACGTTGGATGTGTTCCTGGGGTACAGCAGCCCAAGCAGCTTCCACACGTTGCCAAAGATCATCTGGTGTGGCAGCTGGGGATGTAATCTGGGTCACTCGTTGAGCAACGATGGACCACATGTTTTCTATCGGCGAAAGATCCAGAGAGCGAGCCGGCCAGGGAAGCAATTCAATCTGGTTATTGACGAAGAACCTTTGGACAATGCGTGCCACGCGTGGTCGCGCATTATCCTGTTGAAATATGGCTGTGGCCGAGCCCTGAAGGTAAGGAGGGACAACTGGCTCCAGCACCTCGGATATGTAGCGCCGGCTATTTAAATAACCGGCAATGCGTACTAGAGGCGTGCGAGAGTAATATTCAATACCGCCCCATACCATAATACCCGGTGCAAGACCAGTGTGGCGGTGCATAATGCAGCTGTCCAGCATCCTCTCTCCACGGTGTCTCCACACTCGAATCCGACCATCGTGGTGCTGCAGACAGAAGCGTGCCTCGTCAGTAAAGACGTCATTCCATTCTGCCGTCCACATCCGTCTGTCATCACACCATTGGCGACGGAGACATCTGTGGTTCTGCGTCAATGGTAGACGAAGCAATGGACGTCTTGCGGACAGACCACTCTGCTGTAAACGGCGTCGAATGGTACGCGCAGACACTGGATGATGCGTTACAGACGCAATGTGCTGTGCTATGGTTCGGGATGTCACTGAGCGATCCGTCACTGCCATGCGCACAATTTGCCTATCAGCACGTGCAGTGGTGCACCGAGGTGAATGCGATCGATCACGTCGGTCCGTCGTACCCTCCTGCATCCAACGGTCACATATCCGCATTACAGTTGTTTGGTTTCGTCCAACACGACTAGCGATTTCTCTGTATGATAATCCACAATCTCGGTAAGCCACTATCCTTCCTCTGTCGAACTCGGATACTTGATCAAAAGATGTTCGCTGTTGTCTACGAGGCATAACTGATCGTCTTGTGAAACAACCACAAGGTAAACACACGTGCCGAACGTACACTCGTCGAAATCGCCAAGCCTTAAATGGCGCTATGAGGTGGCGCCACAGGCGCGCGTGATGTGCGTCTGCGCTGAAATTCTAATCAGTTGCATATCTCATCGCTGCAAACTCATGGTGTAAATTTCACTTGATTCGGATGCTTCCTTCAGGGTGTTGCATTTACGGTGGCCAGCAGTGTACATACACTGTGTGATCAAAAGAATCCGGACACCTGGCCGAAAATGACTAAGGGTGGGCCAACGCCATTTTGAATTACAGTGTTACCGATGGAGGCCACCACGAACTTTTGTTCGTGGCGCCCTCCATCGGTAACACTGGAATTCAATATGGCGTTGGCCCACCCTTAGCCTTCATGGCAGCTCCCACTCCCACAGGCATACGTTCAATCAGGTGCTGAAAGGTTTCTTGGGAAATGATAGCCCATTCTTCACGGCTGCGGCACTGAGGAGAGGTATCGATGTCGGTCGGTGAGGCCTGGCACGAAGTCGGCGTTCCAAAACATGCCAAAGGTTCTACAGGATTCAGGTCAGGACTCTGTGTAGGCCAGTTCATTACAGGGATGTGTAACCACTCCGCCACAGGCCGTGTATTATGAACAGGTGCTCGATCATGTTGAAAGATGCTACCATCATCCCCGAACTGCTCTTCAACAGTGATACAATAAGGTGCTTAAAACATCAATGTAGGCCTGTGCTGTGATAGTGCCACGCACAACACCAAGGGGTGCAAGCCCCTTCCATGAAAAACACGACCACACCATAACACCAGCGCCAAGTTTTCTCATCTCCCGCCTAACTGTGGTAGTACTTGCAGTGGATCCTGATGCAGTTTGGAATTCCTGTGTGATGGTTTGGAAAGGTTTCTGCCTATTACGCATTAAGACCCTCTTCAATTGTCGACAGTCTCTGTTAGTCAAGAGATGGGGTCGGCCTGTACGCTATTGTGCTATACGTGTCACTTCACCTTTCCACTTCCCTATCACATCGAAAACAGTGGACCTAGGGATGTTTAGGAGTGTGGAAATATCGCGTACAGACGTATGACACAATCACCTGACCACGTTCGAATCTTGAGTTCCACGGAGCGCCCCATTCTGCTCTCTCACGATGTCTTATGACTACTGCCGTCGCTGATATGGAGTACCTGGCAGTAGATGGCAGCACAATGCACCTAATATGGAAAACGTATGTTTTTGGGGGGGGGGGGGGGTGTGGATACTTTTGATCACATAGTGTATGCATACCGTGATGACGTCCAAAGGACATAATCCCTTGTCAAAGCTGGTACCTCACGACAGAATCACGAGTAAGGGCTGACCTTGCCTGACACAGCAACGAGTGAGAGACGTCAGCGTAGACCTGCCCTTAAGAGGTTCCATACGTTGCCACTGTCGGAAGATTACTTACGTCAAAGCGTAGCGCTGCTCTGCACCACTCGCAAGCCATCGCCTACGACGACGGCATCGTCTTACTTGAGATCCAGCAGCGCGAGCTGTATTAGAAACCAGAACTGTACATCAAAATTCGTCAATTGTACATTGAGGTATTACTATCATTCTATATCGTATCAAGTGTAAGTAGGCTGTTTAGGTTTTTATGTTGGTAACGCCACGTAGTGCTCTGTGTGAAAATCGCTGACTGTGCTGTGTGCAGTCTGTGGCTGGTTGGACTCATTGTTGGAATATTCGCTTGTGTAGTGTTGGGCAGTTGGATGTGAACAGCGCGTAGCGTTGTGCAGTTGGAAGTGAGTCGCCAGCAGTGGTGGATGTGGGGACAGAGATGCCAGAGTTTTGAGCGAACGATCTGGACGCGTGTTCGTCAGAAGAATGAAATTTGTTTAATTGGATATCACAAAATTATATATATATATTATGACTTTTGAACGCTATTAAGGTAAATACATTGTTTGTTCTCTACCAAAATCTTTCATTTGCTAACATTGCCTATCAGTAGTTAGTACATTCAGTTGTTAGAATCTTTTATTTAGCTAGCAGTATTGGCGCTCGCTGTATTCCAGTAGTTCGAGTAACGAAGATTTTCGTGAGGTAAGTGAGTCATGAAAGATATAGGTTATTGTCAGTCAGGGCCATTCTTTTGTAGGGATTATTGAAAGTCAGATTGCGTTGCGCTAAAAATATTGTGTGTCAGTTTAGTGATGATCAGAATAAGTATAGAGAGAAATGTCTGGGTACGTTCAGTTTTGCTCAACTGTTTGAAAATCAAATAACGTAGAAGTTTACCAACACTGTCATTATTTACATACAAAGGTGATGTTTCATATGTCGACCCTACCAGGATACCTCACTGGGATCTTCTGATTTTTTCTTGTAGTTTGAATAATTGGTGTAGTTATTATTTAATGCTAGCACTTAATTGTAGAGAGAATTTCCTTTGTAGTGGTAGTTTTTCATTGTTGTACCGTAAAACAGTCGTGGCATACATGTAGATTTGCACCAAGTATTTCGCAGCCGCTCTTGCAATTCATTAGATGTTATTTTCAGTGCTATACTAATGTTTTTTTCTTATATTGCTCTTCAAACTGTGCTTTTCTGTGTTATCGTGTGAAATATTGTGACAATTATGGCTTGTGAGAAACGTAATACTAGGCTTCAAAGTAAACTGAGAAAGGACAGTGAAGACGAGAGTAGTGTGTTAGCGCCACCATGTAATGAATTAACTGATGTTCAACATAGTAATTTGGTAATTGTGCATAGAGGAATGGTGCATGCAATAAATAATCGTGTAGACAGTGAAACAGCTAGTGAACAGGGTAGTATTGTCGATCGACCGGTCGGCACCAGCTTGCCCCAGGAACTCGAAATGACAGGACACAGTCTTGCAAATACCGTAGATTCAGGTTTTGCGTACTGACATTTTTCTCAATTAAGTCAAGACACTTTTCTGCTTTTCAAAATGTGAATGTTGCCGGTGCAAATGCACTGTCGAAAAGAACTGAGGAACATGTTTCAGACACCAGTGCATTGTTATTACAATTAATGCAACAAATGTGACAACCACTTCAAAAGTTAGACGCAGTGGAACAAAATCAAAAACAGTCACAGCAACAACTGAAACAAAATCAGAAACGAATTAAAGCAACACTTCAACAAACATGTGAAGATTTAACTACTGAGTTACATAACATCGAATCTAAATGTCAAAAAGTCTGCATGACGTAATAACACAAATTTGTGAGCATTTTCAACATGTTTTTTGCGTCATGAAAATGCATTACAGAATCACGAAGTAGCCATAAAAGAACTGCAAACTATTGTTCATGAAAATCACGACACCTTGCCAACTAAAACTGATTCAGTTGCATCTACCAATTCGGTTACGCAACTTGCAAAAACTCAGCAAAACTTAAAGGACACAATAAATATGCTTTCGAC
This sequence comes from Schistocerca piceifrons, assembly GCF_021461385.2. Taxonomy (NCBI): domain Eukaryota; kingdom Metazoa; phylum Arthropoda; class Insecta; order Orthoptera; family Acrididae; genus Schistocerca; species Schistocerca piceifrons. The sequence continues at coordinate 442,458,122 of NC_060139.1, read as the reverse complement.
ACAAATGGACACTCTTCTGGAACTTGGTTCAGAAAGACACACGGAGGAAATCGGTTCATCATCAAAGAAAGTAGTTGAACTTTCGGATCAGCTAAATAATTTATCTATGAAGGTAGATGGTAACCTGGATGACACAAGACCGGTTGTCTTTACTGACACAGAAGAGTGCGAACAAATCAGGAAATTCAAACAAAATAAGAATCAAATTAATACACAACACAAAAGAGAAATCCGGGAAGTACAAAATCAGTTGGCACAGGTAATACAAGAATTACATATTTCTGAGGACACTCGCGCTCCAATATGGAAAGAGGAACTTAGAAGTACGGAAAATCCACAAAATAATGATACAGGGCATTTAGGAAATTATGAAAGAAACTGGCAACGTGCACCAAATTGTGAGATGGAACCGACGATACGACGTAACAAAGAACGAATTGCGACCCTCCTACACGGTGACTTTGACTATAAGCTGTTCATTACTACACGTAAATTCAAAACATTTAAGAATTCTGGCAACGACATTCATCCACAAGCGTGGCTTCATCAATTCTGTGCCGGCCGCGGTGGTCTCGCGGTTCTAGGCGCGCAGTCCGGAACCACGCGACTGCTACGGTCGCAGGTTCGAATCCTGCCTCGGGCATGGATATGTGTGATGTCCTTAGGTTAGTTAGGTTTAAGTAGTTCTAAGTCCCATAGTGCTCAGAGCCAATTGAACCATCAATTCTGTCATTGTTTTCCTCCCAACTGGTCATTATAGCACTGATTAGAATTTATGTGTGTCTACTTAGAGAATGAACCAGTTGTAAGAATTCAATCGGTCATTTGACATTGTCACAGTGAAGGAGAGTTTTATCATGCCTTCATCTCAAGATACTGGTCTCAAGCTACTCAAGATTGCGTAAAACATTGCATCATAATGATGAAAATTTCAAACAATCTGAATTTTCCAATCTTGTCAAATATTTTGAAGACGTGTTGCACAAGATCCAGTACCGGTCAAACAAATACAGCCCCTCAGAAATCATCTGGATTTGCTTAATCAAATTGCCTGAACATTTAAGACACATTATCTTGGTAGGATGTTGCAAAGATGACATTGAGGCTTTTCAGAGACTCTTACAAGAACTGGAAATTGACACCGACAATTGCAGGACACAAAACCAGGAGAACAACAATTACACGTCACATCTGTCACAATTCAGTAACGACGGAAATAGTAAGTGGATACGACAAGGCTATTCATACAACGCAAATCGTGACCAAAACAGACACCATGCATATTACAACCATTGACAGAGTAATAATAATTACAGTGAAAGATCACCTCCCCGCAGTAATGACTACGACAGAGACAATCATAGAAACAGACAATATGGGAACCAGAACTATTATTATCACGGGAGACAGAATAATTTCAGACCCAACTGCCCACCACATAGTTATGACTCAGGGAGAAATTCTCCACCACGTGACCGACAAGAAAGAAATTACAGAAACTACCGACATGACGACAGACGATATAATCTTAACAACAGACCAGAATTTAACCAAAGTTGGCATGAGTCAAACATGGCAGGGCCCTCTCGGCAAGGTGAATTTGTAGAAGCTAGACATCCAAACCCCAGTAACGACGCACGACAACAAAGAGACAATTGGCATGATTCAAACAGGGCAGGGCCCTCTCGGCAAGGTGAATTTGTAGAAGTTAGACATCCAAACCCCAGTAACGACGCGCGACAACAAAGAGACAATAGACAATGACTCGCACTGCAGGCAGCCACATGTGCCGGCCGGCTCTGGGAAAAATAAGATAGAAGCAAACCTTGAGAAAAATTGCAGTATTCTTTACCACTGTCTACTACATGACAATTGCATTGAAGTTGAAACTCTGCATACTAGGAAGAGTAAAGGTTTACACCACATTTCACATGTAAAACTGTTTATTGAGAGATAATCTGCTTTTTAACTTAGTCTTTGACATAAAACTTTTCACATTACTAGTACGATTTGTCGCACTTAGGAATTGTTAACATGAAACAATGTTTTGAAGTCAACTATCCAGTCAAGAACCTAGGAAACGTATTTAGACAGTAATTACGACTGCATTGTTATAGTGAACAGATGACACAGTGTTATTGTATGTACATTCTTGCTCGTTAGTTGCACGGTTATGTAATGACTATAAGGCTTATATATTTAGAACATATACTGCATCATTTTGGTTTACTTGAAAAGACGTTCTGAATTTAAAGTATTTTCTGAGAGATTACAGATGACTTAGTATTTGGTTTGTTTGACAGCTACACGAATATGTCATGATGCTATTAATGAGTGACACAATTTATATTATAGCTTTTGCTCTGTATCTGTTTTATTTCTGCACAGTTTTTCAACATTTTTATGAAAAGTAAAATATGTTTTAGTAGTAACTTTTGTGGTATAGCTACAATGAGACAGCCTTTTCCGTAGCAAAACAATACGTTACAGTATAGTACTTTCTTAGTCACGGTAATGTATCTAACAACTACGATATCTATATGCATAGCATTTTCACTTTTGTGTATAATGAGGTAAGTACATTGACTTTTGCAGTACTTTGCTTATGGATGATGACAACTACGACACTTGGCACATTTTTACCATCACGTAATGACAGAGATTATCTTACGACAAGATGCACAGTTTAGTGTTACAGGAAATGCATTTGAGTGATTAAATTTTTGTACTTGGAACATTTTTAGAAAGATTCTTGAATTACAAAGATACAAAGAAGGTTTTTGGTGAGACATTTCATTCTGTTGCTGTAATCTGTAACACCTGAGGGTATAATTACATTGATCCTCAGGGGGGGTACACGTTAACCTTGTGTACTAAGCATGCAGCAAGCGCTAGGAGCCTAGTTAATATGATATTTACTTATACAACTTTACACATCGGTACCATATTTCTCTAACACAGAAGTACACAGCTATCTGATCATTTAAGAGAGACAAACATTTTTTTTATGTCAGTGACACATATTTATGTAATTACATGGTTAAGTTAATTCACACTTATAAAATTGTATTTAATCTGTACTTTGTGAACTGTTTATATTGTTTTGCAACCATTGTGATGCTATGAGAGCTTTGAATGATTTTGGTAGGAATCATGATTTTTGAAGTATGTTTGAGGTAGATGACACTACTAAAACGAGCAGAGAATTTTCTTAGGTTCTGAAATTATTGAAAGAAGCTACGACATTTTTGAGATTTGTTTTATGTGCTATGATAATATTATTACGATGACGATGTGTATTATGCTGTTGAGGTATGTTTATGATCAATGAGATGATGCTCTATGAGGAATTTGATTGTGCTATGTATTAGTATGATGAAATATTGAAGAAGTGTTGACAAATATGTATATGTGTAATAATGTAAGAAATAATGAGTAGTGATTAGGGACTCTGATTTGTGAAAAGGATGTTGGAAACCAAGAATCGTACTTTAACAGTTATGAAATGTGTGTACATGTGTGAATGTATCACAACACTGCTATTCATGAGATTTCTTTTCTACATATTTCTACTGTAATTTTTGTACCTGTGAAATTTTATTGGCATCAAACTGTCACTGTAGCAGAAACTGCTGTTGTAAATATTTCGGTAAGGTAACCTTGACACAAAGTGCTGTGGGGTGCCAAGCTGCGCGACAGTCACCTGAAAAAAAAAAGCCATTTTGTGTGCCTTTCAGAGGCACAGGTGGAGAAAAAACGAGGACATTAACCTCGTTATTGAAATTTCCTTGTACAAAGCATCGCAAATATGACACGCTCATACCTGAAGACACATGATTACACTTTGGAGCTAGTAATTTCTGATATTTACTGAAATGCCTAATGAAATAACAAGAAATATTTTATGTCTATGAACCTGATTGTGACTGCTGTCTGTCTAGTTGAGAGATTTTTTTACTGCCTTATGAAATGCCATATGGCTAGTGAATGACATTTCATGCTTTGCTTTATGTATATAGTTGCTCATTTTGTTTAACATCTAGTTTCTAGCTGCACTGCCACATTGGTTAAAATAAAATTTATTACATGTACTAATGTATATATTTTCTGTCTACTGACCCAGTAAATAATAATTTTATGATCTACTTTCTTTAAAAAAGGGAGCACAAATAGACATTTCCCTTCACAAGAATTGCATACATAATTTTTTCAATTACTTGGTAACTTGTTTCGTAGAGTAAGTTATTGTGATGCATCACACTAGTGTTAAGATATGACATAGATATTACACATTTCCTATCTCTACTGTAATATTTTTTCTGCTTGAGCTTTGTCATGTTTAGGTATAAGTTATTGCATTTGCTGCTGCTGTTTGCCAGGCATTGTCCTACTGAATTTTATGTAGTATTAAGGCAGTTTTACTACTGATTTATTTTTCTTGTTGCTGCACATTGCATTATATTATTTTTAATGTTGCTTTTGCTTTGCTAATTTAGATATACTGCTGCTTGCTTTGCCAATTTGCATTTTTTTGTCATTGCTGTTTGTGTTAATTGTTTTGTGGTGCTGCATTGCCTCAGTCTCTAGTATATATATCAGAGCTCAGTAGGTTTAAGTTAGCTTAAGAGGGGGTAGGCTAAATAAGAGGACTCGTTGTGATGAATTGGAAGAAGTGCATTGAGAAGATATAAGAAAGATATTTGGCCAAAAAAGTATTGTACAATGAAGAATAATTATTTTGAAAGAGGATATGAACAAAAAAGCAGGGTTTAGGGACAACAGGTTTAATTAGGCCTTTCTTGGAAACAAATGATGAGGTAAGATAATAGCAAATAAATAATGAGGTAAGAATTATGTGAACATATAAATACAGAAAGCATGCTTAGATATGATTTTTTTCAGGAACAAATGTTGAAATAAAAGGAAAGATCTGTGGAATGAAGTTTTCTGTAGGACTGCAGTACCAAATGTTATTCTGAAAACAAACCCTGTCCTTTCCTTTTGTGTTATTCCACTATGTGTTTGTGTACCCTTGTGTAGTTGTGTTCTTCCTGCCTTTATGTGTTTATCTGATAAGAGTTATGTTGTAGAATTTTTCTAATACTAAGCTACATTCACTATGATGAGGAATACTGTTACCCTCAAATACTTTGGAAAAATGTTTAGATATTATCTACTCTGTTATGTTTCCCTTTAATGATCATATGTCAAATTAATGTTTGAATGTTCTCATTTATTTTCTTATATCATAATTTCTGTAAGATGTGTATATGTTTATTTCTATTCTTTTGTAAAGACTGTATTACTACAAGTGTGTCTGTATTCTTATGTTCTTTAATTATGTTTTCTGTATATTTATAATTGTATTCTTATGCCGTAAATTTGTAATTGTATCGACACCAGTTATTCAAATTAAGTTTCATTTCACTACACACGTTTCTGTTGGTCATAGAATATGAAAAATGTGTATGAGGTTAAAAAAAGGGACTGTTAGTGTGCACACATGTGTTGATAATGCAGCAAAGGAGTGGTTAACAGCATTGCTGGTTCTAAGAACATTCCAAAGCGTTTGTGACTGCACAAGTGGTGGTTTATGGACTTGCTATATTACCTGCAAGACTCTTCGATGGTGATTGTGCACCAACACAGTTGAACGGATGGCTGCTAGCCATCTCTGTTAGGACTACAGTGGGTCTGCACATTCGGTGGTCCACCAATACTATAATCTCTACAAGAAATACTGTGGGTCTGCTCTGTGATGACCTACCTACTAATATTCTTCAAAACTTCGACTGACTCTGCTGTGGGTTTGTTCTGTTGTGGTTCCTTACCTGTCTGCATGTCAAGAGTCAGCACTGTCTTTCGGTTGGAAGTACAACACTACTTCTTCAAGACTGCATGGAAATCCACTACTTCCGTGTGCATTTTCTTTTACTGCTCATACTTTGTACTACTGTGATGAATGATCAGGACTGTCTTTATGGACTGTGAGGACAATTTTTGCTTTTGAACAACTGTGTATCAATAAGTGTATGCTTCTGATATCTTTATTATTGTAATTATGAAAAATTTTTAAAATTAGAATTGTCCACTGCCCAAGACAATTTGGAAAATTTTATGTGGGGAGCATGGGGGCTATGAAAGTAGGCTATTTAGGTTTTTATGTTGGTAACGCTACATAGTGCTCTATATTAAAATCGCTGACTGCGCTGTGTGCAGTCTTTGACTGGTTGGACTCATTGTTGGAATATTCGCTTGTGTAGTGTTGGGCAGTTGGAGGTGAGCCACCAGTAGTGGTGGATGTAGGGACAGAGATGCCAGAGTTTTGAGCGGACGATCCGGACGTGTTTCCATCAGAAAAAACAAATTTGTTTAATTTGATGTCACAAATATATATATATATATATATATATATATATATATGACTTTTGAACGCTATTAAGGTAAATACATTGTTTGTTCTCTACCAAAATCTTTCATTTGCTAACTATGCCTATAAGTAGTTAGTGCATTCAGTTGTTAGAATCTTTTATTTAGCTAGCAGTATTGGCGCTCTCTGTATTCCAGTAGTTCGAGTAACGAAGAGTTTCGTGAGGTAAGTGAGTCATGAAAGATGTAGGTTATTGTTAGTCAGGGCCATTCTTTTGTAGGGATTATTGAAAGTCAGATTGCGTTGCGCTAAAAATATTGTGTGTCAGTTTAGTGATGATCAGAATAAGTAAAGAGAGAAATGTCTGAGTAAGTTCAGTGTTGTTCAGCTGTTTGAAATCAAATAACGTAGAAGTTTACCAGCACAGCCATTCTTAATAATTTTTCAAAGGGGACGTTTCACAAGTAATAAATCAGAATGTTCAGCAACAGTAACAAATACAACATGTCGCTCCTGTGGACAAGGATTATTTCCAGGTTAAGTATTACAGATTGGTCAAGTTATAATAAAGTTTTCTAATATTTTGAGTGAGTTCTAGGCTTCCTTGGATCCATTACATTGCCGACGAAAAGTCTCATATCCTTTTTTGTCCGACACTGTACATACAGATTTAGAATATGTTATTCTAACTGGACTGTCTTAATATTACTTGAGCTACGGGGACTTATATTATCAAGTTTAAATCAGTATAGCAGTTTCTTTTATTTATTTGACTATCAAATTTTGGTTGTAGGTAGTCAAAAGCCTCTTTCAGCCACCGACTGATCTACCCAAGCACGACTTACTACCCGTCTTCACAGCTCTAATTCCGCCAGTACCTCATGTCCTCGCTTCCAGACTTCAAACCCTCTCTGCGAAACTTGCAGAATGAGCACTCCTGGAAAGAAGGATATTGCGGAGACATGGCGTAGCCACAGCCTGAGGGATGTTTCCAAAATGAAATTCTCACTCTGCAGCGAGTCTACTTTGATATGAAACTTTCTGACAGATTAAAACTCTGTACCGGCACATGCTCTAGCTACTGAGTTATCTTAGCATGACTCATGCCCGCTCCTCACAGCCTTTCTTCCACCAGCACCTCGTCTCATACCTTCCAAACTTCACAGAAGCTCTCCTCTAAGACAGAAACTTTCACTCTGAAGCGTAGTGCGAGCTGATATTAAAATATGAAACTTCCTGGCAGATCAGAACTGTGTGCCGGAGTAACAGTGCTACTTCTGCAAGTGTTGCAGGAGAGATTCTGCGAAAGTGGAAGACGATGTACTGGAGGAAGTAAAGCTGTGAGAACTGGTCATGAGTCGTGCTTGGGTATCTGAGTCGGTAGAGGGCTTGCCATGAAAGGAAAAACTCCCAAACTCGAGTATCGGACGGGCACACAGTTTTGGTTAGCTAGCAAATTTCATGTAAGTGCACACTCTGCTGCAGAATGAAAATTTCATTCTTGAATTACAGGTTAAAATGGTCTTGCTCTGTGGTACAGCTTCCCACTCATCGGCTCGTCATCACTCATAGGTATATGGTGCCGGGTAAGTAATGTTGCTGGTAAAGGACCTTTCATGTTAAATATATCCACAGACTGTAGTAATAACACATTCCTTGCCTGCTAATCACTGCATTGAGCTACTTTACTCCATAACTCTGCTGCATGGACGGTTTGTTGACTCTGGTCGTCCTCTGACCTGTCAATTTCTTCCACATCTGATACCACTAATCTGGCTAAAATTAATCATTTGAATTGGCTAACAACGTCCTTGTCGAAGTTATCCAGACTTACAGAAACCGTAAGTTCGTCATTAATATCACTCGCACACATTACACATTTGCACACAAAGCAATTCTTTCTACGCAATGCTACATTTTCTTCTAGTAGCTCAACCACATGTAATGCTTCACGAGGTAAATGATTATTAACAGAAAGCCACAACAGCTTTCACGTACCTACTGGGATTTTAACACGGGAACCAATGTTTGTCGAGAAAAACTGTCCCAAGAGATGCTCAGTACCCTTCAGCCACATGTGATGATACTTCCATATACTCTTGGAAGGCATTGGTTTCCGTTCTGAACTTGAGCAATGTCGTACCCAGCGACTCTACCTTGTTATCACCTACGCCATGCAACCGATAACGTGGGGAACCCAATCTCTGCCTCCCACTTATGGGGTCTAGACTGACGGCTGACACGTGCGCTCCTGTGCTCGCCACAGTTTTACTTTACTTGCCTCTTGTAAAGCCTGACAAGCAGCATTCCATCTGTGCATATACTTGTGCAATGTTTCGTCGTATTGGGAATGCTCTCCGATGGGAGAAGCTTTCTTATTTGCGTTTAACGGCTGCTTCTGTTGCTGTTTCTTCACTTTCCCATGATTCCTGCAATCCTATGCTAGGTGTCCCACTTGGCCACACTCACAGTATTTATGGTGCTGAGATCACTTCCGTAGCCAACGGTCTTCCCCGTTGGTGACACCGCTTCCCGCTCGCTCATCAAATTTAAGCTACGTTGGGCCCAGCAAGTACTTGGATGGGTGACCGTTCGGTGAAAACTGGGCGCTGTTGGTTCTGAGGACACGCAAGTCGCCGAAATGCCACCCAATTGAAAGACTTGCATCAGGCCGTTGTGCCACACGACGTTTACTTATTTTACAAGCTATTGTACGTGCCCTTTACGTCCGCATCTATAACATTTTACTACCGTGAATAAAACACGGTGGTCCGTACATCTTTAGTTGCAATGTCGATACCCTGTAGCTGCACTGCGAACGTAAGAGCCACTAAGAAAACGCCTCAAGCCCTATTTACAGCTTCTTGTAACAGTGCCCTATCTGCTTCCACAGTTTGTGCCAACTGGTAGACTGAGCATAGACCCTTCGGATTCTATGCAGAAAGATCTCCACCAACTTCTTATATTTATGCGTCAAGATACTCAATTTTTCTCGAAGAAACCTTGTGTTACTCTGTTTTTGATGCCATTGTCTCAGGCCATCAGACAGCTGCTGGAATGTTTCCACGTCTTCCTTCCTCCTGTTAATCATAAATGAGCTACACGAAGAGTAATACGTCTGATCAACCACTCTCTGTGACTGTAGCTGTAATATGATCAATAAACGAAGTTAGTCTTCCGCAGATTTACCAAAAGAAAGGTTTGATTAGCGCAGCTGCCGAAGGACCAAAAAAGGTGGAGAGGGTACAAATACTACTGTCTTGGCTTCATCAGACCGTGATTGTAATTACTGAACATAGCTTGTAACGCCCCTACATCCCTACGTAACTCTTCCATTTCTTGAGTTTAACCTTAATAGTATTTGCACCTGTTCCGTCAAAGTGGCAACGATCTCACCCGTGGTACTAGAACGAGTGTTTGCCGTTTTGCGTAACTTACTACTGTCAGCAACAAAACTAAACAAGAAAAGAGAAAAACTATACCTCAGCACATCAGTTATAACTACATACGAGTATTTCTGGCGTATCATCGTATAACGATATTCAGAGCAATCCTGTGCCACACGCTCAAATCTTTTACAAATGTCACACATAAACAGCAAATTTTTGGTACATTGTAGCTGATGCCACGGAAAGGTTACAGGATTAACATCGAACTGATACTAAATAAGTTTCCCGATATTGTATCTCAACAGTGACAAATCAATAGGCTACTCTGGTTTAACAAATGACGGCTTACGGGTGCTGCTGTTATCCCTATGAATTAATTAGGCCACAGTAACGCAATACGCTCCAAGAAGGCCTTTGCTGATACCGCTAGAGGGCGCTGTAGATGCACTGTCATTGCCATCAAACTCTTGAGCCACTCAGACACCACTGTTACGTGTCAGAGCCACTTCTTGACATCAGTGTTGCGAGCCGGCCCTGGGGTCGCTTTATAATCACGAATCAGAGTGAAGTACGAAAGTTAGTCGTCCAATGCACGCCCGGAGGCTTCAGTGAGACAGTGTCATATGTCAGTATATTTATTGTCAGGCAAAGTTTGCACAGGTTTTACCTTTTTCTGAGCTGCAGCTGCAGCCGCCACGAGCCATGAGGGAATGTTGCCTCAGCAGCACGTCGTGATATTTCTGCCACAGGTCAGAGCCTCGGCCGCGTGTAGAGCAGGCGCCGGCATCGGGTGAAGCAGATGCGACAAATCGAGTGGCTTAGTCATTGCATCAACAAGCGTGAGTCTGAAGGTTCCTCTACCCGAATAAATGTAACTGTGGTCATAAATCGCAATGCAATGAGGTAACCGTTATGCAAAGAGAGAAAAGAAGTAGGAGACAAGGGCGTTATCTCCAAACAGCCCCACGTGAGTACTCTGCCCGTCTTTTGCCTACAGGTGGCTGGAAGGACGAAGTACCGCAGTAAATCACATTTATCACTGCCATGTGAGAAAGATACGAGAAACATACTGGCCACAAACTAAAAAGTAATGCTTACGCTGCACACCAACAGTCCTCTCACTAGTTTTGCCCCTACCCTGAGCTTGACGGAAATGGAGGGGGCAGATATCTCTAACTGCTGAAAGCCAATGATATTTCATCATTTTGATTTGCAACTCCTTGTGTTAGTCGTGTTTGCAGTTAAAACTGTTGGATGTGAGGTCCGCCAGTTACGCAAAACACCGTTTTTTCTCAGTACCCAAACATGTTTCGACACCTCTGTGCCATCATCAGTGGGTTTTCGTATTTATTTATTCTGTAATGCTAACATTTTTGTTAAATGATCATAAAATTATGTGCATCTTTAGTTCAAACAATAGATCGTTTCTTTTGGAAATACTGTTACATTTCGTGTGCATGAATTTTCTGCATCACTTGTGTGTTAATTATTACAGGCAACTTTCCATCTGCAACCAAACTATGTTGATGAGAAAGTTTTTTTGCTGGGAGTTAACCTATCTTCTAGAATGTAATTTAGTTTGTCTCGATGTTTTCGCGCCTATATTCGTTTTTACTTACGTTTTCGTGTGGTAAGGACTTCCATTCTCCGCATCATGCTGAGGTGTTGTGAGGCACACGTAACTATAACAAGTACTTTCCACAAATAAAGTAGTAAAACACTTTTGAACTTCACTTTGGTGATTTATATGGGATGATAGTCCTCCTCCACCATCCATCCACAAAGAAGTTTCGGTCTGGAATTGCAAATGGACTTCTCGTGGGAAGTCGGTGAAACGACTGGGACTCTGGTCAGGACTAGCCAGATTGTTCCTTCTGCAATGTTGTCAAGTGTCAGAATGATACAGAATCTGCCAGAGGATTTGAGAATGTTCTAGAATTTTCCTTCATGTTGTACTAGGTTCATTCAAAAAGAAACGAACCAGAGACCGTAAAATGAAAACTACTGAATGATTCATAACGCCATTGCCTACGGAAGAAGGTGTGGTCCCTACAAGAGTACTGAGGCCCCAAACTTTCGTCTAGAGCGATATGGGGGCACACCGACGTGACGACTGAGCATGCACATGCACACGCCGACTGATTATTTCACTATAAGTAAAATAAAGTAAAATATACCGGCATTTTAAAGCTAATTATTGCTATAGGACTTTTATCATACATTAAAATGTGTGCATAAATAAGGATTCCAACTTGCATTTAGTCGTCCTTTTTCTACCAAATGCTGTTTTCTTTTAAATGAACATTATAATGAGTGGTCACGGTGAAAACAACACACTACGTGTGGGCCTTTGCAGTTACAGTTTGGATTCAGATTAATCGTGTGTACACGTAAATACTTCATGCGCACTTGTCACTTTTCACAATAATGACAGAAGCTGAAAAATGCATTAAAATTTGTGCCACAGTTGGGACTGGAACCGGTGCCTCCTTGCTTTCTGTACAGGGGTATTAGCCGTTATACCACCGTAGGAGCTGCATTGACTACCCTAGTCCAATGCCCTCCGTAATTACATCAGTTCTACACATCACCTACACCTGAAATACAGGCAGGATTTCTCCATCACATCCAATGATGGGATGCTTTTCTAGTACCCGAGAGCCTCGTCAATAGTGACGATTTAAGAAGGGGAGCTGAAGACGTGAACTGAAGTTTGTGTTAGGGAGGCCACTGGGATAGGGCAGTCCGTGCACTTGTGTTGCCTATGCTGCTGCAGTGGTGTAATGGCCGGCACACCTGTACAGTATGCAAAGAGAGATGGGTTTAAGTTCTGTCGTCTCACCAATCTCAATTCATTTCTTCAGTTTTGATCATTATTGTAGATAAGTTTGAGAGTCAAATGTCTCAAGGAAAATTTAATGATATAAGAGCTAAGGATCACTTTTCACAACTTATGATGCCTAATATTTGTTGTGCTGTTTAGTTACAAAGAAACTAGTCAGGCAAAATCGTGTTGTGGCACTTTTCATTTCTCTACTTAGTACACGAGGGATCTGAAGTTAGATTGTTCGGTTTATGTTTCATAGTTTGCCCATTCGTTCTATGACAAATAACGCCCGCAAATTATTCATTAAAGCACGCAGTTAATGGTTTGCTTTCATTTATACGTACTTGGAAATTACTAGCAAATTGTAACAAACCGAAAACTGTTAAATACGGTGAAATGCTCTGGGTATATCTTTGTAATATGTGTACTCTGCCACATCACATGTATCTTTTTGCTTGTGAGTTATTTGCAGTGCATCATGACAACGGTATTTCCACTGTCAAATAGGGGGTTTACTGGGATATGTATAAACTGTTAGGCACAAAAAAGAAATTAAAATAACTTTCCCACATTGGGAATCGAACCTACATCTGCTGGGTTGTAACCTGCTGTCCTATCCACTCTTTTTGCTTTTACAACAGTAATTTATTCAGTGTTCTAGATGTACAGTGGACGTACATTAAAATAAAGGTAAGAGACACGAGCATCATGGCAGATTTTACATATATGAAAATAGAATAAGAAGTAGCATAACAGAAGTATCTGAATATTCGTGAAAAATAGGAAATACGACTTAATAAAAGCAATCAATAACAGTCACAGTCAGCTTCAGGCAGAAGTCGAACCTCGAAGCCTGGCCAGGACGCCTGCCCCCCCCCCCCCCTTCTCACTCCTCTGTCACTGAGCTATACCACCAATGCAAAAGGAAGAAATACAGCGAAAAAAAAAGAGATGCGAAAATAAAAATGCGATGACAGCAGCAGTTGCCGCCGGAACTACCCTACACCCTGTGTTTGAAATGTGAGATTCAACATGTTGGCAAAGAGTTCGCGAGATCGGTGTGTTACAAGAAGGATCAGTTAACCGTAAACATGAATTGGCGAAAAGCAAATGGTCATCACCATCCTCACCAGCAACGATAAAATGTGCAAAGTGACCAATCAACCATATGGTCGTATTAGTCTTTGTTCTTGGAAAAAATAGGTAGCGTACCGTACAATTATATCAGTGGAATATGAAGCTTCAACAGACCGAATGCTGCCTGAGCCAGGACCAGTTTGATACGTGACCACGACTAGAAAAACTGCACCTAGTGACACACGTCCGCCGCCGTTATCTGTGTCACTAATCCCGCTACGATATAGACGCTTGTTGGTGGGAATCAAATTGTTGGCCACCCTGTACCTGAAGGAGACCGCTTGCATTGATAGAACCAGGCGGCTGACCTTGGTCGAAACAATTTTCCAGAATATTTGCGGTGATAATTTTTCAACGGGATTGGGACAGGGAATCCAAGCGGATCAATGAAACCCTAGTTGTGAGCACCGGCCGCTGAAATTCGTCAGCCGCCAAATACTTCACAGTTTGGTAAACTCTCAAACGTGTCTCAGCTTAAAATTCAGATGATCAACGTCAACGGGGGATCAAGACTCGCTGGGTACACTAGGGTGAATATCCGAGAAGTACAGGTGTATAATTCCTGATGGATCATTAGTAAGGTGCGTCCAGTATACTAGGTAGCCACGTTCCTCCTAATGTCAGAAAGGCATAATCCGCTGAGGGAACGTGGCTTCGTCACAATCTCGTACCGCAACCTGAAGATATGACGCTCGACTAGACAACTACTTAAATTTCTAAGCCATCATGGAGGTTTACTTTTGCTCTCGTTAAGTTCCACTCCCGAGACACTGCAGTCATCATCGATGATCGTTTGCAGCAGAAATATCTCTGCACATCGATGGAATCAAACCATCACATCATTAGCGCATGCGCAAACAGCGAGTGTCCTTCCAGAAAGTGACTAACCCTGAAGCTGGGACGCAATCTTACGAAGCAGCGGCTCCTCAGGTAGGACAAATAAAGACAACGAAAGCGGGTTTCCTTGCGGTACTCCCCGACGGATGGTAAGGAGTGGCGTCAGTTGCCCGTTTACAGCAACCCAATCTGCAGTACCCATGAACCAGATCAACAGCACTCTGCGAGCTTCAACAGTAAACCCGATCATATCCAAAATCAGAAGCAGGAATTCATGATTTACACGATCGAAAACCTAATCAAAATCAGAAACGGCCAAGACGTATGGGGCAGAAGTAACGACAGCACTTGAAATAACATCACGGTATTCGGCTACGTGGGTAAGAATGGAGTGACCTGGAAGGCAGCTGTGATACTCGCCGACGACAGTCCTCAGAAAGACAGACATCCCGCAGTTTACCGCCCGTGTCCTGTAATGAGAATTCAGCAGCGTTGCGGGACTAAACTTATGAACAGTATTACCCCCGCCTCGAAGGAGCGGGCACAACTCCACCCCCCCCCCTTACCATATCGTTCAACATGGACGTAAATGTGACACCCAAGAGAAGCCAAAAACGCTCATAAAATTCCTTGGGGAACCCATCAACACCATCGACGCCGAGACTGACGCCTAAGCAGACGTTATAACGGAGTCAGATCCTCCGCTGCTAGTGATCGTGGTTTCGATCACACCAGCAACTCTTGCATCTGACGCCGCTTTGGCTGCACATTAATAGATCATCCGCTGGGAGGCGCGATCCGCACCGTCGTTCAAGTCGCCCAAGAGAGAATAATAAAGTTCAAGAGTTCCTCGAAAATTTCTCGCTATAGGTGGACAATAAGTGATCCAATTTTCTCGGATCTTTGATTCAGCCAGGGCAGTCCACCATTCCAGAGTGCCATAGTACCTCTCAGCGGATCGAAGACTACGCTCCCACACATCATGTTCCTCTCCATCGAGAGAAGGGTCTACCAAGTGAGTGACATTTATCATCCTCGGTGAACGGAATAATTTCACCGGTTTCCGTTAAAGTCGGTGGATCAGAAAAGCTAGCAGGTATAAGGTCGACTGACAAGAATGCGATCGCGCATCCAATTCTATAAGTAGAATCAGTAAGTCCTGATACTGAAAGTCGTACTAAAATAGTAAATTTCTCCAATGTCACATGTGTACACTCCTAAACATCTTTAAAGTGCATCGAGCGTATCAGCTCTTTAAATGGGGAGACTGATCAACAGGACGCAGTTGATACCGTTAAAATCAGTCCCCAACAATAGACTCCTACGTTAAAGGTAAATAATCTCCTCCTTACAAAATCGTAAATGTTCCACCTGTGTAGTACCCGTGGTCTAGGGGTAGCGTCTTTGATTCATAATCAAAACGTCTTCGGTCCAGGGTTCGATCCCCGCCACTGCCTAAATTTTGATAAATAATCAGCATTGGCGGCCGAAGACTTCCGGCATAAGAAGTCAGCCTCATTCTGCCAACGGCCTTGTCAAAGAGGGCGGAGGAGCTGTTAGAGGTTCAGGGCACTCTCTTGTCCTAGGGGTGGGAAATTGCCCCTAAAGGCGGAAGAATCAGCAATGATCAACGACATGAGGATGCAGAAGGCAATGGAAAGCACTGCATTAAAAGACACGTAACGTGTGTCCACAGGACATGTGGCCTGTATTTGAAGAAGTGTCATGATGACCTCTCCATTGGCAAAAGATTCCGGAATAGTCCCCCATTCGGATCTCTGGGAGGGGACTGCCAAGGAGGAGGTTACCATGAGAAAAAAATTGAATAATCTACGAAAGGATAACGTTCTACGAGTCGGGGCGTGGAATGTCAGAAGCTTGAACGTGGTAGGAAAACTAGAAAATCTGAAAAGGGAAATGCAAAGGCTCAATCTAGATATAGTAGGGGTCAGTGAAGTGAAGTGGAAGGAAGACAAGGATTTCTGGTCAGATGAGTATCGGGTAATATCAACAGCAGCAGAAAATGGTATAACAGGTGTAGGATTCGCTATGAATAGGAAGGTAGGGCAGAGGGTGTGTTACTGTGAACAGTTCAGTGACCGGGTTGTTCTAATCAGAATCGACAGCAGACCAACACCGACAACGATAGTTCAGGTATACATGCCGACGGCGCAAGCTGAAGATGAACAGATAGAGAAAGTGTATGAGGATATTGAAAGGGTACTGCAGTATGTAAAGTGCGACGAAAATCTAATAGTCATGGGCGACTGGAATGCAGTTGTAAGAGAAGGAGTAGAAGAAAAGGTTACAGGAGAATATGGGCTTGGGACAAGGAATGAAAGAGGAGAAAGACTAATTGAGTTCTGTAACAAGTTTCAGCTAGTAATAGCGAATACCCTGTTCAAGAATCACAAGAGGAGGAGGTATACTTGGAAAAGGCCGGGAGATACGGGAAGATTTCAATTAGATTACATCATGGTCAGACAGAGATTCCGAAATCAGGTACTGGATTGTAAGGCGAACCCAGGAGCAGATATAGGCTCAGATCACAATATCGTAGTGATGAAGAGTAGGCTGAAGTTCAAGACATTAGTCGGGAAGAATCAATACGCAAAGAAGTGGGATACGGAAGTACTAAGGAATGACGAGATACGTTTGAAGTTCTCTAACGCTATAGATACAGGAATAAGGAATAGCGCAGTAGGCAGTACAGTTGAAGAGGAATAGAAATCTCTGAAAAGGGCCATTACAGAAGTTGGGAAGGAAAACATAGGTACAAAGAAGGTAGCTGCGAAGAAACCATGGGTAGCAGAAGAAATACTTCAGTTGATTGATGAAAGCAGGAAGTACAAACATGTTCCGGGAAAATCAGGAATATAGAAATACAAGTCACTGAGGAATGAAATAAATAGGAAGTGCAGGGAAGCTAAGACGAAATGGCTGCAGGAAAAATGTGAAGGCATCGAAAAAGATATGATTGTCGGAAGGACAGACTCAGCATACAGGAAAGTCAAAACAACCTTTGGTGACATTAAAAGCAACGGGGGTAACATTAAGAGTGCAACGGGAATTCCTCTGTTAAATGCAGAGGAGAGAGCATATAGGTGGAAAGAATACATTGAAAGCCTCTATGAGGGTGAAGATTTGTCTGATGTGATAGAAGAAGAAACAGGAGTCGATTTAGAAGAGATAGGGGATCCAGTATTAGAATCGGAATTTAAAAGAGCTTTGGAGGACTTACGGTCAAATAAGGCAGAAGGGATAGATAACATTCCATCAGAATTTCTAAAATCATTGGGGGAAGTGGCAACAAAACGACTATTCACGTTGGTGTGTAGAATATATGAGTCTGGCGATATACCATCTGACTTTCGGAAAAGCATCATCCACATAATTCCGAAGACGTCAAGAGCTGACAAGTGCGAGAATTATCGCACAATCAGCTTAACAGCTCATGCATCGAAGCTGCTTACAAGAATAATATTCAGAAGAATGGAAAAGAAAATTGAGAATGCGCTAGGTGACGATTAGTTTGGCTTTAGGAAAAGTAAAGGGACGAGAGAGGCAATTCTGACGTTATGGCTAATAATGAAAGCAAGGCTAAAGAAAAATCAAGACACTTTCATAGGATTTGTCGACCTGGAAAAAGCGTTCGATAATATAAATGGTGCAAGCTGTTCGAAATTCTGAAAAAAGTAGGGGTAAGCTATAGGGAGAGACGGGTCATATACAATATGTACAACAACCAAGAGGGAATAACAAGAGTGGACGATCAAGAACCAAGTGCACGTATTAAGAAGGGTGTAAGAAAAGGCTGTAGCCTTTCGCCCCTACTCTTCAATCTGTACATCGAGGAAGCAATGATGGAAATAAAAGAAAGGTTCAGGAGTGGAATTAAAATACAAGGTGAAAGGATATCAATGATACGATTCGCAGATGACATTGCTATCCTGATTGAAAGTGAAGAAGAATTGAATGATCTGCTGAACGGAATTAACAGTCTTATGAGTGCACAGTATGGTTTGAGAGTAAATCGGAGAAAGACGAAGGTAATGAGAAGTAGTAGTAATGAGAACAGCGAGAAACTTAACATAAGGATTGATGGTACGAAGTCAATGAAGTTAAGGAATTCTGCTACCTAGGCAGTAAAATGACCAATGACGGACGGAGCAAGGAGGACATCGAAAGCAGACTCGCTATGGCAAAAAAGGGATTTCTGACCAAGAGAAGTCTACTAATATCAAATACCGGACTTAATTTGAGGAAGATATTTCTGAGGATGTACATCTGGAGTACAGCATTGTATGGTAGTGAAACATGGATTGTGGGAAAACCGGAACAGAAGAGAATCGAAGCATTTGAGATGTGGTGCTATAGACGAATGTTGAAAATTAGGTGGACTGATAAGGAATGAGGAGGTTCTACACAGAATCGGAGAGGAAAGGAATATGTGGAAAACACTGGTAAGGAGAAGGGACAGGATGATAGGACATCTGCTAAGGCATGAGGGAATGACTTCCATGGTACTAGAGGGAGCTGTAGAGGGCAAAAACCGTAGAGGAAGACAGTGATTGGAATACGTCAAGCAAATAATTGAGGACGTAGGTTGCAAGTGCTACTCTGAGATGAAGAGGTTAGCACAGGAAAGGAATTCGTGGCGGGCCGCATCAAACCAGTCAGTAGACTCAAGCACCTCTACATCAGCAACGGGAATACCTTCCTGAAAGAATAAGGCAGTTCCCGTCGAAAATTCGGCCGACACATTAAAAATAGTTCGAAATCCATGGAGAAGGAAACTGGTAAATAGAGCTTCCTCGGGAACACTATATACGCACAGCAGTCATGTACAGGGTGTCAATAATTAAAGTTTCAGTTTAAAAAGGCTGTAAGAAGAGAACCACTGAACCACTGCTCAGAATGACGTCAAATTTAAACGGCGTATTATTGACGCGGGGGAAACGCCAAAGGGAAGAAAAAAAACGAATATTTTACAAGTAGTTTCTCAACATAACATAATGGGGTCGACTATAAATGACAGATGACTTGCAATTTGAGTTACACAATACACCATCCGTACTGTTCAACGCACATCACTGCACAAGCTCGACAGTCAACGGTTATGGCACTGTTAAATAGTAAGTCCACTCTCCACGAGAGGATTGTACCACATCGGATGGGAAAAATTGGGTTTTAGGTGTCAAGAGGCTACAAACAGCATAAAAATCAAAATGAAATCGGTTTTTAATCATCCTAGGGTAACAAACCACATAAGAAGCAAAATAACATCGTTTCTTAATCGTCCTGGGCCAAAAACCGCACAAAAATCAAAGTGACATCAGTTTCTAATTGTAGAGAGACAGATGTCGGATCAACTGCGTTCCTCCCTCTCCCACACTGCACTAGAGAAGAAACTATCTTTTCGAATTTTGTAATCATTTTCCCCAGTTCCGTAGCCGACTTTGAACCAACGCCCTTCCTTCACATCGTTGAGCGTCTGGAACTTCTGCAGGGCTACTAGAGTCAAGTCACCGTTTTTGTAAAAGAGCTTCACCAGCAGCGCATAATCCTTCATCGAGACAGTCACGTTGTGCGTCTCGGAAGCAAACAGGAACAGCTGTGTGTCGCGCATCTGCTCGTGTGCATATTCTAACGCTTACAGCGCTACTTGTCGGTCCAATTTTCGTTAAAAGTTTTTGTCGCGTAACGTTTCATCCTGCGACAGTGATATGCTGTTCAAATTTAACGTCATTCTGAATAATGGTTCTCTTTCTACTGCATTTTGAAACTGGAACAGTTATGGATACACTGTACTCGTATAAACTGACGGATCGAGGTCAGACACAGCTCTGATACCACTCGGTTGCGTCAAAAATTCCTTAAATCAAATATCTTCCACCTCAGGAGGAACAATGAATATTCGAACATTGGTATATTCAATGTCTGCATTCACTGGCAACACCATAGTGACCAAAACATCTCTATGTCTGAACGGAACCTTATTCCATATTTTAATAGGAACCTGCCTACTTGAAGGGCATCTACGAATAGCACAACTAACACATAAGTCTCATTGTCACAATAGGCGATAAGCACCTGGTCCAAGGTAACATGAGAAGTATCAACTAACCAGTCATGGATTCCTAAAGATCTGGACTGCACATTACACGTTGATAAAATGAAAAACTCACAGTACCTTTAGTGGAACTCGCTTGGACGACATCAGAAACAACAGGAGTTGACTAGGCCGCTGTCACACACACACAACGAAGGTCAAACGAGACAACGACCATGTCACACAAACAATAGCTCAAACATCACTGAAGTTATAAACTCCCAAACACAGGCGACGCTGCGGCGCAGGTGAGGAGTAAACTATTACGTGTTCAGTCGACGCACGAGGTGGAACTGACTAGACCATTTGGACATCAACGGTTGTCCTTAATTTACTTTGAGGTCACAAAAGTCATGGGGTAACGATATGCATATATTTGTTCTCAAATAACTCATGTGCAAAAGTGTCCCACTTGATTAAGGCCGCACGACGGGATTTAACAGAGTTTCAAAGTGGAACGGTAGTTGGAGCTAGACGCATTGGACATTCCATTACTGCAATCCTTGGGTAATTCAGTATTCCGATACCCACAGTGTCAAGAGTGTGCCGAGAACGATAAATTTCAGGCATTACCTCTTACCACGGTCAAAGCAGTGGCCGATACACTTAACGACTGAGAGCAGCGGCGTTCGTGTAGAGTTGTCAGTGCTAACAGACAAGCAACATTCCGTGAAATAACCCCAGAAATCTTTGTGGGGATGCAACGATGAACGTATCCGTTAGGATAGTAAGGCGAAATCTGGCGTTAATGGGCTATGGCAGCAGACGACCGGTGCGACTACTTTGCTAACAGCTCCAAAATGCTGTAGGCTTTGTTTTTACATGGAATGGAATGGGTCCTCTGGTTATGTTCATCAACTTAGAAACCATTTGCAGCCGTTCGTGGACTTCATGTTTGCAAACAAAGAGGGAATTTTTATGGATGACAGCGCGCCATGTCACCGGGCAACAATTCTTCGAGACTGGTTTGAAGAATACTCTGGCCAATGCGAGCGAATGATTTGGCCACCCTGATCGCCCTACTTGAATCCCATGCAATCTTTATGGGACATAATCGAGACGTCAGTCCATGTACAAAATCCTGCACCGGCAACACTTTCGCAATTATGGACGGCTATAAGGCAGCATGGCTCAGTATTTCTGCGAGGAACGTCCAACGACTTTTTGAGTCCATGTTACGTCGAGTTGTTGAACTACTCCGGGCAAAAGGATGTCCGACACAATATTAGGAGGTATGGCTTTCCTCACCTCAACGTACTTCCATAGACTAGAAAATTTGCAATGTCAAAATGATTTTCTTCTTATTCTGTTCATTGGTAAACTTAGTACATACTACGTAATCATATGTGGTGCTGAATGTTGATTGCTGGAATTTTTACTTACATCAGAATTATCCTCACAGAAATAAACACACGTACTGACCATTATCTCGTTTGGATCTGCAAGAACAGTTGCAACCACATTTTGCGCATCTTCTCATTCTGTGGAACACTCAGAAACAATTTTTCAGGAGTTTTTGTACATGCTTTTGTAGAATGTGGTACTACACTCCATTTGTAACTCATTATTCGAAAAGTGAATTTCAAAACAAGATATCACTGTGAATGATCTTCACGACTGTAGGAGCAGCGTGCTAGCCGGGGACGTACAAGTATTGTACGACTCAAATGGACCGATTTAGTTGGCTTTTAAATTATCTGAGTTTGTGTTAAGTTTTTTCTAAGTACTGAAATTCATGAGGGGAAATGTATGTTACGAGCATAAAATGACTCAGTTAACCACTTAACACAATTTCCAGAAAACAGTGACACACGCTATTGCTACGAACATTCAGTGTTCTCAGCACACTTGTGCCATTCTTCGATGGATTTCCGTTCCCCGCACTCTTTCCGCTGGAGTTATTACACCCCTTTGCTCTTCTCTTAGACCTTCCATTCCTCTGTTTTCACCTCGACTGAGTGCAGTAGGCGGTTAAACGTGGATGAGCTCCCTTGGTCGTGAGTGTGCGTCTAAGTCGTTCTAGCAGCGAGTTCGGTGCCTCGGTGCTCTTACAGGAACCACACTGTCTTCCGTAGGCAATGGTATTATGAACCGTCCAACAGTTTTGATTTTACGGCCTCTGGCACGTTTATTTTTGAATGGCCCTAAAAATTTTCCCCCCTTATTCTGTTCGTATGATAACTCAGAATGTGATAAAATTTTTCAGAAAGTACCACGTTGTTCTAGAATGTTCTCAGATGTTCCATTATCCTACTGTAGCGGGACACGTTCCAGGTTAGCGTGCGGTCCGTGTGTACATTGGGGAAGACGCGCGATCTGCCTGAGTTTGACCGAAGAGAGAGTGTGATGGCCTGGAGGCTCGGCACGATCATTTCTGAAACTGTATGTCTTGTGGGATGTTTGAAGAGTTCTGTGGTGAGTGTCTTGAACCCGTGGCGAAACTAAGGTGAAACCACGTCCAGATGTCGTGGGATTGGGCGGCCACCCCTCATTACACATGTCGGTCGTCATAGCCTGGGCAGACTGATAAAACAGGACAGGCAGCGAACTAACATCAGACTTTGATTCTGGGCAGAGTACGTGTGTGTCTGAACGCACAGTACACCGAACACTCCCAACAATAGGCCTCCGCAGCCGACGACTCATGCATGAGCCAATATTAACACCACGATCACGGCAACTATGACTGAAATCGGCATATCACCATCGCGACTGGAAGCTGGCGGAGTGGCAGAGTTTTTTATGGTCTGATGAATCCCGACCCCTTCAGCATGCAGATGGGAGGGCCCGAATCTGTCGTCTTCCATGGGAACATGAAGAAAAGCTGACTGCAATTCCATTATGCTCTGGATAACTTCCACGTGGCCATCCACGCGCCCAGTAGCGCACGTGCAACGCACCTTGATGGCCAAGGAATACAGTACAGTAGTTGCAGACCACGTACACACCTTCATGGCGACCACGTTTCCCGACAGCAGTGGCATTTTTAAACTAGATATTGTGCCATGTCACAAGGCCAGGAGCGTGCTGGAGTGGTTCGAGGAACGCAGCGGCGAGTCCCAATTGATGTGCTGGCCCTCTAACTTGCTAGATCTGCACCCGATCGAACACATCTGGGACGTGATTGAACATGGCGTCGGTGCTCATTACTCCCTCCCCGGAATTTACAGGAACCGGGTGAGTTGGGCGTGCAGATGTTGTGCTAATTCCCTCCAGCAACCTACCAAGGTTTCACTGCTTCCATACGACTACCGGCTGTTAGGTAGATGGTCATACTATTCTGGTTGATGGACACTGGCGAAATCCATCTCTCATTATACCGTAGAAACTGATTAGAGTGAATCAAGGAAAGGTGAAAGTTATAGAAAGTGAAATAAGTTAAAGTGAATTGCTTAAGGTTGGTTGGTTGGTTGATTTGGCGGAGCGGACCAAACAGCGAGGTTGTCGGTCCCATCGGGTTAGGGAAGGATGGGGAAGGAAGTCGACCGTGCCCTTTCAAAGGAAACATCCAGCCAATCGCCTGAAGCGATTTAGCGAAATCACTTAAACCTAAATCAGGATGGCCGGACGCGGGTTTGAACCGTAGTCCTCCCGAATGCGAGTCCAATGTGCTAACCACTGCTCCACCTCACTCGGTTTGCTTAAGGTAATGAACAATGTATTGATATCAGAGGGTTAAGTAAAATTAACACGACGTCAAAACGTAAAAGGGGTTGAGATCTTGGCCAGTGGTGAACTGAAAAGAAGGTCGTAGAAAGAAAAACAAAGAAATTACACAAGTGAGGAACAAAATACACGTTTAGCTTCATAACAGAATAGAATGAATACACTGAAAGAAAACTTAAAAGATGGTGCAACAATATGAAATTTGGGGAAAGGGTCGAGCAAGACACTCAGCAAGCAGATATATAGAAGTTGATGAGGAAACAAGATGAAATAAGTAAAGTTAAATGAGTGAAGTTAGTGAAAGACAGCTGTCTGAGTCGCATGAATGAAAAATTAGGACACGAGGAGTGCAAATCAGCAGAAGTAGAGATTACAGTGTCGCAGGTGAAGCATTCCGTTATGATCCCACTAGAGAATACAACAAACACAAACACATTGACAGTGGCAAAATGGATCAACTGTCGTAGTTTTACAGCGCCAAGAAATCATTAGAGAAATACCAGGATTGTGTTAGCCGAGTGTAAAAATTCGATTAGCACCATCGAAAGCGTCTCCCCATGAATTTTTTCATTACATGATTAAAGACAATCCGGAATCAAAACGTTTCTGTGTACTAAGGGAGCGTACTACGCTTGCTTTCAAATGACGTCATTTGGTGCTACTTTCATGAGCAGTCAAGAACATCGATTCAGTCTTGTGTATTCGAATGTTCGGGAACGTTTAGAAAGTTTCAGAGTTTTCTTTAACTCTCTCGAATATTTATGAATGTTTTGCAATGACCTCGAATGTTTTGGAATCTTCTTGATGTTCTCTAAAAAAGGAATAAGTGAATGACCGAATATTGTATTTCACATAGCTGTACTGATGAATACTTACGTTGATTTAAGGATACTTAAGAGGAAATAAATGGTTCAAATGGCTCTGAGCACTATGGGACTTAACTGCTATGGTCATCAGTCTCCTAGAACTTAGAACTACTTAAACCTAACTAACCTAAGGACATCACACACATCCATGCCCGAGGCAGGATTCGAACCTGCGACCGTAGCGGTCGCGCGGTACCAGACTGTAGCACCTAGAACCGCTCGGCCACAACGGCTGGCACTTAAAGAGTAATTTTTCGGGTTCGAGGTTATTTTGTAGCGTGAAATACTAACAATTTTTAGGATTTTTTTAATGTTTTTTTACGGTGTTCTCAAGAAATCTGGAATGTTCTCAGAAAACAAATGAAAATAAAGACCAAGCGATTATATTATATTGTATTATATTATTATGTTATATTATATTATATTATGTTATTATGTCCCTCCTGCAACTGTATGAGCATATATATTTTTATTCGATTCTTTTTCACTGTTTCTCAGTTACGTATCATGACTTTGTCTATGAATTTAAACTGATAAGATTCACATCAAGCAATGACATGATAGCTGATTAATGTGCAAAATTCTTGTGTACAGAATTACGACGCTATGCTGTGAAGGTTTTGTCTTCTTTCTTCATCAAATAAGATAAAAGAGTGATGCTCAAGCACGCAATAGTCTTCTGTATAAGTTCAGAAAATACAGATTATAATCCTGTAATTCCAACTCATGCTCACGTATTTATCACCTTTTAGGCAACGCTACCAGTTAAGTAAATGTCCGGTCTTTAAATCTTGTTTTGAGTTAGGAATGTTCAATAAATTGAAACATCTTTCATAAAAAATTTATTTCAACAGTTTTCTCTTCAAGATCGATAGTCATACAAAGCATTCTTCATTGTTCATAAAACATTCAACAGTTCTTGATTTCATTTGCTTCTATTTTTCGTGGCATGTTGTTTCTCCTAGTAGCTAGATCGTAATGGTGTCAAAATTTGTCTCCCTTGTTTTGCTAAAGTACATAAATGAACGGTAACCGGAGAATTGAAGGTAAAAGAAATGTATATATTTCTCAGAAAAAATTTAAACCTGAGAATGAGCTTCGCCCTATTTAAGGTGTCCTCATGTCTCTTAGAAAGGTCCCTCCAAACAAAGTAACAAAAATTGAATCTTATACAGGTAGATGAAATCTAGTTCTTTGACAGAGATGTAACAATGTGAGAGAGCTGACAAGGATTTCAAAATTGTTGGCGGATCTCTACGAAACATACAGGAAACAGTTGTCTGCCTATCAACTAAGTTCTAAAATTGCTTGTAAATGTAACACAGCTGCCAACTAACTATTCGTAACACAACGCGCTTTGTGTAACTATAGTACGTAAAGTAATAAATATTTAGTGGCTGGTATTTATATTCTTTCATACGCATTAAAATATAAAAGAGAACAAGTAAAAAGGAGTTGTCAGATAAGCACGTAGAACGTATTCCCTTCAATGATCATAGCTTCGTGATTTGTTCTTTTTTTAACCCATGTAACTCCTCATAGCTCTGGAAAAATGAGAAAGTAATTTATTGGTTCTAAATCCATCAACGTTATGTGTTACAATGTTAAAATTTAGCTTAAAGAGTACTCACCTGTTTTGCTACATTTCTTAATTGTTCTGCCATTGCCTGACCCGTCTCCTCCACTAGTTTTGTCAGGAATCCATTAGGGTTTTTCAGCAGAATATGAGGATGGTCATATTCCTGGAAAAAGAAATCGTTGCTGTACTGCTGGAGATTTATGTAGATACTTTGCTTAACACGACGCATATAAAAACTAATATACACTCAGAGTACCACTGGTCCATGTACAAAAATACATAAATATAATTGTAAAATTGCAAGTTTTAATTGTGTTGCTTGACTGCTCAGTATATGCCCGCATATATATCGTAAAATCTGTCTTCATTCCTAGACGTTTCTCCGGTCTTCTCTGGCAATTAGCGTGACTTGCACTCCTGAAAATGCTTGGTGTATGCGGTGGAGCTACACCTTGTTTGAGATTCCACATAAAACTATTGGTTACCGCTAAACTGCCAGGATAAAGGATGGATACCGAGGCCAGAGGAGACGAGCCACTGGCCCATTTGTAAAAAGCCTTGGAGAGCAGTCGGCCACATTGAAGGAAGCCATCCGGAAAATCGCCTGAAAAGGTTTCGGTAAACCACGGGAACCGCACTCAAACTGACTCGACGCTGATTGGAGCCGCGTAAAGCACATTGTGAGGACTCCTAGCAGTTATTTACATATTTGACGAAAGATTGGGAGTAATGTGCTTCCTTGGGGTTTAGGAAATTTGATATCGCGGGTACTACATATTTTGTTTAAATCGAAATATACGATTCTGTTAGTGTTATGTTGAATTCGTGATGGAAGACATTGGAGATACTATTTGTCAGTTTTATGGTTGGTATCCTTTACATGTATACTTGTCTATTTACATAAAAATAATACACTACCTGTAACAACTAAAGAGTAAATACGTGTATGAACTGCCAAAAACATCGCTACCTTTCACGCTTTGAGGAGCTGCTGGTAAGAGTATTCCTGTGACTACACGTAAACAACGAATCTAACGAAACGAGAAGATTTTGCACTTTATACATCTAACTATCCTATCATAAGCTATATTCCAGTGTCAAATTCGTGTTCCAATTTCCTCAATACTTAGATAACAAGACAGAAATAACAAATTAGAATCATGTGAATGACACGATACTCATGTCTCTCGCACAAACGTACAGTACGTATCTTACTGTTTTTGCCACATAAAACATATTTTCAACCAATCAAAAAGGCAAAGTGAAAGCAACAGAAAAAGGAAACAAGATTATTAAATCTGAAGACTCTAAAGATAGTCTCTCGAATTATACCGGGGTCGTTTTTCTCATTTCTGGTTTTCTCATTTCTGTCTGTAGCTAAGAGGTAAAACAGTCCTGCTCGTTGGAATATGAGTGTAATAGATCCAGTTCATTTCGATTTCTGTATCAGAGGTCACCATGAAAGCCACATGTACAGCGCCTTCTCAAACGGTTGAATAATTAAACTAGAGAATTGTAAATGTTAATCCACAATTTAAAAATGATTCTACCTTTTAGGGTATGCAGGCTTTCCCGGCGAATTTCGATGCTGAAGTCTTGTCGGGTCATTAGTCAAATCAAGGTGTCGTTCTGCAGCAACGTTTTGACAAGTTTGTTTCACGTCATCTTTAGGTTCCTTAACCTGAAACTCACGAGTAGAAAACATGTCGAAACGTTGCCGCAGAACAACGTTTTGCCTTGGCTGATAACCCGAGGAGAAAGACTAATTGAGTTCTGTAACAAGTTTCAGCTAGTAATAGCGAATACCCTGTTCAAGAATCACAAGAGGAGGAGGTATACTTGGAAAAGGCCGGGAGATACGGGAAGATTTCAATTAGATTACATCATGGTCAGACAGAGATCCAGAAAACAGATACTGGATTGTAAGGCGAACCCAGGAGCAGATATAGATTCAGATCACAATATAGTAGTGATGAAGAGTAGGCTAAAGTTCAAGACATTAGTCAGGAAGAATCAATACGCAAAGAAGTGGGATACGGAAGTACTAAGGAATGACGAGATACGTTTGAAGTTCTCTAACGCTATAGATACAGCAATAAGGAATAGCACAGTAGGCAGTACAGTTGAAGAGGAATGGAAATCTCTAAAAAGGGGCATACAGAAATTGGGAAGGAAAACGTAGGTACAAAGAAGGTAGCTGCGAAGAAACCATGGGTAGCAGAAGAAATACTTCAGTCGATTGATGAAACGAAGAAGTACTAACATGTTCCGGGAAAATCAGGAATACAGAAATACAAGTTGCTGAGGAATGAAATAAATAGGAAGTGCAGGGAAGCTAAGACTAAATGGCTGCACGAAAAACGTGAAGACATCGAAAAAGATATGATTGTCGGAAGGACAGACTCAGCATACAGGAAAGTCAAAACAACCTTTGGTGACATTAAAAGCAACGGGGGTAACATTAAGAGTGCAACGGGAATTCCACTGTTAAATGCAGAGGAGAGAGCAGATAGGTGGAAAGAATACATTGAAAGCTTCTATGAGGGTGAAGATTTGTCTGATGTGATAGAAGAAGAAACAGTAGTCGATTTAGAAGAGATAGGGGATCCAGTATTAGAATCGGAATTTAAAAGAGCTTTGGAGGACTTACGGTCAAATAAGGCAGAAGGGATAGATAACAATCCATCAGAATTTCTAAAATCATTGGGGGAAGTGGCAACAAAACGACTATTCACGTTGGTGTGTAGAATATATGAGTCTGGCGATGTACCATCTGACTTTCGGAAAAGCATCATCCACATAATTCCGAAGACGTCAAGAGCTGACAAGTGCGAGAATTATCGCACAATCAGCTTAACAGCTCATGCATCGAAGCTGCTTACAAGAATAATACTCAGAAGAATGGAAAAGAAAATTGAGAATGCGCTAGGTGACGATCAGTTCGGCTTTAGGAAAAGTAAAGGGACGAGAGAGGCAATTCTGACGTTATGGCTAATAATGGAAGCAAGGCTAAAGAAAAATCAAACCACTTTCATAGGATTTGTCGACTTGGAAAAAGCGTTCGACAATATAAAATGGTGCAAGCTGTTCGATATTCTGAAAAAAGTAGGGGTAAGCTATAGGGAGAGACGGGTCAAATACAATATGTACAACAACCAAGAGGGAATAACAAGAGTGGACGATCAAGAACGAAGTGCTCGTATTAAGAAGGGTGTAAGACAAGGCTGTAGCCTTTCGCCCCTACTCTTCAGTCTGTACATCGAGGAAGCAATGATGGAAATAAGAAAGGTTCAGGAGTGGAATTAAAATACAAGGTGAAAGGATATCAATGATACGATTCGCTGATGACATTACTATCCTGAGTGAAAGTGAAGAAGAATTAAATGATCTGCTGAACGGAATTAACAGTCTAATGAGTACACAGTATGGTTTGAGAGTAAATCGGAGAAAGACGAAGGTAATGAGAAGTAGTAGAAATGAGAACTGCGAGAAACTTTACATCAGGATTGATGGTCACGAAGTCAATGAAGTTAAGGAATTCTGCTACCTAGGCAGTAAAATAACCAATGACGGACGGAGCAAGGAGGACATCAAAAGCAGACTCGCTATGGCAAAAAAGGCATTTCTGGCCAAGAGAAGTCTACTAATATCAAATACCGGCCTTAATTTGAGGAAGAAATTTCTGAGGATGTACGTCTGGAGTACAGCATTGTATGGTAGTGAAACATGGACTGTGGGAAAACCGTAACAGAAGAGAATCGAAACATTTGAGATGTGGTGCTATAGACGAATGTTGAAAATTAGGTGGACTGATAAGGTAAGGAATGAGGAGGTTCTACGCAAAATCGGAGAGGAAAGGAATATGTGGAAAACACTGATAAGGAGAAGGGACAGGATGATAGGACATCTGCTAAGACACGAGGGAATGACTTCCATGGTACTAGAGGGAGCTGTAGAGGGCAAAAACTGTAGAGGAAGACAGAGATTGGAATACGGCAAGCAAATAATTGAGGACGTAGGTTGCAAGTGCTACTCTGAGATGAAGAGGTTAGCACAGGAAAGGAATTCGTGGCGGGCCGCATCAAACCAGTCAGTAGACTGATGACCAAAAAAAAAAAAAGATAACCCGAGAAGACTTAATGATTGATTCTAACTTGTAGGGGAAACGGAATAGGTCGAGGTAGAAGAATTAAGAAGTTCAGCAAAACAGGTGAGAAGGTTTTCAAGCTACCTTCTTAACGTCTAACGCATAATGTCATTAAATTTCTAACCTATAAAGTACGTTCCTACGAGAATCACGAAGACAAGCTCAGACTACTTATAGCAGGCGTAGAGGCGTTTAAGCATTCTTTCCGTTCTCCATACAAGAATGAAACGTAATAGCGGGTACAGTGGGACCACTTCACAGTGATCTGTAGACATGTAGAATGTGTTTGAAAGAGTTCGAAACTTCGTGTGATGAAAAGTTCACTGGTTAATCCAACCACAACGATAAATCTTTGAACACTTAGTTGAACACCTAATAGTGTATACAAATTACAAAAATACCCTTTTTGTGACTAGACAACCACTATAATAAATTAAATTCGCAATTTTCTTGCTTGTACTTAATTTGTAGACATATGTGTACTAAAATATCTATATTTCTAGTATAACGCACATTCCACTGTGCAAATTCATGGCATTAACTGTGTTTCGGCCTGTATAGACAGTCAACATCTTTTTTAAGGTGTTTTTGTCTGAAATGACTCCAGCACATATTTAGAGTGCTGGAGAGTGCGTTTACACTGGTATTCGTACAGACATTAAACAACATTATGTGGTACCCCTGCTGAATATTCTGATTGTGCATTAATTGTTACAAGTTCTAAATAGACGGTGTTATACAGTTTTGATGGTTGTGAATGTTGATTCCGCACACTTCTCGCCTAAAAAAGAACTGATGCCTAAATGATATTTGTGTATGCCACCCACAGATGTCATTTTCTGTTTATTCTTTGTATGACTGCACAGTTTCGGTCTTATCAATCTTAGATCATTATCAAGCATCTCTACAAAAATTCATGACGCACATTGCGCCACAAAAGTGCGTAGATTTGTATGCCTTTCACCCTCATTGTGTTTGTGAGTGCAAGTATCGTAGTTTACACATATTTAATATCACTAACACCGTCAGTACAGGCGCACGTCACAGTATTAAAATTACATGTACTTCTAGTGTCATTGGAGTCAATATACAGGTTGTGAACACACAATACTGGATCAGTGTACCATTTTGCGGTCATAACATACATGCTGAGTGCTGTGGTACGTGAAACACATGCAATTTTAAAAACTGTAACATGCACCCATACTGACGGTGTTACTGGTATCAACTGCACTCACATACACAACGACGTTGGACGCTGTACAAATGTACAGAGGTACAGAGACTTGTGCCAGCCACGATTTTTTTGTAAAGGCACTTGATAAGCGTCTAAAACTGATAAGACATAAACTGTGCAGTCTGTCGACGAACAAAGAAAAAATGACAGTTGCATGCAGGATTAAATCATTTGAGCAATTCATCGCAGCCATGGACTCAGTTTCAGTTAAAGACTGCTGTACGTGCAGCTGGAAGAGGCATTCCGTCTTGATTCACTGATGTGTTAAATTTCCTACACAGGCGGTCATCATCATCATCACCACCACCACCACCATCATCATCATCATCATCATAATCACCATCATCATCATCATAATCACCATCGTCGACACGCATTGCTGGATGTATGCCTCCTCTAGAGTTTTCGAAGCAATATGGTATTTAGTAATACACATTCACTTTGTTCCTGGATTTTTTTCCCATTCCCCTTCTATCCATGAATAAAACTTGCCTAATCCACCTACCATTCACTTTCTGGCTGCCTGTCCCGCCCCGTTCCATTTAACTTTCAATTCCACTGGCAAATAAGTCTCCCAGCCCGGCGTATTTCCTGATCCATTGTTTTCTTGTACTATCTGCCAGTTATTCCCTATTATTTGCACTGCTCGCCCAGTAAATTTCAGTTTCTGAATTAAAAGTCCACCTCGCACTGCCGTAAATAAAAAAACGCTAATACAGACTGTAGGTACTATTTGCTTTTATACTTGTACAATAAATATAGAAACTGCCGTAACACAATCATGTATCGTCTTATTTCGTATAAACTTTCACGATGTTACTTCTGTTTTCGAAGATTGCGATGGTGGCCTAGCTAATCATAATTTTCTGTCGTTGTAAAAAGTGTAGTGTTGTTCAGGAGCTGTCAAAGAGAAATAAAAAATGGTGATGTAAGTGGAACGAGACGGCATAGTATAATGTAATTATCGGAGTAGCATTATTCTAGAGCAGCACAATTGTGTAATTTGTTACAACTGATACTTCTGATAATTAATTAATCGTAATATTAAGATTTTTAGCTTTGGTCAGTTTTGATGTGGGTATTAGAGTTTCAAGCTGTGTATTAACTGGGGCCTCGACATTACCTCAATCAGGCACATATACTCGTGACAGTCCCTGCTTGTTACATTGACAGCTGGAGCGAAACTACTGCCTGAGCGGTGAGAAAGCAGGTAGTCACGTAGGTCGTAAGAAAAACGTTCTTTTTTAACCCATTTTCTACGTGATTTACGAACATTTTATTTTATTTTTTGCTTCCAAGAATTTGTGTAGTATCAGAAGACTTGGATGATCCTAAAATAAGCGCAAATACGGCTGCATCTTACGAACATAATCGTGACGAAATACATGGAACCTTGGAAAGCATTGCAACTTAACACGCTGAAATCAATAGACTATAAACATACATATTTACGCGTAAGAAGCACGGACATGTATCTCCACGTGTAAAAGGGGTCGACTCCCCATTTGTCGCTTCCTTCTGTGTTTTCGTCATTGGCGCCCGTTGCAACAAGTACGACCTTCACCTTTATCTTATTCTATGCTGGGCAAGCGGCTACCAAATAATAGTATTTTGAAAACGTTGCACATAAAAAGAAATATTTGAATAATTTTCAAATAATCTGTTAGTGAACAAGTTTTAAACAAAACACTGTCGTCACACGAAGGGAACAAGAAATATTAGGTGTCTTGCTCTAGAAGCGAGTGAAATACAAACTAAATAAATCAGCAGCACAAATGAATCAACTTGTCTAGTTTCTTATTTGTTTTTTGCAGTTAAAAGGTAAGTCTTGATTCCAAAATTTAAGCCTGTTGAAGAATCACACTTTGGCATATAAACTGATTAATACGGTTCATCAAAACACTAAAGAAAGACGAACGTAGTGCCTTCTTCTTGTTATTGCTGCAATATATTGCGCTGTATATGGTCCCGTTTGTGGAAACCATTCTAGAAACCAATATAAACAATTATGATTCGCTTACGCTTTCTCAGGACCCCGCCGGGTTCAACAGTACCACCTGCTGGCCCCCCGGCGCGCTGCTATCACAATGGGTAAATAAACGAGACGGATTGTTGCGACTGTAATGTTAGAGTATGATATTACAATAATGTCAAGCGTGTGTAATCCCTATTGAGTAGAGATGACTCTGTGATCAATATGTGTGTTGAATTTTAGGAACTGTCTAAATTTAAAAGACGTTCGATTTTAAATTAAGATATTACAGAATTATAGATTTTATTGGGCAGAAAACTAATACAGAGTGTGCAGAAATATCAGTGCAAGAAACTCTGAAATGAATATTGCCAGACGGCATACTAGTCCAGTGAAACTGTCAGAAAAAAAAGCCTGTACCTTGCAAAAGGTTGGGTAGAAGATTTTATTTTTTTAAATTCGTTCATATTGTTGGAAAGGTTAGAAAACGAAGTTTTGCCAACAAAATTTCGCTTGGGAAAACTTTCTGCAGTCAAAAAACTTCGAAAATTTCGGACTTTTTTCAGTTTTTTCAAAATATCTCAGTTGCATTTGCTCCTATCGCTTTGACGTCTATTTTCTTTTTTAAGGAGCACGCAGTTCTCTACAAATTTGATTGTTACCATTTTTTCTACTCCCAGTATCTAAGGCACTACAGCACGTCAAAAAATACCGTTTTTTTTCAAATTTCGAGCAAAGTGGCAAATTACCTAAATTTTGAACACTGTTATTTCAGTTTCTATTTGTGTGATATAAACATATTACTCATCATGTTATTCATTGGAATTTACCATCTCACTCTGCTGCAGGGCCAGGACAAACAGCATCATATTCAGTAACTACGAACACATTCACGTCGGATTGCGTGAAGTTTATTTGTATAACAATATGTAATACTATTGCATGCAGGTGCCATACATTTTCTACAGTTGATTGAAGTTAATGATCAGTAATAAGAAAAAGTATGTAGGAATTGTTCTTTAGCGCACAAAAGCGTATTTATTCTTTGGCCTTCGTTCCAGTGGAAGATGTAAAGTCAGGTGGACCGAGTAAATTTTTTGTCATTGATGGAGGGTACCTTATCCACAAAGTGACTTGGACTCGAAATGTTTGCTTCAAGTCAATAGCCCAAAGCTATGTTTATTACCTGCAACGTCATTTTGGATCTGAATTTGCTATTGTATTTGATGGGTATCCATGTGAGGGAGACAAATGTAGCACAAAGAGTGCTGAGAGGATTCGTAGGTCCCAAAAAAATTATTCAGTTGACGTTGTGGTTGAATCAGAGATGGTGAACCGAGTACCTCAGGACAAGTTCTTGTACAACGAACGAAACAAGATGCGTTTGATCACACTTCTTAAAAAGGAATTTCTGGAGTGTAGCATTGAATTGCTCCAGGCACAAGAAGATGCTGACGTTATGATTATAACATCTGCCATTTCAAGAACCAAAGATTTTGGAAGTGTTGTCATTGTAGGAGAAGATGTTGACCTGCTTGTGCTCATGACCGGTTTGGGGCAGGGCATTGAAAACTTGTTTTTCTTAAAGCCAGGAAGAAGAAATGCAAAAGACAAGTGGTTTTCCACTGCAGCTTACAAGTTTGACAGTGAATATATTCTGTTCACTTACGCCTTTAGCGGATGTGATACAATATCCGCTTTTTTTGGTCAAGGAAAAATTAAGTGCTGCAATATTGTTGCGAAAAATGAACACCTATTCTCAGCCCTTTGCACGTTCAATAAACCAAATGCTACCCGTGTAGAAATAATAACAGCAGGAGAACAGGTTACTATCGCATTGTATAGTTGAGGTGTCAGCAGTTCCCACACACTAGACCATTTGCGGTACCACCTATTCGCCAAGTATGTCACAAAAAGCAAACTGAATCTTGCACGGTTGCCACCTGCACAAGATCCTGCACAACATCATTTGTTGCGGACTTACCAACAAGTCCAAAGTTGTATGGGAAACTGGAAACCTCCTGAGAAATGGGGCTAGAATCACAGCGACCACGGTCCAATACCAGTTATAATGAGCCAAGATCCAGCACCTGAAGCACTTCTTCACATTGTTTCATGCTCATGCAAGCTGAACAGTGGCGGAGCGTGCTCCTGCAGAAAAGCGGGTTTGAAATGTTCTTCAATTTGTAAGAAATGTATTGGGGTCAACTGTGAAAACGTGCCAAAATTTTTATATGAAGACAGTGAAGAAGATGTTATGGACGATGTTGAGGAAACCACTGACTAAATCAACGAACTTGCTGAGGCTGACTCGCTGTTTAAAGAAGAGTTCAATCTGGGATCAACTCTATGTACAGACCCTGAATCCATAACTCAAGGTATTTCTGGTGACACTGAGGAACCTGGCCCATCAAAACGTTAGAAGTGATGCTCATATTTGTGGTGGTGGTGGTGGTGGTTAGTGTTTAACGTCCCGTCGACAACGAGGTCATTAGAGACGGAGCGCAAGCTCGGGTGAGGGAAGGATTGGGAAGGAAATCGGCCGTGCCCTTCCAAAGGAACCATCCCGCCATTTGCCTGAAACTATGTAGGGAAATCACGGAAAACCTAAATTAGGATGGCCGGAGACGGGATTGAACCGTCGTCCTCCCGAATGCGAGTCCAGTGTGCTAACCATTGCGCCACCTCGCTCGGTGCTCATATCTGTCTCAAGTGCACTAAAGTGCGATATTACAAGTATTGCACACCCAGAACTGTTAACATTTTTTAGCAACTGATAATGCATTTTAATTGTAATAAAGCTACTAATTTTTAATGTCAACTGCGTGGCTTTCATACACAAGAATAATTACCTACCTAATTAGGTTGCCTATTGCAGCAAATAATAGTTCAGTTTCCTGAGACAAATTATTTTGTGTGCGTGTGTGTGTGTGTGTGTGTGTGTGTGTGTGTGTGTGTGTGTGTATGTGTATGTCTCTTAATGATGTAATTTTATATTTATAGTTTTACAAACACCAGGGCAGAGGTGCCCATAATGAACTTGAGGTAGTGATGTAAGAATCACAATAGTTGGGTGCCCAGCAATCCTCATGTTGCATACAGAGAAATTGAATACCTGAAAGTGAGGTGGTAAATTCCAACATATAACATGATGTATAATGTATTTATAATACACAAACAGAAACAGAAAAAATAGTGTTCAAAAATAAGGTATCTTGCCACTATGCTCAAAATTTGAAAAATTGGTATTTTTTTAGGCGCTGTAGCGCCTCAGATATTGGGAGTAGAAAAAATGGTAAGAATCAAATTTGTAGAGAATTTTGTGCTCTTTAAAAAAGAAAATAGACGTTAAAGCGATAGGAGCAAATGAAACTGAGATATTTTGAAAAAACCGAAAAAAGGCCGAAATTTTCCAGGTTTTTTGATTGCAGAAAGTTTTCCCAAGCGAAATTTTGTTGGCAAAACTCATTTTTCTAATATTTCCAACCGTATGAACGAGTTGAAAAAATAAACTCTTCTACCCCACCTTTTGCAAGGTATATCTGCAATCTGACTGAACTATACGACCGACGAGTAATGTTTTATTATTCACGCATTTCTAACATGTTACATGTATTGTGAATGATTAAAGAATTTGGTGTTGAAATAAGATGCGTTGCTCCAGATATGAAACACAAAATCTGGTTCTATAGTAAAATTCATCGTTGATGTACAAACAGTCACACCATACCGCAATTCAAGAGTACAACACCACCAGCATCTCATTTTCCACGATTAGAAGTGCTATACTACCTTCATATAAATGTCTGGACGCACCTGTATGTCAGTACATGATTCTATCACACAGAAATGATGCAAAGTAGTAGGCTTACTTTGTTTCCATGCATGACACGCTATATTGACACTAGATTCACAGAACTTCTGTAGATGAATTATGCTTACCGGCAGCATTTTTAAAACTGAAACCTGTTACGCACTGCACCGGAAAGAATATTACGTTGAATTCATTAGCCGGTGATAAATAAGAGCAACGCGTTCTAGTTACTTGAACATCTTCGAGTGTGTAGAACTTTTAACTCTGAATTACAATTAATGATTTCTGCGTCTTATGAACGAGTTGTTACTAAATTCTCATTATTGACAACAATAATTACTCAAGACGAAAACAAATATGAATCACACTCGGATGTACGTAACACTAGTTGGTTAGATTTTCGATCTAGCGTGAAGCGCCTCAGTGTAGGGACAACTTATTTTAAGAAGAAATACTTAGTTGCATTAAAAACGGATTTAATTTTCGCAGTCAGTAAGCTTAGAGACCCATGTTCACTGACTTCCAAATGCATAGCGTGACGAGAATAACTGGGTATGCATAAAAAGCAAACAAAGTAGCCAGTGATGTAAAGTATAAGAATATTGGCACACAATCACATTTGTTTTCTGAGATCCGGTTCGGCAAACGGGATGCTGGAAGCAAATATAGTACTGCGCGTCTAATTCAGGATATTGTTTGCATTAAATTTACAGGTCCCATTTGTGGCATGAGTGAACATATTCTTCCAAAAGCCGCGAAGACACAATTAGCTCTAGGAATACAAACGCATTTTCCACAACGCACATTACTGGGAGGGGGGGTTCTCTGTGACCACTCTAAAAAAGTTACAAGAAACAAAATCTGTTAATTGTTGTCATATAAACAACATACTTTTTATAGAGCTACTAAGTTTAAACCTGAAAATGTCTTTTAGCACACTACTAGCAATATCAGCGCGTTTTCAATTACGTGCACTAGAACCACAAAAAATTTAAAGATGCAAATTTCGTTAAGTGTTGTTGACTTTTAC
Organism: Schistocerca piceifrons; assembly: GCF_021461385.2. Lineage (NCBI taxonomy): Eukaryota > Metazoa > Arthropoda > Insecta > Orthoptera > Acrididae > Schistocerca > Schistocerca piceifrons. The sequence goes on along the minus strand of NC_060139.1, from coordinate 442,419,139 downwards.
TCATAGAAAACTTTTTAAGCAGATATTTGTTTAACTATTGTGCTAAACTGAAAATATTCATTATGTCATTCATTGTGGAAAGTGATATTTACTAGCAAGACTTAAATTTTTGTGTCATGTTTAACTGAAAAATGTATAACAATTAGGGAATCTGGCAGAAAAATTCATTAAAAACAGTAAATACTTTTTCAGAATTAGAAAATATTAAGTAACTGTCCAGAACACAATATTTTCAAAAGATGGAGTTCCTACCAAAACCACGATTTGGTAGTTTTGGTGCAGTACATAAATGACTTATTAAATGGTAGGACTACCGGTAGTATTGGCAGCACTGGTGGGGAAAGAAACATAAATGAATGTGTGAGAGAGAAATTGGAAGCCGACGACATCTCTTTATTTTTTGTTAGTTTGTTACTTTGTTTTCCACATAGCTAGAATCGCGCATCGTTCGTGGTTAGTCCATTGCGTATTTCATATTCTTACACGATATAAATTGCATTTTATACGTATAAAACACTTGGCTACTCATGTAACTTCTGCGCTTTCATGTTAACAAAACAATTGCTTTTGACGCAAGTACAGTGTGTATCCACAAACACAAAATTCTACATGTTTAATGTTATTATTTTGTACATAAGAGAAGGTTCTTCATCATGGTCAGAGCTAAGATTCTCTTGTTATAATTGAAAAGTGCGTAAGTTGTTTATTAACAAAAGAAAAATGTTTTTATAAACTCGACGAAGTATTGAAGCGATGTTTAATATGTTTTTGTTTTGCATCTTTTTCAATTTTACCATTTTTGTGGAAATTACGTTCTCTAGTTCTATATATTAAATCTGTATTTTTTCCATTTGTACTACAATATTCCTTTGTTTCACGTTAGAAAACAACAATTTTCGAATGAAACTGAATTAAACAACGACAGTTTCAAGTCTGCTTGAAGTACTGTTTATTTTAAGGAAACAGACAAAAGGTAAGCTCCATAGATTACGCAGTAGTTTCTATATCCACACTCAGTTTTTAGTACGCCAACGAAGCAATCGAAATGTGGCAATGACCAATTGGTATACAATACATATAACGCACAGGTAATGCGGATACGATCTTAACTGACCAAAGCTATTAGGAAAACTACCGTAGTGTACTCTCACTCATTGTAGTGTACAGTAGTTTTACAGCTCTAGCTAAATCATGTGTTTGCCGAACAGTGGACTCATTCTCTTGTGTACTCTCTCGGTGGAATGTTCACTGTACTGTACACTGTCTGTTGACGACTTTTGGTTTAATTTCCGTCTACATATGGACTTTAACAGTGGTCAGCTAATTTCTGTGTGTATGTGTGTGTGTGTGTGTGTGTGTGTGTGTGTGTGTGTGTGTGTGTATCACATCTAATTTATTCGCTATTATCTTTATTCTGTGTTCCTGAGGGTGGTAACACATCACGTATATGAATCACGATCAGATGTAGGTAACACTAGTTGGTTAGATTTTCGATCTAGCGTGAAGCGCCTCAGTGTAGGGACAATTTATTTTAAGAAGACATACTTAGTTGCATTAAAAACGGATTTAATTTTCGCAGTCAGTAAGCTTAGAGACCCATGTTCGCTGACTTCCAAATACATAGCGTGGACTTCAACAGTGGTGGTGTAGAAGAAAGAAAAGAGGGAAGGAATTCATTATATCAGCTGCATCAGGAGTTTATATGGAGTCAGCAGCTATGAGTGAAAATGTGTGCCGGACCCGGATTTGAACGCAAGATCTCCTGCTTACTAGGCAGTTAAGTCAACCACAGCGCCACCTGGACACAGTTTTCGTCGCAGTTGCGCTGACTATTTCGGTGCGCCCCTCGGCCGACCCATATTTCCATCTAGTGCCACCTACCTGCTTCCCTGTCCATGTCTCCCTTGTTTGCTACTTTGATATTCCTGCAGGAGGTCGAACGTCATTGCGCATTCGCACTGAAAGTGGTGGATTCATAGCCATCAAGGAAAATTAGTTATATGAATGTTCATCAGTGTAATAAGACAAACAAATTGTGCATGTACTTGCAGACTACTACACTGGTGACAAGTGTACTAAAACTCTCAGTGCATCAAATTAATCGACAACGTGGATGCAGAACTCTGAAACAGTGGCTCCAACAACAGAAGAAACAATGATTTCTTATTCAGCAGTTACTGGACCGATAGAAACAGCAGATGGCCTTACTGAAGCTACATACAACTGCTGCGTTGTCTCTCAGGACTGAGATGTCTTTGGCAGATCCACCGCTTCCCTCCTTTCTGAATGGCGTTGACGATTGGGAAACGTACTTACGACGATCTACCGTCAGTTCACGTCCTGCAACGTAAGAGATTCAGATGGTAAGGATCATTTTTTCTGTCATGTTCTTCGCATAGTGTGTTGGGTTTGCTTCGTTAATTGTCCCTCACGAAACATCCTGAAACTTTATCTAATGTTGAACTTCGTAATCTGATGTCGGATCATTATGGGTGTCAATGACATGTGGTATTTGCGGAATTTAAATTTTACCGGCGTTATAAACTACCATCGGACACCTACAACGACTGAATCTCTGACCTTCGACATCTTAGTCGTCGTTGTGCATTTGTGTGCTGCGAAGAACCGTGTTGAGTATCGTATGCCGTCTCCTAGATTCAAAACTTGCTTCCCCATTATTCGCTTGACAAGGAAGTCCGCTTCCAAGCTTTACGGCGATCTCAGACAAAGTCCTTAAAATTGTTCAGGCTTTCGAACTCACACGGGAAACCGACAGCCAGTGGGAGGTTCAGTCCGGTTCATCCGCCATCACCACATCTGAAGTAACAAAACCCAAGAAAATGATTCCTGAAAATATACCCTTACATATCGAACATTGCAGAACGTACTTGCGTCGCATTAATAAAAACGTACCGGATTCTGTTCCAAACGCGGAGAGGAAAACAAATATTTGCTCATAGCAGGTGCCAACCCTACTTCTTCTCACTTCCTAACTCCGCCTCTAACCTCAGACCACGGTGAACACATCCAACATAGAATAATGTTATCATTGATCTTAGGATCACCCGAAGGATTCCTGCCGATGTTTTGGTAACTGGAATTTTATTATAACAAATCTTACCAAGAATGATGTGTTTGTGATAAATTTTCAGTGTGCAGTTGCCTTAAAAGATACAAATTATAATACGACAACGGCGAAATACGACGAAATCCAATATGGCGACTCCCGAGTTCAGCGCAACCCGGAAGTGTCACTAACTTCTTCCATTGTTCCTCCTTTCATATTACGGGAAGTGACACTGCAGCGCTGTCGGCATGGAAAAAAGGAAGTGAGGTTCAGTGTGAGATGGCAGCTTTACAGACGAGGACAGAGACAGATATGACTCAACGTATGAAGTATTCTCCATCCTTTGTGGGCAATACTGGCAACACCTCAGCCATAACTCAGCAATTACCTGCAGCATTGTCTGAGCATACCGCAACATCTCTGTGTATTGCAGCCACTGTTGAGGATAACCCTAGTGCTATCACAAATTGCCATAAAATGTGGCCACTGTAAACACACTTTCAGTGCAAGTAATACGTAACTTTATTGTACCATTATTTACCCTTTAATGACTAATCACTAGTCGCTATAGATATAGTGGCTTAGAGAGAACTGAAAGCCTTTAAACATCACTGACATGGTTCAGTTTTCTTTTGATCTCATAACTTTACGTGTGCCCGATAGTCGCTAGGCCTGATAACAAACCATATTGTGGAGCAGCTTCCACTGCCAACTTGTCTTTGTATATAAAAATAATGTCCATCTTGATTCATTATTTCTTGAATTCTGTTGTCTCGACCCAAAAGTTAATTTTACTTCATTGATACTCTTTCAGTCACGTACAGACATTCCTGTTGTCTTGGATGAAAGGTTCTTGGTAAACTTGCTGTATACAATTCAGATAAAATCGCAAGCTTTCGATGACTACCTGAATCATTGTCGTCAGCAGCTATGCCTGATTTGTCGGGAATCTGGCGACAGTTCTACTTTTATGCCAAAAGATGGCGTATGATTGGCTGGATTACACCGTATTGACATCACGGAAATGGTGCGTCCCAAGATTGCGTCCTTTGTGCCCATTGATTATGTCTGCGCACTTTATCCAACGTCGCTTGCAGCGTCATCACGCCCATCGAAATCTGAGCTACAAAAAGTCTCCCTCTACGCTTCCATGCGTTGCTAAGTGTATTACCGGTGTCTCTGTCCAAATCTCTATCACAGAGTCTAATTTCCATCTTTCCTCCAATCACAGAATCCCAATAGTTCGAAGCGTGGGCCAAAATTAGCGTATGTCAGACATAATCTGTTTATTCAACAGATTGTGCGCTGCCACCGCTAATCTTTTTTAATTCCTGTACTTCAGGTAATGCTGGTTTACAACACAGCGATCGACAACAATCCATACAGACTGACCCATGTAACAGCTGCCACACAGACAAGGGATATTATAAATCCCTGGCACTCTTAGGCCGGTATTATCTTCAACAGGTTGTAACTTTTCCTTGACTTTCCTGGGTGGGCGAAGCATTGCTCTGATTATTTGCCTGTTTAAGACTATCTTACTAGTCGCTGCGCTGTAGATTGGAAACCGCTGTATGTAAAGTCCTGCTGACTTTGTTGAACCAAATCACGTTTTGGTTTCCGTGACATAGCGGTCTGAATACCCATTCCTTCTGATCACAATAGTCTGATGATTCAGCCCAGACATGAGGTTCCGCTTGTTCGAAATAGTCCTGTCTCGACGAAGTAGAGTGTTCAGCATAGCTTGGTGAAAGCCGCACAATTGAGATATAGGTTTGTGTGCATCGGCTTTCGGCATACAGAATGGCCATCTCCTTTCCGCTCAACCAACACGTCTAAGAAAGGCAATTGTCTATCCGTCTCTACCTCCACCGTGAAACACTGTCACCATGACGTAGTCCAGCCAATCATATGCCGTCCTGTCGGCATAGAAATGGGAACCCCGCCTGTTTCACAACAGTCAAACATAGCCTCTGACAAAAACGACGAAGGTTGTCATTTAAAGCTTTAGGTTTTATTCAGATGTGATGTGGCATGTTTACCGAGAGCATTTTATTCAAAGACTCTATCGTAAAAGACATCGTTGTCCTATTCTTGTTGTCTTGCCTCATGTCGTACAACATGCACTGCCATCTCTCTGAGAGGAGCAGTTACAGAACTCTGTCTTCCCACAGCCTCGTTGATACTCCACAACGTGTGTATTGGTGTCGGATGTTCACGAGTACGTACGCTACTCGAAAACCCCCAAACTTCTTGCAGCTTTTCGTAATTTCACCCTACACACTTTTCAGTTCTGTAGTGACTGCCATAATATAATGAATATATCTTACCATCATAGTTCCAGCATCCATAACGAGCACCTTGTCAGAGTCCATAATGGTATTCAGCCTGTGAGCTATGGTCAGCACTGTACAGTCTTTGAATTTTCGCCGAATTGTTGCCTGAATCAGTGCGTCTGTCCTGAAACATTATAGTTAACATTACTTGTTTTCTGAAAACATGTTATACAGAAATATAAAGTCCACATGATGGTGTTTCGAGACACATTTACGTTCTATATTTACCTGATATTTTTATATCCAAAGGAATTTAAATGTTTCACTATAATTAAAGAAATGTTTTTGTAGTGTGGCACGTGTTTCAGTTGCCAGTTTAAGATTTTAACACACTAAACCCTCGCTAATCTGACCCTCAGTAGTACGGCCTTTCAGTAATGCAGTCTCTGGTCGCTCAAGCAGAAATGATGCACACAGCGATTGACTATCGCCCGCAACAATGTTGCTAGTTAATTACAATATTAAACAACGGTACACATATTTGAAATTGTGACTTTCTGTAAGTTCAGCATCATGGCTTCTAAAAGGAAAGACGTTAAGCTAGATATCAGCAGAAACTCGAAATTTTAAATAAGCTGAATTGAAATTCACCAAAACTGCTGGGTACAATGTTGGACGAGCAACTACTCGTGTCTTCAAAACAAACTTGGTATTTGACAATACCCAACCCAAATAGAGATCTAAATGAGAAAACAGAAGTTTGTATGAAAGGCAGAATGAAGAATTGTGTATAGATGTTTATAGATAGTTCGTACAATAACGCACTGAAGGAATTAAAGTCAGTGGTCCAATAATAAAATAAAAAGCAACTGAATTTTCTATACAACTTGTAACTTGTTTGCAATAAGTGTGGGTTGGCTACGAAACTGGAAAAATCGGCATACCTTGCGGCAGCTGACAAATTTCATACACTTTTAATAGTCCGACACTTCCGCCAATCCAGCACCCATATGTGGAACTAGTAGCCGGATTAGCGCGAGCGTAGTGTATTAGAGTCAAAGTATTTACTGCTGAATATATTACTTCAAATTCTGTATGCAATATATAGGACTTCCTTTATGAAGGATATGGTTTCACGTTCAAAATGAAATACCTACTGGTGTTTGATAAACATCGCCAAAAAAAATTAGCAATGACACGGAACTGTGAAGTTTATTGTAGTCAAAGTCCACATAACAGCTGTGTATCTCGAACTGTTTCAACTGAACAGTCATCCCCAAAAGCTCATCACATTGGTCTCAGTCTGTGGCTCAGCCATAACGCACTTTCTGACCAAAAGTATCTGGACGCATGTTAGTGAACATTAATGTAAGCTGTGCCCACCCTGCGCCTATATGACGTCTTGAACGCTGCTGGGCACACTTTCAGTGAGGTTTCTGAGTGTATGTGGAGGAAGGAAGCCCAGTGTTCGTCAAAAGCCAAAACCTGAAGAGGTAGTGGAGTTACTCTGAGTTTTGTAAAGACGTTTCATTCGATTCAGGTCGGCACTCTGGGCAGGCAACTCCATCCAAAGCCTTCTAGATACAAGGCCTATGCACAGCGTCCATATTGGCACGTGACGTCGCAAACAGTTGGCCACCTTATCGTTGGTCGGTAGACCTGTTGGCGTGTATGTTGTGCTGAGAGTGTGTGTCACGTGAAAGTGATATATATTTCATACAGTATTCGCCTTGAGTTCTTCAAAGTATGGGATACAAGGGCTGCGTTCCCTATTACCAGGGAAATTATAAATCCAAAAAAGGCATGAAAGTGCACATGTTTCGACTTCTCAAATGTGCGAAGTTGAGAAATCTCTGGATTGCAGTTATTCCCAATGCATCATTCAAGGGTAAGTAAATGATGAAAAATTTGTAACGTGTTATTTGTTTCCATTGCACCACGTTTGCCAATTGTTATTAAAAGCAGTTATGTATGATGCATCAGTATCTTTTGCTTCTTAATTCTGGACCAATGCTGCGACGTTAATATGCATCTGGCTGTGAAATGTCTCTCATTAATGCAACTATTGTCACACATAATAGCTATATTAATTAGTGTTGTGCTGTTACAGATCTGTCACAAACATTTCCAACCGAAAAGTACTGTATGGACAGCAAGCTGCTTTGACGAGAAGACAGGACGGATTTTAACTGTAAATCTTGAACGACCGAGCATAAAAGATGAATGTGTTCCATCGATATTTCCTGGTTGTCCTTCCTATTAATCGTCGCAACTGGCTTCCCGGGAATCGCCGGATGAAAAGCGGGTGCGTCTGGAAGCAGCACAACTTCAGAAAGCGATAAGTGAGAGTGTGAAGTCTGCAGATAAACACAAGAGTGAAAACAAAATTTCAAATATATCTCAGTTAAAAGGGGGGCAGAAAGTCAACTTTTCTTCGTTCTGGACCGTCATCAGCAAAGGCAGACAGTGTAATTTTTGTTAACATTGAGAGAACAGGATCTGTACCGAGCGAGGTGGCGCAGTGGTTAGACACTGGACTCGCATTCGGCAGGACGACGGTTCAATCCCGCGTCCGGCCATCCTGATTTAGGTTTTCCGTGATTTCCCTAAATCGCTCCAGGCAAATGCCGGGATGGTTCCTTTCAAAGGGCACGGCCGACTTCCTTCCCCGTCCTTCCCTAATCCGATGAGACCGATGACCTCGCTGTCTGGTCTCCTTCCCCAAAAACAACCAACAACCAACCAACAGGATCAGTGCCTAATTTATGTTACTCTGTAGTTATTAATGAACAGTTGGAAGTTTCAGTTTTTTTTGTAAAGGAGTATCAGTGAATAACTACCCAGAACAGATACCAGTTTCCTATGAAAATTAATTATTTTCATGATATTGAATACATACTGAAATCTGTTGAAAACAGTGCATCTGTAGAGAGTAAAGATAAAGAACATTTATTAGAGATAACGCAAGGTATTTTAGATAACTTTATTGAAGAATCGGATGATAAAAGCTTTTTTCAGTTCGCTTCAGTCCGGAACCGCGCTGCTGCTACGGTCGCAGGTTCGAATCCTGCCTCGGGCATGGATGTGTGTGGTGTCCTTAGGTTAGTTAGGTTTAAGTTGTTCTAAGTCTAGTGGACTGATGACCTCAGGTGGTAAGTCCCATAGTGCTCAGAGCCATTTGAACCATCCAGGAGCTCCAGTAGCTTTATTTAAAACCGAAAACGTCTGCTTGTTGTCGCATATTGCCGATTTTTTACTGCAAGAAAACGTAGCTCCTGAGGCAAGAGACAGAATTTAAAATTATAGTTTGTCTTCAAGCCTAGAGACGCGTATTTAAGGTAAATCGTCAAAACAATTTTGCATATTCAAATATGTATAACATAGGGCAGTTTTGTTCAGTTACTTTATGTAATGATAAAAATTTCCATACGTTCATTACAAGACCATGTAGAAGAGGAAAGCACGGGAATCCATATGCAGTTTCAGCTCTAAAACACGTAAAGTTCGTATAGCTGCAGAGTGCTTAACAGCAGCGTTCTGATACAGATCCGGCCATCAGTATGTGACGTCACAAGTGTGCTCGCAGGCCTATAGTCCAGGTGGTGTTGCTCCATCACAGGAATGGTATTGTCCACAAACCATTGCAAACTGGTGAAATTCATTAGAGTTTTCGTTAACCAGGTGCCATGTCTGAATACTGTCAAGTTAACTCTAGTGGGGAGACGCACTGAGCGTCGACTTGTCTAACAAGGAACCCTTGAATCCGAGGCCGATAATTCAATTTTTAGTAAGGCTCATTTGAAAGTGTTGTGCTAACAATCATGACAGGAGAACTACTAGCTGCTAATGACTCACCATGTGCATAGGGAGGGCGACAGAAAATGAGTGTGCGAGAGGTGCAGACATCCACCTTCCATGGGGCTACACTCCACAAAATGGATGTCGTCGACATTCAAGAGATATTCAAAACAAACGATTAACTTGCACCGTGAACACTGAATGAAAAATGGCGTGCCGCACTGATCACAAAGGTTCGCACCATCAAGATCGAAGGCGAACTCTTTGTGAGCCACCCAGCAGGACGTTAGCTGGGTATCTACTCCTAAAGGACGCATACACAATCATATTGGTGTAAAGGGGTGATAAGAAGTGATGGAATGCGATGACATGCAACCGAATGCGAAACAATCTGTCATGGAGCTTATCGTGAAACTGGATTTCCTTTAAGCTGTAGCTGCAGATAGTGCAATAATCTGTTTTGTAGAAAAACAAACATTCAGAGGCTGAATTTGTCCACTGGTTCTAGGTGGTATGAATTGCATTTCCACACTTCTGAGGAGTGATGGTTTTCTCTAAAGGAGTATGATTTTTATACGTAGACCATGAATCAAGCTGAAGCAAATTATTTTGACCGGGTATTCACCAAAAGCAGTGCTCATACCATATTTGTAGTTCTCTTACAAGCCCATTTCGCCACTCTTGCTTGCTGTGACGTAAATATTCCCTACTGCCCTAGGAAGATCACGCACACAAGAAAATATCGTATGGGGCAGAGCTCGTCCAACTTCACGCAGCACAATAAATAACTTTCCAGCCAATTTACAGTCCAGATTAACAGTCGGCATAATTGCAGACGAATGCCTTAAGGCATTGACGTTAGTTGATCGTGATACAGCTTTTTAGGTACCGGTACCTCTAATTTCCAAGGTTCCTTTCATGTGCATTTTCTTTACAAATCGGATTTGCTCGGAGTTGAAAACAGTCCTTACTTATTGATGACAATATCTGCAAATTTTGGGGCCCATTTCGCAGTTTGCATCGTCAGGTTGACGCTTTGTTTGAAATTTCGTTATCTACGTCTTCCAATTCTGTAGCACTGTTTGAAGTTACGCAACAATCCACTGCTTCCCCTGAAATGACTGTAATCTATGTTCAGGTGTAATTCGATGTGCATAACGTAGTAGGTCATTGTCATGCACTGTAACGTTGTTGCTTTGATTTGCTATGAAAGTGGTACTGATAGACAATAAAAGCGGGTTAAAAGCCGTGAGTTGTCTGGGGAAGTTAACCTTGCATTACTGAGCAACTGTTTCACCAGGTATCCAGTCTAGCTTACCAAATTCCCAACCAGACTAACATTAATTATAATCTTTTAATAGTTATACGACCACCGGTGATATATATATATATATATATATATATATATATATATATATATATATATATATAAATAGAATTTAAGTAAAAAGAAATAAATCAGTTTATATTTGGAAATTTATTTTAACATTGATCATTGAAATTTCAGCATATTAAACTTGAGTTATAACTAAGCTGGTGCCTTATTTAGGATCGTGGAAAATGTTAGTTTGTAATCTTACGGAACACATCAAATATGGAGCCAAGATTGGGAGACTGCATACAACACTGCATTCATAAAATAACACACGAAGAACGTTGAAACATATGCAAGAGGAAATTAACCACAACCAACCGATTCAATTTTCACCCAAAGAAATTACGTTCGTAGCACAATCCTGTCCATCATGTAATTACCACACACTGGCATACTAAATTCATACGAACACTCTGTGAAATCTTCCCAAAAAGAATAACTGAGGGCTACTTTGATGATTACACCACGTGCTTCACGTGGTCAACTTGGTTTACACAAAGAGTGTAACTGCACAATAATTTTGATAATTAAAATAAATTACATCGAAAAGCAATTTACAAAAGAAAAACCTCGAACTGGTTACTATCGTCTTACTATTAACCTGATGGGTCAAACAATTGTATAAGCACGTGGTATTGGCCTCACAAAGTACACCCCACGTGGGTTGAACCTAAAGAAAAGTTGCTATATTGAAAAATATTGTCAAGACGAGACGTTATAATCTCACGCACATTCGCATTTAAGATTGATGATCTTAGTTAGAGTTAGTGATAAACACGTGGTTCCACTTTACTCACAAAGTAGTGACAAAGCAACTACCGGAAGATATTATGAACTTCACACGCGAATTACACTGCGTTGCAATTTAAGATAACATTAGATATTTTAGAGCTAAATCTGAAATAAAGGTGATTAAATTTTCAGTTAGGTTGAACTTAAGAAATCCATTGTCCTACGGACTTAGCAGACACGCGCTTAGCTGGAGATCTTACCACTTCAGACGCTCGCCACGGACAGACTGACCTGGTCCCTGCCTGAGGGTGGCTCACAAATACAAACGGAAGTGGTCAGAGGGGCAGCTTCCTATACCAACATGACAAGGGACGGACAGGACCATACTAAGGATAGAAACCTCTTTGCTTTTAGAAAGCGTAGCTACCTGTTCCGACGTTGGTCCTACTGTTCTCTAGCAGACAGACTTGTCTGCTACCCTCAAGCATGCAACTAGAAATATATTTGCTCATTCATCCTCTCACACAGAAGGGAAGGGGGACGACAGTATCTTATCATATACAGTATATAAAAGAAGGCGGATGTAGGTTCCGTATGAGACTGTGTGACATGAATTACATATAAACTGTGTTTTAAAGTGTAGTAGTGTGACAGATCGTTCTTGTTTATGTGTAAAAGTAACACGTTTCACTGCTCAGTCTCCGCCCAGATAGTCAGAAACACCACAGTAAATTTAGAAGAGGAATATATGCCGTAAATGACAACAGATTTAAGAAATTAACATGAAAGGAATCCAACAGAGACCTTTCAGCACATTATGTAAATTGTATCAAGCATCCTTGAAATGTGCAAACATCAGTTTTTGCAACCACTGAGCCTCGTCCTCCTTTGAATATACGTAGTTTTTCTTATACACTACACGTTCGTATTGCTGCGAACCTATTCAGAATCTGTTTATAATTTTTTTTTTTTTACTAAGGTGCAGATGATATTCTATGTACATAATTATGTTAAGTACCCGCTTCTTGTACAGCAATTGCCCTTTAGTACGTTTCACTGGAGACGGGATTTCTGTCTCCCTGTCCAGCAAGGGTAATGAACTACCCGTTTCAGTACAATTTTTCACTTCTTAATCGTATCGTCATCGTTATACTCCTCATGTACACTGCCCGCACAGTCGAGCGTGTACCACACCATATGCTCCACTGACTCATCTTGCAGAAACACTGATATTTCATCTGCCACTTCTTTTTCAGTCTGTGAAATTTCTTGGGTTTCTTTCTGACGAAATGTCAATTTCGGCAACTGTTGTAGATATAATGCAAAGTTTGCTTTGCGTATTGTTGCCATTGCTCTGCTTTGTATCACAACACGGTTAGTAGTGTAGAACTGTCGCGAGTTAGTGGTTGACTAAGTATTCCAACTACGCTCCGTAGCCTCACGCTTAGTTTACCACTGGATACCTCCACTCACGCCCCCTGTTGTCATTAGCAGCCAGTATTATGGTTGCATGACAGACAAAATGCGGGACGTCCAGTGCCGTAACGACCATTGGCGTTTTGCGACCTCGCACTCAAGGGGTTCCTTGTGAGAGGTGAGCACAAAATTATGATGAAAATCAATAGGAATAACAAGAAAACAAGAACATCGTTAGTAAATGGTCTCAGGGTCACTTTGAGAGAACAGCCTGGACAGACATTGCACGTGTGGATTATTCAAGAATCGTCGAGTTTACCGAAGTCATAAGTTAGCTGTCAGTGATTGCGGCAAGTGGATTTCAACGACAGACAGGCTACAGATGGCGGACGTTGATCTTGAGCGGCGGGCGTTTGAAGCAGCAACTTTGTAAGTAGGCTGTTTAGGTTTTTTTATTGGTAACGCCACATGGCTGTACTGTGTGCAGTCTGTGGCTAGTTCGCATTGTTGTCTGCCATTGGGCAGCTGGATGTTAACAGCGCGTAGCGTTGCGCAGTTGGAGGTGAGCCGCCAGCAGTGGTGGATGTGGGGAAGTGAGATGGCGCATTTTTGAGAGCGGATGATCTGGACATGTGTCCATCAGAAACAGTACATTTGTAAGAATGTATGTCATGAACTGCTGTATATATATTACCATTTTTGAACACTATTGAGGTAAATACATTGTTTGTTCTCTATCAAAATCTTTCATTTCCTAACTATGCCTATCAGTAGTTAGTGCCTTCAGTTGTTTGAATCTTTTATTTAGGTGGCAGTAGTGGCGCTCGCTGTATTGCAGTAGTTCGAGTAACGAAGATTTTTGTGAGGTAAGTGATTTGTGAAACGTATAGGTTAATGTTAGTCAGGGCCATTCTTTTGTAGGGATTACTGAAAGTCAGATTGTGTTGCGCCAAAAATATTGTGTGTCAGTTTAAGCACAGTCTTGTACAATTTTTCTAAGGGGACGTTTCATATGTCGACTCTTAGCCGAGGATACCTCACTGGAATCTTCTGATTTTTTCTTGTAGTTTGTGCAATTAGTGCAGCCTTTGTTTATTGCTAGCGCGTAATTGTAGAGAGAATTTCCTCTGTAGTTGTAGTATTTCATTGTTGTACAGTAAAACAGTTGTGGCATGCATGTAGATTTGCACCAAGTATTTCGCAGCTGCGCTTGCAATTAAGTATATATTATTTTCAGTGCTATGTTAATGTGTTTTCTTATTTTGCTCTTCAAATTGTGCTTTTCTGTGTTATCGTGTGAAATACGTGATTATTATGGCGTGTGAAAAACGTAATACTAGGCTCCAAAGTAAACTGAGAAATGACAGTGAAGACGAAAGCAGTGTGTTAGCGCCACTGTGTAATGAATTAACTAATGTTCAAACTAGTCATTTGGTAATTGTCCAGAGGGAAATGGAGCGGGCGGCAAATAATGGTGTAGACAGTGAAACAAGTAGTGAACAGGGAAGCATTGTCGATCGATCGGTCGGCAACAGCTCGCCTCAGGAATCCGAAATGACAGAACACAATATTGCAAATACTGTAGACTCAGGTTTTGGGTCCTCACCGTTTTCTCAAATAAGTCAAGACACATTTTCTGCTCGTCAAAATGTGAATGTTGCCGGTGCAAATGAACTGCCGAAAAGCATAGAGGAACAGATTCCAGACACTAATACATTATTATTGCAATTAATGCAGCAAATGAAACAAAATCAGAGACAAACACAGCAACAGTTAGACACAATGGAACAAAATCTTCAAAAGTTAGACACAATGGAACAAAATCAGAGACAAACACAGCAAAAGCTTCAAAAGTTAGACACAATGGAACAAAATCAGAGACAAACACGGCAAAAGCTTCAAAAGTTAGACACAATGGAACAAAATCGGAAACAAACACAGCAAAAGCTTCAAAAGTTAGACACAATGGAACAAAATCTTCGGAAGTTAGACACCACGCTTGAACAAACACGTGAAGATATAACTACTGAGTTACATAAAATCGAAGCGAAATGTCAAAAAATCTGTAATGACGTAAAAACACAAATTTGTAAGCATTTCCAACCTATTTTTTCGCGTCACGAAAATGCAATACAGAATCACGAAGCAGCCATAAAGGAACTGCAAACTATTGTTCATGTAAATCACGACACCTTGCAAGCTAAAATTGACTCAGTTGCATCTACCGATTCGGTTACGCAACTTGCAAAAGCTCAGGAAAACTTAAAGGACACAGTAGATACTCTGAAAATTGGTGCAGAAAACACATGGAGAAGATTAGTTCATTATCGGAGAAAGTAGTTGAACTTTCGGATCAGCTAAATAATTTATCTACGAAGGTAGATGATAATCTGAACGACACAAAACCGGTAGTCTTTAATGACACAGAAGAGTGCGAACAAATTAGGAAGTTCAAACAAAATCAGAATCAAATTAATACGCAACACCAAAGAGAAATCCGGGAAGTACAAGATCAGTTGACACAGGTAATACCAGAATTACATATTTTAGAGGACACTCGCGCTCCAATACGGGAAGAGGAACATAGAAATACGGAACAGCCACTAAATAATAACACAGCGCATTTCGGAAATTATGAAAAAAATTGGCAAGGTGCACCGAATTTTGAAATGGAACCGCCGAAACGATGTAACATGCGACTCGCCGACACGATGATTTTGACTATAGGCTGTTCATTACTACACGCTTATTCAAAACATTTAAGAATTCTGGCAACCGCATTCATCCACAAGCGTGGCTTCAACAATTCTCTCATTGTTTTCCCCACAACTGGTCATTAGAGCACAGATTAGAATTTATGTGTGGCTATTTAGAGAATGAACCAGCTGTAAGAATGCGATTGGTCATTCACGATTGCCACAGTGAAGGAGAATTTTATCATGCCTTCCTGTCAACTTATTGGTCTCAAGCCACACAAGACTGAGTAAAACATAGCATTATAATGATGAAACATTTCGAACAATCGGAATTTTCTAGTCTTATCAAATATTTTGAAGACATGTTACATAGGAATCGGTATCTTTCAAACCCATACAGCCCCTCAGAACTCATCCGCATTTGCTTAATCAAATTGCCTGAACATTTACGACATATTATTTTGGCAGAACGTTGCAAAGACGACATTGAAGCTTTTCAGGGACTGCTACAAGAGTTGGACATTGACACTGGCAGTCGCGGAACGCGAAAACAGGTGCACAAGAATTACAGATCACATCCGTCACAGTTCCACGATAACAGAAATAATAACTGGACAAGACAAGGCTATTCTTACAACGCAAATCGTGAACAAAACAGACACAACCCATATGACAACCACTGGCAGAGTAATAGTTACAGAGAAAGAGCGCATTTCCGTAGTAATGAATATGACAGAGACAATCATAGAAACAGACAATATGGCAACCAGAACTATTATTATGATGAGAGACAGAATAACTTCAGACGCAACGGTCTACCATGCAGTCATAATTCAGGGAGAAATTCTCCACCACATTCCCGACAAGAAAGAAACTATGGAATCTACTGACATGACGACAGACGATATAATCGTAACGACAGACCTGAATTGCATCAGAACTGGCGGGATTCAAACAGGGCAGGGCCCTCTCGACAAGGTGAATTTGTAGAAGTTAGGTCTCCTAGTCCCAATAACGATGCGCGCCAACAAGGGGACAGACAATGACTCGCACCGCAGGCAGCCACGTGCACCGGCTGGCTCAGAGAAAAATAACATAGACGCTAACCTTGAGAAAAATTTGAGCATTCTTTACCGATGTACCATACACTACATGATAATTCCGTTGAAGCTGGAGCTCTGCATAGTAGAAAGAGTAAAGGCTTTCACCACATTTCACATGTAAAACCGTTTATTGAAAGATAATCTGCTTTTTAACTTTGCCATATAGCTTTTCACTCCATGCTACTAGTACAATTTGTCACACTGAGAAACTGTTAACATGCAACAATGTTTTGAAGTTAACTATCTAGTCTAGAACCTAGGGAACATTTTTAAATAGAAATTACAAATGCATTGTTATAGTGAACAGACGACACAGTGTTGTTATTTGTACATCCTTGCTTGTTAGTTGCACGATTACGTAACGACTATAAGGCTCACATACTTAGAACATATACCGGCACTGCTAATGAGATTTTAATGCAACATTTTCGTTTACTTGAAAATATATTCTTTGTTTGAAGTACTTTCTGTGAGATTAAAGATGACTTAGTATTTGGTTTGTTTGACAGCTACACAATTATATCACGACGCTACTAATATGTGATACAATTTACATTGTTGCTTTTTCGGTGTATCTGTTTTATATCTGCACAGTTTTTCTGAATTCTTCTGGAAAGTAAAACATGTTTTAGTAGTAACTTTGTGGTATAGCTACAATAAGACAGCCTTTTTTGTAGCACAACAATACGTTACAGTGTAGTACTTTCTTGATCACAGTACTGTACGTAATAACTATGATATCTATACACATAGCATTTCCCATTTGTTTATTACGAGGTAAGTACATTGACTTCTACAGAACTTTGCTTACAGAGGACGATAACTACGACACTTCCACAGACATTATCTTACAACAAGACGCACAGTTTAGCGCTACAGTGCATGTATTTGAGTGATTAATTTTGTACTTAAAACACTTATTTTTAAAGATTTTTGAATTACAATGATACAAAGGTTTTCCGTGATACATTTCATTCCATTGCTGTAATCTGTAACACCTGAGGGTATAATTACATTAATCCTCAGGGGGTACACGCTTACTTTGTGTACCATGTGTTTGGCAAGCACAAGGAGCCCTAGCTAATATGGTATTTGCTTATACAACTTTACACATCGGTACCATATTTCTGTAACACAGAATTACACAGCTATCTGATCATTTAACTGAGAGAAACAAACTTTTTTTTTACTACATCAGTGACACGTTTACGCAATTACACAGTTGGATAACTTCATACTTATGAAATTGTATTTTGTCTGTACTTTGTGAACTGTTCATATTTTTTCGGAACCATTTTGATACTATGAGAGCTTAGAATGATGTATTTGGTAAGGGATCATGATTTTTGAAGTATGTTTGAGGTAGATGACTTTATTGAAGGTCAGGAAATTTTTGAAAGAAGCTGTGACAATTCTGAGATGTGATTGATCTGTTATGATGTTATTATTGCGATGACGATGTGTATTATGCTGTTGAGGTATGTTTATGATCAATAAGCTGAGAATCATACTTTAAGAGTTATGAAATGTGTGTACATCCGTGAATGTATCACAATGCCGCCGAAAATTTTATGGACTCTGTTATATTGATAGGATTTTGTTTCTACACATTTGTAACGCAAATTCTCGACCTGGGAAATTTTTATATGAGACTGTCACTGCTGTCATAAATATTTCGATAAGAAAGTTAAGTGACTACCTTCACGTAATGCGTCATGGGCACCCAGCTGCACGTCAGTTGCCTGGAAAAAAGCCATTAGTGTGTGCCTTTCAGAGGCACAGGTGGAGAAAAAAAAAAGAGGCCATTATCCTCGCTATTGACATTTCTTTGTCGAAAGCATCGTAAATATGACACGCTCAAACTTGAAAACATATGATTACACTGTGGAGCTCTTAATTTATGATATTTACTAAAATGCCTAATGAAATGATGAGAAACATTTTACATCTATTGTCTTTCTAGTTGAGAGATTGCTCATTTTGTTTAATATCTGGTTTCCAGCTGTGTTGCAGCATAGGTTTTATAAAATAAAATTAAGTGCATTTGCTAATGTGAACACTCTCTGCCAACAGATCTATTAAATAATAATTTTATGATCCATATTCTTCAAAAAAGGAGCACTTGGAATGGAAAGAACAATAAGAAGGGTTTAATAACAGTAACTGCATACATAATTTTCTTTTCAACTACTTGGTAATTTTTTTGGTAGAGTAAGTTATCGTGATGCATCACTCTAGTGTTAAGATGTGACATAGGTATTAAACATGGCCATCTTTACTGTAATATTATTTCTGCTTGAACTTTGTCATGTTTAGATATAAGTTATTGCATTCACTGGTGATGTTTGCCAGGCATAGTTCTACTGAATTTTACATTGTATTAAGCTAGTTTTACTACTGATTTATTTTTCTTGTTTCTGCACATTGGCTCATATTAGTTGTAATGTTGCAATTGGTTGGTAATTTAGATTTACTGTAGCTTGCTTTGCCAATTTGCATTTTTTTGTCATTGCTGTTTGTGTTAATTGTTTCATGCTGCTGCATTGCCTTGTCCCTTAGTTTAGCATCTGAGCTCAGTAGATTTAAGTTAGCTTAAGATGGGGTAGGCTATATGTGAGAATGAGTTGTGATGAGTTGGAAGAAATGCATTGAGAAGCTATAAGAAGATGGTTTGGCCAAAAAAGAATTTTGAAAGAGGATGTGAACAGAATACAGTAAGCATGCTTGAATAGGATTTTTTTGGTGGAAACAAATGTTGAAATAAGAGGAAAGATCTACAGAATGAAGTTTTGGATTGGACTGCAGTGCCAAATGTCACGCTGAAAACGAACCGTGTCTTTCCATTTGTATTATTCCGCTATGTGTTTATATACCCTTGTGTATTTGTGTTTTTCCTGTCTTTATGTGTTTAGCTAATAAGATTTATGTTGTAGAATTTTTCTAATACTATGTTATTTATTTTGTAAAGATGTTTAGACATTATTTATTCTGTTTTGTTTTAATGCTCATGTGTGAAGTTGATGTTTCAAAAGTTATTCTGATCTTTTATGTATTTACTTATGTCATTATTCCTGTAGCACTGATGTATATGTTAGTTCGATTCTTTTGTAAAGCCCGTATTACTACAAATGTTATCTGTACTATTATGTTCTTTAAAGATGTATTTTGTACCTTTGTCATTGTATTCTTATGTTATAACATTGTAATTGCCACCAGTTCATCAAACTAAGTATCTTTTAAGTTACATTTCACTGCACACGTTTCTGTTGATCATAGTATATGCACAATATGTGAAAAAAAAGAGGACTGTTAGTGTTTGCACGTGTGTTAATAATTCAGCAAGGGTCTAGATAACACCATTGCTGGTTCTAAGGACAATTCCAAAAACTTTGTGAGTGCACAAGTGGTGGTTACGGACTTGCTATATTATCCGCAAGGCTCTTCAATGCTGATTGTGCACCTGCACAGTCACAACAGATGGCTGCTGGCCATCTCTACAAGGACTACAGTGGATCTGCATCTTTGATGACCCACCAATACCATTATTTCTACAAGGACTACAGTGGCTCTACACCTTTGATGACTCACCAGTACCATATTTCTACAAGGACTGCAGTGGGTCTGCACCTCCGGTGGCCCACCAATAACATAATCTCTACCAGGACTATAGTGGGTCTGCTCTGTGATGACCTACCTACCAATATTCTTCAAAACTTCGACTGACTCTGGTGTGGGTTTGCTCTGTTGTGGCCCATTACCTGTCTGCATGTCAAGAGTCAGCACTGTCTTTCTATTGGAAGGACAACACTACTTCAAGACTGCATGGAAATCCACTACTTCCGTGTGCATTTTCTTTTACTGCTCAGACTTTGAGAAAACCATTGCTATTTTACTGTGATGAATGATCAGAACTGTCTTTATGGACTGTGAGAAAATTTTAGCTTTTGACCAACATTGTATCAATAAGTGTGTGCATTTGATTTCTTTGTTATTGTAATTGTGAAAACATTTTAACAAATATGTATTGGCTACTGCCCAAAACAATTTGTAACATTTTTTGTGGGGAGCATGGGGGCTATGTAAGTAGGCTGTTTAGGTTTTTTTATTGGTAACGCCAAATGGCGCTCTGTATGAAAATCACTGGCTGTACTGTGTGCAGTCTGTGGCTAGTTCGCATTGTTGTCTGCCATTGGGCTGCTGGATGTTAACAGCGCGTAGCGTTGCGCAGTTGGAGGTGAGCTGCCAGCAGTGGTGGATGTGGGGAAGTGAAATGGCGCATTTTTGAGAGCGGATGATCTGGACATGTGTCCATCAGAAACAGTACATTTGTAAGAATGTATGTCATGAACTGCTGTATATATATTATCATTTTTGAACACTATTGAGGTAAATACATTGTTTGTTCTCTATCAAAATCTTTCATTTGCTAACTATGCCTATCAGTAGTTAGTGCCTTCAGCAGTTTGAATCTTTTATTTAGCTGGCAGTAGTGGCGCTCGCTGTATTGCAGTAGTTCGAGTAACGAAGATTTTTGTGAGGTAAGTGATTTGTGAAACGTATAGGTTAATATTAGCCAGGGCCATTCTTTTGTAGGGATTACTGAAAGTCAGATTGCGTTGCGCCAAAAATATTGTGTATCAGTTTAAGCACAGTCTTGTACAATTTCTCTAAGGGGACGTTTCAACTTCCTCTTGCTTCTCTGTGAACGGCTCGAGTGGTGCGTGATGTTGACAGGGGCCGGCGGTGAATGGCCTTCAATCCTTTGCTTAGTGTGTGATGATCAGAGTGGCTGTCTTGTGGCAGCCACTACCCTGAATGGGAGTTGGTTGGAAGTACTACACAGGCAGCATTTAAGTAATTAGAGTCAAAATTCGAACAGTCGTTGGGAATTACACTGTGAAACCAGCATCATGTGAAAAATGGAAGACTGGCTTCAGATAAGGCGCAGAATGAAAAAGTCGAATGTGTGTGACATGAGCAGTGCACTGTAATTGAAATCGAGCTATCGCTGGAAAGGGACTCAGAATGTAGTGTACCAAGTGAAAGTTAACAAAATCAGATTGGCAGCAAAGGCAGGTGCAGAGCAAATCTTGAATAACAAATGTTGAAGCAAGGCTCCAGCATGAGTCAGTTAATAACCAAAGTGACTCGTTGTCGCATTGCCAAGCAGCAAGAAACATCAGAGCCAGCAGCGACTTCAGATCATCAACCAGAAGTTCCATAAATTAAGATGTCCACCCTCAGAAGCTAAGAGCGCAAGACAGTTTAAGCTCTCCAGAAGCAGCAGCAGATGAGAATTAAACTGCTCCAGCCTTAACGTTCATGGTTTTATTCGTCGTATCCTGTCTCTTGTGCTGTCAGGGCGCTAGAGTTACGACCCACGCCTTGTCATTTGCTGGCGAAATGTTAATACCAGTGAACAGAAGATACCTCCTTGGCCATCGCCTTCCTTTCGATTCCGAGGTACAGGACGCTGAATTTTGCGTTGCTGTGCACGTGCCCAGGGGTTAATTCCAATAGTTCCGCAAGCCACCAGCACGTAAGTTGTTTATAAACAAAATTTTCATAGAAAACTCGGGGTGGTCTTCCATCTTCGGAGGCCCTATCTTCCCTTAAGCTTGTTTCCCGTAGGCAACCAGTGCAGCGAAGCAGTTTTGCTATTCTCGTTCCGAAAGGGCGACAGTCGGAAAGCCCTTTCTGCTACTTGCGAGCCATTCACAACAGGGCCTAGCGGATATGCCATTCTCCGTGGTCCGTCTGCTATGTCTTCACACCACTTTCCGAAGCAACTTGATCCCGCCAATAAATACTTACACTGTTCCTTTTATGTGTCGGGTCGGCGCGTCTCAGCAGTGGCTCGTCAGGCTGGTCCATTCACGACAATAGATACACTGCACATTTCCTGACCTCTCCTCCGATCCCTACCACCGATTACAAGTATCCATCCCACTTTATATCAATTCATAGTATTATCCCAGAATATTTAAACGGTGCACTAATGCCACAGACGTTTCTCACAATTTTAAAGGCTTTTTCTCGTCGCCAAACTTGTGGGGCCAGAACTATTATTAAAAAACACAGTGTGGTAAGAGGGGTATGGAAAAGGAGGATAATAAATAATCCTGAATTCTACATGCATTCCTACTGTGTCTCGCAAGGGGAGGAAGGTAATAAATCATGTATTGTTCTAGATAATGGGGTAGAATTATAAATCAAGTCAAATTCTCTCATCTGCGCTGGAGCCTGCTCAGCTAGCGTGTTTGCATATACCCGTGGTCCACATGTAAGATACTGGTTCTAAAATTAAAGTATAGTACGTAAGAGTGCACACTATAAACAAACGTAATTTTGAGTATTTTACCCAGGATCGACGTTGGCGGTGGCCTCGTCGAGCACCAGGATCCTGTTGTTCCTGAGTATGGCCCTCGCCAGACACAGCAGCTGCCTCTGGCCCACGCTGAAGTTACTGCCGCCCTCCGTCACCTGGAAGTCCAGCGTCTGTATACCGGATTTGAGCTCCACCTGCGAAATTATCCAAAATAATTGCGTGAGTTATTTACGACTTTTCGCTTTAACTCCTCAAAATCGTATCCTATTTTTAACTAGGATGTAGTTCACAAATGCCTCCATTAGTATTTAATGTGACGTTCATTAACAGAAAATTAAGAAACAACTATGCAGATTTTCTATCTTCACATAACAACCTTTTCATTGTAAATCAGATGACTTCCCGATCGCATTAATGCATTGGCCCTGCACTAAATCGATCCAGTACTAATATCTACTATGGTACTACAGGATGGTCCTTAGACATAGAACCACTATTCTATAAAAATGGATGCAAATCATAGTTTCAAACGGAAAAAGTGTCATGTCGCATATAAGATAGAGACTTACACGAAAAAAACCAAAAGAACAAGTGGTGTCTTTCATTTGAGTGGAGTTTTACTTATTCTCGAGGTATGTCGCATTTTGTACAGACCAAGGCAAATACTGGTCATGACACAGTAGAAGGTGCCTATTTTTTGATGATGTTACTGGAGGAGTTAATATTTGTAAAGGAAAATGATATATTTGAAGAATTGTGGACAGAGAAATTGTTGTTAGGAAACAGTATCTGCGTCTGCGATGGCAGCTCTGTGGAGTCGTACAATCTTTGACAGTCAGTAATGCATGGCTGCGGTGTGCAGGAGGCAGGGGTTTGTTGAGTGTACAGTGTAATGCATGGACGCACTTTTGGAACTACGCGAGTTGCAAATTTATTACGAGGAGGAAAGATGACTCAGAACAGTGGTTGGATAGCATTAGGACATAAAAAAGGTTCCGAAACGGAAAACAAGGTATTATTTGATGAGGTAAAAAGTTTATTCTTATTTTTGTAAACTTGTATTGTTGGTGCACTTCACTCTCGTCACAGTCGAGGTTTTGGTAATTATTCTATTGATTGGTCTTCTGAGTTAATTTACTGTACCATGGGAATGAACTTTTATATCAGAGTCTATAATGGTTTTCTTTGATAATTTCGTTCCTAAATGAAATTTCAATAGCTCAGGATTGAGTTACGTGTTTCATTGGCATTCTGTGTCAAGATTATGAACCCAATTGCCCTGGACCAAGTGTAGTTAGTTTTTAACAGCATTTTCTTAGCTGAGGTGGAATCTTGCTGTGTTCCTGTATCTTCCAGTACTTCATTTTGCAGGTGAGATTCATAACACGTTTCCTTTGCGAAATATCGGTTGTCAGCTTTTTTATTTTACCAGGGCCACATGTCACGGCAGAAATTTTCGTGTGTTTCAAGTTACGTTCTTATACACATCGACATTACAGTTTTTTTTTCTACAGTTACTTTTTTTCGAACAGTTGACACTGGCCAAGTCTACTGAACGTGAAATTATTGATTTGCCTATGAATGGGATTGGTTTTCACATACACAGGATTCTTTTCAGTTTCATGTAAGTGATGTGGCTTTGAGTTCAGCAGCACATTTCGGTTGTCAGTTCACAATCCCAGGTTTGTACTTACGATAATACACACACACACACACACACACACACACACACACACACATACACACACAACTAAAGGCTACTCACAATAGGCTATGCTCAATGTAGTGTCCAGCACACTATACTCGTAAGCTCGTGTTACCCCTGTGTGAAGTATTTTTTGATAAATAATTCAGGTAGTTCAGATTTTTTTGATTACTGCCCAAAAGAAGCTACATCGTGATGTACGTTTGCGTTGAATAGCAACAGTTCCCACTATTGTAATTTATTAAGGCATATCTTTGAACTTGGTGCAATTTTTATACATCATTTTAATACTATGCTGCGATTGTCTGGAGATGTGTGTGTGTGTGAGGGGGGGGGGGGGGGATAGATAAGGTCTCTAGGTGTCTTATCGCTTGAAGGACTTGACTTCCGTGGTATCAGAAGGTTCAACACCACTTTTAAGTGCAAAGTGACGGCCATCTTTGATTGTGACGTCGTTGCCCCTGCACCTAGGCAACTCACAAATATTGGCAAAAATGTCCTCAATGGGTGCTGAAGCCAGAACCTCTAGATCCGAATCCATGGCTGAAGGGTATGCTGGACCACATACATCCCCACTACTAGCAACCTCCAAAGGAACGAACACCGAAAGAGCGAAAACGTTAATGGACAGATGGAATGAGCACAGTATCGATCACTTTACCATATAAGAACATTTTAATGGATGAAGAAGTAAAGAAATTCTGCTTAGGCCCAAGAAGAAATGCTGAATAAAACAAGAAACCTGTCACCAAATATTAGAAACAAGTTAGAAGAAGAAATTACGATGTTTCAGGTTCATCAAGCAGCGACAATAACCAAGAAGAACCTCCACTTGTCATATCAGATGGTGATCTCTGAGTGGGTGCGGACACATCTGGAAATTTGGCCAAGAAAAATACGAGGACGATTATAGTGGGTAGGAATGGGTTAACTATTGCACTTGCTTCAAATGAAACCATATGTTTTGTGAAGCAGTCGCTACTGAAACGAGGAAGTATGTTTGTTCTTTTCGTCTGAGTAACTGAATTTATTTCACGCGTCTTTAGTTACAGTAGCGATCAAAATTATTTTGTCGGAAGCATTAGTTACAACTACTTAAAGATAAGTGTATAACAGAAAAAATGGCAGTGAATACTTAAGAAGTATGTCATTATAATCCATTTCGTACAAAATACATTTCGTTTAAACATCAGAACAGAAATAACAATCTTTCTCACTCTAAAGTACTTTGCAGGTCTAAGTATTTAAGAACAAAACAAAACCATTTTGGAATCCGAAGAACAAATCAGTATTTCGTTGAAAACCCATAGGCTTTGACCACAGCTACACATATATTTGGCGTTGAATCCACAAGCTTTAGTAATAGGTCATATGAGTGTTTTTACCATTCTTCCTACTCATTTGAGTAGGTTGTACAAAAAACTCATCGATCCAGTACATCCCAGAGGTGTTCAGTTGGATTTAATTTTGAACTCTGGCTCGGCAGCTGCAAAGGTTTCATACTCTTATGTGAAAATAACTTTTTAAATGGCAGGAGGTGAGCTTCGAATCAGTGTTCTGTTGAAATATCCAACTACCTGCCATATCCCCTAGCGGAGCCAAATTTCTTTCTAAACTGTACACGAAACGATCCTTTGCCACCTATGTGGGCTAGATGACGAATCCCACGTTGGAGAAACATTCCCACACCATGGCACAGCCACTATCGTGCTTAATAGTCAGTACCTGGAGTTCTCTGTTGTTCCGTTGATTTTTTGGTGGATCTATGTATAGCACACCTTCAGGCGAAAATAGATTATATATACTTTCATCATTCCATAAAACCTTCGACCACTCTGTAGCTTTCCAGGTTTGATGGTTCTTTGCAAACTACTTTCTGGCCTTCCTACTTTTTGAATGTATGAGTGGTTTAGGTGATGGTCGTCAACCAAATTAAATCAACTTTTATGAGACGATGTTTTACAGTAGAGACATGTAGGTTCAGTTGTTCAGTCCACGATGCTGCTCCAGACCATCCCTGATTCGTCGAGCCGATTTTCGTGGATCGGCAGCCGACTGCTTACAAATCATTCTGCCCTCCCTGTCTGTTTTTTTCGAGGACGACCTGACCGTGACTTATTGACTACTGTTCCTTCCTGTTTTTGCTGTCGATTTTACACACTTATTAACTGTTGTAATATGCCATAATCTCTAGTAACGCTAGGCTGAGACTTTCCCTTCTTCAAAATATGGAAAATAGCATGTTTCACCTCAACTGAGCGTTCGCTAGGTTTTGACATACTTTTTGCTACTTCTACAAATAAACAAACACTGTTTGAATGCATAAGTAGCAATAGTTAATGAATACAATGATAACCAAGCACGTGAAAAATAGTTTTGATTTAAAAGTGTATGCACTTAGATTGTTACTGTATGACGTAGCTTGTTTACTAGATATGTAACCACAGTGGCGTGAAACTCTTGATGGGGTGGCACAGTTATATGCGTTGCTCTGTTATGACTGCATGCAAACAATACTGACAACATAACACCATAACTACAAAATACTTCTGAGTGCTGCTGTTGTTGGCCTGATATAAATGTGTGCCATAGCGACTAACATGCTATAAATAGCTGTGAAGGGTATGAGTCAAATGAATAACAGATATTGCCTAGGAACCTGTTTTGTTACATTAGATTGTTTATGGTTTTTTGCAGTTCATGTATTTAGTCAAAATGCATTTCTTTCAAATGTTTTTTCAATGATTTTCAGTACAACTGTTAAAGCATATTTACGTTGATTGTTAGTCCAATTCACATCATTTAAGATATGCGAAACTAAATTTTACGATTGGTAAATATGTTGAACTGGAAACTCCTATAAGAGATATCCCCAATTTCGTCAGGTCCCTAATTGGGAGCAGGGTTACCCAGAATTAGGGACACGGGTTTGAAAAATCCCATTTTCTGTTTTCTTAAAGTCAACTGAGTAATTTTACCCACGAAAGGGTTACACGGAACTTGACTTTTAGAAACTAAAGTAGAATCGTTACTTGCAATATTTATTGAGTTACATCTTCATCATATCATAGAAGCAACAAATAATAGAAAATTGGTATGTGATGTTTGGCGGATGTGCCGTATACGAAGAAGAAACGAATGTCTTCAACTTCTTTGTGTGGGGTTTATGGATTATGAGAAAAATAAAATCTGTGTTGGCAGCATTAGGATTCCTAGGTATACGACCGACCAGTATTTACGTTGATTGTTCAGTTCCGTACAACCAAATTCTTACCTCTTCAAGTGCGTCCCAGAGTTTCTCATCGTCAAATTCCGAGAACGGGTCGAGATTAAAGCGGAGAGTCTCAGAGAAGAGGACAGGCTCCTGAGGGATGATGGAGATGTGCCTCCTCAGATCGTGCAGACCCAGACTATTCACGTCGACTCCGTCAATCTCAATGGCACCCTCTGTCCGTGCAAGCCGGAAGAGTGCGGAAATTAGTGATGACTTGCCAGCACCTGTTCTGCCAACGATGCCAACCTACATAGACGTTAAAAATTCGTGAGTTAGAAACATAATGAAGGTCACGTTTCTACCACAGATTTTAGAAATTATTTATCTACAACCTTATGCATCGCTTGTATGGAGAAATTGAGGTTCCTGAGAACTGGAGGATCCGTTGGGCCGTACTTGAGATACAACTTCTGGAAGACGATTTGCCCTTGCTGTGGCCAAGCAGCTGGTGGCTTCTTATCTGCACCAAAAAGCAAACACAAAAAAACTGTGAAAATCCAGAATTTATCAATACCATTCTCGGAATAGCTGTTGCTTCCCGCAAGGTCCGACGACACATTTTGTAACACATTT
The DNA here is from genome assembly GCF_021461385.2 of Schistocerca piceifrons. Lineage (NCBI taxonomy): Eukaryota > Metazoa > Arthropoda > Insecta > Orthoptera > Acrididae > Schistocerca > Schistocerca piceifrons. Next base: position 442,390,796 of record NC_060139.1, on the reverse strand, counting down.
TTGACACCGGTGCATTTTGTCTGTTTCAGCTAACAAATTACGCACATCCTTCAATTCTGGTAATGATTTGTAGCTCACATATTTACAAACTTTAGCTATTATATACTTGAACAATTAAGGACTAATACATTCGTGTTGTGCGAATGAAATGAATTTATGCACAAAACTGATGATGAAAAAAGCTATGTATTTTTTAATAATACTGAAAATTCGCTGCGCAAACTGAAAAAAATTAACCCTCTTATCGATCATTTATTTTATATCAAACCATTTAGTAATGCACAGCGTATTAATTAATTACTTTGAATAAACACCATAACTGACACAATGAACAAAATGTGCAGAACTTTTGAAAGGACTCGCTGCACATGTGTCTATGGCAAGGAATGGATTTGTAATAGCAATATCTTTGAAGTTCAGTGTCGAGCATTTAAGCACGTCACGTTCTCGGCATGTTTCAGTACTGTATTTTATTGTGCAGCTGAAGTCGATCTCCATTTCACTGTTGTGAAGTTGTCTTGTTAATTGCATTGACTGCATGAGTTGTGTGGCGGCCATACACAGTGATCACACTGCAAATGTTAATCTTTTGTAATCTAGATCTGGGCTAGTAGTATCAAGGTATTTTAAAACATTCCTGGAACTGAGTCAAATACTGATGTTTGCTTTCTGGTCTTCTGATAGCTTTGCTTGGTGTTAAACAATGTAATGAGTCGAAGTAGGGGGACAAGGTATGTACAGGCGCTCTCTGCATTGTTGCCAAATTTATTCAAGATCGCGGCGATGACGTCATCCAAGATGGTGGCATGTAGACTTTGCAACAGCGCATGACGTCATCCAAGATGGCGGATTTTGGCGGGAAAATAAGTCAATTCTGCTACCTCCACTAACCTAACCCCCAGAAAAATGGCGGGAAGTTTGAATTTTGGCGGGAAAATAGGCCAATTGGGCTATGTCCACTAACCTAACCCTCCAGAAAAAGTTGGCGCCAAATTCAAATTCCAACAGGATGATAGCTGCAAAACCCCGTACTTGCCTTTAATATTATTCATTATTATTCTTTATCATTTATTATCATTCATTATCGTTTATTATCATTTATTATTATTATTTATTATTATTGGCCTACCACCACTATAAAATAGCACCAAATTCAAACTCCAACACAGTAATGTCTCAAAAACTGTACTTATATTTATTATTATTATAATTTATTGTTTATTCGACATGTTTGATTTTCGGCAGGAAGAAAGCCATTTGCATTACATCCATAACAAAAATCTCTCACAAGTTCAAATTCCAACACTATAATCGATCACGCATATGAAATAGTTCACATCCTACAAACTTTGACTGTCACTTATGTTTTTTCACTGCTAACCTATCAAAATCGCGTCAAATAATAAACTACACTTGTACTAACCTAATTCACATCCTCTGGTTTTGCAAGGAAAAAGGACTGAAGTCTTTATTTCAAGCAGTACAGTCATCACTTGTTCTCCAAAAGACTTAGTACATATCTTAGAGGTGGCAACACCCAGTGCACTCACCACTAGGTCCAGACTCCAACTGAGTTTGTTCAAATCATCTCCAACAGAGGAGGCTACCCATGGCGCCACCGGTCAGCGGTAGCCCGCCACTGGTCCAGCGGTCGCTCGGACCACGTGTGTCCAGTGGCGTAAACATGTTTTGCTCGTTCGAACCTGCCGATTCTGACATCACAATGGTAGGATGTCCGTTCACAAAGTATATTTACCCCACACGTTTCATGCCAAAATTGTTCTCCTGAGAGTGTGATCTTCCCACAACATCACAACAGTCGGTTAGCGATCCACCACGTGGTTTCGTGGTGGACAAACAAAATACTTGGCGGCAATGTTGTTTGCTGGAGAGTGGAATCTGTCCTAGCATCACACAACCGCCGGTCCATCATGCAGCATGCTCGACAAAGAACACTCTTGCTAAGTTAACTGATTCAAGATCGTCTGCTCTCTTGCGTGCGCATTATAAGCGGATACGCACTGCGCCACCGCCCTGCGGGCATCCGACCAATTACGTCAGACACCCTCGATCACCACCTCCATACAAGGGCCGGACATAGTCTTCTGTAAATATGCTAAGACCCACATTGTGCATCTAAGCTATCAACTGCCTAAGTACTTAATTGCATTTCAATTTTAATCATGTTAAATAATTCAATTTACAATTTCATGTAAGTATGAAAAGCGGTTCAGTTATCTAATTTCAGCTACTTTCTAGGTCCAGATGGCCACCTTTTCCTAGTAACTAGCGCCAAGTTTGAATTCTGCCAGTAAAGAAAGGTCACTTGCACTTCCGCCATCAACCATAGAAAATTGTTGCAAACGAAGCTCATCGCCACCAACCTAAGCCTCCAAGACGCAACCTCTTCCTGCGGGTTTCTGGCAAAAGGATTCAGCATGCACTAGGCCCATGGATGGAGGAACGAATGTACTTTATTTAGGGATGGAGTATATGTAACACACACACTGACAGGTCCCACACCATACATACCTGCAAACCAATCCTACATAACTCATTTATAATGCTCTACACACACACACACACACACACACACACACACACACACACACACACTTGCTAATTGTAAACAGATAAAAATAATATATGGCACCGCCTACAGACATTCAAACTGCTCATAAATAATGCAAAACATTTACGTCCAAATAGCCACACAACTGCTAATTTTCCGAAATAATTTCAGTGCAGACCTGCAAACAGCTCCTAAATAATACAGCACAGTGATGTGTAGACACACTAAGTACTTGTAAACTATTCATATAGCGCATATGAAGGCCTACAGACCCGCTCCGGAAATAATGCAATCAACACGCGCAAGCACAGTCCACAGCCCCCTGTCCACTGAGTACACAGCAGGTAGCGATAAGTGACGTATACCCCAGATGTCAAACCACGCACAACCCCTGCTTGGCTTCTGCAAGCATGATGTGGTGGCACCTCTCATTCATACACAACACCTGAGAAATTCCTATCCAAATACGTGTTCACCTACGCACACGTGCTGATGTGATCGGGCGGGAGCGCAACCGTGAGCTGCAGCCGGACCCAGGCCAAAGTTGTATCTAGGCGCCGTTAATGACTGGGCGTTTATTTACACACAACGCGCACTCCAAGCAGAGCCGCGTGCATTCGGCCTTCCTCACTCTAACTGCGGTCAGGCAAAGACGTTTCAGAATTCCATTCCACAATAGCAGAACCTGCTTTCCAACCTTAGCGATTCTAACGGACCATAAGTGATGATGGACGGACACTTCACCGCGCGCGCCACAACCCCCGCCAAGCGAGGCAGCCACAGCTTGGGCCCTGCACGCTCCGTCGCAGCCGCCAGCCACCGCCGAACACCGGTGACAGTTGCATTCCAAGCAGCGCTCACACCAGTCTTATATTCGAGGCATCTCCAGGTGCCGCTTGTCTCTGCTGTTGAATGCAGGGTGTGTTGACACACACACGTTTAACCATACTGAACTACCCAGCACGGTTCTCGCCTCGCCGCGAAACGTCTGCGTGACGACTCGCCATCTAAAACGTTCTCAACATTATTCTTACGTCACATCTCTTTGCAAAAAATAAGAGCCAAGTCGACCTCTCGGGGACTGTATAGTGCCCCAGAAATGGTTAACGCTTGCTTTATTCATGCCTCAGCTTCTATGCACGAAAATTCTTCCCAAAACAGAACCTGTTTACCAAAATATCGCCTAATCCAGGCTTCCTCCCGGACATAACGTGATAGCCTTCCTACTTACAACATACGCAGATGTTCCCACCGCACCTACATCACATCACAATCAATCGAGCATTCTCATTAGCTCTTATCGAATTTACCAGTCGAATTACTAACGCCGTAGCTATCGAAGCACCATCCACCTTTTCTTTCTGGGGCTCTTTCTCGTTATTTTGCAAAGATTGCTAATTTGCATGGACATTTCCCTCAATCTATACACCGCCAACCTGTTCTTTCTTTCTACAGACGCTACACTCAATGGTAATAAACTATTTTACACTGATAACCATTTTTCACAGACAACTAAACATCGCAAAGTTGTGTACAGGTCATCAAATATAAACGATACTCTCAAGAATATTGGACCGTCAAATCGATCTCCAACCAGGGAATCTACCACCGAGTACCGTCAATTTTCGCTGTACTTCTCGATATAAATAACACGGCACTAGCCTCCCGATCGCTAACGCAGCATAATGCACGACATATACAGGGTGGTCCATTGATCGTGACCGGGCCAAATATCTCATGAAATAAGTGTCAAACGAAAAAACTACAAAGAACGAAACTTGTCTAGCTTGAAGGGGGAAACCAGATGGCGCTGCCATAGGTCCAACGGATATCAACTCCGTTTTTTTTTTTTTTAAACGCCCCCCCCCCCCATTTTTATTACATATTCGTGTTGTATGTAAAGAAATATGAATGTTTTAGTTGGACCACTTTTTTCGCTTTGTGGTAGATGGCGCTGTAATAGTCACAAACATATGGCTCACAATTTTAGACGAACATTTGGTAACAGATAAGTTCTTTCAATTAATATACAGAACGTAGGTAAGTTTGAACATTTCATTTCGGTTGTTTCAGTGTGATACATGAACCTTTGTGAACTTATCATTTCTGAGAACGCATGCTGTTACAGCGTGATTACCTGTAAATACCACATTAACGCAACAAATGCTCAAAATTATGTCCGTCAACCTCAATGCATTTGGCAATATGTGTAACGACATTCCCCTCAACAGCGAGTAGTTCGCCTTCCGTAATGTTCGCACATGCATTGACAATGCGCTGACGCATGTTGTCAGGCACTGTCGGTGGACCACGATAGCAAATATCCTTCAACTTTCCCCACAGAAAGAAACCCGGGGACGTCAGATCCTGTGAACGTGACGGCCATTGTATGGTGCTTCGCGACCAATTCACCTGTCATGAAATATGCTATTCGACACCGATTCAACCGCACGCGAGCTATGTACCGCACATCCATCATGTTGGAAGTAAATCGCCAATCTGTGATGCAGTGAAACATCTTGTAGTAACATCGGTAGAAATCAGCATACACTGCACCATTTAGATTACCATCGATAAAATGGGGGCCCAATTATCCTTCCTCCCATAATGCCGCACCATATATTAACCCACCAAGGTCGCTGATGTTCCACTTGTCGCAGCCATCGTGAATTTTCCTTTCCCCAGAAGTGCATATTAGCCAGTTTACAATGCCGCTGTTGGTGAATGACTGTTCGTCGCTAAATAGAACGCGTGCAAAAATTCTGTCATCGTTCCGTAATTTCTCTTGTGCCCAGTGGCAGAACTGTACACGACGTTCAAAGTCGTCGCCATGCAATTCCTGGTGCATAGAAATATGGTACGGGTGCAATCGATGTTGATGTAGCATTCTGAATACCGACGTTTATGAGAGTCCCGATTCTCTCGCAATTTGTCTGCTACTGATGTGCGGACTAGCCGCGACAACAGCTAAAACACCTACTTGGGCATCATCATTTGTTGCAGGTCGTGGTTGACGTTTCACATGTGGCTGAACACTTCCTGTTTCCTTGAATAACGTAACTATCCAGCGAATGATCCGGACACTTGGATGATGTCGTCCAGGATACCGTCCAGCATACATAGCACACGACCGTTTGGCTCTTTGATCACAATAGCCATACATCAACACGATATAGACCTTTTCCGCAATTGGTAAACGATCCATTTTAACACTGGTAATGTATCACGAAGCAAATGCCGTCCGCACTGGCGGAATGTTAGGTGATATCACGTACTTACACGTTTGTGACTATTACAGCGCCATCTATCATAATGCGAAAAAAGTGGTCCAACTAAAACATTGATATTTCATTACGTACTATACGAATATGTAATAAAAATGGGGGGTTCCTATTTTTTAAAAAAAACGCAGTTGGTATCCGTTTGACCTATGGCAGCGCCATCCAGCGGACCAACAAGTTATACAAGGTATACAAGTTTTGTTGTTTGTAGTTTTTTCGTTTGACGCTTATTTCGTGAGATATTTGGCCCGGTCACTATCAATGGACCTCAGTGTACATTGTAAATTATTTCTCCACAAACACCAAACATTAGCGATTTGCAGCGTCTGTAAACCATTGACTAACTAGAAACAAGTAGAGTAAACTGATATTCGCACTCTCGAATACCAAAGTCGGCCATCTAACAGATCCGAGATGATCAATATTTTCTACAAACCAACTATGGTCGTTCCCACGTCTAGAGAACAGGCAAACGTGGGTTCAGCACACCACAATCCATATTCTCTCATTTAAATAAAGGCATCAAATGTGCAGAAGCAGTCGACCGATCAATTTACATGGGAGGGAATATCGCTCTACCGCAAACGTGCCATCTCATCTTGATCACGAAAACAGCCCAGGACATACTTAGTTCGCTATTCGGTCGTCTAGAACATAGTAAAATTAACTATCATACATTCCTACATTCCAACAGGCCTCTGCATTCGGAAGACCGCTACCATTAACGTGGGAAAGCTAATCAATACCAGCACAGACTTTGCATACACTAACACATTCTAGAAAACCCCTCACAAATTTCTTCTATCATTGTACTTACAATTAAATCTTATGATCTAGGTCTCAACTGAACGGTATTCGACAATGAGCGAAGTATTGGAAATACACTCTGTCGAACGCTGTGCCTCTGGAAATACCTGTACCTTCCTTAGCACTAGACATACTCTTCCCTTCGCTATCACACTGCCCCAAGTTAAATCCACACACCCCCTACAACAGCACACAGACATTTCCTTTACCCAAACAGATATACTTTATAAACCTGATCCTAAAATGCGGACATATCACACACCCGCCCGATGAATTTTGAAAGTCACTCGGCTAAGGAACGCAGTGTGACCGGTATTTGCAACTCCCTCACGCCACTAGATATTTATCCAGTATGTGTAACGTATTCTATCTCGATACCATGTCAGATGTTCTGTTATATATACTGAGTCAAAGGCGATGAATCATTGAGAAAGATCACAGCCACAAGTGAACAGTATCTCGAAATGAGTCACCTTTCTCGAGCCTATCTGCTACAGTAAAAATCCAACATGGTCTTAGTCAGTCCTTACACATCTTGCAACTGCTCCCATTTCTACAGCTTTGCGCATGTGATCACACAATTTTAAGTCGGGACTAAGCAGAAGTCGGACAAAGCCATATCCACCATCTTCTGCAGCCTGTCTAGAAACAGAGCGAACTGAGTTACTGCGACAGGGCCATGTTTCGACCATTCGACGGAAATGCGCGCATTGTGGTGCATCCCCAAACTACATACAAGTACTATAGATCCACGTCCATTCAAATCTATAAGCCCAAGATCCTGTCATCGTTATACTCTACCCCCCCGCCCAGCAGACAAAAATTAACAACTATAGAAGCTCAAATAACTTCATCTGATATAGAACTCACATAGACGCCATTTACCGCACGTTGACGCAAAGGTGCGTTGGAGGTCCAGAGCGGAGAGAGAGAAAGAGACAGAGAGGAGGAGATGGATATTTCGCAATGCTTCCCAGAGTAGCACAGCGTGCAGCCCTAACGGCATACTTCGCCCCTCACTGAATTTACCCCTCAAAATGCAGAGGGTAGTTTAAAGTTTCATCACCTCTACTCTAGGAGAACGATCGTATCCCACGTACTATACTGTAAATCGCAAGAAACGCCCACTGTGGCCCTGTTTACTTGTTTGAAACACTGTTTTCTAACGCGCTTTGTACACTGCCAAACATTTCCTTTTTCTGCCACGACTTCGACCTCTATGTCACATCCTAAACTGGCATTAAGACGCTCTGATCCACGATCTCTCACAGAAAACTAGACATCACACTATGTAAATCATATTCTTACGGCAGATAGCATAACACTGAATTATTTTTAAATAAAACACACAACATAAGGAAAGTAGAACAGTTTCCCAGCGTTGTGGAGAGTTTCCAAACTATCATGCGAAAGTTTTTCATGACCTTTACATTTAAGTTCATATGTCGCCGTGACGGTACAGATGATGGCTCGACGTTCCATTTCGAGTTTTTCGTAATCCTGCACTCATGTACGCGATCGCTGTTTAGCTGCTAGCAACCTCCAGAAGTTGTCTCCCACCCACAAAACTTCTCCCGCAACTCAAACAGACTATCTCACTCAATCATTATATGGTAACCGATGCGCGGATGTGATGCAAAAGATACCTTCGATGTACTGTAATATTAAGCACCAGACATAATAGTTCGAAGAATTTTACACTAAGTTCAGCACCGGGCATTGACGTGACAGCATGGCCCCCAATTTCAGTATCACAGCTAAACAGCCCCTTTTACATCACTTTATGAGTATGTGGGTGGATTACTGTGCAGTACATGCATTTATTGTTAATTCTCGAACACATACATGATCAAAGTGCATCAGACAATGCTCTACATATTTGTAACATTTCGAACATAGTGTTTAATTTACGATCTATCTCTCAGCGTATGGAAGTCACAGAGCATTCTCCCCGTCTTAGGTAAAAGACCAACCTCACATGGTCATTGACCAACACACCCTGCAGCACCGTTACAGAATTAATCTCCAAGCGATCAGAAGAAGAGCGCTACACTCCACATCTCGTGAATGAATATAGCTCTCCAAGTCCCAGCCCAGCCAAGTGCGCGAGATTTCTCGAGATGTTACCATGTCGAGGAGCTTACACTCCTTATCGATGTGTAGTAACAGATTTCAAAGTGCCGTAATGTAATAGAATACAGCTAAGAAGAACAATAAAAGACTTATTTTTATACGCGATGGAGTTCGAGACGAACTGAGTTGGATACATTTTTAGCTATATCAACGAAGCTATCAATCCTAAATTATTGTTCTAGAGTTTAGGATCTGTACTTGGAAGGTATTGGTAAGATAGAGAAAATAAACACACACACTCCTAAGACTGCGACGTTCTGTACTTAAAAACTGGCTATAATGTTAGACCGGATACCTTTCCCCCCTATCAGACATACATCCTTCTTCACAGTTTCTTTACGCTGAACTATCTTGTCGAATGGTAAAACATTTGTTGTGCATCATACGAGCGCAATATAGCTTTGCACAGACGTATAGTGTCCAGTGTTCACATCCAATCGCGGTTCAGAAATTATACGATGGCTGCATTAGGCCTACATAAAATGATAGTTACTTGCGCGGGATACATCCTACAAGGAAACAGATAAACGCAAAGCAGCAGTATCCGACTTGTGAAAATTACAAATCATTCCGTCACTAACTTGTAAACGGCGCATCACTCGGACAATGCGCAACACAAGCTCTTACCGCTAAGTTAGTTATGACACTGAAGTCTCGCTTTTACACCCAAGATGCGACAGGGGCGATCGTATAAATGAAAGCTCTTTAGAGGAGTGTGTCATGTTTCTTCACACATGAGATAGAAGTCCTCTGATGACCGACAGGTTTACCGTTAACGAACGCAAGTAGGCAGTGTTTTAAAACACATACGGAACACGTAGCTGTATAAGAGTAGAACGCAGGCTATGTCACGTGACCGATGCATCCGGAATCACTGGTACCTCAATAGACACACTGTATAATGCAGTCACAATGCGAAAAAAATTGACTCCCTCCCTTATTCCCTTCGTTTCGATGTACACGTTTTCCAGGATTCCTCCTGTTGCAGCATACTTGATCCGATATACAAATTGTTTGGTGCAAACCAGAAGATACAAAGTACTTCCTCAAATTCATCGCATTAGGCTTTATATTCGGTCGATATACACCTATTCCCTGGTCACTTTTCGCAATTCTATCGATTTGAGGTCAGATCTATATATGCGATCATGACATAACATCTCGTTCTGTCTTCTAAAATTGATTGTAAATGTAGAGACATACAGAAAGCTAAGTCAAACGCTCTCCAAACGTGGAAGTGACTTGACATAGTCGAGTGCAGTGCTATATTATACGTCCCGATCAATGCATTTGGGCTATGTGGTGGCATCTCTGCTACTCCAAATATTACATCAGAAAATAAGAAATTGTATTGTGCTGGAGGAAAGATAGAACTTCCTGTATATCAATATAGTTTCAAAGTTCAGAAAAATGTATTCATACAAAAAAGACAAATATTCACATTAAAACAGACGAATTTTAAATAGAATTATTATTCAGAGTGGTATTAAATTATACATTGATATGAAAGATAGTATTGGAAGTGTTCTTGGATTTAGTGGTGAAACTATTGAAGCTAACAAAAAAGCTATTGCTGGGAATGTTCATTAAATTATTCTCCATGAGTTAACTAACATTATTTTTAATTTAGATGATGAAATGTTTGTGTAGCATATTGATCATTTTCGTCAAGAAACTAATATTATTGCTTCATTCAAGCCTAATACTGAATTTGGTAGACCACTAATTCATGAACCTCATTATTCTGTGTATGCCCCAACTTTTGACACCATACAGGATTTAGAAATTACTATAACTGATTAAAATGATGATTTAATTGACCTTAATGCTGCTACTGTAGCAGTTACTTTAGAAATATCTTAATAAAGTTTTTTCCTTATTAGATGAACGACACAGACATCTATCAGTTCTACTCATTCCCTGTGAATGGGCAATCAAAAAATACTCTAAATACTCCTAAAATAACAGAAATTAACAAAATATAGGAGATAGATGACTTCATCCTAATCATGCCGAACTGTACATTAGCTTCAGTATTGTTGTAGCTGATGATACAGATTACCCAACTTATGATGGAAAATCTAATAAAAATTAACTGATAATTATGTGGCAGAGCTATCTGATTTGATAACCATAAAGAAAGAAAATAACCAGTAATGTTACATACAGACTAGAGCATCCTTTTATTTCATCATCAATTTTGTTGTATTTGAATTCGTACCTTAAAGATAAAACGAAAGAGTCATGAAATGAAGTGTTATATCTGCTAAATATTCTCTGTGTTTTCTTTGGGAACTATTAAGAAATTTTATTGCAAGGAGAGCTTACTGTAATTTTCACTTATATTTCCAGTGCTGCAGATGCTTATATGAGCTCACTACAATGATGCTGGGGTTGAAATAAAAGATACACTTCTAAACGAAGATAAAATTGCTGTACAATCTGAGGAAATTTGTGTACCTGTTGTTAAATATGTACCAAATTTTGAGCTCGAACAATGAGAAAAATCCTAAAGTTCCTATATATTTCTATGAACTACAAACTACTGTTCTTTCTTGTTTAGGTAACAAGAAAAAACTTGTATTTAAAAAATAGAAGTAATGAAATATTTCCTCAAGAAACGTGGTATTTTGGTACACCAAATATTTATCTGAAGGTAAATGATGAATTTGTTGGTATTAAACGAATTACACAGTTGAAGGGCATTTGTAGATAGAAGTCCATTTAATTTTGTAATGAAATATTCTATCAATGCGATCATCATGACTTGCAGAAGTAAAATCGTTATCACTCAGAAGACTACTGTAAAATTGTGTGTGGTATTCAACAATAAAACACAGGTCACAATCGCCTACATAATTATGTATGGGAAGAAGTATCTCACATTTGAATATTAACTTTGAATTTTCAAGCTGAAAAAATAAGTATTTAATGATATCTGAGTATATTCACTATTTTTTACTGAATTGCTCTTTTTATGTAGGTTATGTTAGCATTTTGAATTTAAGAAATCGGTAAATATTTGGCTGATAAATTAACAGAAATTTCTGCCCCTTGCCCCTGTGACTTATGCAGCCTAATGCACTACCCTATTTTGCAGATAACGGTTTCATAAGGGCATCGATCGTATGCTAAAATTCCATCAGATTCATTTACCTGTAAAAATAAGAAAGTTATAATAAAAACAAATATCATTCACTTTAAACTTGGTGCCTCTGACAGAGTATAGTGGTGATAAAATCTGTCAACAGACAATGCTGAGGTAAGCTCCATTTAAATTAATATCGAACATACCTCATTTTAAACACAAATTATTCTTTTTTCAATGTTAATTTGAGTACTGTATTTGACATTGCATGTTATTTATATTTAGCCTCTTCAATTAAAATACAATAATGCAAAGAGGGTCATATGTTTAGGTCCAAAATTAACTGTTGAAAATACCAGGTTTTTGATTGAATTTCAAACTGCTGTCAGGAACTATATATACAATGTCCAAGATTCTTTACTTCAGCCAAACTCTACTACATACAATGACTGAGGGAAGTGTGTATAACCAGAGGTCAATGTAATGTAATGTAATGTGTAAGGTTACCATTTGACTAAAACAACCAACATTGTCCCCTATAAACCTAATAGCTGTCCAGATGAATGGAGCCTCCATGTAGTGCCATATACATAGGGTCAGAAAAGTCTGAAACACAGAAGATTTGTGGAGGGCTATGAGGGGGGGGGGGGTTGTTTTGCACTTTTTGGTAATGAAATTTTTGTTTGTTTTCATAATAATCTTATACCTGCTAAATAAGAAAGAATGAGGAAAGTTTAGGTAATAAACGTAATACGTTTAAATTCTTTTCTTAAATAGATTTTTTCTGAAAAAGGAATGTACGAAATGAAAATGTTAACACTTCTTTCCACTTAATTTTATACATATTTTATAATACAATTTATATTGTTTCCTACGTGAAAAAAGTCAGCCAGAAATAGGTATTACCTTCAATTTTATCGTACTTTAGCATCAAGAGTTTCATATGACTCTCACCCAGCACTATGTAGCAACATCAAGATATTATTTTACATGCAAAGGCTGCATAGAGAGTAATGAGAGCTATGATTTTTCTCCAAACTGATTTTATTGTGAAATCTTCAATACAATCGCCCACACTATTTATGACCTTTTGCCAACTGTCAGGAAGGCGTCATATACCATCTGTGTCTGTTTCCGTTGATGTGCCATGTTGACCGCTCTATCACGTGCATAATGTCTTCTCTGGTGTTGTACCAGATACTTCACAGAGGTTCTTGCATTTTGGCAAAGACATCGTAATTGCAGGGACTCATGTTGGGTGAGTATGGTGGACGTTCCATACTCTGCTATTGTCAGTGGCACATGAGTTCCTGAACAGCAACACTGGTGTGCCATCGTGCATTGTCATGCAGAACGATGGGATGCTGTTCCATGAAATGACTTTCCTTTGGCTTGAGCACTCGACAAAAGTAGTGTTGCAGGACCATGTGGTAGTAAGCAGTGTTTACCATCACCCTTGGTGGTAGAGTGTGATGCAGTATTAAGCCATCAGTGTCATACGCTGCAATGAATATCATGTTTACAGTAGTTTCTGTAGAGGAAACCTGGGATGCCTCCATTCACGGGGTTGGCGTTTCAAGTTTGATATGTATGAGTGGGCTCAGATTTCATCGATAGTGATGATGTGTCAAGGAAAGTTGTTACTTTGGTACTGGCCCAACAAATCCTGTGTGATGGCATAGCATTGCAATTGTTGCACCTCATTTTCATAGGGTATCCAACATGATTCAATTTTGTAGTACCCCAGAATGTCGCTCAGAATGTGGAGCTCAATTCTGTGGCATATTCCAACTTCTGCTCCCACGACATGCGTAGTCTACCGGCGATTAACGTCCAACAAGGAAACAAGAACTGTATTGTCATCCACATAGGGTTGTCCTGTACAGGAGCGATCCTCCACAGCATCTCTACTTAATCTGAATGCTTTAACTCTTTGTGCGACTGTCCAGTGTGGCAATGCCGTGTCACCATACTCTTCACCCAGTCCCTTGAAAGCTTCTTGCATACTCCGACCTTGTGACACTTCAATTCTGTACCAAGAACGTTACCCTGTCTTTGTAGACATGACGTTCCGGTGGTTTCACTGCTACTGTGACGTTCAACCGTCTACACACTGCAATAGATTAACAGAGTATTGTCCCCTTTCGCTGTACAAACTCGTCACACAGGCCTGCATTGTGTCAACGCAGATGGCAGCTCACTGAATCACCAGTTTGACACTACAGCACTGTTACAACTACTTTGTATCCAGCCCTTGTACCGTAGGCATGCTTTTATTGTTCAAAGTGGAAACATTTTGTATTTTCACCTCTTACCTGGTGCAGATTCCAGAGCAGCTTCATGTGGTATTTTGGTGTACTCAAGCACTCTCTCCACTGATGTCATCTGGCTGACCACCTCAGTCATCTGCAGAGTCCCATGCTGGAGCATGCACGTCAGAATGAGTGACTGTGATATGGCCAAACCCACACCAGAACCACCGAATGAACCTAAAAGTTATACATGTATACCAGACTGGAGCACTGGCCATGCCATCGCAATATATGCAGTGGTGGCAGTACAAAATTTGTTTAGTGAGAGGAAGATTCCGAAATTGGCATTTTTTATACAACTAATTCTGTGAAGTTGAGAATGAGTCCTATTCCAGAAGAATTTGTGACAGGAAGTGTTTGTAACGTAATCTATGTATAACAGCTGATAGGTTCAAATCAGTACTTTTTTGAAAGGTAACTGCTTTGATAGCTAAAATGCAAACATACTTCATTATCATAATCAAAGTTCATACCTTGCATTTTCACCATGAATATGGATGCCACTTCTTTGATTCAGTTATCTCACATTACATTCCCATATGGTTTAACAAAAATACAGTTTAATAAATATTGTGCACTTCATAATGTAATTCCTCACTGTATAAAAATGACTGGTAATAGATGTCTTCTACAACACAAAAAATAAACTAAAGAGGGGAGATAATGTGAATATTTGTTAAGTCTCCAACTAAACTTACAGCAACTAATTATTTGTTGACTGAAGTCTGCCAGTACACATTAATGTACAGAGGGTCATACAACACCTGAAATGTAATAAATGGGGGGGGGGGGGAACCACAACAAACAAACTATTTTAGTCCTAACTCCGTCAGAATAACTGGTACTAAAACATATTAATGATAGAATACCATATGTCATATTTTTTTATTTCTGATTGAAAATCTTCAAACTTCGAAGTTAATTCTCTTTCAATTTTTGGTTCTAATGACTAAATATATTGATTTTTGATCTAATATTTTTATCTTATTACTATGATTAGATAATGCTTAACTAATAATTGATAATCTTTGACTTTTTCTAATTTTCCTTTGTATTTAGGATATGACTTATAGTCAGAAATGACCTTTTATTAGATTAATGGTTTTATTAAAGTTTTAAACATCTGATCAAAATTTTAAGACACATAAACACAAATGGCCGAAAATAAATTTCTTAAATTCTATATTCGTTCAATATCACAATATAAATCATTTATTCCCAAATGATTTCTCAATTATTTTGGTGTATTACCAGAAAACAAAACAAAACAAATTTCATATTTTCTGATTTAT
Source organism: Schistocerca piceifrons (assembly GCF_021461385.2). Taxonomy (NCBI): domain Eukaryota; kingdom Metazoa; phylum Arthropoda; class Insecta; order Orthoptera; family Acrididae; genus Schistocerca; species Schistocerca piceifrons. The sequence continues at coordinate 442,375,311 of NC_060139.1, read as the reverse complement.
AATAACAAATCCACTGGTTGCCAACTTGATCTGATGTATCTAATTTAACTACTCTGCATTAAGTAATTTTTAGATTAATGGTTAATTTGTAATACATGAATGCCCCCAAATTTTAAATTTTTAATTGTTTAATTAATTTTCTATCTCTAAATTATGTAAAGGATTATTACATTATTAATATTTATTTTATTTTTGCTTCTGTCAGTTCCTTTCCTTTATTTTCTATTTCCATGTTCATTATTGCATTTGCAGAGGCTGCGGATCCTCTTGTGAGTGAGTCACTACTTGCTAGATATGGTAATATGGCAATAGTAATGGTAAGAAGCAGCCTTCATGTTCTGTTATTTGAGAATCTTGTTTCTTTTTCATTAGAGATTCAATAACCTTTTTTACAAAAGAATTGTATAATGTAATAAGTACATCTCCAACTGTTTTCTTAACTCCTTCTGTTTTGAGCATCATTTAAAAATTAACACTATTATTCATCTCATTGTTATTTAATTTGATATTAATTGATTTTGGTTTCGTTTTATTATTTGGAAGTAAAGTATAAGCAATACTAAAATGTTGCCAGAATGAGATTTTCACTCTGCAGCGGAGTGTGCGCTGATATGAAACTTCCTGGCAGATTAAAACTGTGTGCCCGACCGAGACTCGAACTCGGGACCTTTGCCTTTCGCGGGCAAGTGCTCTACCATCTGAGCTACCAAAGCATGACTCACGCCCGGTCCTCACAGCTTTACTTCTGCCAGTATCTTGTTTAATACTAAAATGATTCTGAGCGCTATGGGACTCAACATCTTAGGTCCTCAGTCCCCTAGAACTCAGAACTACTTAAACATAACTAACCTAAGGACATCACACACAGCCATGCCCGAGGCAGAATTCGAACCCATGAACATAGTGGTCGCACGGTTCCAGACTGAAGTGCCTAGAACCGCTCAGCCACCATGGTCCACTAAACAATACTAAAGTTATTCATTTATATAGTCTAAATATTAATAAAGAATTTTTATAAATCACATACATAATGACTGGTGTGAATACTCATACCTAATTTTCATTTTCCATTCATTATTGATCCAGCTTCAGTTGCAGCCAGTTTTTCAGCAAGACAAAATTCTTTGTTTTTCAAGTAATTGTATCTCTTTATCTGCTTTTAGCATTTTTCCAAATCTTTATTATCTCTGTAAAAACTTTCAAGCTTTTTTTACAAGCTTTGTCTAATGGTTTACTTCCTTTATCTCCTCTAGATAAACTTTCTTCTAATTTTGTGTCAGGGCCACAGCAATTATAACCAGCAATAAGTAAGTCCCTTCATATGTACTTTCTCCAACTATTAATTTATCACTATTACATTTTACTGATACTTTTCTAAAACTTTTAAATTTACCAATAGGTTTTAATCAAAATCTTTATCTACACTACTGTTGATAAATTGTAGCATTCTTTACCTATTTTAATATTCGATTATTCTTCTTCATTTTTACCTTTTAATGTCTTCAGTTTCTTTATTTCTGATTCACTCAATGTATAATCATGATGTGAACTTTTTATTGTTTAACTGACATGATAAAATCAAAATTTTCTAAATTATGTTGATGATAAGGAACAATTTTTGCTTTCTAACTTCTCTGTTCTCTCCAGTCATTTTTAACACATTATCATGTAGTCCCTTGATTGCTTCTTTGACTGGTCTGATTGCATTGGTAACTGGTTGATGTCCTTTTTTAAATTTTTCATATTCCATTCTTGGTTGTTTTTTCCATTTTTTAAATTCTTCTCTCAATTGTTCTTTCATTTCTCTGTTTCATCTAGCTTTTTAACAACTTCTGGGTCATATTTTGTAAATATTTATTAAGGATAAAAATTATCAATAACTTTTTTAAGTTCAATATTTATGTTCAGTGTTTATGTTAAATGTTTATATTCAGTGTTTATGTTCAATATTCATGTGTAATGTTTCAAAAACTGCCTATTAGCTTCTGTCTCGGGTTCTTCGGCTGACGTTCATCTAATGATTTTTCTGACGTTTCGAAAGCACGAGTGGCTGGCATTGTCAAAGCTTCACCCTCCATTGCCGGTGGTGAACTGGAGGCGAGCTCGCGGCCGCAGACTATATGTACCTGGCGCGCCAACGTCCGAGGGCTTCTCCGTGGTCATTTCCGTTGCGGTTCTCCTCTTGCTACCTGCGACGGTCGTTCGCTGCAGTACGGGAAGACAGGATCCGTTTACCTTAAGGCTTTCCTCTTTCTTGTTGAAACTGTTCGCATGTTTTTGGATTTCTACAGCTTCTCTGAATAAGCGCGTATGATAGTGCTTCTCTACAGCCAGAACTTCCGTGTCGGCGAATTTTATTGCGTGTTCGGTCTCATTCAGTGCGTGCTCAGCCACGGCCGATTTCTCCACCTGCCCCAACCTGCAATGCCGCTTATGCTCTTTGTTCCTGGTGTTAATGGATCGTCCAGTCATTCCGACATAAACTTTTCCGCATGTGCAAGGTATACGGTATATTCCCGACATTGCAAGTGGGTCTCTTTTCTCCTTCGCCGATCTAAGACACTCTTTGATCTTCCTTGTCGGTTTGAAAATCGTCTTTACGCCGTGTTTGCGCAATATACGGCCGATTCTGTCCGTCACTCTGGGATGTAAGGCAGAAAGGCCGTACCCGACATTTCTTTTTCTGGTTCCTTACTTCGCCGAGTGTTTGGCTCTGTTACACTTCTAATGGCTCCAAAAAGCTCTTCCATTCATGTCTCACCACGAGCTATTTCACGTGGAATCGCGATATCTACGAACAGCTGGAAGGCGTCGCCATGGGTAGTCCTCTCAGTCCAGTGGTGGCCAACTTCTTCATGGAACAATTCAAAACACAGGCACCGGACTCGGCGACTGGCAAACCTAAGGTGTGGTACAGGTACGTCGATGATACTTTCGTGGTGTGGAGCCATGGTGAAGAACAGCTCGGTGAATTCCTGAGACACTTGAACAGCCTCCATGCCAACGTAACATTTAACATGGAAGTAGAAAAGGACAAGAAACTGCCATTTCTAGATGTGCAGGTCACAAGGGAAGGCGAAAACCTGGGACACAGCGTGTATCGAAAACCGACACACACGGACCGATACCTGCACAAACTGTCAAACCACCACCCGAGCCAGAAAAGAGGCATGATTAGTACGCTCGTAACGAGAGCAGGACGAATTTGTGAGCCTCGACACCTCAAACGAGAAATGCAACACCTGGAAACTGTTCTGAGGAGCAATGGGTACTCCACAAATTACATTAGAAGTGTAACAGAGCCAAACACTCGGCGAAGTAAGGAACCAGAAAAAGAAATGTCGGGTACGGCCTTTCTGCCATACATCCCAGAGTGACGGACAGAATCGGCCGTATTGCGCAAACACGGCGTAAAGACGATTTTCAAACCGACAAAGAAGATCAAAGAGTGTCTTAGATCGGCGAAGGAGAAAAGAGACCCACTTGCAATGTCGGGAATATACCGTATACCTTGCACATGCGGAAAAGTTTATGTCGGAATGACTGGACGATCCATTAACACCAGGAGCAAAGAGCATAAGCGGCATTGCTGGTTGGGGCAGGTGGAGAAATCGGCCGTGGCAGAGCACGCACTGAATGAGACCGAACACGTAATAAAATTCGCCGACACGGAAGTTCTGGCTGTAGAGAAGCACTATCATACGCGCTTGTTCAGAGAAGCTGTAGAAATCCAAAAACACGCGAACAGTTTCAACAAGAAAGAGGAAAGCCTTAAGGTAAACGGATCCTGTCTTCCCGTACTGCAGCGAACGACCGTCGCAGGTAGCAAGAGGAGAACCGCACCGGAAATGACCACGGAGAAGCCCTCGGACGTTGGCGCGCCAGGTACATATAGTCTGCGGCCGCGACCTGGCCTCCAGTTCACCACTGGCAACGGAGGGTGAAACTTTGACAAAGCCAGCCACTCGTGCTGGCGAAACGTCAGAAAAATCATTAGATGAACGTCAGCCAAAGAACCCGAGACAGAAGGCAATAGGCAGTTTGTCAAGTGGCCACGAAAGCCTTAACAATTTTTTAATGTTTAAAAGACTCTTAACCATTTCCCTGTATTTAACATTTCTAATTTTTCTTGTCATACCCATCATCATACAACCAAAATCATTATTTCAATACTTACTGCACATTTCCTTAAATTGGTAAAATTGTACATCACCTCCAACAAGTTCATGATAAATATAATTTACATTTGTGTCACCTTGTGTCAATATATTAAAAAAATTACGAATTTACTAATTGGTTTGTTATTTAACTGTAGCCAGGTTTTCAAGAATGGAATCGTAAAATATAAGAACCTAATTATTTTGATTGTCATTTAATGGAATAATTTACTCAATATTTTGAATAAAAGAAGTAATTTTTCATTAATTTTGTCTTCAATTTTTTCACTCATCCTCATTAATTGTTAGTATTTTGGTGGTCCTAACTTCTGGAATGAACCTGAAAATGTTTAATTTTATTCCATTTTAAGCATTACAGTGCTAGAATGTAGTTATCAATCAGTAACATTGTCTGTCTACAGCTCCTGTAATTTCCTGTCATGGCCAAGAAATGTGCAAAGTCGCCCTAGCGATCTGTTACACGAACTCCAATTACTCTCTAACGGAGTCCTGAAATCTCGGCATATTCCAGCGTGTAATACTCCCGTTTGCCAGTCATATCATGGATCACTTTGACACACTTATAATGCAGTTCGCACAAGGAAATCGAACGTCAAAGTGACAGACGGGTCGCAAAAAAGGTTGCCCCCTGCACGACGAGTTGTCTGAGATGACTGAGATTTAAACTGTGGGTACAGCTAAGCCCGCATCAGAGGCTCTCCAACCAAGACAAGTGCTAGTGCGAAGTCACGCTCAGAAGAAGTGTTTCAAGTGCACCCCACTCCTAAGAAACGGCAAGACCAATACCCTCTCCAGACTAGAGTCAGAATCAGAAGAAACACTTCAGCCTGGAGTCTCAATCAGAAGACCAAGTATCTCCTTTCCGCACTTTCCATGAAACCTTTGTAAACCTCATAAAAGCACTCCCACAACTGTCCCACAGAGGTTTCATACCAATCACAAGACTCCACGACTTCCATGTCTCCCCTCTAACTAGTCTGCTCTACTCATCAGCCAATCCTAATCAGAGTTAACAACATTCTTCTCTTTTCAGGAGAAGCCGCCAATCCCCTACGCATAAATTCCCACACATAGAGGAGGAAACCGTGAGTTTCCAACTTGTTCTTTTCCCAAAGACACTTTAGGCAGCACATTACTTTGGGAGAATGATGTGCTGACCTCATGCCTCTCCATATCCACGCCCAGTGACGCCTGTGGGCTGAGGATGACACGGTGGCTGGTAGGAACCACTGGGCCTTTAGTTTTTTTTATACAGCTCTGAAGTGAACAACACAGTTTATCATTGAGATCATTATCTGGTCAGCCTGAACATTACTGCACATCCGACCAGCAAGTCTCAGCTAAACCAAGAGAAGTGCTTTTGTGTCCAAATATAGATCATTTCAAAGCCACCATAAATGTGGCGTTCCTTCTAAAATTGTTTTGAAGGCCTGAGCCTTCCCAGAAAACTCTACAAGCCGTAGGACACCACCACCTGATGGCTCTCCTAATAGCATCCTGTCCACAGTGAACATTGAACATCGCGAATTTTTATGGGCGCCATTCCTGTTCACAAAAGACATTTACGACGTTGTTGTAGTGCATTGGCTGGACGATCTAGGATTGACTCGCGCCTCTGGCCTCTGATGTGGCAACAGGCACCTAACAGTTAGGTCCAAATAGATCTTTGGTCCCCCTCGTTGACCAGATTCATCGCCTGCAAACCGTGGAAGAAATTCTTGGGCCAGTATTCTGTCTCCAGTAAGTCTTTCGGTATGTTACTTTCCCTAATAGTTGCACTTGGCGTTTAAGCCCCAAACTTCCACTGCAAGATTTCCTGATCAAACTGCCAACTTGTTCTCAACTCCAGAAAAATACTATTCGAAAGAGAGCCACCATAAAGACGCCACATGCATTAGCAATGAACATGTTTCCATCAATACCTGCTCATGCTAATAAGTTTATGTCATCTCACAAACACTATGTCTTGGGTGAAAAATCAACATTAAGTTGTAACCTTGAATATGGAGAATAGTGACAGAGTGACTCTTCCACTCTCACTACAATGCATTATTTAACAAATAAAACACGCTTGCTACATATTTTCTGCGAGCACAATGATGTCTGATCACATTCCTCCATTTTTGTATACAATTCATTACAATTACGTCGGTTTCTCCCACTGTTCAATAAAACACAAACATAAATATGAAACTGAGATTTGCCAGAGTGTAAAATCTAAACAATTTACTTCACTATACTTATTATGCAGTTAGCACAGTGTGATATTTTAATTAATCACTGACATTGTATGTTAAACAGTTAGCACACTGCAGCAAATCAACTCTCCCTACAAGGAACTTGATCCAGTAATATTAGCATGTTAAAAACAATGGCATTACTGCTACGTTACTTTATACGGGTGCGACACTATAGGATTACAAAAAATGCAAGTTGGAAATGCACGTAACACGCATCCGTGCAACTCTGCAGGAAGCGCAACCTCAAGAGCCTACCACTGCCTGGGGCAGCTGCCTGAGGGGTATATTCCTGTAGTGTATCATAACAGCTTCCATCTGGCGAACCTCGCCGCGCGGGATTAGCCAAGCGGTCTGAGGAGCTGCAGTTATGGACTGTGCGGCTGGTCCCGGCGGAGGTTCGAGTCCTCCCTCGGGCATGGGTGTGTGTGTTTGTTCTTAGGATAATTTAGGTTAAGTAGAGTGCAAGCTTAGGGACTGATGACCTTAGCAGTTAAGTCCCATAAGATTTCACACACATTTGAACATTTTTTTTTGGCGAACCTCAGCTTCTTGCAGGCAATACAAAAGCAAGATGTAAAACTCGCTGAAGTCTTCCTGCCGTGAGGGACTAGCCTTCCATGTCCTCCCTACTCTCTGTGGACCTATCAATAAAGACCAAGCATTTCACATTCTGGAGACAAGACCGGAAGTTATAAGCTCCAGAGTCGCTGCAACCAGATGAGCAAGTGAAATGACTTTACCGGCTATTTATCATCGTCCCACACATGAACGATAGCATTCGGGAGGTCATAGCTGGAAGACTCAGAGGGATAAAGTGCCACCACTGAAGAATATGGGCTAACACTCTCCAGTGATGGCGCTTTAACTCTGCGGTTCTGCCAGCAACGATATACTGATTGCTATCTTTCGTGAGTGGGACTACACTTAATAGCCAGTGAAGGAATCTCTCTCGCTCAGCAGGTGGCGCTGGGGCGCGTGACCTCCACAGTCTTATCTACAGTGTTTGCAATGCTTGGTGACTACCGGTATGTGCAAAAGAGATCGACCAGGGTGTGGACGGGATGTTCATCTTCTTTGGGAAGAAGTTACGTCTTGCCACTGTGATGCCTCCTACAAGCTGCGGTTCCCCAACTGGAAGCTGTTATGATACTTGTATGTCAGGCACAAAGGTATCGAGCGGCTGTGAACAGTTGTGCTTCCTTGTGCAGAGTGGCAGTGGTAGACTTTGTGGTGATGTTAGCTGCGCCTTCACATGGCATTTTTTTATAATTCTATTGTGTCTTAGTCATCTCAGGCAATCTTACAGTGACGTTGTCGTTCTTAACACTAAAATAATCGTGGCTCAAATTCCTCGTAACAGGAGTTTATTTGTTGCAGTGTGCTAGCTGTTTAACATAAGATATCATTGTATTTGTTAGAATATCACACTGTGCTAACTGTTTAGAAGGGACTTCCACGTAATTTGTTTAAATATTGCTTTGTGATAATTGCTCCGTCTTGTATTTATGATTGTATCTTCTTGAAAAATGAATTGTAAATAGCGATGGAGAGATGCAGTCATCCATTGGTGTGCTTGCAGAAGGTAGATAGCAGGAGTGTATTTGTTGTTAAACAATCCTTAGCGGAAATTTTTTAATGCAGGATATTGCTGTATTTTATTAAAATAATCTGCTGCAGTAATTGTTAAACGTCTAAACTAACGTATTTGCATAGATGTTAGAATGGAACTGTAGGTATATGGAGAGTATTGGTCAATTAGTTGTAAACAGCACTGGGAGGTGATTATATGATGGAGTGCTTATAGAAAATGTCATGACATCATTAATTTACAGCAATTCAGTATCGCCTCAGTCACATAATGTACAGTCAAAGTGTCTTGCTTCATGAATTATGTTAGTATTCACCATTATTTTGTGTAATATGCTGTGAGGTCATTATACTAACACAGCTGTGCTAGTGAAAAAATGTCTTACCTCATAAATTATGTTAATATTAACCGCTATTTTGCATGATATGCCTTGATGTGCTTGAATTGTGGTAATTAAGCCACGTCACAGTCACACACTGTACTGTAAAAGTGTCTTACCTCGTAAATTACGGTAATATCTAGTGCCATTTTTTAAGTAAAACAACTCTGCATTTGATGATCCTCTCACTGTGGTGCACAGACCTCGAATGATGAGGCTCACGAAATTGCTCTAGTTATAAAAGAGGGAGGTGGGAGCTTGATTCTTATTAGCCTTCAGAGAGAATGGGAGGGGAGAAGTTTCTTTCCCAATACCCACAATTGCCCCAGAGGCAAGGGGAGCACATGTCATGATGGGTGGCCTCTACACTTGCTGGCATTATTTTCCCGCAATTTATTAGTTGCATAATTGCCTAATATGAACGGGCAGAGGGTTGGTTCACCATGTGTGGGAGGGTTGGGAGTGGGGGTTCTTATTAACAAGCCCAATTGATTGGCAGTGTAAGCTGACACCGGATGTGACCTTGAGATAAAGTTCTTATATGGTGTTATACTCTCACTGACACCCTACTCCTGTGGCCAGCAAGATCCCCAGAGCAGTTCGTGATAGAACATGTATAAGACCAGCTCAGGAGCCAGAATCCAGTATATCAAGGGCCTGTTACAACAGTTGGGGGACAACTTATCTCAGGAGAGGATACAACGGCTTACTGACACCATTCCAAATGGAATCAGTGCACTCATCCAGGCCAGAAGGAATGCAACGTCATACTCATAAGTGGGCTCATACTGTGAAATTCTTTTTACATTTGACCCGATTTTGAAATCACTGAAATAACATCACACTTTCTCTGAGCCCCTAAAGTTTCATTTATCTTCCTCCCCCTCCCCCCTTTTGGTGCTTCACTGTTATTGTCAGGCTGTGTAGTCTATGATGAAAAAATAAATAAAAACATTTTATACTACGGTCTCAATATACTTGGTTTCTCAGAAATATATTTATTTATAAAAATATATTTATTAATTTTGGGAGGGCTCTCTTCAAACCCAAATAAATATTTGGAAATCCCTCTTTTTTTAATTAATAGTGAGAGTTCTCGTACAACGTTTCTCGAGGTAAAATCCAATACCTGTAGTTTGTACACACTAATTAAAGTAAGTTTCATTATATAATCGAATGATATTACCTATAGCACTAAAGCTGCTGATACACTTACTGTATCATGAATGGTAATTTGTTGCTCTCGAAAAATATTTATATTTAATATTCGTTAGAGTTAGGTTTGCTCATGATAAGTGTCCCATTTAAATATGGCAGGTTATTTAATTCGTAAACTACGTGATATTATTTACATGCAGTGCCCTGCAAACTGTGAGGCCGCGATAGTGCATTAGTGTATGGAAACGCGTGCCGAAGCAGAAGATGGTCGAATCATCCTATTTTTGTTCATTATTATTATGTATATCATCCATCTACACTGCTCTTCAAATGGTTTTTATTTTATTCATCACTCACAATGACCCTGTTTCGGAATACTGCCATCATCAGGTGCTCTGTAACTACATAAGTAATTGTTGGTCTTAATGAAATGGTCTGTAACTATGATCAGAAAAGTTATAATACATTTGTTTGGTGTTTTTACCTTTCAGGTAATATCGTTACTGCCATGTCCTGTTTTTTTTAGAAATATTAATTTCTCCTTAGATGTATCCTGGAGGCGTATATCTGACTTAGTCGGTTTTTATTGTGCTGTTTTTCTCTTGATGGTTTGTATGACAGTGGATCAGCGATACTACATATTTACATAGTTACCATTATAAGTAAGTGATGTGTGGAAATTCAGTTGTTTTTTATTTTTATAAGTTTCGTTCTAATCATGTTTTCCCTGGAATTTGTTTTAGTTTTGCTTGATATTTTTATCTTATATTTTTATTCTTTCACAATAACTTTGTTGTTGTCTATGATTTGTGATGTGTTCTTGGTGTTATGTATTTGTTGTATACTCTTCAAGGCGTTATCCCTGTAAATATGGATATGCATTATTAAATGCCTCTGACGTATTACTTTACCCAGTTTCTTGTTTTATAATGTGAATAAAGTTTCTACATATTTTATGTGCTTTATGTAGTTTGTTCATTCAGTAAATTTGTGGGGTTGCTTTATGCAGTTGAATATATCTCTAATTCCTTGAAAAACAAAGCAACCTAAAGCACAAAAAGTACATACGAAACTTTACTTGCATTATGAAGTAAAAAATTGTGAGGTGATAAATCAGAGACGCTAAGTAATACATATCAATAGTAACAGCGATAACAACATGAAGAGTACACAACAGAGACGTAACGACAAGAAAACATCACAAATCATGGACAGTAACAAAATTATCACAAAAAATATAAATATAACATAAATATCTCAAGTAAAACAAAAAACTTCCAGACAAAAACATAATTAGAACCAAACCTATAAAAGTAAATATTTCTGCATATCACTTACAGCGATAACTATGTAAACATGTAATATCACTGATCCATTGTCATTCAGGCGGTCCTGAGCTCATCGTGAGTGGTTTATAAAATAAAAACCATATGACGAGCAGTGTAGCTTGCTGATATTGATAATAATCAAGTCATTAGAAGACATTTTGCATTTTAGGCCCCAAAGAACAAAACTTTTGTTTAGTTTTGGTGATCGAGCTAGTGCATACACGTATAGAAGCAAACAGAGAATATTTGCAACGTTTGTTAGGGTTTTATGACTTGAATCTTTTCAAAAAATTTATTCCATCGAAAACTCAAAAACGAAAATTTTTCATACTTCTTTTCTTATTTTGGTTAAGGAATTTTCGCAAAAGGTTGGTAAAAGTTTTTCTCATACACTTGCTGGAGATGTACTTACGGATACCCTCAAGTCTCTTGATGCTTGTTGTTGTCATCATGAAAAGTCTAGACACATACACGAACAGTGCTCCAATAAGGGCCATCGGTACGACTAGAACGTAATTTACAACGAGTACCATGGCTATAATTCCACAGAGGACCAGGTAAATCTGCAACAGCAAAATAATTTTACATTCCTTTGGTTATATAGAGTGGAATTTCTCAATTAGCGTACAAGGTGGAAAATCATTGCATCTCATTTGTCATAAGACGTTTCCATGTAGCCAAAACTACAATCTTTACTTAGGCACAAGGCCAAAATTTACTTAAATTATCCGCTTTCTAACAAAAATCTGTGCGTTCATTTTTCATTATAGTAGTCTAATGAAACTCAACATTCGGAGGATATATTAGGTGACACTTTCGCAAATCGAAAACTTTATAGCTAGATAGCGAACTACGTGCTTGTTAGTCAACAGCAAGATATTTATTTCTAATAATAAAAATTCGTTGACATTAATATCCGAATTCATAACAGCAGATCAAAACTTGTGCAGTTACAAGGGAATTATATTTTCCAACAATGTTGATTTTCGTTAGAGCAGAATTGCGACGGGCGTTCAATAAATATTGCAACACATTTGTTTTTCTTTTTTGAAAGCAGGTTGGTTTCATTCAGGATTACAGTACACTATATAATTCCCCACTCTTTGGCTACAAAACCCTATTTTTCTACCTAATCTCTCTTCAATGCGACGGCCTTGGGCAACACTACTCGGAGGGACTCCATGCCGCGTACCGAGCACGGTGGCGCAGAGGTCAGCACACATGACTCACGTTTGAGAGGACGATGGGTCAAACCCGTGTCTTGCCATCCTGATTTAGGTGTTACGCGATTTGCCTAAATCGCGTAATGCAAAGCGGGAAGGGTTCCTTTCATTCTCCACCCTACCCTCACCCGAGTGTATGCTCCATCCCCAGTGACATGGCTGCCGACAGTGTGTTAAACATTAATCTCCTCTTCCTCTATGCCCTCATGTTACCACTTCACTGGTCGCCGTCGGACCCAACGTCTTGCTGCATTAATAATTTCCCCAACATCGACGTACCGCTTCCACTGGACTGCATCATTTATTGGCCCAAATAGATGGAAGTCTGAAGGGTGCGAGACCTGAGCTGTACAGTGGATGAGGAAGAACAGTCCAAAGAAGTTTTCTGAGCTCCTTTCGGGTTCGAAGACTTGTGTTATTTTTCTGAGCTCCTCTCCTGTGCGCAGACTTGTGTGAGGCATTGCGTTGTCTTGGAGAAAGAGAAGCTCATTTGTATTTTTCTAGAGACAAACACACTGAAGTCGTTTCCTTAATTTCCTGAAAATAGCACACTATACCGCAGAGTTCGTTGCAATTTGAAGCAGCACATCAAACGGAAAAACCTATTCAGATTCACAGAAGACAGTCGCCAAGACTTCACTGCCTGAAGGTGCGCTTTCGCTTTCAACTTTTCCTTTGGGGCAACGGCGGGGTAGCGCCGCTTCATGGATTGCCATATTGTTTCTGGTCTCAAGTGATGAACATATTTTTTATCACCAGTAGTAGGGAAATGGGGCTCTCAGTCCAATTTAAATATCAAATTAATATGCAAATTAATTAAATTTAACAGTTAATCAAATTCCACGCCCACCCCAATGCCCGACCAAGCCCACCCCTACCCCCAGGTGATGCACTTTTTTTCCAAACCTGCACGTGGGCCCCAGCCCCCTCCCCAACCCCTAACCTACCCTGTTAGTGGGAATTTCGAATTTTGCTGGGAATTTCTTTGTCCCAGGGCTATATTGGAATCGCACCCCACCCCCACCCAGGAATTGGTAGGAAATTGAAATTGGTAGTACCCTTTCCGGGATTGAACCATGGTCCTCCTGGATGGAAAGTCCAATTCCAGCCACCTAAAACAGCTATACCATCAGAGGCACTTCAACTTGAAGGGAAATTAAAAATTGCAGCGCCCTTTCCTGGACTCGAACAATGACTCTACTGGATGAAAAGCCCACGTGCACTCCCCAACACATGGAAACTGTCGAGAAGCAGGAGAGGAAGGTTAGGTTCGTGTACGATATTTATTTTGGTCAGGAAGATGAAGTACAGATAGGTTCTAATTGCGTAATTTATCTTAAAGATCTGGCCTAATTACACAACTATATGCATAGCGCTACACAAGTACGCATAAAATCGCAATAAACTCAAAAACTGACGATGCTATACAGGTGGTGTTATCCTGCTGGAAAAAAATTCGCAATACCACGTGAAACAAGTGACAGATACACTCAAACTCGACCCTTCACCTATAAGCTGTCATGAAAAAAGGTTGGGATGTAAGGTCCTGTCTTTATTCTTTTTGGCGGGAGATTTGTTTAGCTGACGTTGATGCTGGTATTGGACAGAGAGGAGTTTAAAAAGCATATTACCTGTGAGCACACAGTATCTATCATTCTTTGACGTCAGAGTTCACTGCAGACGCCTACTCACAAACCATCCTGCCGCCCAGGTAATTGAAGCCAATACACGATACTGCAACTGACGGAAAAAGATGCGTCACAATTTTAATTACACTTCGAAATTGGAGTGAAAAAACCAGCACTTTTAATCAATGGGTCATAATGCAGCACATGTACTGGGAAAAATCGTTGTCCGAAAAGAGGGTAAAGGGGGCGATAGTTGAACTTGCACCCTTCTCAATGTACAATCTTAAACTGCCGAAAATCGAGGCCCTCATATACCCCGTTTGTCACGCGTGCCCCTCCATCTCCCCCCCCCCCCCCCCCCCCGCCCTTCCACAATTCACCTATGGGGAGCACACAGTATTTTTCAAAATGCCAGCTGCACCACCGAATGGCTCGTGGCACATGCTGGCCACTGTTCCCACAAGACTTTCCGCCCTTTGCTGTTTTCTGGCACCCGTCTGTGACCGCTGGCCTTCCACCATCCGGCCGCCTTAAATCGACGCTCCTATGCCAACACAAAAGCGTGTATAGCCAACTAAACAATAAGAGATAAAGGAATAGCTAAGTCAAGTGCAATTTGTTTGTCTAAAATATAGCGAAAGAGCCCCCACACTTCGTCCCCACAGTGTAGTGTAACGACGTAAGTTTTTTATAACCGATTTTCGTTTGATGTATGACCATGTGCAGACTTCGTCACCTACGTCAGTTACAAGCCACTTCAACAATGATTTATATGCTTTTTATATTGTCATAGAATGGTTCTTGAACGAAACTGTAAAACATCAGTTGAGTCGTATGCAAAGAATTACATCACTTGGGCCAATTGGTTTTTGTAACTTTTTCGATTTAAATTTCGTTTGTTTCTCCTCAGAAATTATATTGACACACGTTACCTTGATCTAATCGATATCAGAATCACACATTAAATAAACTTTTGAGATTCAAAGTTTCGGTGAACGCTGTCAGAATCACTAATCTTGTCAAATATATTATTAATCCGTTCACATAATTCTTCATAAACAAATCTTCAGAACACGTGTTTCAATTTTAGTAGCATACACTATTTTACTAGCTTCCTACACATACAGATGTGAACTTGACCGTTGAGAGACAGTGACTGACTTTTCAATAAGATTAAGCTCTATATGTCGTCATTGTTGTACAAAAAGAGTATAAAAAATTCATTTTTAATTTCTTAGAAGCACGACGCAACAACTCGGTTCCAGGATCTTCTGTTGCTCCTTGGCTGTCGACCCGCGACGTATAGCAGCCAGCAATTTCCTCTCTGGTCGCGGCAACGAAGATGCTGTCTCCGTTCGTTGCGCCGCCCTCTCCGTACATGAAACACATAAAAAATACAAAACTTTTAGACAATTCACATCTATTACAAATAATAAGAAAAACACATAAACAAAACTAAATTAAACTTATAGTCACCTGCAAACTGGGCTGACATTGGTGGATGGGTGACGCTTAATTTCGTCCCACTACAACAGTCAGAGCGCATCCGCGTCTGGCGAACAACCCCAGTAGACACGCCCCTCCCCGTCGCACCTACAAGCCCAAAAAAATTCCGGACAATGATTCAGATGGCTTTTTCTAAAGTCGGCTGCTTGCGAAACAGGAAGCCTTCCACCTAAAGCGACTGCAAGCTCATACTTCAGACAGCAGTTTCGAAACGATCCTCAATGCCCCCAAAATCTTACAGTTTCCTTACGTTGTGACTGTCTTTCAATCACTAAATGTGTGTGTGTGTGTGTGTGTGTGTGTGTGTGTGTGTGTGTGTTCCTGTGTTATCAGAGCAGCAGAAACAATATCATTTACACTGTGCAATGTCCAGTTTTCTGTGAGAGCCTATGAATCAAACAGGGATCCTCTATTGCGACTGATAATCTGTGGGAGATGGTCCTCATACAGTACAGGCACTGAAACTTTACATTGCTTTGTGCAAGCAACGTCGATCACTGGATGCCTGCTCCAATGGATCAATATCTGTATATTTAATAGGATCGCCTCATATGCTCGATGCCAGCATGCAGATGGTAATTGTTTTCGATATATCAGAAGAGAGAGATGCTGTGAGAATCTAATGGATGAAGTTAGCGGAGCTTTTATAGTTCGCAATTTTTCTCTGTTGGATGGTACAGAATAACGATGATAGAGCCGGCCAAAGTGGCCGTGCGGTTCTAGGCGCTGCAGTCTGGAACCGCGAGACCGCTACGGTCGTAGGTTCGAATCTTGCCTCGGGCATGGATGTGTGTGATGTCCTTAGGTTAGTTAGGTTTAACTAGTTCTAAGTTCTAGGGGGCTAATGACCTCAGAAGTTGAGTCCCATAGTGTTCAGAGCCATTTGAACCATTTTTGAACGATGATAGAATATTTGCATGACAGATGTGAATGGACCCAGAGCAGCACGAATCTGCTTTGGACTGCAGTACCTGTACGATATTGACTCCTCCTAATTTTCCCAATTACAAACACCACTGTAACTGTTTGTACAATCTTTTATATTACTTCACAGTGCAGGAGAAGGCTTCGTTTGGCGCTGACTTTACACATCGTACATCGTTTGCGGAGCTACAACAACATGTTCCTATTTCCATTGAGTGGTGAAAACAAGGTCCTACAGCATTAGCTCAGCTGACTCTGTTTCTACACAGGTTGCAGAATGTGGTAGAGGTAGCTCTCTCTGACTTCTGCTCAGTTTCGACATAAATTGGGACCATCACATGAGCAAAGCTACATGGTTGGCGGGGCAGAGTGTGAGGACAAGTTACAAGATGCATAGGGACTATATAAAACCCTGTTAGAATTTTAACAGATATTTTCGAAAATGGTGATTCGTTTCAAGGTATGAGAGTGCCATGAATGTGATTCAGTAGTGGCTGTAATCATTAAAAGACCTCACTAGGATCCAATGCGTGGAAGTGATTGAATGGAAAGACTTGATCCCAAATCGCAGACAGCATTTTCACCAGAAAGAGTAATACTAGAGATCTGAAAAGCCACTGATCATTTCTTCAACCTCAATCAACACAATCATTCTCAATCAATCATCGCCTATAACCGAGTGGATACATCGCAGAACCCTTGAAGAGGCATTGAAACAGAAATCGTCAAAAATACTGGAGAAGTATCTAGTGGTGACATCTGAGGGTTGCAAATGCCTGTCTCCATGCCATGTTCCTTCACTGAATCACTTTCTAAAGTCAGTGATTTTATTACGAACGTACACCATCAGTGACGTGTGACAGCATTGTCGTTCTATTAGTACACACTCCTGCGATTACCACCTGTATTCAATGTCGAGGTATTTGTGTGGGAGAACCACTTCATTTGGTAGTAATGCCATACCTCGATTTATATGGTTTTTATAGTTTTTAACATGGATATTGTTAGTGATACTTGTGAGCCCCTGTAGAAACAAAACCACATGGTATTAGCATGGCCGTAGCGATCGTGTTTTTAACATCTGTCGAAGACAGTTAGGTTTCTGTTTCTAAGACCACTCTGAAGAAAAACTTTTGAGGTATGAATTAAGCAATGCCTTCAGTCACAGCTTTTTCGTGATTTATTAACTACACTATGCATTTCGGATCCTGTGGGTCCATCGTCAAGTGTCATTTGTCTCAATACATATTTTATTTCTTCTCTTAAAAGAGGTGAAATGCATATTCCTGTCACGAAAAGGTTTAATGTTAGGTTATGAATTTCGTAAGTCAAACGCAAAAACTATGTGCAAAATAGTGTAAAATGAACAGTGTAAACTTACCACATAATCCAAGGAAAGCATTTTTAACGTTTTAACACCGGCAAACATTCTTTCCTCCGTCGTTTTTCCGGTACTAAAACGTTAAAAATGCCTTCCTTGGATTATGTGGTAAGTTTACACTGTTCATTTTCCACTATTTTGCATATATTTTCCGCGTTCGACTTACGAAATTCATAAGCTAACATTAAACCTTTTCGTGACAGGAATATGCATTCATCTCATTAAGGAGAGGAAATAAAACATGTCTTAAGACAAATTACATCTGACGATAGACTCACAGGGTCCGAAATGCATCGTGTAGTTAATAAAACACGAAAACGTTCTGACTGAAGGCGTTGTTTAATTCATACCTCCAATGTTTTGAATACAGTCATGTTTTAAGCTGCAAAATATGGATTAAATTAAATTAAAACTTATGAGACATGTCCACCCATAGCTCATTTTGACTCAGTTGCCAGCATTCAGTTATTGGTGAAGTATTATACTTAGTAGTACTACTACTAGCAGTAGTAGGGGATGCGTGATAGATTCGCCTTGTTCAGCAGTCTTATAAAGTATGTGGATGTTCCGACATGTGCAAAGAAAATGACTACACTCCTGGAAATGGAAAAAAGAACACATTGACACCGGTGTGTCAGACCCACCATACTTGCTCCGGACACTGCGAGAGGGCTGTACAAGCAATGATCACACGCACGGCACAGCGGACACACCAGGAACCGCGGTGTTGGCCGTCGAATGGCGCTAGCTGCGCAGCATTTGTGCACCGCCGCCGTCAGTGTCAGCCAGTTTGCCGTGGCATACGGAGCTCCATCGCAGTCTTTAACACTGGTAGCATGCCGCGACAGCGTGGACGTGAACCGTATGTGCAGTTGACGGACTTTGAGCGAGGACGTATAGTGGGCATGTGGGAGGCCGGGTGGACGTACCGCCGAATTGCTCAACACGTGGGGCGTGAGGTCTCCACAGTACATCGATGTTGTCGCCAGTGGTCGGCGGAAGGTGCACGTGCCCGTCGACCTGGGACCGGACCGCAGCGACGCACGGATGCACGCCAAGACCGTAGGATCCTACGCAGTGCCGTAGGGGACCGCACCGCCACTTCCCAGCAGATTAGGGACACTGTTGCTCCTGGGGTATCGGCGAGGACCATTCGCAACCGTCTTCATGAGGTTGGGCTACGGTCCCGCACACCGTCAGGCCGTCTTCCGCTCACGCCCCAACATCGTGCAGCCCGCCTCCAGTGGTGTCGCGACAGGCGTGAATGGAGGGACGAATGGAGACGTGTCGTCTTCAGCGATGAGAGTCGCTTCTGCCTTGGTGCCAATGATGGTCGTATGCGTGTTTGGCGCCGTGCAGGTGAGCGCCACAATCAGGACTGCATACGACCGAGGCACACAGGGCCAACACCCGGCATCATGGTGTGGGGAGCGATCTCCTACACTGGCCGTACACCACTGGTGATCGTCGAGGGGACACTGAATAGTGCACGGTACATCCAAACCGTCATCGAACCCATCGTTCTACCATTCCTAGACCGGCAAGGGAACTTGCTGTTCCAACAGGACAATGCACGTCCACATGTATCCCGTGCCACCCAACGTGGTCTAGAAGGTGTAAGTCAACTACCCTGGCCAGCAAGATCTCCGGATCTGTCCCCCATTGAGCATGTTTGGGACTGGATGAAGCGTCGTCTCACGCGGTCTGCACGTCCAGCACGAACGTTGGTCCGACTGAGGCGCCAGGTGGAAATGGCATGGCAAGCCGTTCCACAGGACTACATCCAGCATCTCTACGATCGTCTCCATGGGAGAATAGCAGCCTGCATTGCTGCGAAAGGTGGATATACGCTGTACTAGTGCCGACATTGTGCATGCTCTGTTGCCTGTGTCTATGTGCCTGTGGTTCTGTCAGTGTGATCATGTGAGGTATCTGACCCCAGGAATGTGTCAATAAAGTTTCCCCTTCCTGGGGCAATGAATTCACGGTGTTCTTATTTCAATTTCCAGGAGTGTATGTCCTGCCGTAAGGGAAGGTATGGATTTGACACGGAAAACTGTGATTGCCGTAAAGGGAATTAAAGATATTTACACTGCTTATGAGGGAACAATACAGGATCCCTTTCGTATGATTGTTTCCTGGATATAGTCTTCCTCCAGTACAGACGACAAAAATTAGTGCAGATCTGCGTAAAGGACTCCGAGCACTGGCCTCCACCTCCAATGGAGCGATACGGTATATGCAATACGCTCAGTGACAACACGCAGACGGTAATTTTTTTTCGATATACCGGGAAAGAGAGAGACGCATTGAAGTCTTAAAGGAGGTACTATTACAAGGAGTGTTATAACTGGTTAACCCTCGCATGGCATCACCACTGGAAAAATATATTGTATGCCTGGGGTCTTTTTTGACCCCAAAGTGATTCAAGCAACTTTATAGCTATAAAATTTTAAACTTGTCCACAAAATTAATTTTAATTTATTGAGAAACATATGCATGATGTTGATATTTCAACTCCATTATTTCTTAATATAATTAAGTTACATATAAGTACTAATTATTTACTACATTTGTTTGAAATTTGAAAACATATTTAGTTTAGTTTAGTTAGTTCCAAAAATTATTTTATCACAAAATATTCATAACCCACACACTACATAACCATACTTTAAATTATTAATATTATTTGTAATATCATTTAAATGGAATTTTATTAGAAATACACTCCTCCTACTCGCTCTTCGTGTCATATGACGGACTATCATTACACAACACACTTATCCTAGCGTGTTGAAACTTCTTAATTAAATTTTTACTTAAACTGAAATGACCGAGAAAGTGAAACTTCTAAATATGATTTTACTTAAACTGTTGAATGCTTGGTCAATGTTCTTAAACTGCTGAGTGAAATTGAATGCAAGTAAACCTGCTTACACTGCTGAGTTAAATTGAACGCACTGTCTCTTCCCTTGTCTTTATCATTTGATATCTGACCTACAGAATCTGCCCTGACAAACAGAACTCAAACTTTTCCTACTCTTTAATTACCCACAATATTCAACCGTAACGCGATCTGACTGCTTTATAATTAACCTGACTTCAAATAATTAATACAAAAGAATGGCCCTGAATAAGAAGAAATCCTAACAATAAGTCACTTACCTCACAGAGAATCTTCATTACACGAACAACAGAAATGCCGCAAGCACCAATACTGCCACCTAAATAAAACATTCTAACTAATAAAGGCTCTAATTACTAATAGGCATATGGTTAGCAAAGGAAAGATTTTGTTGCAGAGCAAACACTGTATCTACCTTAACAATGTGACAACCACTTCAAAACTTATATTATCGACCGTAACATCCAGTTCCAAAAATTATATAATCGTCGACAAATTACATTTCCATGTAGGACACACGTACAGATCGTCCGCTCGCGCTAACACTTCAAACCTCTAATCTCCATCAACGCTGGCTATTCACTCCCTACTTCCACCACTGCTGGCGGTTCACCTCCAGCTGCGAGTCCGACCAGCCACAGAGTCTCTTACAGAGTGCGGACATCGCTGTCAGTATTATTAACGCACAGCGCTACAAAGCACTGCCAGCATATAGACGCATAAACAGGCTACTTATAGTGTTCTTTCCAGACGAACTTGTGACACCCACCATACTGTTGATTCACTTTCTTGTCCTTTGACAGGAATCACTCCATTTTCTTTTCAGGTTTGGAATTCCTGGTTATCGTGTTGTTTTCCCTTTAGAAGATCCTTGCACCCTGAAGATATTATTGCTGAACGAATGCTTTGTGTTCTGCACTGGGGAGACAGGATTCGTCGTTCAATGTGAGGTTTCACTAGTTCTTTTCATAGTTCTGAGAGGAATTCTCTTTTTGAATTTTTACTTCTCATATCACGTAAAAATTTACAATATAGAGCGTAAGCATTGAGAAAAGCTAAATCTAGTATATAAAAAATGCAACAAATGACCACCTTCTTGTTCCACATTTCACTGAATAATGTCTAGGCATCTTATCAATCGTATCTATTCCTGACTTTGTTGACTTGTAGATCATTATCATTTGAGTCTTTTTTTTCTGCTCATGCTCACTAAGATAAAATTTTGGAATAGAGTAGACAACAAAATGACTGATTTATTTTGTGTAGGAACACACGAAGCTAAAACAGTATTCTGTGCATATCCATAAAACTAAAAGAAAATGGACTGTGCCTGTTTTCTTGAAAGAGGACATTTATTATTATTATCATTATTGTGTTTTGCGTTTTTAATAGTTGCTTTATCGTGGGATTCGCATTGATGTTAAATACAAATGCCCAGTGCGCAGAAAGGCGTGATGGTCGACTTCCCTAAGAGGTTACAGCTGTTCCTTTAGACAAACAGGCCACAGTTGGGGGATAGCTATCATTTATCATGGTTTTGTTCTGAGGGATGGGGGAACTGCTCCCTATTGTATGTGTAGCTGAACACCCAACAGTGCCCGCATTGTACTGAAGACACTGCAGTGTGAGGCTGCAGCCGCTTTAGGCGGAAGGCTTCCTGTTTCGCAAGCAGCCGACTTTTGATAAAGCCATCTGGATCTTTCTCCGGTACTTCGTTGTTGTTACGGAGGGGTCCAGTATTTCCGAGAAATACGTTTAACAAATAGCTAGAAAGAGTTGCGTTCACGATAGATACAATTGTTCACCATTGCAGAATGGCAGGCTGCTGGAGGCGAGAGCGGCGCGTCTACTGGGGTGGTTGCCAGACACGGACGTGCTCTAACTATAGGGGCAAAGTGTGGGGGCGCTGTCGCTATATTTTAGACGAACAAATTGCACTTGACTCAGCCATCTTTTTATTTCCTATTGTTTAGTTGACAATACACGATTTTGTGTTGATGGTGGAGCGTCGCCTTTAGGCGGCTAGATGGTTGAAGACCAGTGGTCGTAGAGGGGTGGCAGAAAAACAGCAGAGGGTGGAAAGCTTTGTGCGGACAGCAGCCAGCGCGTACCGCGAGGCGTTCGGCGGAGCAGCTGGTGGTTAGGAAAAGCCTGACGGCATGACGGACGGGGTGTAAGAGGGCCTCGATTTTCAGCAGTTTGTGGTTGTACGTCGAGGAGAACGCACGTTCAACTACCGCCAACTTTGCAGTCTTTTAGGACAACGATTTTCTCCAGTACATGTGCTACATTATGACCCGTTCATTACGAGTGCTGGTTTTCTCACGGCAATTTCAAAGTGTAATTAGAACTGTGACGCATTTTTCCATGAGTTACGGTATCATGTATTGGTTTCGGTTAGCTTGGCTGCAGGGTGGTTTGTGAGTAGGCGTCTGTAGCGAACTCTGACGTCAAACAACAGTAGATACTGTGTAGTCATAGGTAATGCACTTTTTAAACTGCTCTCTGTCCAACACCAGCATCTCATCAGTTGACCAGCATCTCCCACTAAAAAGAATAAATATAGTACGTTACATCCCAGGCCTTTTTCCTACCAGCTTGTAGGTGAAGGGTACAGTTTGAGTGTGTCTGCTGCTAGTTTCGAGTGGCATTGCGAATTTTTTTCCAGCAGGATGACTCCAGTTGTATGGAATCGTCAGTTTTTGAGTTGGATTGCGATTTTATGCGTCTTTGTGTAGCGCTATGCATATAGTTGTGAAATTAGGCCCAATCTTTACGTTTAAATTGGAAATTTGTGGCAAATTCCTGTGAGGCCAAACTACTGAGGTCATTCGTCCCTAGGCTTACACACTATTTAATCTAACTTAAAACTAACTTACACTAAAGACAACATACGAACCTATGCCTATGGGCGGACTCCAACCTCCGATGGGCGCGGCCGCATGAACTGTGGGACTGGTCCTCAGACCATGCGGCTACCCCTTGCGCGGTTTTATGTTTAATTACGTAATTACGACCTGTCTTTACTTCATTTTCCTGATGAAAATAAATAAAGTACGTTAACTTAACCTTCCTCTCCTGCATCTGAACAGTTTCCATGTGTTGGTGGGTGCACTTGGACTTTCTATCCAGGAGGACCAGGTTTCGAGACCCGGAAAGGGAACTTCCAATGTTAATTTCCTGTCAATTCCTGGGTGAGGGCTGGGGTGGAATGCCAGCACAGCCATAGGGCAAAAAAATTCCCGACAAAATTCGAAATTCCTGCTAATAGGACTGAAGACCACCACAACAACAACAACAGGTCGAACGAGTATTTTGTAAGCCACCTCCTTTGTTGAAGGACTACATTTTCTAAGGACTCTCGCAATGAATCTCAACCTGATACCCGCCTTACTAACAATTAATTTTATATGATCATTCCATTTCAAATCGTTCCGCACGCATACTCCCAGATATTTTACAGAAGTAACTGCTACCAGTGTTTGTTCCAGTAGGTAAAAAGACGAGGGCTAGTAGAAATCCTTGGGTAACAGAAGAAATATTGAATTTAACTGATGAAGGGAGAAAATATAAAAATGCAGCAAATGAAGCAGGCAATAAGGAATACAAAATCTCAAAAATGAGATCGACAGGAAGTGAAAAATGGCTAAGCAGGCATGGCTAGAGGACAAATGTAAGGATGTAGAGGTTTATCTCACTAGGGGTAAGATCGATACTGCCTACAGGAAAATTAAAGAGACCTTTGGAGAAAGGGGAACCACTTGTATGAATATCAAGAGCTCAGATGGAAACCCAGTTCTAAGCAAAGAAGGGAAAGCTGAAAGGTGGAAGGAGTATGTAGAGGGTCTATACAAGGGCGATGTACTTGAGGACAATATTATGGAAATGGAAGAGGATGTAGATGAAGATGAAATGGGAGATACGATACTGCGTGAAGAGTTTGACAGAGCACTGAAAGACCTGAGTCGAAACAAGGCCCCGGGAGTAGACAACATTCCATTAGAACTACTGACGGCCTTGGGAGAGCCAGTCCTGACAAAACTCTACCATCTGGTGAGCAAGATGTACGAGACAGTTGAAATACTCTCAGACTTCAAGAAGAATATAATAATTTCAATCCCAAAGAAAGCAGGTGTTGACAGATGAGAAAATTACCGAACTATCAGTTTAATAAGTCACAGCTGCAAAATACTAACACGAATTCTTTACAGACGAATGGAAAAACTGGCAGATGCCGACCTCGGGGAAGATCAGTTTGGACTCCGTAGAAATGTTGGAACACGTGAGGCAATACTGACCTTACGACTTATTTTAGAAGAAAGATTAAGGAAAGGCAAACCTACGTTTCTAGCATTTGTAGACTTAGAGAAAGCTTTTGACAATGTTGACTGGAATATTCTCTTTCAAATTCTAAAGGTGGCAGGGGTAAAATACAGGGAGCGAAAGGCTATTTACAATTCGTACAGAAACCAGATGGCAGTAATAAGAGTCGAGGGGCATGAAAGAGAAGCAGTGGTTGGGAAGGGTGTGAGACATGGTTGTAGCCTGTCCCCGATGTTATTCAATCTGTATATTGAGCAAGCAGTAAAAGAAACAAAAGAAAAATTTGGAGTAGGTATTAAAATCCATGGACAAGAAATAAAAACTTTGAGGTTCGCCGATGACATTGTAATTCTGTCAAAGACAGCAAAGGAGTTGGAAGAGCAGTTGAACGGAATGGACAGTTTTTTGAAAGGAGGATATAAGATGAACATCAACAAAAGCAAAACGAGGATAATGGAATGTAGTCGAATTAAGTCGGGTGATGGTGAGGGAATTGGATTAGGAAATGAAACACTTAAAGTAGTAAAGGAGTTTCGCTATTTGGGGAGCAAAATAACTGATGATGGTCGAAGTAGAGAGGATATAAAATGTAGATGGCAATGGCAAGGAAAGCCTTTCTGAAGAAGAGAAATTTGTTAACATCGAGTATAGATCAAAGTGTCAGGAAGTCATTTCTGAAAGTATTTGTATGGAGTGTAGCCATGTACAGAAGTGAAACATGGACGATAAATAGTTTAGACAAGAAGAGAATAGAAGCATTCGAAATGTGGTGCTACAGAAGAATGCTGAAGATTATATGGGTAGATCACATAACTAATGAGGAGGTACTGAATAGGATTGGAGAGTAGAGGAGTTTATGGCACAACTTGAAGAGGGGATCGGTTGGTAGGACATGTTCTGAGGCAGCAAGGGATCACCAATTTAGTATTGGAGGGCAGCGTGGAGGCTAAAAATCGTAGAGGGAGACCGAGAGATGAATACACTAAGCAGATTCAGAAGGATGTAGGCTGCAGTACGTACTGGGAGATGAAGAAGCTTGCACAGGATAGAATAGCATGGAGAGCTGCATCAAACCAGTCTCAGGACTGAAGACCATAACAACAACAACAACAAACAGGGTAGGTTAGAGTAGGGGGAGAGGGGAGCGGGTGGGGAGCTGGGGCGCACGTGCAGGCTCGAAAAAAACACGTGATGTCATCTGGGGGTGGGGGTGGGCGTGGTCAGGGGCGGGGATGGGTGTGGTTGGGGGCAGGGCAGGGTGTGGCGGTTGACCGATTGATCAGTTTAATTTAGTTGCATTTCAATTTGATATCAAAATTGGAGTGTTAAGGGCATCTCCCTACTACTATCACCTGTGACCGATTTTCGACAAAAAATTTTCACCATCAGACTTGTAACAAGCAATGAATTCCGTGCAGATGGTTCTCTGTTGCTGTCTATGGACTTCTGTTAGGCAGCGAGAAATTCAAAATGCACACACTTTTGTGTACCTCAACTGGCGGACGAGTGTGTCAGCACTGCCAACAGAGACGTGCAGTGGAGGAGCGAGGTGTCTGATTGTGATTCGTTGATCACCTCAATTGAGAATGTCCGCACGTTCCAACTTCATATGAGTCACAGCTGCGTGCGACCGGCTTGCACGCGAGAGTGGACAGGTTTGTAGGTCTTTGTTGCGACGATGACAGATGCTTCGAGCAACAACTCATCGTGATTTTGTTCATTGCCAAGTCTCTGTAGACATTCTGCAAGCACCTACAAATATCTGCGATGCTCTTGTTTTCCGCCAAAATCTCGATGACAGTCTGCTTGGAACACAATTCTGCTACAGACGTCGTTTTGCAAGCTAGGTGGTAACAGCGGTTACCGTAAGATCACCCAAGTAAAGCCCTGTGTGGGTTGGCTAGCACTTGGATGGGTGACCGTCCGATTCTACTGAGCGCTGTTGGCAAATGAAATGCACTCAGTCACTGTGAAGCCAACTGAGGAAGTTATTGATAGAGAAGTAGTGCCTCCGGTAATGAATACTGACAATGGCTGGGAGAATGGTGTAGTGACCACATGCCCTCCATATCCGCATCCAGTGATGTCTACCGGTTGAGGATGACACGGCGGTCGGTCGGTACCGTTGGACCTTCTGAGGCTTGTACAGACAGAGTTGTAACGGTACCACGAATCGGAACATTATGAAACCATAGGGACTGCAACACCAACACTCCACGATGTCCTACAACAAATTCCGCATTCTTCAACCTAAATTGGCTGTGAAAAAATTAAGTGTTTCATTACTTATTGAATGCCCGTCGTATTATCCCTGCTAAAACTACATAGATCAAAACCGGTCTCTGTTTGACAACAGTTAAAATTTATATTTTGGATTAAGCAGCTCTCAGCTCTTGATGCTTCGTACCAGCACTCCAAAAGATCCACTATGAGTTTTGAGGAAATTCTTACTTTACCTCATACCAAAATCCATATTTAGAAATGTACAGTACGTAACAGCCTATTGGACTACTATTTATGAATTGTTGTATATTTATCTAAGGCACGACAGAAAGTGAACCAGAATGGCCCCTCCATTGCAAAATGGTTCAAATGGATCTGAGCACTATGTGACTTAACTTCTGAGGTCATCAGACGCCTAGAACTTAGAACTACTTAAACCTAACTAACCTAAGGATATCACACACATCCATGCCCGAGGCCGGATTCGAACCTGCGACCGTCGCGCGGTTCCAGACTGTAGCGTCCAGAACCGCTCAGCCACCCCGGCCGGCCCTCCATTGCACAAGTTCACACTAGTCTTAGTTGGCTGATGCAGAGGACGTTTTAGAAGGGGTAATGAGGCATACCTGAATCATACTAATTTTAAACTGTGGCAGCATTTCGTCGATGGATCCCATATCCTTAGAAAATCTATTGAGTATTCTGCCAGAGGGGTTCGTGTCGAAGAAACGCATAGGGGCCCTCAGTATGCAGTTGAACATGGCGTTGTGCAGGTTTCGCGACGCCCTCATGCACATGTTGAAGAAGGCCACGGACCGGACCTGTGAAAGCAGGATGCAGATCAGCACGAGGCCGCCGTACAGCTCCAGGAAGAACTCGCTGGGGGGCAGCGACGCCAGCTCCACAGACAGCGTGTGGTTGCCGCCGCCGGCCTGTTCCAGCTGCAGCTGCAGGGACGTCCTCAGCACCTCCGTACTAGACCTGCGAACAATGTCGATAGTATAATACGCTGTGGCAGACCGACTACAAGATAATGAGACGAAAGATGGACGCTCATGTTGAGTGTTAGGACACCCATTTATGGCTGCATGGGGTATCTCCAGTCACAGATTCAACATCAAGAACAATCAAGAAGTTTTTATTCCCAGATTTCTGTGTCTAAAACTTGAAAGCGAGAGAGTGGTAATTGGCTTCCGATACTACGACAATAGCTCATTTGTAAACTAAAAAGAAAGTCTTGTGGCTGCACGACCTGGTACAGATCTTTCAATTGGACGCCATTTCGGCGACTTGCGCATACTTGAAACCAACGGGTGGTCACCCATCCAAGTAGTGGCCAAGCTGAACGTTGCATCGAGTATGAACTGATGTTACCAACGTGGCAAGCCGTTGGCGATTTGAAATGAGACTATCGTCACGCTCCATATGCACCGTTTCTTATTCGTAGCTCTGGAAACGTCAAGCAAAAGATAACATTGTTAAGACAGCTCCATTACTGAATAGCTATTGGAAAAAATATAATCAGTAGTCGTACTCACTCCCAAAGATCTGACGAATAGGTAAGGTGCACAATGTCGTTTTACCTATTGAACCACTGACAGCTTTTCGCGGACTGTGTTCACGGTTCTGGATTTCAGCAGACGGAAATTGTCTGAACCTTACATTCGTCAGGTACGTTTTCGAACTACAGAGAGACATTGGGCGTCCGGGGGCCTTTGGCTACGTGTGTGTCAGTCAGTTCTCGAAAGGAAATCATCAGGAAACAACCAATACATGGTAATCCTTGAAACATGCATATTCTGACACATGATATTTACTGCAGTCCACATTTTTTGACTACAGATTTTTAGTAAATTAACAATCAAAGTGATGATTTACCGAACAGAAGGACTTGCACCAAGCGGCCGAACTGCGCCAGATGGGGTCTCCCGGCAGTGAAACCGTACGATATTTTTCATTTCATTACCGAAATTTGAGTGTCAGCACTAAAACTAGTAAATTACTCTACTTCTGTAGCGAAATAAAGAGCTGAGATATACTTGTGCAATTACTGAACTAACTTTACTAAGAGGATTTCAAACGCACGTAAAATATGAAATGAAGAATACAACTGATAGGAAGCATTAAACGGGACTGATTAGAATTTAAGAAGAAGAGAACATCCGATCAATCGCTGGTTGGTGGCAACAAGACGTTCGACATAAGGAGGACCGGTACGAAAAGTTAAGTTCAATGAATAATTTGTAGAAGGTAGATTGCTTGAGAGTGCCACACACATTCGATTCGGATCTTCGTCGTTAATTTTACAGCCCTTTTCTTCACTATTGGTGCAGAAATGAATCTTGACAAAATTAATTGTTCCCATTTATTCACTAGCGTATACAGCGAGAACCAGGAAAACATTAATACCTCTCGAGGCTTATGATGTCTGCACGTCGTAGTACTGAAACCCATAACGTTTTCCCGATATTCATCCAACAAAACGGTGGTTTTTCAAATTACTGCTTTCATGGCACTTTCAACAAAGAGGGAATGTTTACATCTCTGTCTGTCTCTGTCCACTTCTTATTGCAATGCAGTTTTTCGGCACAACGTGCCACTTTTCCTCAGGTGCGGCTGCGTATAAAGGGCGTGACCTTCAGTAGTCTCTGTAGTGTGTGGCTGCGCAAATTTTTCCAAGGCCACACTGTGTTGGTACAACAGGTTCACATAAGAACTGGGTATAAAAGGACTGAAAAAATAAATTTCAACCAAGGATGATATAACAGCAAATGAGCATCTATGAGGAACGGTTGCAGGTGACGCATTGCGAAAGCAATTTCCTCCGCTACCAACGTACAAGTGCCACGCTGCCAGCAGACTTCACTCACACAATTCATCTCAGGTAGCCACTATTCAGACATCGGGTACAACTCAATACAGAGATATAACATACGTATGTGTGGGTCTGATTAACCGGTCAATCTCATAAAACACTGGCGACATTATCATAACCTGAACGGTTGGCTACAAATTGGGTCTAATGTGATTATCGAGTAGTTTGTTTTCGCCACAAAGACAAAAAGCAGTCACAGATACCTCATATGAAGATGTGCTGAAACTGCGCCGGTTTCTCTAATGCAATATTTGCAGCCGTATGCGGCACACAACAGGGCTTCAACTCATTCCACAACGCTGGTCTGCCAACAATGTTACAGTGCAGAAAACAATGAAGGAAAAGGAAGAAAAAGAGTGTTTAACCTCGAGTTGACGTCAGGGTGATTAGAGACGGTCTACAAGCTTGGATTAGAGAAGGATGGAAAATTGTCGGTGTCTCTTCCAAGGGACCTTTGCCGTTAAGTCGTATATAGAAACCAGGGTAGTGTTTATCTTGTTAGCCACATGGGGATTTGAACTGTCATGTCCCCCTATGAGAGTCCACTGAACTAAATGCTGCATCACCTCACTACGCCAGAAAATAATGATAGAGATACTCATACATATGCCTATATGATGTGTAAAAATTAGAAAGTAAATACATTACTACATGTTTAATGTATGCAAGACTACAAAAGTTCTAGAAATGTTTCTATAGCTGCTGGCAAATGATTTTTATTTCCATTTTTCAATGTTTTTAGTACCATTGTATCGAGTAATTTGGAATTGACGTGGAAAGTTGACATGAAAATGTTCTAAATCTGAAGTAAGGAACGCACATCAAATGTGTTGTCAAATAACAATACACATCTAAGTTATTTCATTACTTGAAAGATGAAAAGCCCTAAGGGCGTGCTTCGCTTTTATTTCTGTTACTGTTTTGAAGTTTAATGAAATAGATTGATAGTGCTGTGTGACTCAGCATCCGTTTCTACTGGGTAATCGGAGGTGATGAGTCTTTTTCCTTCTGTTGACTGTGCGGGGGCTGGTGGTCTCTTTTACTCACAGAGCAAGGCTTGCGCACAGGGGCAAGGCGACGGGGAGTCGCCAAGTGACCAGGGGTGTCCTGCTGTTAGTGCAGGACGGTGTGTTGTGTGCACTACCAGCTAGAGTGCTTTTTCCAATTTTCAGGGCCTCCCGCATGATGGGCTGCCGCCTTCAGAATTGTTCCGTGTACAGTTTGTAGTGGCCAACGCAGCTGGTTTTTTATTTTTTTTATTTTTTAGGCGTTTTGGTTCACACGCAAATTGATTTCCCAAGTATGCTGAAAATCTGACGTACTCCAGCTGGAGTGTTTTTTTGGAAGATAGTGGCAGGATACCAATCTAGAAGAGAGAGTGTTCGGTTATGGCATGGTGGACACATCCCAGAGTTTTCCCGGAAGTGGAGGTCGAGACAGAGTCCAGTGTTCGAATCTGAGGATTGAAGTTTTTGGTAGTGCTGAGCACCGTGTTTGCCCACTATCGGAGGTGTTTATGGTGAGCATTTTTGCAGCTCCAGCACACAGGGAAGTTTCTGTGTTGCCTTACAACCTCAGCGATGTGTCTTTCGACTTGCAGCAGCATTTGTTCGCTTGATGCATGTGTAGAGGACAAGGGGTTATTTTTATGAAATGTGGTGCGAAATTGTGATTTAGTGTGTTTCAGTTCGCGATGTGCCAGCCTCACGGCAGACGGCGGACGAAGGCTGGCCGGCGCGTTATGCAGGTGACACAGTTTTGCAACGAGCGTCGGTATGTGTGTATGTGTGCGGCAGCCAACAACAGCCAGAACGCAGCATTAGCAGAATTACACAGGCGAGGGCCGCGTGTGGCGCGGTTGCGTTAGCCAACTCATCGAGAACGTTCTAATAAACACGGCGCCGCGTAACCGGCGGATTCGGCAGCGGTCTGCACTATTTAAGGGCATCAGAGGCGGGCGTCGGCATCGGTGCGACCGATTGGGCGTTCGGTCGCTGTCACGTCATCATCACCAGTGACACTGACCGCGAGCACTGGCCGGCAGAGGGCATTGCCCGCTACTGCACTGGCGACTCCCGGCGTAGTCACAAGCCGCAGCAGCTGCAGGAGGCGAACTGGGCCGGGCCCCATGCTGCTAACCTCCTATTGCCTGCGCAGCAGCTGACCGAGCATGGTGTCGCGTTCCCCGGGCTGCACGCATCAGCACATCTCCACCATGACATGAGGGGTGGGGCTGAGCTACTGGAAAATGTATTGGTAGAACCAACAATAAAGAGGAAGATTGCTAAAAACAGCCACCTTCTTCTACCCATTCATGCCCTACAACCCCAACCACACCACCCGCTCTGGTCATCCTATTACACATGAGACAAAGCATTACAGTTTAGCCATTCACAATCACTGTGATGTAGAACATAGTCAGATAGCGTTAATGTTTATACACACAGGAGGTGTCGCATTGATAATTCCAATCCTCCATGCCAATATTGTCAACCAACCATTATTATTGATGTAATTGTCATTTATATGTGTTTTATTGGATCTCTGTTTGTTTTGCAGCATTACGTTGGACCATCATACTTCATACGAAAATCTACTGCAATAAATTAATTGTTTCAATGAATAATCTTTTCCATTTCAGTAGAGACGATACCTTGTCCATTTAATAGTTGTAATCCTGTTTGCAACGTATTTCATATAGTTTATTGGTTTGTCACAAGTTACTATCTTGGGCTTCACTACTAAGGCTGCATAGTATTAATGTCCGTTTAAATATTTCAAAATGATGGAGAACAGCAATCAGTCTTCTTTTCCTTTCAGTTTTTATTAAACCAAATCTAGATTGCGGCTAGTGCCTAGCCATTATCAATACACTATTTCATACTTTCAATACATGTCCTTGTACGTCAGACCCCTGTTGTTCTGGCTTCTGTCACAGTTCATTGCACACAGATATTAGTACTGTGTCTTAAAGGTGGTTCTGTGTCAGGAGTCATTCCGTGCAGAATTTAATCACAGGTAATTTCCACATCAACATACCACCAGGGCATCTTGTAAGCTAGCAACTGTTTTTTCGATCTCTTTTAATTGAAGTGCTGTGCTACACTGGTGACCACAAGCTGTTTAATAGGTCATATTTATTCTGAATTTCCTGAAAAAAAAAGGAAGAAGTAATATTCTGCCTTAACGTCCAGTCGACACCAGTTCATTAGAAATGGAACATAAGCTCCGATTAGTCAACGACGAGGAAGGAAATTGGCGCTGAATTTTTCACAGGATATAACGCATTATTTTACGTAAACGTTGGTAAATCTAAATCTGGAAAAACGACATGGGTGTTCGACCTCAAACCTTTTCAAAGTGAGTCCAATATCAAAATAGTGCATGAATTTTTGTACGGTATGTTGACAATTACTTGCTGAAAAGTAGCGTTGAGTGCTCCCTTACCAGTAGGTTACGACGTAATCGGAGGCGCTGGTGATGACCTGCGATATGAGCAGCAGGGCGGCCATAGAGAGCACCAGCCCCACGCCCCCGGCCGCCCCGTAGTACTGCCAGACGGTCGACCACGTGATCTCCGTGTCCAGCACCTTTTCGCTGTTGTCCTGCTCCGCCGGATCTCTACGTAGCTTTCCAGTCTCGTCCATAATTACGTTCTGAAAACAATGAAAATTGTAAGAAATTTAAGGAACGTAGCTAATGTTGCCTGCGTATGCTACAAAAGGTATACAGTTTTATGAACACAAGCCCAGTTCTGTAGTTTGCACAATGATGATTACATTGAATTATCTTGCATCTCAAGTTCTGAAAATTTTACAAAAATAAATGTGATTAGTAAAATTACATCACAAATTTTGTCGATTACATATTGGGCACTGCTGTATGATGGAATTACGTAAAAGATTGAAAATCAAAATACAGTGATTATGTCAATACATATGATGTATGAGAAAGCTGGAAGCATACAGTGCATTGAATGTGTAAAGTGTCCACAAAACAGCAGATATATTACATACCAATTAAAGACCAGTCGGGGGCTAGTAATGTATCTAACGAGATTTGAAGCTTAGCAGGAATGTACTGCTCGCCTATACAATACTAGATTTTTCACAGTGAATATTTCCAGACACAACAAATTGGCATACTGATAATTTTTCATTTCACACATTATACCTTGTCATGGTTTTGAGTGAATCCCCAAGCCGGACTTGACTCTAAAAGCGTGTTGTACGAATTAACTGCGCTTTCAATTTTAAAAAATTATGCAGAATTCTATTCAAAGAATTCGGTATGCTAAGCAAATACTTCTCAGCATATTTACTTATAAATGAAGTTTTTAATAAATATTACGTAACTTTCCTTATTTCAGAAGATCAGTAACAGGAATAAGAATCATACTCAAAAAGGCGCCTACTTGGACTATAAAGCTGCCAATTGTTTTGGTATATACAATTTTACATTTGCCACCAACCATGAAAAGTATACCTGCTAATAATGTTAAGTTTTAGGGAACATTGAAGAAATAATTGGTGGCTGTGTTTTCCTAGCAAATTTATCTTGCGAGTATCTTCATAGGAAATGAGCTTCACGTAACAAACTACGCCTGCTCGTCTAAGTGCAGTACTGCGATGTATTGGAAACACTTAGAACACGGAACAGGTCTACTAAATACGCTGCCTTGTTTACACTTGTCCGTCCTCTTTTGGAGTATTACTGTGCGGGGTGTGTAGTGTCCTGCAGTCGGCAGGACAGAACTAACGAACAAGTCTGAACACGCTATATTTAACTGAAACGCCTTCTCGGTGTGCACTAATTTCCAAACGCAAGAACTACAAGAAACACGACAACTCTTGTGATGGCAAAAGGCAGAGAAGAGTACAATGCAATGAAAATAAATAATTACCAAAATACTACG
Organism: Schistocerca piceifrons; assembly: GCF_021461385.2. NCBI lineage: Eukaryota > Metazoa > Arthropoda > Insecta > Orthoptera > Acrididae > Schistocerca > Schistocerca piceifrons. The sequence continues at coordinate 442,340,537 of NC_060139.1, read as the reverse complement.
CTACACAATTATGAGTGGCGTTGCGTCCAGCAAGATACAACTTTCTACTGAAGGCTACGACGGGTCTACTAGGCTAAAGCTGGCGCGGTTATTGGCTGGAGTTGTCCTAGCTGTAGGTACTCACTGCCGGTCTCACTCTGTTGGCGTGCTTATAACACCGATTCGGCGGAGTGCTACACGTAGCCAAATTAGTTCCAATTGTTGAGAGTCTGTCACATGGCTTCTCACGAAGTAGTGCCGTGTTTATGCGGAAGGTTTGTTCATGTTTACATCCACTGGCGATGTTTCGATCGGAGCGCTTGAAAATGGGTCGGCAGGCCACCTCGGTTGTCTGTTGTGCGGGCCCCCTAACTGATAAGGGGCCACTACGACAGGGTAGGACCACATCAGGTAGGACTGACAGAAGACACCGAAAAAGTTCGAAGGGCAGTTCGTTTTGTATTATCTCGAAATAGGGAAGAGATTGCCACAGATGATATGCGAGTTGGGGTGGCAATCTATAAAACCATGACGTTTTTTTTCCTTGTGGCGGGATCTTTTCCAGAAATTTAAATCATCTACTTTTTGCTCCGAATACGAAAATATTTTGCTGGCGCCAACCTGTACAGGGAGAAGTGTTCATCATAATGAAATAAGAAAACCAGAGCTCGTAAAGAAAGATTGAAGTGTTTGTTTTTATCGAAAGCAGTTTGAGAGTGGAATGGTAGAAAAATACCTTGAAGGTGGTTTGACGAACCCCCTACCAGGTACACAATTGTGAGCCGCAGCGCTGAAGCAGACATAGGTGGATTTTATAAACTTTTCTTTTCATTAATCTTGGCTGTTAATGTCTGGGCATTGTTTCGTTTCACTTTCCTATGTTTACATTTAGATGTTGTAGTGGCCACCACAGCCGATATAAATACAGTGGAGGCCCACTGGAATAACCCCGAGGACACTGTACCCCACAAAGGGACGCTTACCCTCTCTTTTTCAAACGATTTCAGGTGCCTTAAAATCGATTTTTGCGGTTTTTTCAATTGTTAATTGCCACCTAACATGCTGTATCTAATTAGTTAGCCAGTTAGAGACCTGAAAGTCAGTAAATATATGTCACATGATTATCAAACATCAGATATTTAGAACCTACCACGTTTTCCCTAAATCGCCTCAGGCAAAAGTCGGGATGGTTTCTTTAAGAGGGTACTGCTGCTTTCCTTCCCCATCCTTCCCTAATCCGAGTTTGTACTCCGTCTCTACTGACCTCGTTGGCGACGAGATGTTAAACACTAATCTCCTCCTCCTACAACCAACCATCACAATGTTTCTGAAATTATTAAATTGTAAAGGAAACGTATTCAAATTGTCCGATTTGGTATACAAATGTGAATATTTCGCATACTTGAAATGAAAATCGAATGTAATATTATCAGTTCTCAAGTTAATACTTCATTCTGTAAATGATTTTCATGTCGAGTTTTCAGTACATCAATATTTCCTAGCCAAGAGCCTGTGGAACGAAACATTTTATAATATATCATGAAAAATCACTGTGAGAAAGTGACAGCGTTTGGGAAAGTTTCTTCTGTCTGTTATACCACGACTAGGCAAATTGTGCAACATTTATCTAAGCCGTACACGACAGTCATACTGCACTTTTAATGAACGGGTCAGTCTCGTGTTCATAGACGGAAAAGCTCTTTGTGGGATAGACTCTTGAACTTTAAACCTTTTACATATTTTTTGTTACTTTTTAAAAGAGGTGGGATATGATACTGGCGATCTCGTTTTCTGTTTCAATCATTGTTAAACACGCCCGCGAAAAGCGGTGGGAGGAATTTAATGAGTACTCACCACTTCAGTCAACTGGGAAATTTGCCTCTCGAGGACGTGCACGTTACTCTTTTGTGATCCAACACGCTTCGATCGTCTTAGCTTGTTGTGCTCATCCTGTTACAAACAAAAATATTTGTGGCAAAAGTAATTGGGGCTGCAACTAAAGTCAACAGTTTTTTGACTGAAGCCTAAGAATACCTGAAGCGAATTTCTTCCGCTTTTCGTTCGTGAGATGCCAAATTCGTTCAACTCTGCTCTCTCTTCTTCACTAGATATCAGTTTGGAAAAGCTAACGCCGCTTTGGAGAATCTCCTGGAAAGTTCCTTTATGTTCTATCTTTCCCTGAAACAAAATGCTCATTAGCGACGAATATCAACTAAGGAATCGTATTACTTTATACGTTGCAGATGCAATCAACACACCTTGTTCAGTACCACTATATTATCGGCGCCATGGAGATATTGGAGTTGATGAGTGACCAAAATTCTTGTCTTGCCACTCAGATATGAGTTGATGCATTCATCAAACAGATGTCTCCCGACGTGTGTGTCAACAGCGGACAAGGGGTCATCCAGCAGATAAATATCTGCATCACGATACACGGCTCTGTAAATATCATTGGAAAATACGAAGAGAGAAAAGACAAGTAATGAATGTGATTAAAAGTGTGTCAGGAGAATGTAAAAGTTATTTTACATAGAGGAGTGAAACAGTGGCATCGATTACCTTCGGGAGAAGAATCTATTGTGACAAGAAACAACTAGTGGCTATTTTAAAATCCTCTTACTTTCAGAAAATACGGCCATTTTATTTTTATTTAGCCAAACTCGTGTGTCCGAAGTTTTGCCATAACATTATAAACAAAAAGTGCATAGTAGAGACAACGTTAATAGCAGAGTCCACGCAGGATACGGTTGCCCATGGGCAGTGGCCACTTTTCGTCCAAAGCGCTTTGCGAGTTCATTCGTACGTTCGGGAGGCCGACAAACGTTTGCCAACTTTCGCACAGTCGGCGACGACAGGATCGAGGTGCATGCCCTGCAGTCTTTCTCAAACGATTTTACAGTAACTATTTTGTAAAAAAAATTCATTTTTGCTTTACTTGTAGCTTTATATTTCAGTTTCATTATGATGTGCTCATCATTTCGTTAATGGCCATAGTTAGTGTAATATTTACGTGGAAGTAAGACGCTGCGCGAAGTTTGAAAAAGTTTACAATGAAAAATAGTGGTTGCTATGATTTTGCGTTTGGTGTACATTACATAATATGTTGTTGCATATGAAATTGTCCTAACATATTAAATTTTTCTTTAAATTTGGGTGGAGGTCTCTATCTGTCACCAATCTCGATAAAACAGAAATGACATGGCTCACTCATTTGCGCCAGCGACAAAGCCAGAGTGAAACATCCACAACATTCCCCATATTTCATAAAAGGATCGAAATATCGAAAAGAGGTTTTCGAAAATGATAGCGCACAAAGAACAGAGTATTCTGTTGTATGTTTAGTACGGAAAACGTCATTATTTACCGTGTTATTGCACTAATTGCAGACTTTTTCGATGAAAGAATGTAATTTTTAAGGGCCATCGACAGCTGGTGAAACGAGAAATGTTATAGGTTTTGGAACAGCATAAGTGAAGTCATTACACATTTAATTTGTACCCGGGATGTGTTTTTTCAGAAGTTACTGACCATACTTTTCTTAGTTCCTCACTTAATGGACTCAGTAAACCACTGTTTCAGAATTCTCTTGCTATTGCGTCTACGCAACACGTTAATGAAGTAAGACTGTGTAAACTTCGCTGAATTTCGGCAAAAGAAGCAAATTTTAACATGACAAAAAGAGAAATTCGCCACTTCACACTTCTCTGGAAGTTGTTAACAAGCGAAACGAAAATAAATCGCTGCATTTGTGGCGGAATTCTGTTTACACACTAACCAAAGCAGAGGTGACAAATCTTTTCAAATGGTCACCATGCAAGTGTGGGCGTGAAGGAGCTCCGCTTAATATTTTCAAAAAATGTGAGTGTAGGCATCAGTTTAGAACAGCACTTTCGCTACAGCGCTCGGCACTTCCCCTACATCGCCTGCTCCCTGCGCCCACCGCTACCGCTCTCCTCACGTGTGCCTCGCAATCGGCGCATCTATCGGACACGGTATTCAGTTTGCACCATTGTGTGCAGCGGCATAAGAATTACTAGGTACTTTGGCAGTTTTTATCAACTTTGCTGTGCGACAGAGTCAGTCTGTTTCTTGTGTCTGAATTATGCAGACGTGTCTGCAGTTGGGTCCACTGATTATATCATAAAGTATCACAATTTCAATCTGACATCTCGTGCGTGTTATTCTGAATACCCATTCACACGGATTTCCCAATCACAGAATACGTTGATGTTTTCAGCTACATTCGAGAACACGATAGGGAGAGCTCCACTAAAGCAATGGATCATTTCAATGAACAAATGTTACTTGGACCGCTTTACCTACATAGTGACATTCTTAGTGGTCTTAGTGGATCTCAGCGAGTTGTGAACGATACTGAAAAGACAACGTGTACAGTAAAGTCTGAAAACGACTATCTTTCACCTCCTGCACGGGTTGACACTGATCTGGAGAAAATACACTGAAATAGTGTGGTAGAACCTGTTCCTCTTATTGACTTCAAAAACGGCACCAATCACGTTCCCCAGGAACAGAACAGTGTTCACGTTGACTGATTCTGGTCTTTGTACGATTTCACAGCATCACGACAGTGCCCCACATCCATTTCTTTGTGCTACCGCCCCGGAAACAATGCAACTCGTTCCGTTTCCCCCCGCCACGTGGAGCCAGCCGGCTAGGTTCCACGAGAATAATTCCTGTTTCTCTCTCGTGCAGCGCGCGATGAATGGGGATACGTACGCCAAAGCCTGCGGAATTACACGACTTAGTGCCGTACGCACACGTTTCCTATGACATTTCTGCAAAGTGGCGTCCTCCACCTAAACTGCCTGCATTTCAAATCGGCCATCCAAGGACATTATTTGCTATTGTGGAGACTATTCTGCCTAGCAACGATGTTACAAACGACGTTTTCAGCCTTATTAAGCGGTGTTTATGATGCGATTCTGTTACCCCCAGACACCGACACACAAAGGCTACCTTTCTGCAAAAATATCCAAAACGCCTAACTAGCAGATAAAGGTGGTTGTTTACTCATAGAATCTGAATGGAAGAACACCTTCCCAACTCTGGAATCGTTTACGCGAGTGAATATATGCAGCACTCGTGCTGAACGACACACTTTGGACTAGATGGTTGGACTTATTTGCCTCCACAAATTCAGACTAACACGATTTCTCGTGAAGGCGATACGCAAGAAGCCAGGTAGCACATTTCTGATTGAATTTTTGTACTCCTGCAACAGCGTCGTTACTACGATAGACGTAGCAACAGCTTACAATGGCTACGGCCCTTAACCTATCCGACACGGCAACGAGTTGTTGAAGAAAGCCTAGCATGTATGGACGGACACGGCAGGGATGCCGCTCTTAAGCAACAGCCTGCTCACGAGAAATCCAACGGACAGCTGTTCCCAGCAGGCCAGATCAAAGCTACGACTGACAACGGGCACATTGGCACTGGTGTAACTCACGTTTCGGGAGTTACACTTGCAAATGGTTAGTACCTTGCTATAACAAAAACTGCCAACTACATTCTAAGCGACTGAGCCAATCTTGTTTAATTCTGACTTCTCCAGATTATATGTCGTGGACAAAAATTTGATTCAGTATTTGCCCACTGACACAGCCTGGGAGGTGAGCATCCTTCCAACAATAATAACTCATTTAGAAGTTTCGGAGTCTCTCACATCAGCTGCAAGCTGCAAAAACGACACACTTTGAAACTTTACGGTACAACCGTTAGCACAGCGGATGTGGGTCTACATACACCTTTCTAGTGGAAAGCCGACATTGCCAATGACAATGAGCCACTGCTGGGTGCAGACTTTTTGCAACGTTTTCACTTTTCTCCTGACTTGGTGGACGGCGGTGGAGTGCCAAGCATTACACGAAAACCACCCGTGCATTTACATCCGAACGCGAATGTTTGCAGCACTGCAACGTTAGCTGGGTAATGAATGCTTATCGTTCCTTGTATTCAAATCTGGAAACTATGAACAAGAAGTACCGTAGACGTGAAGGCGGAAAGTGTAACTTAATAAGAAGAAAATCAAGGTTTACAAGTAACATTTACCGACAAGAGAAAACAGTAGGACGATACTCAAAAATGACTGACAACGATTCACCACATCAAGGCAATTTTGCAAGATGTGGAAAATCTCTAGTATTTGCTGAACAACTTTAGTGGTCCCTCCAGGGAGGACAATATATTTACATGAATGAGATGTTGACTAGAACTTTATTGAGGTTATGTGCAGTCGACACGGTGGACAAAGAGAGTGTGAAACAAGCACAGACTAATGCTACTCGTCGCGGTCAGCAATGTATCAGTCAGCTTGAGCCTTCAGTGGCCGCCATGGGGGCGGAGAAGCCTTGCGGTTTCTCACACCATTCTACGCAAGGAATTCGAGAGAAATCTTCCAAGTCAGTGCAGGTCGGTGACACTGATGCTCCCATGCCCCAGTGTTGCCTGTTCTCTGTTCTTCACTGCCCCTCCTGCAAAGAGAGGCGTCAGAAACCACAACCACAAGACCGACGCAGCCCGGTGCAGTTCCACCGCGCCTCAGGTCCCAGGAGCCACGCCGTGCTCTCAGACAGCAGCAGCCGCCGCCACTCCCGCTACAGAGGCGACCACGCAGAAGCGGGCCAGAAATGCTTCGCTTGGCGGCCTACATCAGCCTACATCTTGACGCAGCAGCAGTTCGGAGAGAGCCACGGCCCTGCCAAGCCTGCACACCGATGTTCTGCACTGGAGGGGAGGTTCTATGTCTACATCACATCCAAACAGTATCGATTGTGCGCAATGACCTTAGAGTTACTAGTTTCTTTGGTGTTTTGTTTCATCTTTGCTATGCAACTGGGATTCAGTGTGTCGCTTGTATCTGACTTGTCGCATTCCCGCGCATGTCCAAACTAAAGGGTTGGTGTAGCTTCAGTAGTGAAAACAAGTCGTTGACATTAATATTTTGTTTGGTCCGATAATTAACCTTTATAATGGAGTTGAGAAGGAGTAGAAGCTCCTTAGCTTTTAGCCTTGCTGTTAGGGAACAGGCAAGGTATCTTGACTGGGATGGTAATCTGTCAAAGTAGCAAGATGATATGAAGTCGTTCAATAACAGTATTCAACGGTTGCAATGTTTATATGCGACATGTTGAACCAACGGTGCCTAACTCTGAGACAAGTGCAATTGCTGCCACCAATTCTGCCGCCTACTGAATCAATGGCCACTTGGCCTCACTTCTAAATCAGTGGCCACATGGCTTAGTTATTGTATCGCTAGCTTCTTGGACTAATTCATAGGAGTCAAGTACTCTTCAGCTATTTATTCCTAGTAGCAAATGGAGTACGCTGTTCTGCTATTTGAGACAGAGACAGACTGTCACTGTTCAACACAATTCCATTAAAGATATATGAGACACTGAGCCGTCTGCTACTTATCTACCAGTTGTAGTTAGGCCACCTGCATTAGTACTGCCTTTTCGTGGATGAAATACTGCTGTTCCATCAGTAGCTGCTGGCGTCAGAATTGATGGTTCTTTGTTGACAGTCTCTCACTCTGTTACTGTGATGCTCTGCTACTCTCGTATACTGATATGATACTGGCTGAGGCTGTACTTTTATGCGGTTACTAGGGAATCCAGCAATGCTCCGCAATTGCTTAATATGTATGGGAAATGCCCAAGCATCCTAAATTTCTCACCCCCCCCTCCTCTCTCTCTCTCTCTCTCTCTCTCTCTCTCTCTCTCTCTCTCTCTGTCCACCTTCTCATCCACCCCCCCCCTGTCTCCGTACATCTCCTCCTGCCCCCACCTCTCTCTGCACAACCCCCTCCCACCTCTCTTTCATCATCTTCTTCTCCCCAGTCCCTATGTCCATTTTCATTTGACGTGAATGTTCAGTAGATTATCGTCTAAAAATTTGAAGTAAATCCGTTAATATCTTTTCCAGATTTTTGGTAACAACGTTTTCGCTTTATACATTACACACATATATTTATATATATGTAATCTATCACTAACATATGTAACCTACGTCTATCCAAATGTTTGATTAGAGTATCGACTGGAATTAAATCGTTCAAGAACTTTTCGAGATTTGTGGGAATAACGCTTCCCCTTTGATGCAATATGTACGTATGTATATATTACATATATTACAAAATCATATACCCCATCTGCCTACGACCTTCCGAATATTAGTTAAGAGTATCGTGTAAAAATTTGCCCACGCTTCCCCTCTATATACTACATATATGTGCATGTGTTGAACAAAAATACGTAGCCTATGTCTGTCCGTACGTTCATGCAGTGTCGTGTAAAAAATTGTAGTAGATCGGTCAAGAAGCTTACGAGATTTTAGGTTGCAACGTTTCCCCTCTATACTTTACATATTTATTCAGGCCGTATCTCGTATATTCAACATAGGACTTTTTTGCTATGAAAACGCATGACAGCAGAGCTGTCAAACTGAACACGATTTGTTTATGTTCTTTTTAATACCAAAAATACCATTACCATCCACAATCACGAATACAACAACAACAAAAAAAAGAAATCAGCTAAGCCAGTCGACCCGTTGTCAACTGATATCTTTCACAACTGATTTAAATTTCTGACTTTTCCGGTGGATTTTCCAGAACTATTCGTTCATACAAACTTGTCTTTACAATTATGAGCACAACAAAGATGAAAATCGACCAAATCTGTAGAGCCGTTCTTAAGGGGCTCCGGAACGCCCTATACTTGCAATGTTAAAATAACGCTTATAAATTACATCTTTCTTCACAAAGTATTTGAGGTAGGAAGTTGAACTTTTTACAGATTATTTATTGGAATATGGGCTACAACTTAACACAGGGATTTTACAAAATTTTAGTTCAGTTATTAAAGATGATTTTTTTTCAATTGTAATGAAAATTCACAACATTTTTTTGCAATTTTTTATTTATATATTCAAAAATATACAGTTTTTTGGAAAAAGGCTGTGTTAAATTATGCAGAAGGTACTGTGTAACATTTACTGAAAGTTTGAAACAAATATGTTTGGAAGATACTTAGAAAACATGTAATTAGTATGAGAAAATAAAAGTTTTGGGAATCGAGCGACAAAGATTGGATTAATTTTTTAGTGGATTCCAGGTCCATAGGATGGATTATCTTCATCCTCTGCAAACTCTTCGTCCAGCTTCCTCTTGTTTCTACTCGTGTTTACTCTTGCTTGTATTTCTAAACTCTTTACAGCCCTGTCTGCAGCCCGAAGGCGTTCCTTGTCTAAAGCAAGCATCGCTCGTACCATGTTAGAACCTATCTTCATTCTCATATTTCTAAATACCTTGCACCTTACAATGTTGCCATCATTGAAAGTCGCAACAGCATCATTCACACCAAAGTGAAGTGTTTGTATTCCAACAAATACAGTCTTGGGGATTCTCGACCATATAACACTATTTACACTTTCATTGGGGTTTTGAGTTTTTCCGTGAATACACTTTTTCAACAGTTCAGGTGCTGCTAAGTCTCTGAAAATAGGTTTTATCACCTCCATTATTGCAGGAGGCAGACTATGCTTATGAGTGTACACTTCACCAGTTAGCAATCCTTTGTTATATTTACACCAACTGTCTTCTTCTTTGGGACACAAGCTATGTTGGGGATTTTCATCGGTTGAAGAAGTATGAAAAAAAAGAGCCCAAACAGTCTTCTTCATTTCGTCGACACTTTGTGTATTTTGCCTAATAGCCAATCCATAATAGTTCTGTATTTTGTCAATTACACTGTCAGTTAACCTTCCCTTCCCATCCAACCCTTTACCATCACTGAGTTTTTGTTTTTCGTACGAAGCTTTCAGTCGCGGAAGTCTTGTTCCCATTCGCTTCAGTACGTGTCCAATACACTCAAATTTCTGCACTATAACATCATCACCATAGGGCTTCAGTCCTTGAACATGTTTGAAACTTTTAGAATCACCGTCACCAAGGTAATTAACATATCGCACTTTATCACACGCCTCAGAACGATGGAATATACTGGCAACACCAGCCACTTCCATTCCTCCACTACTGCCACTATACTTAGCTTTGCAATTATTTTCATGTGTACCTTTATATTTTTGTGGACATCTACAATACTTTGATATTACTGCTACATCTAAAACTTTCCCTGTATACATACTGGTGGCAGATACTACACCATGAAGAGATGTGTGTCCCCGTCTATGCCAGGTACCATCGAACGCTGCAGTCAAATCTCTGTTACCATTATTTTCCATTACTGCCTCTTCAACAGCGTTCTTCATAGATTCTATACAGACATCTACTTTAGACCCTATTAATTTATTATAGGTCGTAAACTTGGTTGGGGGATTTGGAAGATTCATGATGCCACAGAAAATTGCACCTGCAGTAGCACCCTTACCAACTGAACGCAAGGAATAAACAAATCTAATGTTGTGTTCGTAGATTTTGCTACAATTTTCTCCAGTTGCAGTTACTGCAACACTGTTCCAAAAGGTGGTCATGTATGAACACTTATCACATTTCAGTTGTATTTCACTAGCAAGTCCTACGTGCTTTATTATGGAGAGTTCCAGACCAACTTCACTACAATGAATATATCTTACACAGTTTGAAAAAATTCCTTTGAAAACCGACATATCAAATATTTCATTCACATCCGATTCGCCCATAAAACATTCATAGTTTTCACTCATTGAACCAAGCTTCGTCTGTGAAGTATTTTCTTTCCCACATTGACTGCTATGGGCAGGTGTACTTGAGAGTTAGGTTCACTCACTTGGTTATCGTCATTATTGTTTACAGTAATAACACATACCTTTGGCTTTCCAACATTTCTCCTTTTCTTAAAAGCCTTCAGAGGATTTCTAATAACTTTACTTTTACTCATTATTATACTTCAACAAAACAGAGACTCAAGAAACAGAATTAATTACGAATATTTTCGAGATAACGACAGAGTAAATAAACATGAAACAATCGACAATCACACCAGCGACATATATTGAACCATCACAGGTTAGCCACAACACATACTTTATCTCACATCACTAAAATGTACCTGATGAACACGGACGTTAATAATAACACCATTTGACAGCAGTTTAACAGCACCACAGTGGGTCACTCCCATGTAGAACACATTTCAAAAAAAAAATTAAAAATAGTTGTAGTCTTCGGAATTGAATAAATTATATATCTATTAAAAGGTAATAGTCTGCAGATTCAGAAAACGCAAAAAAGTAAAAATTGAACTTTTCATGATTTTGAGCCTTTCCGGAGCCCCTTAATTGATGATATTTCACAAGTGGGCAGTTGATGTTAATTTCAGACTTTTCAGTTCAATTTCCAAAAATTTTCTTTCGTTCAGACCTTGTGACAATAACAAACACAACAAGAAAAATCGATCAAATCTTTCATAAGTGCAGCAACTGATTTTTATTTATACAGACTAAGGGGCTTTTTCCATTCGCATCTGGATGCACGAACACTGTTCATTAGTTTTGTGGACTAATGGAATATTCCGTCCTCATGTGACTGTCTTGACAGCTGTCTACCAGCCAAGATTCGTAACCGTATTCCTCCTGTCATGAGCTTGACTTCGATACTTGCATGCTTGGCGTTTTGGCATGTCATAAGAACCTGCACGACACCTCGGCCGACGTTCAAGTGATAACATGCTGCTAGCTGTTTTCAAACACGTTATCTTTTACAAATATGCTGTTCGCTGTTGTGACACAGGCGTGCCTGGCTAGAAGTTTGGTCGGACTCTGCTTCACTCTAACATTTAACTAATATATTCTCCAGTCATGACATATCAATGTGACATTTACGCGGGTATTTCATGCGAGCAAACATTTACTCTGTTTTCTGCTTCCTGGAGTTACACCATATCGGCTTCGGCTTTCTGGGTGGGCGCATACCTCTGTACATTGAGAATCCGAGTGATTTAGTAGCAGCTCTTAGAATTGTAACGTAACTGGGGGAGATATATTCTGCCATCAAGTAATGGACAGATTACAGTGTATTCGCTTCGGAGATCAAATGTTAGAGGAATGGGCGTAACTGACATACGCGTAAATAGTGGAGGCAACAAGAGCTATGCGTGCAGGAAAGTGAGCCACCGAGCGTCGAATTGTTGGAATAGGAAAAATGGGAAACACCGTTGGCAGATGCAGCCGCTTAACTCAGACGGGAATGCTTCGACTGTTGGTAAGCATCGGGCACACCGTACACTGTACAAGTTAGTGCACAGACGGAACGCTGCTTAGTGGGCTCAGTGAGTGGTCTGGAGTAGAGGTTTCTTGTGGACAATGGGGCCCATGTTTCCGTTATCAGTCTGGACCTGGTGATCAGGAGAAGCTTGTGCCATCCAAGCAAGTATACAGGGTGGTCCATTGATCGTGACCGGGCCAAATATCTCACGAAATAAGCGTCAAACGAAAAAACTACAAAGAACGAAACTTGTCTAGCTTGAAGGGGGAAACCAGATGGCGCTATGGTTGGTCCGCCAGATGGCGCTGCCATAGGTCAAACGGATAGCAACAGCGTTTTTTTTTTTTTTTTTTTTTTTTTTTTTTTAATAGGAACCCCCATTTTTATTACCTATTCGTGCAGTACGTAAAGAAATATGAACGTTTAGGTTGCACCACTTTTTCGCTTTGTGATAGATGGCGTTGTAATAGTTACAAACATATGGTTCACAATTTTAGACGAACAGTTGGTTACATGTAGGTTTTTAAATTAAAATACAGAACGTAGGTACGTTTGAACATTTTATTTCGGTTGTTAAAATGTGATACATGTACCTTATCATTTCTGAGAAAGCATGATGTACGCACAGAGTACGCTAAAGAACTTGCCCGCAAGTCTCTAGAGGAACGGAAGGTTCCAACTGATTGCAAAAGAGCACAGGTAGTCCCAGTCTTAAAGAAGGATCGTCGAGCAGATGCGCGAATCTATAGACCTATATCTCTGTCATCGATCAGTTGTAGAATTTTAGAACACGTTTTTTGCTCGCGTATCATGTCATTTCTGGAAACCCAGAATCTACACTGTAGGAATCAAAATGGATCCCGGAAACAGCGATCGTGTGAGACCCAACTCGCTCTATTTGTTCATGAGAGCCAGAAAATATTAGATACAGACCCCAGGTAGATGCCATTTTCCTTGACTTCCGCAAGGCGTTCGATACAGTTCCGCACTGTCGCCTGATAAAAAAAGTAAGAGCCTACGGAATATCAGACCAGCTATGTGGCTGTATTGGAGAGTTTTCAGAAAACAGAATACAGCATGTTGTTCTCAATGGAGAGACGACTACAGACGTTAAAGTAACCTCTGGCGTGCCACAGGGGAGTGTTATGGGACCATTGCTTTTCACAATATATATAAATGACCTAGTAGATAGTGTCGGAAGTTCCATGCGGCTTTTCGCGGATAATACTGTAGTATACAGAGAAGTTGCAGCATTAGAAAATTGCAGCGAAATGCAGGAAGATCTGCAGCGGATAGGCACTTGGTGCAGGGAGTGGCAACTCACCCTTAACGTAGACGAATGTAATGTATTGCGAATACATAGAAAGAAGGATGCTTTATTGTATGATTATATGATAGCGGAACAAACACTGGTAGCAGTCACTTCTGTAAAATATCTAGGAGTACGCTTGTGGAACGATTTGAAGTGGAATGATCACATAAAATTCATTGTTGGTAAGGCGGGTGCCAGGTTGAGATTCATTGGGAGAGTCCTTAGAACATGTAGTCCATCAACAAAGGAGGTGGCTTACAAAACACTCGTCGACCTATACTTGAGTATTCCTCATCAGTGTGGGATCCGTACTAGGTTGGGTTGACAGAGGAGATAGAGAAGATCCAAAGACGAGCGGCGCGTTTCGTCACAGGGTTATTTGGTAAGCGTGATAGCGTTACGGAGCTGTTTAGCAAACTCAAGTGGCAGACTCTGCAAGAGAGGCGCTCTGCATCGCGGTGTAGCTTGCTGTCCAGGTTTCGAGAGGGTGCGTTTCTGGATGAGGTATCGAATATATTGCTTACCCCTACTTATACATCCCGAGGAGATCACGAATGTAAAATTAGAGAGGTTCGAGCGCGTACGGAGGCTTTGCGGCAGTTGTTCTTCCCGCGAACCATACGCGACTGGAACAGAAAAGGGAGGTAATGACAGTGGCACTTAAAGTGCCCTCCGCCACACACCGTTGGATGGCTTGCGGAGTATAAATGTAGATGTAGATTACCTGTAAATACGACATTAATGCAATAAATGCTGAAAATTATGTGTCAACCTCAACTCATTTGGCAATACGTGTAACGACATTCCTTTCAAAATCAAGTAATTCGCCTTCCGTAATGTTCGCACATGCATTGACAATGCGCTGACGCATGTTGTCAGGCGTTGTCGGTGAATCACGATAGCAAATATCCTTATACTTTCCCCACATAAATAAATCCCGGGACGTCACATCCTGTGAACGTGCTTGCCATGGTATGTTGCTTCGACGACCAATCCACCTGTCATGAAATACGCTATTCAATACCGCTTCATCCGCACGCAAACTATGTGCCGGACATCCACCATGTTGGAAGTACATCGCCATTGTGTCATGCATTGAAACATATTGTATTAACATCGACAGACCATTACATAGAAAATCAGCACACATTACACCATTTAGATTGCCATCGATAAAATGGGGGCCAATTATCCATCCTCCCATAATGCCGTACCATACATTAATCCGCCAAGGTCGTTGATGTTCCACTTGTCGCAGCCACCGTGCATTTTCCGTTCCCCAATAATGCATACATGCCGCTTTACGTTACCGGTGTTGGTGAATGACGCTTCGTCGCTAAATAGAACGCGTGCAAAAAAATCTGTCATCGTCCCGTAATTTCTCTTGCGCCCAGTGGCAGAACTGTACACGACGTTCAAAGTCGTCGCCATGCAATTCCTGGTACATAGAAATATGGTACGGGTGCAATCGATGTTGATGTAGCATTCTCAACACCGACGTTTATGAGATTCCCGATTCTCGCGCAATTTGTCTGCTACTGATGTGCGGATTAGCCGCGAGAGCAGCTAAAATACCTACTTGGGCATCATCATTTGTTGCAGGTCGTGGTTGACGTTTCACATGTGGCTGAAGACTTCCTGTTACCCTAAATAACGTAACTATCCGGCGAACGGTCCGGACACTTGGATGATGTCGTCCAGGATACCGAGCAGCATACATAGCACACGCCCGTTGGGCATTTTGATCACAATAGCTATACATCCACACGATATCGACCTTTTACACAATTGGTAAACGGTCCATTTTAACACGGGTAATGTATCACGAAGCAAATATCGTCCACAGTGGTGGGATGTTAGGTGATACCACGTACTTATACGTTTGTGACTATTACAGCGCCATCTATCACAAAGCGAAAAAAGTGGTCCAACTAAAACATACACGTTTCTTTACGTACTACACGAATATGTAATAAAAATGGGGGTTCCTATTTAAAAAAAAACGCATTTGATATCCGTTTGACCTATGGCAGCGCCATCTAGCGCGCCAACCATAGCGCCATCTGGTTTTCCCCTTCAAGCTAGACGAGTTTCGTTCTTTGTAGTTTTTTCGTTTGATGCTTATTTCGTGAGATATTTGGCCCAGTCACTATCAATGGACCACCCTGTATAAGTTACGTGGAGTTGTCGACAACAGTGTGGACTCATTGGGCACTATGGTACTTGATCTTACTACTAGGAAAACTAAGGCTAGCAGCATACGAAAGTTTTGCCATGCGTGGGTGTAGGATATTCAGTGATTCTCAGGCTACCTCATCTCGACAAAAATCGTGTTAGGACTGATCTTTAGCAATACATGGTTTAGCTCAGTGAGACTTTCTGTCAGTTGTGTGATAGAGTTGCAAACGAAACCTTGTCGCAAGGATCATCTGTCACGAAGGTGAGACCAGCTAAACTCGAGCCGAGTTCATTAAAGATAAAAGAACAGTACAAAATATGGGTAAGTACAGGAAAAGTAGCGTGGGTTTCACTGGATATCGGTTTGCCTTGTGGGGCTTCGTACTTGGTTGAGGCACTCTCAGGCAAGAAGAGTAGGCTGGTTAACACTGTTTTGTGCGCAGGAGAATAGTGTGCACACTTAATGTTAATGGAGAATATGTGGTTCCAGTTAGCATAGATAACTTTGTTAAAGGTGAAGTTAGTCTGTCAAAAGGCACAGACGCTCTGAAAGTATTACAGGAAAAAGACTTCGTGAAGTCGAGTCAAGACCGAACTGTCGACCCAACAACGTTAGGTGAGAAGATGGATCACTTGATGGGCAGTGGTCTCACAGCTGTGGAAGAAGTATTCTTCATGTTTAGCATCTTGTTTTGTACAGACGGGATGTTACCAGCACACCCGGTAACTCAGCAACATATACCTACAGCGAATATTACACCGATTTATGAGAGCGAGACATTTGCAACTGCGAATAGAGGAGTTTATTGAACAGCAACTTCGAGAAGGGATCGTAGAACGGAGAAACAACCCCTTGATTACGAATACTGTGAATTTCAGTTATCTTACTAAAGAAAACATTATAGGTTTCGCTGCGATTATATTTTCCTGAATGTATACTGTTGGAGACGCTCATCCAATCCATAATACAGGACGATTGGAGGATGTTCTTAATAAGCTAGGCCAATTTGACGCTGAGCTTGGACAGGTGCCGATTTGCTAAAACTCGAGTTAACCGTCTGGGACAAGTAATTAGTGAACGTTGTATACGGACTGATTGTCGTCTTACGGAAACAATTCCAAATTTTCCAAAACTGCAAACAGCCAATAGGTACAATCGCTCGTTGGTTTATGTAACAGCTATCGTAAATTCGTAAAGGAATTCGCAAAAACAGCCAAACCTTTGAACAGGTAACTCGAAAAGGATGTAATGTTTCAGTGATACAGGAGTGTCAGACAGGATTCGAGAAAATGAAGGACGCACTGATTTCGGCTCTGATACTGGTTTCTCCCGATTTTGAGAAAGGGCCTCCATTGCAACACTTCTAACAAAGTGGTCGGCTGTGTTTTAGATCCGATGGTTAAAGGACAGGAGCATCCAGTAAATTATGTTTCGAGTCAATTAAATAAAGTTCAACATTACAACTCGAAAACTGAAAAGGAAACGTGGGCAGTCACATATGGTATTACTTATTTCTGGTGTTACTTATAAGGTAGAAAATTTAATGCTATGACTGATATACATCACTGAGACAGTTGCTTGATCTGAAAGACCCATCTAGTCGTGTAACACGTTGTTCTCTCAAGCTTTGTTACGTGGTCATCCATACTAGCGGTAGAAAACACGTGAATGCCGACACACTGAGTTACAAAGTAATAATTTCGAGTATATTGGGCAACAGTGTGTTAGAATGGCAACAAGCACAGGCAGAGGATGAAGATTGTCATGCTTTTAAGTCACAGCTGCACTTTACTCTACTTGATGATTTGTTGTGCAGAGTCATGAAATGCGGATAGCGTATGGTGGTCTCAGCATCTTTTCAAAAGGAAGTGTTACAACAGGCTCATGACCTCATGTTGTCAGGCCATGGTGGCCGGCGAGAAAGAGAAAGATGTATTGCAGAATGGTCCTGGTGGAGAAACAGGGAGTGCGACATGGAGCAACATGTCAGAGACTGTGTACCACACACACACACACACACACACACACACACACACATAAAGAGCGGATGTTACACATCAAAAAATCACTTTGTAGAGATTACCATAGACGTCAAAGACATTTCAGTTGCTTGGGCTCGACATTTGCGGACCATTCAGCAAATACTTGCAGGGAATAGGCATGTGCTTACGATCACAGACTATTTTTTACGGTTTCTAGTAATGATAGCAATTCCAGACCAACAGATTAATAATGTGGCACAGTCATTAGTTAACAGTCAGTTAATGAAGTTTGGAGTGCCTTATACCTCAATCATAAACCACAGTGTGAACTTCGTTTCAAAACTTCTGAAACAGCTATGCTATGTGTCACGCATTTAGAAGTTACGAACAAGTCCCTTCCATAAGATCATTTCGAAAATTGTAAGGTTCTAGGTGATTGCTAGACATGGTGACTGGGATACCATCTTTCACGAGTGCTTTGGGCATGCAACTCAAATGCTTATATGGGACCGGTCATGTCACCATTTGAGGTGTTGTACGGGAGATAGATGCCGTCCCACTTTGGTATTTTAATTCCTAAGTTCGGACTGGATTGCGAATCGGTAAAGAAATTAACGAAAAGAATATAGGATGTATGGAAAAAACAAATTTGAAGGCTCTAGAACGACAGGAACAGCAAAACAGGCGCAGGGGCAAGCTACTACAACATGATGTAGTTCAGTTCAAAATATATTACCATAGTCTTTAAAGGCAGAAGGCCGCAGTGTTTAAGCTTGAAAGATAAAATTAAAAATTAATTTTGTAAAATTTTAAGAAACAAACAGTAACCACAAGCTCACAATTTAAAATAACTGACAACAGATAATTAAACACCGGTGTCACTCAGGAGGCCTCCAGGGAGGTCGGTCTGCCCTCGTTCACTTAGGTGAGACAGGTGGTGAGCCCAACTATACTTGATACGCCGGAACCCAACTAGGGGACAACCACGGACCGACCGACACAACGACTTGCTTCCTTTCAGTCAGTAGATGAGAACTCAAAGCGGCAATGCTACAACGCGATAATCCACAATGGAGTACTAGCTGTCAAAACTACACTCAACTTCGACGTCCTGGGTCGGTGAAGCACGAAGCTCGTAGCGACCGGACAGCTCCACACACGCTGCGACACTGCACAGGGTCCGGCAGCGGACCCAGACGACTGCACCGCACGGAGATGTCCTCCCCGGTCCGCACCAACCGACCGACGGCCTGCTGATCCGTCCGCGACGGCTGCTCCGTCGCGACTGCACTGCTGGTGCGTCTCCGACTCACTTCCAGACACACGACGGCGGAAATACTGGCTCGGACCCAACCATGCAGAGGTAACATGCACACTGGCAAAACGACATCCCTGCACCAGGAAAGGACCGACCCAAGCTCCACAAGATGGTAATTGAAGGGGCCCAGAAACGCTCGGAGAACCAGTTACACGTCGCCCGATGAGACGACCGACCTCTCAGAGGCAGTACGCCTACAACATTTAAAATACCCAGTCAAAGTAAATAACGCGAACTGCACACACAAGCTGACGAACACTTGCACGAAGGCGTGAACGATACGCAACACTAACTAAGCATGTATGAAGACAAATCGGGAGTCGATGCACACGCACACAAAGCCGACTCATGAAGGATCGTCGAGCGCATACGCGTCGTCCGGTAGGACGACCGACCGACGACCCACCAAGACCGTGGCCCGGCTCAAGTGACGCGTGGCGCCAACGGTCGGGTGAGCCATGTCGATGCAGACCTTACTGCTGCTCCAACCCGACTGCACTAGTGCCGCATTCCAACTCCCGATTGGCAGGTCCGGACTGCGCTCCAGACACGTTCCAAATGACTGGCCGACCCGAACTCGCGAGCCGAACTGTTTATCCGAACTGCCAATCCGGACTGGGACCAACTCCTTATCCGAACTCAATTGCGACCAACTCACTTGCAACAGACAACGAGCGAGAAGTAATAGCAGTCGAGCAAAGATACTACGAGAGGGGATTTATCGATACGCGCTACTGACGCCGCTCACGGTCAGGCAAAGCAGCAACTCAGTGACAGTAGTAATTTGAATTAACGTAGTGAGATGGAAGTACGTTAAAAACAGGGAGTAAAATAAATGATGGCGGGAACATGAGCCACGCACGGCTCACTCTTAAATACATTGCTAAGAAAATTATAGCCTTGACCTGTTTCCACCATTAATGGAACATCATACCTTTGTAAAATTTCTTCTATAAACTTTTCCACTAATGTGGCAATGTCTTGATGTTCCAGTGGAGGGGTTGCTATAAATTTGCTTAACCCATCCTGAAATTCCAACATGTCTCTATTTTCTTTTGATGTTATCTCTCACGGATCTACTATATCAATATTACATTTTCCAAAAGCTGTTTTTTGTCAATTTTGTAATAACAAATGTCATCTTTGTCTTACTCTGTGTAAATTTATTACGTTGGCAATTATCACATCCCTTTTCATTTCTTTCCAACTGCAGTATTTCTTTAGTCAATCCAGCGCTCTACCTATTCCTCTGTGATCACCCAATGGATTGTCGTGTATTTCTTCCGTATTTTCGGTTTTCTGTCTGTCGTTCATTTCTAACGAGTCTTCGTCCAGTACATCTTGCTCAGTCAGTATTCTTCTTTGCGCACCTGTCTCCGTTTTGGTTGCCTCCACATTTCTTGCCACAATTTACTTAGTGCAACTGCATTAGTGCTTCATTGTCTTGGTTTATACACCATCTCCTATGCATATTCTTCCAGCTTCAATCTCAATTCTAATAAACATGATGAGGGATGTTTTAGACTGAATATCTACGTTAATGACTGACGGCCTGTTATGATCACGAATTTCCTGCTATAGACATATGGCCTATATTGATTCGTTCCCCAAACTATTGTCAAACACTCCAGCTCGTTTGCTCAGTACTTCTACTCTACTTTATTTAGTGATCTTGAAGCATACGCTCTTAGTAGGTCACTACCAATCCTACCTTGTGATAAAACTGCTTCAGTCGATTCACCACTTACTTCTGTAGTAATGATGAAAGTTTCTCAGAATCACGATACTGTAATAGGGAGGATTTACTAATTTTTCCTTTAATTCTTATCACGTACTCTGCTGCTGCCTTTACCAATCATGTTTTGGGTTGACTTTAGCAACTTATGCAATCTTAATTTTACTGAAGGCACTTATATTCATGGCACTGGTAATGGCTGTAAAAGCTGTTTTTCCCTGTCCTGGACGCCCGTCAATATCTGATGATATCTGTTTGTTACGCCCAACATAGAAAAAAATTGGCTTCTCCTATCAGGTCCAGTATTTCTGCTATGTTTGATACTAGAAACGCTTCTGCTATTGAAATCCCTTTCCTGTTCCAGTCGCGTATGAGTCACGGGAAGAACGACTGCCGGAAAACCTCCGTGCGCACTCGGATCTCTCTAATTTTACATTCGTGATCTCCTCGGGAGGTATAAGTAGGGGGAAGCAATATATTCGATACCTCATCCAGAAACGCACCCTCTCGAAACCTGGACAGCAAGCTACACCGCGATGCAGAGCGCCTCTCTTGCAGAGTCTCCCACTTGAGTTGGCTAAACAGCTCCGTAACGCCATCATGCTTACTAAATAACCCTGTGACGAAACGCGCCGCTCTTCTTTGGATCTTCTCTATCTCCTCTATCAACCCGACCTGGTACGGATCCCACACTGATGAGCAATACTCAAGTATAGGTCAAACGAGTGTTTTGTAAGCCACCTCCTTTGTTTATGGACTACTTTTTCTAAGGACTCTCCCAATGAATCTCAACCTGGCACCCGCCTTATCAACAATGAATTTTATATGATCATTCCACTTCGAATCGTTCCGTATGCATACTCCCAGATATTTTACAGAAGTAACTGCTACCAGTGTTTGTTCCGCTATCATATAATCATACAATAAAGGATCCTTCTTTCTATGTATTCGCAATACATTACATTTGTTTATGTTAAGGGACAGTTACCACTCCCTGCACTCCCTGCACCAAGTGCCTATCCGCTGCAGATCTTCCTGCATTTCGCTGCAGTTTTCTAACGCTGCAACTTCTCTGAATACTACAGCGTCATCCGCGAAAAGCTGCATGGAACTTCCGACACTATCTACTAGGTCATTTATATATATTGTGAAAAGCAGTGGTCCCATAACACTCCCCTGTGGCACTCTATAGGTTACTTTAACGTCCGTAGACGTCTCTCCATTGAGAACAACATGCTGTTTTCTGTTTGCTAAAAACTCTTTAATCCAGCCACACAGCTAGTCTGATATTCCGTAGGCTATTATATTGTACATAAGGCGACAGTGCGGAACTGTATCGAACGCTTTCCGGAAGTCAAGGAAAATGGCATTTACGCTGGGAGACTGTATTTAATATTTTCTGGGTCTCGTGAACAAACAGAGCGAGGTGAGTCTCACACGATCGGTGTTTCCGGAATCCATGTTGATTCCTACTGAGTAGATTCTGGATTTCCAGAAATGACATGATACGCGAGCGAAAAACATGTTCTAAAATTCAACAACAGATCGATGTCAGAGATACAGGCCTATAGTTTTGTGCATCTGCTCGACGACCCTTCTTGAAGACTGGGACTACCTGTGCTCTTTTCCAATCATTTGGAACCCTCCGTTCCTCTAGAGACTTGTGGTACAAGGCTGTTAGAAGGGGGGCAAGTTCTTTCGCGTACTCTGTGTAGAATCGAATTGGTATCCCGTCAGATCCAGTGGACTTTCCTCTGTTGAGTGATTACAGTTGCTTTCCTATTCCTTGGACACTTATTTCGATGTCAGCCACTTTTTCGTTCGTGCGAGAATTTAGAGAAGGAACTGCAGTGCGGTCTTCCTCCGTGAAACTGCTTTGGAAAAAGATGTTTAATATTTCACCTTTACGCGTCTCATCCTCTGTTTCAATGCCATTATCATCCCAGACTGTATGGATATGCTGTTTCGATCCGCTTACTGATTTAACGTAAGACCAGAACTTCCTAGGATTTTCTGTCAAGTCGGTACATAGGATTTTACTTTCGGATTCACTACCTGTGCTCTTTTCCAATCATTTGGAACCCTCCGTTCCTCTAGAGACTTGTGGTACAAGGCTGTTAGAAGGGGGGCAAGTTCTTTCGCGTACTCTGTGTAGAATCGAATTGGTATCCCGTCAGATCCAGTGGACTTTCCTCTGTTGAGTGATTTCAGTTGCTTTCCTATTCCTTGGACACTTATTTCGATGTCAGCCACTTTTTCGTTCGTGCGAGAATTTAGAGAAGGAACTGCAGTGCGGTCTTCCTCCGTGAAACTGCTTTGGAAAAAGATGTTTAATATTTCACCTTTACGCGTCTCATCCTCTGTTTCAATGCCATTATCATCCCAGACTGTATGGATATGCTGTTTCGATCCGCTTACTGATTTAACGTAAGACCAGAACTTCCTAGGATTTTCTGTCAAGTCGGTACATAGGATTTTACTTTCGGATTCACTGAACGCTTCACGCATAGCCCTCCTTACGCTAACTTTGAGATCGTTAAGCTTCTGTTTGTCTGAAAGGTTTTGGCTGCGTTTAAATTTGCAGTGAATCTCTCTTTTCTTTCGCAGTAGTTTCCTAACTTTGTTGTTGAACCACGGTGGATTTTTCCCGTCCCTCACAGTTTTACTCGGCACGTACCTGTCTAAAACTCATTTTACGATTGCCTTGAACTTTTTCCGTAAACAGTCAACATTGTCAGTGTCGGAACAGAAATTTTCGTTTTGATCTGTTAGGTAGTCTGAAATCTGCCTCCTATTACTATTGCTAAACAGATAAACCTTCTTCCCTTTTTTATATTCCTATTTACTTCCATATTCTGGGATGCTGCAACGGCCTTATGATCACTGATTCCCTGTTCTGCGCTTACAAAGTCGAAAACCTCGGGTCTGTTTGTTATCAGTAGGTCCAAGATGTTATCTCCACGAGTCGGTTCTCTGTTTAATTGCTCGAGGTAATTTTCGGATAGTGCACTCAGTATAATTTCACTCAATGCTCTGTCCCTACCACCCATCCTAAACATCTGAGTGTTCCAGTCTATATCTAGTAAATTGAAATCTCCACCTAAGACTATAACAAGCTGAGGATATTTATGTGAAATGTATTCCAGATTTTCTCTCAATTGTTCTGCCACTAATGCTGCTGAGTCGGGAGGTCGGTAAAAGGAGCCAATTATTAACCTAGCTCGGTTGCTGAGTATAACCTCCACCCATAATAATTCACAGGAACTATCCACTTTTATTTCACTACAGGATAAACTACTACTAACAGCGACGAACACGCCACCACCGGTTACATGCAACCTATCCTTTCTAAACACTGTCTGTGCCTTTGTAAAAATTTCTTCAGAATTTATGTCTGGCTTCAGCCAGCTTTCCGTACCCATAACGATTTCAGCTTCGGTGCTTTCTATCAGCGCTTGAAGTTCCGGTACTTTACCAACGCAGCTTCGACAGTTTACAATTACAATACCGATTGCTGCTTGGTTCCCTCATGTCCTGACTTTGCCCCGCACCCTTTGAAGCTGTTGCCCTTTCTGTACTTGCCCGAGGCCGTCTAACCTAAAAAACCGCCCAGTCCACGCCACACAACCCCTGCTACCCGTGTAGCCGCCTGCTGTGTGTAGTGGACTCCTGACCTATCCAGCGGAACCCGAAACTCCACCGCCCTATGGCGCAAGTCGAGGAATCTGCAGCCCACGCGGTCGCAGAATCGTCTCAGCCTCTGATTCAGATCCTCCACTCGGCTCTGTACCAAAGGTCCGCAGTCAGTCCTGTCGACGATGCTTTCATCCCGCTAGAGACACTGGCAGTCTTCACCAAATCAGATAGCCGCTAGAAGCCAGAGAGGATTTCCTCCGGTCCATAGCGACACACATCATTGGTGCCAACATGAGCGACCACCTGCATATGAGTGCACCCTGTACCCTTCATGGCATCCGGAAGGACCCTTTCCACATCTGGAATGTCTCCCCCCGGTATGCACACGGAGTGCACATTGGTTTTCTTCCCCTCCCTTGCAGCCATATCCCTAAGGGGTCCCATTATGCGCCTGACATTGGAGCTCCCAACTACCAGCAAGCCCACCCTCTGAGACCGCCCGGTTCTTGCAGACTGGGGGGCAACCTCTGGAACAGGACAAGCAACCATGTCCGTCCGAAGATGAGTATTATATCATTGCCCAGCATTTGTTCTGTATGTTCCAGCAATATCTTCTCCTGCATTTCCGGTATCCTATGGGGTCTGACATTTATAACTTCTCCTTCGTGTTCTGGCAGTATCATGGACTACATCGAGATTTGGACAGCACAATTTTTCTGATTCATGTTTTTCTTCTACGTTAAGGCGCCATCTTTGAAAAGCGTCTCTGTCCTACTCGACGCAAATCTTATATTCTCGTACGAGTTCTGGTGTTTCTCTTACACTCGTTACTATTGCTTCCCTACATAGAGCTTAAGTAATTAAATGTATAGAACTTATTTCACTCTCTTGTTAACAGTATTCAACATACTGAAGCACACGACCCTCATGCATTTTGTGCTAGAGCTTGAAGTATATATACTTCCTTTAGTACCTCTTGTTTAGTCACTTCTGACCATCTATTCCTACAGTCAATTACCGCCCTCTGTTTCTGACTAAACCGCTTCCTATTAAACCATAATGAGGGCGCCTGTTCTCTTTCCCCAGATCTGGAATTTGTGCCCTTTTAACACATTTCCAGTGTTTCTTCCCTCATAGACATTATAGCACTTTCCTCTCGTAGCGCTGCCGCAACAGCATCACTTAAACTGATTTCTCGCCTTTACTTCACGTAGTGGTCTGTATTTTATCATTTGCCGGTCCCTAAGTGAACCATGCGTTTCCTTACATTTAAACCAATTCTATAGCACCTGCGAATTGCCCATTTTAACCCTGAATCCTTAGGATAGCTCATTACCATATTTCGCCATGAGGCTTTTGATTCTCCTGCATAATGTCTGGCTTGAAACATTCTAAACATGCAAAAGACAGTCGCCCTTTTATCAGAATAGTTTCCTTCTGATATACTTCGTACATTCGGCCAATTACTCTTATTATCTCTGATTATCAATTTGGACCTCGCATCTCCCGTAATTTTTGACTTTACATATCGAAATAACAATTCTCTATCCCTAACATTAACTAACTCAAATGCGGTATTCACGTTCTCAGTAAACTCCTGCAATTCCGCTTTTTTACTGTCATATATTCTCAAACTAATAACACTTTTGTCACTATTGGAGGGCTTCATTTTACACAGTTACAAGGGAAATTATATTTAGTTCGACAAGTTGTCTTGCCTGTTCCAATGTCTTGACGCGGTGCAGCTCATTCAATATGTTGGGCTCTTATGGTCTTCCGTTTCTTGGGAGCTGCTACTCATATTCAAAAATGGCTCTGAGCACTATGGGACTCAACTGCTGTGGTCATAAGTCCCCTAGAACTTAGAACTACTTAAACCTAACTAACCTAAGGACATCACACACATTCATGCCCGAGGCAGGATTCGAACCTGCGACCGTAGCGGTCGTGCGGTTCCAGACTGTAGCGCCTTTAACCGCTCGGCCACTCCGGCCGGCGGCTACTCGTATTGTGGTGGTGTTCTTGCAGTACTACCCGGCCACACAACTGACAGATTTTCTCTTATGTTCCCATGCCCGTTTTAACAAGCACCTCACATAGCTGCCACCAAAAATTTTATGTTGCATCCCAGAAAAGTTCCAAAACTAGTGTTGCCTGTATGGCGCAAATAGAACTTTACGACGATATTGTTTCGTTGTATTATTACCTAAATACCCACCATAACAGAGTCGAGAGGGAGCAAAGCCTCCTTGGATGCTTATGGTTGGTTCTGGGGAACAGAGAAGGAACTTTGACAGGTGAAACGCCTTGCTAAACCCGCAGGACAGGACAGGTAGTTTAAATTGTGGAAACGGGCAAAAACAAGCGGCTGTCAGTTACACTCGAACATACAGCTTTATTTATTTGACCAAACATTACAAGAGCCAAGATATTTTTTTAAAAAACGCAGCATTAATTTACCGGCTATATGCACCATATACTCTCATGCCTTAAGGGCAAGACCACTTTACTTTAAAATAGGCTGAAAGCCAGTAACTTAAGACTCAAACCAAAATCAGAAATTTAAAAGGCAGAAGGCCTTATCTTAAATCATTTCTTTCAATTAGGCTGAAGGCCGAAACAATCTAACACCTTAAGAGCAAAACAACTTTACTTATTAAAAAAATCGGCGGAAGGCCCATCTCTTAAGACTCAAACCAAAATTAAATTTTTAAAAGGCAAAGGCCTTATTTTAAAACAGTTCTTTAATTAGGATGAAGGCCCAAACAATCTGACATCTTAAGAGCAAAACTTTAATTTAAAAATCGGCTGAAGGCCCATCACTTAAGAATCAAACCAAAATAAATTTTTAAAAGGCCGAAAGGCCTTATCTTAAAACAGTTCTTTAATTAGGCTGAAGGCCCAAACAAACTGACACCTTAAGAGCAAAACAACTTTAATAAAAAAATCGACTGAAGGCCCATCAAACCAAAATAAATTTTTAAAAGGTCAAGGCCTTACCTTAAAACAGTTCTGTAGATTAGGCTGAAGGCCCAAACAGTCTTACGCCTTACGAGCAAAACAACCTTAATTTAAAAATCGTCTAGAAGCCATACAAATACAAACAACAAGAACAAATAAGAAAAGACAGTACACCCAACGGCGCTCAAATTTTCCGAGGGATAGCCTGGAATTCAAACACTAACGCTCGCTTAGGTGAGACAGGCAGCATTCTCGATCCGACGACAACCCAACCGACAGACAGTCAACGAACCCACCGACAAGATAACTTCCGCTCCACCCGATCAGCACACAACAGGGAGTTCAATGAAACAGCGTAGAAGGCATTGGCGCCCACAACCAATAATACATTGAGCTGTCAAACTACACACCGTGCTGGACAGCGGCAATACGATGAGGAAAATACACTGCCTGAATGTACGTCAATGGCCAGGGCAGGTAACCGGAACTTTAACGGCCACAAGGCAGAAGGTTCCGCCGGTACACTTCAATTCAAAATAACCAAGTACACTTAAACTCCAACAGTGGGTGGCTAAAATTTGCCAACTTGAAAACACACCTTATTGCTAGCGGGAATGTCCCAACAGCCGATAACGAAATCCAGACGATACAAAGTGAACAGTCGTCACTTGCTGGTAGATTACGTCAAATCTCAACTTTCGTGTACAGGATCGGTGAGCCACGGACCTCGTAGCAATGGGTACAGCCCCTTACACTCCGACCGCGCGTGGACGCCGCCAACGGCCTTGGCCAAACTACGCGCCGAGGAGATTTCCTAGCTGCTCCACGTCAACCGACCAACTCCTCGCACGCAGCACAGCCGGAAACTATAAGCGCCAGGCCAAAGATAGTACAAGGTGTGAATATCGATACACACCGCTGCTGCCACTCGCGGAGAGAGAGGATAACAGCATAATCGCGATAACCGCGGAAGACTAAATACAGAACAGCAATCAAGGTTTAATCCAACGCATGACATGAGCCAGCCACAGCGCAACGGAGATAGTGATTTGACAAGGTACCTATGTGGTACGTACTCTTTCAGTATGTTTATGTAACATTAGACATGCTTAGTTGCGAGGTGTCTGACCAACAAATCCATTTACGCAGATGTACATGAATTACATCTTTTTACTAACTTTTTAGTAACGAATCTCCTTTTACTGAGATTCTATCCTATTTCAATCAGCTTCTCATTATCAAGAGACTAGAATCACCTAGCCTCTTCCTCTAATCCCTATTAGATGCCCTATCTGGGGTTCATAACTCAGGGACAAGTGCAATTGTGGCCATCTGTTATGCCGTCTACTGGATCAATGGTCACTTGGCCTAATTAGTAAGGCCGCTTGGCTTAATTTTTACACCAGCAACACTTTCGCCTAATACACAAGAGACAAGCACAATACAGCTACCTGTGCCTACTACCAAATGAATTCAGCTATTTGAGACAGAGACAGACTCTCTCTTTTGAACACTATTCAGCTAAACAGATATCAGGCACATAGGTCTGATACTTATCTATCATCCAGATTAGTATTGTCTTCTCGTGGATGAGATACTACTATTCCATCAGTAGCTGCTGCTGTCTAAGCTGCTGGCTCCTTCGTTGATTGTCTGTATCACTCACTGTCATACTCTGCTACTCTCCTACACGCATTTGATACTGGCTGAGGCTGTACTTTTACATTCTTATTAAAGGGCTTAATCCACTTGGGGCTGGTCGCACACAACTCCCTTCAGTAGCTTTGTGGGCTGTGGGCTGCTTGAATGTTCCGTCCCCATGTGACTAACTTCCGTCTAATAGCCAAATTCGTAGCTGGACTGTATGCTGAGCTCGGCCTCGACCCCTCACCTAGTCGCGCCGTTTTGGCAAGTCGTCACCACGTGCACTGCGCCTTGGCTGAACTTCAAGCGGTAACTTGATGCTTCCTGTGTCCAGACGCTTCATCTTTTACAAATATCATGTTCACCGTTGTGATAGATGTGTGCCTGCCAAGATATTTTGTCGGAATCTATCTTTCACCCTGACTCTTAACTAAAAGATTCCCCAGTCATGAGATACTTTTGCTGACATGTCTGTCTGGTGATTATATTAATGAAGTATCACAATTTTGCACTGTCATCCCGAGGATTTTATTCTGGCTACCGATTCATAGGAATTTATACACTTATGTTCTCTTTATTAGTGATCATGTCCGCCCCAGTAGCTGAGTGGTCAGCGTGACGGATTGCCGTCCTCTGGGCCCGGGTTCGATTCCCGGCTGGGTCGGAGATTTTCTCCGCTCAGGGACTGGGTGTTGTGTTGTGTTCATCATCATTTCATCCCCATCCGGCGTGCAGGTCGCCCAATGTGGCGCCGAATGTAATAAGACCTGCGATATGGCGGCCGGACCTGCCCCGCGAGGGGCCTCCCGGCCAATGACGCCAAACGCTCATTTCCATTACTGATCATGATTTTATTTTATTTTACACTAGGTTTATGCCGTAAACCTATTTTGCTGTCTGATGCAAACGTTCGAAAAATATAAACTGCAATCTAACAATTGGAAACTTCGTTATTTCAAATTACTACACCGAGATGCATATTCATTACGGAGGGGTTTTTTATGAGGGACCAAAAACTGCTGACACTAATCACAGTGAACAAGGGACACGGCCTGGTTGACGTTCATTTAGCTTTCATTACAGCAACCTGCACCGTTAGCCGCTTTCGTTTCTCATATTTGTTGGGCACTTGTCGTGTAGGTATCTGTCCTCCGTCGCTTGGAAATGCGGCAGGTTACTTATGCGAAAACAGTCAAAGGACAGATACACATAATTACTACTGAAAGATGTCCGTAAACTTTGTCTCTTACTGGCGTCCATCGATTGGTAATCTTCTAGGTTTAAATATCGGTATAATATTAAGCGATATGAATTTTGAATAATGCATGAAATTATCAGTAGAGAAGGTGACTAGAATACTCGATTCGAGACGGTAGTGCTACATGCTCGAGAGCAACGTTCAGTTGTTTAGAGCCCTTACCTGGTATACAAATCGACAGATAATTGTATAACTATCGACTACAAATCATAATGTCCTCCAATTTTTCCTCTCATTTGTCGCTTCTTTCACTATCAAAATTCAGCTGCATATCATTGATAAAAACGAAGGATAACTTGGATTAGACAATACCTACACCTTCGTATTAAATTGACCTTAAAACTCAATTTTTTTCTAACTAGGCATTCTGATGCAGCACGGAACATGTCGAAGATCAACAACGATGTTCATCTTACGTCTCAATGCCATACATACAAACACTATTGACGTCTAGCTGAGGTAAACACTCCTTAACAAACTGAATGAAATTTTATGGTTTACTGATGTAGTACTTCGATGCCGTCTGCTGCAACAATCCAATTAACGTCAAATGACAATAATTCGTCCTATACAGAAAGCTAGTCGAGGAAGTCCTCACTGTGTCATTCACAGAAGCCTGAGTCCCATTTGAAACACAAAAACATGACGTAATCGAATCTTCTTTGGAAGCACTTTCACACTTACGAATAGTGAATATGATTTACTCGTAAATTTAACTGAAATTCTATTTCGTCCTGTAACGCTTATGCTATATTTTACATTTCCATTATTTTGTGTGAAAATATAGTGTAACCTCACAAAGCTTGAGTGGAGTGACGTTGTGGCGTTTTCCCGCCACCCGTATACGGTCACATTTCAGCGCACCTGATGACTGGTGAAAACAGTGTTCAGGTCTTTTCGAATTTTGAAATAGTGTTGAATGTAAGCTGATAAATCAAAGTAATGAGTAAATGTAAAGACCGTAAGAACAAGGTAATATAAATAACTGTCTGGATTTATGAACGCTATGGATTTTCAGAATAATGTTCATTGAATGAAGTCCACGAGAGCCAAGGAGACGACTAATGGCAAAGCCAACGGCGCTGTGTCTTTCTCGTGGAAAAGCCGCTTGTTATTGGGCGTCACCGACAAGCCAGCGAGCAGAGGTCCGTTGTGTGTGGCTGATGTATAACGGATGCTGATTTAAAGGCAAATGGGGCAGCGAAGTTTTGGATGTTGAAGCCTTTCTTAGTGACGACTCTACAAAAGGTAAATTCCGTTCTGTGCATGTTACATTGGCCAGAACGGAATGAGTCACCTCGGCGCTGGAAGACAGGGAAACGTTATTGGAGACGTCTGTGGTGCGAGTACTGAGGCAGTCTTAGTAGTAACGAGGTCGTGTCTCTAAAATCCGGGTTACGGCGACTGCCTACCACGCTAAAAACCTGCTGACCGTTCAAAGGGACCTCTGGCACCGCAAATGACGCAACAAGAACTATGATGACGTGTTTAATATTAATAACATTCAGACGGAACCTTGTTTCTACTTTTGAGTGATGAAATACTGGAGTCGGATGGGCTGCAGCGTCCCAGACTATCACCAGTTAATGACATTTTGAAGACGTCGTTATTGGATCGGTATTATTCTTGAACTCTGAAAGAATCTAGGATGTTTCTACGAATCGCTTTTCATGAAAGAAGACAGCAGACTTGTCCATCAGTTAGTAATTCCTTTTATTTCATCCGCATACCCTGAAGAATGACAAGTCCAGAACGGAATGTGTAAGGAAACTTTGGAATTCAGGACGCTGCTGAAGTCATCGAACAGCAGAGTGGATCCAACGATCACTAAGGAAATCAGTACAGTCACAGCACTGTAAGAGGAGCTAGAACAAGTTCCCGTGAATTAGTAGTTTGTGTTTTGAATTCACATAAAGAGGCATCATTTTAGTAATGGTACATTTTTGCTACCTTAACATGAGTTAGATATTTCAATTCAGTAATCATTTTAGACAACGTTTTGCAATCAACATCGTAATATTTGTGCGATGCAAATTGTGGACCAGGTTAACTGCTACCTAAACGCTAGAATTACAGAACCATTAACATACTTTTTAATCTGAATAGCACAGAATTGTCTTTTGCTGAACTGTACTAATCTTTGGCTTGTAAATGCAGAATGAACCAGAGTTTCTGCAGTTTGGCCACCGCCTTTCCGGCGTTGTGGTCATTCTTGTCCGTCTGGATGACGGTGGTTGCGCTGCACTGCATTTTCTACATTTCGTTTCAAGAAGTCAGTATAATAAACGAACGAAGTTTGCTGCCACCAAAGCGGTGCACAGCGCGTGGATGGAGTGGAGGGGGGGGGGGGGGGGCGAAGGCGGGATGGGGTGGGGGCATATACCGACAGCCCAGAGGCCCTTCTGCAGCTGGGGACAACTTGGAGTAACTGCTGGCGTGGTAGCACAATCTGAAGCTGCTAATTGGCTTATCTCCAAACTGAAAAAATATTTAAACTGAAGAACCATATCGATTAAAGAAACTGAGAGATTTCTTTCCTCTGACACAGCACCAACAACTTGACATGGTTAGCGACAGAGAATGTTTCAGTGGATACAGTGATAGAATCTGGGCTTAACCAACAATAAACTTCGAATCATCAGTGTCCGATTAGAGAGCTTGTAGGCACAAGCGGCCACCATGATTAGATGATCTAGTAATTAGACAACTTACCTGCATCAATAAACCAAGATTAAGGGAGATACATGCTGTCTCGATCATTTTGGGATAAATTGAAATATGTGATAGTGGGTCCACAACCGATTTTGTTGAGGCAGGATAGTCGGAAATGCATTTTTTATTGTGTTACGAACGTACACAATGTACATCGCATAAAAACAACGTAGCGCATAGTAATTGTCGTAGGGTAAACGGGTCCTGCGCCATTTGTTTGTGCTGGTGCATACATTCAGGGGCAATCATATATTCAGGGACAGACCTATTGTTCTGTTAGCTGAATAATCACTCCTTCTGACAAATCTTCCCCCACTCGTCCCCCTCCTTCCCCACACCTCTCGGAAATCCCGACATACGCAATTAGCTCATTTGTGTGTGGTTGGGAATTACACAGCGGTATGGATTCCTGCCGATATTTGAAATTACAGCTATCATTTTATACAGCATTGCTTCCAGTCATGACGTCAAATTCCTGATTGATCAATTTATTGTTTCCGACAGTGGTATTGTGAGCACACTCCAGTCAAACCCCTGTGCTGTCACTTGCAAATTGTTTGAGGACATAGCGCAGTTTAACTGAAACTTGAAATTCTCACTATCGTTTTCAGCTACCTCCAATGTAACGGATTTACCACCACATTACGTAACTGTGACAGCCTCCACTGAGAAGATGAAACGAAAATAAAGAAGAGGGAAGAGTAGGGTTGGGTGATGATTTTGGTCTGTGAGGCGCAAAACTGCGCTGTCATCAGCGCCTGTACAAAGTATCAATTTTTTACACACTCCATTTTTTTACACAGTCAAATCTAGCGAGTGTCACGAATGATGATGATGATGATGAAATGATGAGGACAACACGAACACCCAGCCCCTGGGCAGAGAAAATCCCCAACCCGGCCGGAAACTCGGGACCCTGTGATCCAAAGACAGCAACGCTAGCCACTAGACCACGAGCTGCGGACGAGTAGGGTTGGGAAACCAGGCAGTTGTGGGGTGGAAGCCCAGATAGCCCCGGATTTTTCCGCCCAATTTGTCAGTCCTAAGAATGAATGAGCAAATGGAGAGCTGTGGATTTACCAGGTACCCACTACTTCCTTCAAAACAAAAGAGGGGCCAGTTTGGTTTCCAGTGGCATGCGACAGGTGCTCGCTGGGCAGGAAGTAGCCACTTGAGAGAGAGAGAGAGAGAGAGAGAGAGAGCATATGTTGCGACAGGAATTTCCCAGGTATCAATATCAAACAGTTGCCTTGCCACCATCTGATGCTCTGTCTGACAGGAAGCAGCCAGAGCGGCGAGGGGGTGAGGATTGTGAACTAATTCAGTCAGTATCTGCAAAGAAGGATGAGCACATAGAGCAGCTGCTTCCAATGACCTGGTGTGTAAGGTGTGTGTTTGGAAGCAAAACAGGAATCGAGTCTGGTATCAAATATCAAATGAAGCCGACATCCGTTATCACGCTTTCGTCCTTCGAAAGAGGGCTGGTGCCGCAGTCCAGCGCTCTGGACTCAAAGGGCTGCCAGTGATCTGTTGCGTGTGGTGTAGTGCGGCGCACGTGAAGACGTGAAAAGAGCGTTTTTCACCAGATAGGTTTACTGCGGTTTGTAACTGTGTGATTACGTGTAGTGAGTGTTTTATGTTGATGGCGATTTCATGACGGTATTCCTAGCATGACTGGGAGAAATCAGACTATTCAAGTATTTAATTAATTCTTTTAGAGGTATTTTACAAGACCTGTATCTTGCAAAATTAAATAAACGGCAGAGAATGATGTGTTTTTCTTGCCAATAAAGAGATCCAACACCTGAAAACTGGTATTCAAACCGAATTTTATAAATAAACAATATATTACTAAGCCTTCTGCAATGTAGCTGAAGTTCTTGTCGTGGGATCCTTCCAGACCACCAGCTCAGCACAGACTGAGCGATTTTTCCAGCCAGTTTTTACTGAGTGGGGTGAGGAGGGGTGGTACGAGAGGTGAGGAAGATGGACGTACTCTGGTGTTGGCATTGTGCACTATCTGAGTCGAGGCGCACGTCAAGGTAATCACGCACACGAAAATTTTCGAACAAGACAACACCTCCAAGCTGCAGCAGTGTAATTACATAATTAGGACATGTAGTTCTTGCGCAACATAATCCTTGCCTAGCCCTACAGCTCAGCACAGACTGAGCATTTCTCATCATTTTCCAGATGGGGGGGGGGGGGAGAGAAAGGGAGGAGAGGGACTGAGCTCTTCCCGCCAAGTTTTTGTCGCCAATTTCCAGATGGAGGAGAGGATGGGGGAATTGGGGGATGAAGGAGGAGGGCTGGGCGTAATTAATTGATCAATTTAATTAGTTAGTTAATTAATTTGATATCAAAAGTGTGCTTGTATCGATGAGAGAGAGGGGGGGGGGGGTGTTGGGGATTTCCCAGATGAGTCGGATCAATATGAAAGAGCAGGAACTTATTGATAAGAGGGGTGTGAGTGATGAACGAAAGAGAGATGATCCACTGGGAACAAAAGGGGAACAGGATTATATAGATGAAAGTCATGGTGAGGTAAGAGGAGAACCTGGCGTGGAAAAAGAAGGAACTAAACAACGAAGAGAGGGAGAGAAAGACAGGGACGAGCTACATTTGAAGGAATTGGAATATACCAGCTCACCAAGAAAGATACACATAAGGACAGACATGTTATTCAAGCAGTTATTAGAAGCAATGAAAGCAAACCGACAGCGTTTAGAATCTTTGAAAAATTACCAAATATCTGAGAACAGAAACAGATTCATTGACAAAAAACTGAGAATGTTTGAAATCAGAAATTAAAGTCAACTCGGAATCTCTGAGAGTAAAAGTGAGAACAAGTCCCTGAGATCAGAGATGATGAAAATGATTTTTTGAGGGAGTACGTAAGTGAAATGGATTTAGGATTTAGGTTCAATAATGATGTCAGACCCCCTTAAAGCATAATAAAGGTGGAGTGGAAAGTGAGACGAACTTAAGTAATAAAAGGTGTAGTAATAAGGTGAAGAAGAAAGTTGTAGGGAAAAACTAGGGAGAAAAAGGAAAAAAGTTAGAAATAGTGAAAGTTAGAAGAAAATTATCCCTAAGACGGAAGCTTTCGATGCAGGAATCGATTCTTCAGTACTGGAAATACAAACAAACAAAGAAGATATGGTAAAGTCAGAAAACGAATGTCCAAGGAAGTATTAATACAAATGAGAGTGAATACGAAGGAAAGGCAAAGAGACCAAAAGGAAAATGATACAGACAGCGATTACAACAGTGGGGATGAGTCAGATGAGTTAGAATGAGATAAGAATTCTAACGATGACGATGGGAAAGGAGTCTAGTAATGGTGAGGGCACAGATAAGAAGGGACCACGGCCGTTGATTCAAATTAGGAAGATAAGATAAGCGTGTTTTACGAAAGGAAGGATGTAATAGAACATACCAAAGGTTTCAACAGCGATAGGGGACGGAAGAGTCTTAGAGACGGTTATCATCACTGTAAATGTGCTTAATTAGATGTTGTAGAGGAAAGAAGAAAGAAGCCATCGGATAAACGGTTGATAGTGTCGTCGGCAGGTGATGACTCACCTTGTGAGCATAAGGAATAAAAGGTCAGGGAGTTCACAACGTAAGTGAACACGTGTGTGGTGCCACATCTTCCAAAGCGGTTTGTAGTTTTGTATCATTTTTCCTTTTTCAGGCTGCAATCTTTTAATTCTATTATCGTTCTCTAAGTATGTTAGTAGTCTTTTACTGTAGAAACGGTCTCCAAAACTGACATGAGGGTAACCAGAAGGGGAATAATTGTATTAATGAAAATAGACAGGGATTAAAAAGGAGACGACAAGCACCAAGGTAATGGTTTGGCTAAAAGAGAGAAAGTCAGAAAGAGAGTAAGGTGTGATTGAAAATACTAGAAGTGGATAAGCAAAAATCGGCAATTTATAATGAAAAAATAAAAAAGAAACTTATTAGTGAAAGAGCCCCTGAAAGTATAATAAAGGTGAAGTAGAATGTGAGAGGTGCTTAAGTAATAAAAGGTGTAGTAATAAGATGAAGAATAAAACTGTAGAGGAAAACTAGGGAGAAAAAGGACAGAAGTTAGAAATAGTGAAAGTGTGAAGAATTAAAAGAAGCAAAAAGGTGCATTGAATGTAGAAGAGAAGTGGGAAATTACGATAGAATCCACGTGGCTATCGAGAGCTAATCGAAAGAAGGACTTGAGTCGTACAGGTAAAATTAAAGGCAAAGGAATACTAGAGGTTTCATAGGGAAAAGTAAAAAAGAATCACAAAGAATAGCTTTCAGAATGGTGGTGTAATGGGAATAATAAAATGGGTAACCAAAAAGGTTTATGGAGACTAACCACTGAGTAGATAACCATTAACAAACATCGTTGAATATAGACAGTTAAGCGAATGCTAGAAGAGTTTTACCAAATGCAGAGTGAACTAATCTCAGAAGCCAACCCATATTATACTTTCGCATCGAGAAATTATGGAACGAACGAATATCTTAAGTAGAAGTCCGAAAATACTTACTTAATACAACCATTCCGCAGGGAAGAATAGCAAATAATGGCTAATCCAAAGTGCAGGAGTGGGGCATGGCCAGTTTAATCTGATGCCAGCATTTAGAGGTATGACCGAAAGAATAGCGGAATGTTAACATTTTGTCGGTAAAATTCTGTTATAGTCTTATGACTGAAATTATTTTACGACGACTAGGCTGTTAATCGGCGACTGGCTTTGTGTAAAAATGCTATGATGAATAAAGAGCCCATTTCGACGTTGTACAGTCAGTGTAACGGGCTACATTCTTTAGACTAAAGAGGTCATTACTAGATTAAATGCTAAATGCAACATCAAAATCTGAATTTCTATTCTTTTTTTTCCTTTCTTCAAACTTAGACTTTATCTGTTCACACTACATTCAGTGCGGGGTTCATCTTTTACAAATCATTTAAGGTTTAACAAGACATTTTCAGAGTAAGTTAGTGTAGAAGATGAACAGTATAAGTTCGAAAACAATAACCTAGCGATAAGGTCAAAGTAGCAGTCTGACATGGTAAATAACTGAGTAAAACAATGAGGTGTATATCACTGTGACAGAAGTAGAAACTGTAGCGATATTCCCACTGTGCTAAAAGAGTAAGAATGGACAGATGGAGAGATTAGGGCGTGTATCCCGTCGTGATAGATAAATAAGATAAAATAGACTATTGCAGAGCTTACAACGATAGGAGGTAGAGACTAAGGCGCAAATTTCTTAAGTTGCTGACTTTCATGTATAGTTTCATCTAGAATACTTTCCTCACTGAAAACAAATGTTCATGTTCGAGACACACATTATATTAATGTATTCTAGTATAATCGGCTAAAGTATAATACACTCCTGGAAATGGAAAAAAGAACACATTGACACCGGTGTGTCAGACCCACCATACTTGCTCCGGACACTGCGAGAGGGCTGTACAAGCAATGATCACACGCACGGCACAGCGGACACACCAGGAACCGCGGTGTTCGCCGTCGAATGGCGCTAGCTGCGCAGCATTTGTGCACCGCCACCGTCAGTGTCAGCCAGTTTGCCGTGGCATACGGAGCTCCATCGCAGTCTTTAACACTGGTAGCATGCCGCGACAGCGTGGACGTGAACTGTATGTGCAGTTGACGGACTTTGAGCGAGGGCGTATACTGGGCATGCGGGAGGCCGGGTGGACGTACCGCCGAATTGCTCAACACGTGGGGCGTGAGGTCTCCACAGTACATCGATGTTGTCGCCAGTGGTCGGCGGAAGGTGCACGTGCCCGTCGACCTGGGACCGGACCGCAGCGACGCACGGATGCACGCCAAGACCGTAGGGTCCTACGCAGTGCCGTAGGGGACCGCACCGCCACTTCCCAGCAAATTAGGGACACTGTTGCTCCTGGGGTATCGGCGAGGACCATTCGCAACCGTCTCCATGAAGCTGGGCTACGGTCCCGCACACCGTTAGGCCGTCTTCCGCTCACGCCCCAACATCGTGCAGCCCGCCTCCGGTGGTGTCGCGACAGGCGTGAATGGAGGGACGAATGGAGACGTGTCGTCTTCAGCGATGAGAGTCGCTTCTGCCTTGGTGCCAATGATGGTCGTATGCGTGTTTGGCGCCGTGCAGGTGAGCGCCACAATCAGGACTGCATACGACCGAGGCACACAGGACCAACACCCGGCATCATGGTGTGGGGAGCGATCTCCTACACTGGCCGTACACCACTGGTGATCGTCGAGGGGACACTGAATAGTGCACGGTACATCCAAACCGTCATCGAACCCATCGTTCTACCATTCCTAGACCGGCAAGGGAACTTGCTGTTCCAACAGGACAATGCACGTCCGCATGTATCCCGTGCCACCCAACGTGCTCTAGAAGGTGTAAGTCAACTACCCTGGCCAGCAAGATCTCCGGATCTGTCCCCCATTGAGCATGTTTGGGACTGGATGAAGCGTCGTCTCACGCGGTCTGCACGTCCAGCACGAACGCTGGTCCAACTGAGGCGCCAGGTGGAAATGACATGGCAAGCCGTTCCACAGGACTACATCCAGCATCTCTACGATCGTCTCCATGGGAGAATAGCAGCCTGCATTGCTGCGAAAGGTGGATATACACTGTACTAGTGCCGACATTGTGCATGCTCTGTTGCCTGTGTCTATGTGCCTGTGGTTCTGTCAGTGTGATCATGTGATGTATCTGACCCCAGGAATGTGTCAATAAAGTTTCCCCTTCCTGGGACAATGAATTCACGGTGTTCTTATTTCAATTTCCAGGAGTGTATATGGTTGTGCGAAGTGTACGCAATCAGTTGAGGTACCTGCCTAGGTTGACCCTGGCCCTCTGTCCGCCGCTGAGGGTGATGCCCTTCTCGCCCACCAGCGTCTGGTCGCCGTACGTCAGCAGCTCAAAGTCCTTGGACAGGGCGCACACCTCCACCACGCATTGGTACTTCTTCCGGTCGTACGGCTGTCCGAACAGGATGTTCTGCCGCACGCTGCCCACGAATACCCACGGCTCCTGGCTCGCGTACGACACCTTCCCACCAATCCTCAGGCTTCCAGACGACGGAGACAACTCGTTTATCAGTAGGTATAACAGGGAGGTCTGCGGAAGTGATATGAAATAAAATATCCAGTGACTATATTATTTCGGATTTCAGGGCCGCTGAAAGAATTGCTATCCCCTGAAAGTGTTATGGATTCTTGAGTCGACATGTTTAAAATTTTACCCATTATTTCCGAAACAACTGAAATGTAAGTACAAATGAATTCCACCTTTAATCACTAATTATTTTAAATCATGCATGATGTCGTTGCACAAACTATGGATTATGTTCAGATATTGTTTCTACAGCATCAATATACATCTTTTCATATGATGTAGTATCTATTGTATAGCAGTCTAAATTACTGGGCATTCGTGGCCAGAAGTCAGGTACGGGGGATACGAGAACAATTTTAATTTATTCAAGATGGTGGACCCTCCCGCCCCCCTCCCCCACCCTGCACCCGGTGTAGATGTGTCACTAGATGACATCATGGATTCCCCCCACCTCCCCCTTCCAATTTTCCAACCTATCCGTTCGCCTCTTTGTCGAGATGTCATCATGTAACACTGCCTGTTGCTACGGTCGCAGGTTCGAATCCCGCCTCAGGCGTGGATGTGTGTGATGTCCTTAGGTTAGTTAGGTGTAAGTAGTTCTAAGTCAAGGGACCGATGACCTCAGATGTTAAGTCTCATAGTGTTTAGAGTCATTTGAACCATTTTATAACACCGCCATGGAATCTTCAGCATCTTCAAACTGCATCAGCAGCATGATTGGCAGGTGGAAATATCTGAGGCAGTACTTGCAAGAATTGCTATGTCAGTATGTATTTTCATAGCAAGTGTTTGTGTGTTTGCTACTCTGAGTCTTGAGATTTCGATGAACATTTACGTTATTGCATTCCTCTGAGTCTTCAGATCCATAAAACAATTTTATAGGCAAGAGTTCATAAAATCACTGTGTTTAGGTTTCAAAGTATGATTTCGTTGTTTATAGTATGAGTTTATCAATTCAGTAGTACTATTTCTCTAGAAAATCTTTTCCTTCTTGTTACAGCATACATTCAGGAACTATTGGCTGACCTCGAGTGGCAGCTGGAGGCTGAGAAAATGCAAACTGACG
Organism: Schistocerca piceifrons; assembly: GCF_021461385.2. Taxonomy (NCBI): domain Eukaryota; kingdom Metazoa; phylum Arthropoda; class Insecta; order Orthoptera; family Acrididae; genus Schistocerca; species Schistocerca piceifrons. The sequence continues at coordinate 442,299,395 of NC_060139.1, read as the reverse complement.
AGCCTGTACAGGCTCCAGAGCAGCCTCATGAAATAAAAAATTTTCGTAGTTTTCTAATTTGTGTACATGTATAATTTTTTAAATCGATATGTTCTTATCGTTGTAGGTGATTTGGAGGAGGCTGAGGGTAGTGTTAGACCAAACCCTGATAAACCTATCACAGACGTCGAGTAAGTGTATATTCTTTTTTTGTATTTCTTTCATAGTGCCATAATTTGTTTTTTAAATCTATATGTTGTTACTTTTGTAGGCGATATTGGAGAGCTGGACTGATGGCTCTATGCTGGCCCAGACAAGGAAATACCACAACAAGAGCGAGAGCTGCATTAAGTCCAGTCATCAATGCCCTAATGTGTGGATGAGCTCCCCAATGCCATCGGGGATGTGATGGCATCATAGAGGCAAGCTGACGTCATGACTGCTTCAGGTAATTTATGGACCTGTCTTTATTTTTTGTAGCACATATAACAGTGTTCTTTCCTTATTTGAGGCAGCAGTAGGGGATTTTATAACATGTGTACTTACTTTTCGTTATTCTTTCAGTGTGCAATCCACTCTTCCATCCTGGTAGTACGCTGCGGCATGGTTGTCAGCGCAGTTACAGACGGCATCACCAGAACGCTGTCCTGCGCAGCACATCTCGCCCACCAGAACGAGGCTTGTGGCTTCACAAGGCACAGCCACCTCAGCTGCCAGTGACCCCACCACTGTCTGTCCCGCCATCACCGCTGCGTAGCACTGCTCTGGCGGCCATGGGCTTCCACCCCTCCAATTATGCTCCACCAGACAATTTAGAACACCACTACTATAAACAAAGGGCGGGGTATCGACCCCACCGCCACTGTGTCACCAGCGCCTTCGCTCCAAAAAATGGCTAGCAGATGTCTACCTCTCTGGCTAAACTTTTCCCAGTGATTAGGACACCACTGCCAACTGGGCCAGAGCCAGGAGTTGCTTACACACCTCATCCCCTCACACACTAGCCGTCTCCACAGTGTGGATGTTCACGCTGGCCAGATGCAGCTGTACCCCAACCTTGGGTGGCCTCGTAGGTACATGCCCCACGTTCTACATACATTGCTCTACCCCACAGCTAGCTTCACCCACAGGATGCTTGCAGTTCTTGGCTGATAGTCATAGTCCTCGTAATAGAGATCCTGGTACTAGCAGCAGTTCCCTCTCCTGCCATATTATAGATGGTCATGAAGTTAGTAACGTAATGCTACAGCTAAACTACAAGGTGATTGAGGATCTGTTTGTGGAAAACTTCTCGTTATCTCCAGCGGAGGGGCACAGAGACCACTTCGGTTATTTGAAAGTGTGCCGTCCTGTTCTGGAAACAGAGACCCTCAAAATCATTAATGATCCACAGTACCCCATCATTAACTGCAGCACTGTGCTGTGAACTGGGCTCATGCATTGTAGAGTCGAGCATTGTGTACATCTGCGGCTAAAGAAGTATTGTGAATATTTTCAGTCATTGTTATCCATCGAAAAACTTGTGAACATCTACAGCCAGAGTGCTTCTGTGCTCCGAAAATCGTAAATGCACAACCAGCGCTACTGTTGAGTGGACTGTGGTTTTTTTGTGTCATAATTATTATCAGTAGTAATAGTGTGTGAGCGGAAAAGGTATCTCTGAATTGAAAAATATTATGTGAAAAATAATCAGATTGTATCTGAAGAGCCAAACTGTATCAGTGTCCCGAAATACAGAATCAGATTTTATCTATATATCTGTGAGAAATGAATAAATTTCTACTGCATTGTATATATAAAGGATGCGCAAGGCGTCCATATGACAATAGTTTTGAACATGAGTGCCATAATGAGGTGAAGTTTAAGGTGGAGAATAACACAAATATATGTTTTTGTTACTTAGGATTTTGCCCACTGTGCTGCACATACTAGGTTATGGGAGCAGATGGCATATGACCATCTCCAGTTTCAGATACATTCAGCAGACATGTCTAAAACTGTATCGCCTGTGCTTAGGAAGAACCACAGATGCAGTATTTGGTCAAAGCTGTATGCTACATAACTATCAAAGTTTGAGTAGGGTGAAATCAGTAAAATGAGTACACAGAACGTATTTATTTACTTCTAATCCAACTGAAAACTAATTTTACATTTTCGTAAGGAGACACAACATTATTTTGTCATCTTTTTGAGCTTATGGAGGGCACGGTATCCATAGTACTCCAGGTCGTTAATATCTGCATACTTGAAGATGTGATACATTCACTTGATCTCCTCCTTTCATATGACGTAGATAATGGTATCTGTGTAGTCAGACAACCGAAACGATACCATATCTTTATAGGGTATGCTATTTCGCATCCTTGAAAGGCCTCTGCGATGCAATGCTCGCTAACAATGTCTCTATTACACCAGCATGTTATGTGAATTCTACAAATGCGATATCTTTAAATATGAACCGTCTGCATACATTATCACAGAAACTGTGAATGTCTGCAATGATATTGACACTTTGAGATGCCACTAATTTAAGCACACATGGTCCTATCAACTGCAAATGGTGCAGTGCACTGTCCTGTGCCAGTATCCTTCTTACACATTTTGCCTTGGCTTCATTAATTAATATTCGAAGTACAGCATGACATTTTGGTAGATCTTCATTTTATGCATACGCAATGTTGTTTTCCAAACACACCTAGGAGTCCATTATCACAAACATTGATTCCTATCTTTTTTGTTGTGCTATGTTTGATTCTGTTATACAGTGCAATTATTTGTGGGAGGATATTTGTCCATTTGCATGAACAACGAAGATTAAAGTGCATCCACATTTGATCTTTCAGTTTTATGTTCAGATGTTTCACAATACTCGGCTTCAGACGGGTGAATGTTGAGCAGTGTTGTATTCCACAGTGCCCCATCACATTCTTGAAATATCTATTGTAAAACTCTCCATCATAAGCTGTTTGAACATTGTCTGGAAACCGATTCATCCTCATCTGCAGCAATCGCCAATCAGTTGTGCCACTTCTCCCTCCATTTTTGTTTTCATAGGTAGTGTCCAGGCAAGTTTAGAGTATGTGTCAGTGGCCATTATAATATACTTTAAACCGTTACTCACACGTGAATATTCCGTCATGTCTATGAGATTCGCTTGCCATTAGTCATCCAAACCTTTAATCATAACTTGTCTACGCGGGTATATTTTACTTGCTTGTTTGAATAGTTCTCGAACTACTGTCTCCATACGTATTCGAAACCCCTGTATCTAAGCTCAGACATTATGGAAACAACTTCATTCGAATGAGCTGTATTACTGGCAGCAGCTGTTGCCATGAGCATTCATAGCCAATCTATTAGCTCATTGTAGTCGTTACAATATATTTGCTGTGGGTATCAACTATTCACTCTTTTATGTTGAATTTTAATACTATCACTGCTGCTATGTTCAGATCTAATACAGATTTTGTAATGGTTTTAAATTTCATACTGCTCTGGCTTTTTTGGTACTTCTTTTACTTTTTTTCGTACATCTGTCAAACACAGTATTTCACCATACACTTCAAGATTTTCCCTGCTTAACTTATGGTTTTCCAAGGTCTTGGGAAAATAAGATTCAGTAGGCCTGGTGTTCTCTGGAAATCCCTATCACTGATCTGTTTTATGTTACCAGTTAAACTTAAAGACTGTGTATGGTTTTATCATGCTCATGCTACATATTCTGTCTATCCTAGCGTCGTTGTGATGGTTAATGAATCCGCAATGGCATCGCCGCCATCACGTTATTTGACTGAGAGCAGCCCAGTAACCAGTAAGAGGTTTGAAGGTTTCTCTTCTTAGTGTCTGCTACCGCCCCAAATGTGCTAACCTTAGCAACAATAATTTCTCACTAACGACATTCCTTGCCTCAATGGCTTTATGGTTAGTTGACATCTTGTTACATACTAAGCAGAGTTCTGTGCAGTATACACTTTATACATATCCTGCAAAACTACATCGACCTTTACCGTTAAGTTGTTTACTTTCTTTTCAATTAGATTAACCTATCATTTAATATATTGATCGATATCATAAGGGTGTGACAATAAGTCAGTAGTTCCTTGCATACATTGGCAACTTTACAGTCGAGAGCCTCAATTTTTCAAATCATGTGCAAGCGAATGTTCTGTCTATGTATACCCATCCTCTCACTTTGAGTGCACCATATGTGTCCGAATTCATCCATGGTGTGATGTATACTGATGCAGTCACCTCTTGTCATTTGTGTATATAAAAAGGCAGTGTCCTGACTGACTGTCCCACCGACTGACTCATCATCATCCGGCCCAAACCGCTAAGGACGGAAGTTTTAATCTGGAGAAGGTGTGCATCTTTTACTGTAGGCATCGTTTAAGAAGGGATTTTTCGAAATTCCAACCTACAGGGGTGAAATATTGGATGAAGGCTTTTTTTTTTAAAAAAAAAGTCTCTATGAAGGCAAACTTGAAACTAGATCTAAGAAATTTGGTATTTGGTTTCTCAGTCAGAAATAAAGATAAACATGTTTTTCGGAAATTTAACCCTAAGAGGGTGAAACAGTGGGTGAAAGCTTTCTTTTTTTTAATGTCTTTATCACGCAACTATTAAAGTATTTCTAAAGCTGCATCTATGAATACTGGTATCTGAATTCTCGGTCATAAATAAAGAACTACGTGTTTCAGTGTTTTTGGAAATTGAATCCCGAAGATGCGAAGTCAAGGATGACACTTTTTATGAAAATGTTTTATTATGAAAGCATCTTTAAAACTGGATCTATGGAAATTTAAATTGGTCTTCTCACTATTTCTAGAAATTCAACCCCCTTCGGGGGTGAAATGGGGAATGACCATTTTTCTGGAAATATTTCACTCATTTTTGAAGCTAAGTCTATGAAAATTTCACTGACTCATCATCACCCAGCTCAGATTGCTAAGGATAGAAAGTTGAAGTTTGGAGAGCGTTGGGTCTCACACCATATGCATCATTTAAGAAGAGATTGTCCGAAATTCCACGCCTAAGGGGGTAAAAGAGGGGATGAAAGGTTTTTTGAAAGTATGTCACTATTAAGGAAATTTTGAAGCTAAATGTACGAAAGCTGGTATTTGCTTTTTCAGTTAGAAAATAAAAAATTACCTGTTTCAGCATCTTTGGAAATTGAACCACTAGGGCGGTAAAACAGGGGATGAAAGATTTTTTGGAAATAAATAATTACTAAAGAACTACTAGAGAATTTTTAAGGCTACAGCTATGGTACCTGGCATTTGACTTCTCGGTTAGAAATAAAACAAATATATCTATTTCTGGAATTTAAATCCCTACGGGGCTAAAAATTTTAACAGATTATTTCGTTACATTAAAAAAAAATTTAAAGCTAAACTCATAAAAACTGGTATTTCACTTCTCAGTTGGATGTAAAGAAACTTTCGTTAGGGTATGAAATTTGCTAAGGAAATATCTCCATAAGAACGCAAAAGGCATGATTAAGACAAACTCTGGCTCCAGCTACCAGAATCGCTTTTCCATCAGAAGTACATTGAGAAAAGACCATGCTTATATCGTGTTAATTAGTGTGAAAAGCTTGGAAGGTGTTGCAATTTGTGAACAACATGAAAATTCGATTAAATAGAAACATACAGTCTACATGGGCAAAGCAGTGGGCACTAAGCTAGTAATAATATATGTAGCCACAACAGCATAATCACCTTACCAACTGAGCTACATTATAATGAGAGGGTTATGAAGCAAGAAATATCACACTGTTTCCAATATAATTTACGCTTCAGCAATTGTACAAAGGATGCATTACATTAACAAAAAAGTCCACTGGTTTGTTTCCACCGTGTTTCTCAAATAATTGTTTCTTTTATGCACTAAATTCCATGTATATTTCCCTCATACCAATGGGAGCAACACAAAACTCGGGTATTCCATCTGTAAATTTGGCATGGATAGACCCCCTAACTATTAGAATCCATTTTGACACTGCATCGATACATGAACTAATGCACTGTTCTAAATCATCTACATGTACACTACACACGTGGGGATAGTTCAGAAAGTCACAGTACGCAGCTTGAATACACATTAGCCATTGCTCCAGTCTCTCTAACACAAGAGAATCATCCTTAATACAGATAAGTTCACTACAGTGGGGTGCTGTAAATAAATGGATCGGCCTCGAGATTTCACCTAGAGGGCTGCATCATCATAAAGTGTTTTGACGGATAGCATCAGCCTGGTACAGCAAAAGTCCAGGGCAGAATGAAGTGTATAATACTCCTGAGTCATCTGCACATTCATGTAAGGTATAGCATGACTTACTTTATCCTACCCAGACTCAAAAAACCGCACTTTAAGACTCTATGTTGCATTTTCGATCTTCATCACCACACACCAGTCACTGTCTGCTGCTGCTTCTATACCAATATTTAGACGCTTTGATTCACTATCAGTTAAACTGAAGTTAAACTGAAGTGAAGAGTAGTAGTGCAATCGGAGTCCTGTACTCAACAGAACCGTGCTGTGTAGTACCCCCAGTGCACTCCTGCGACTCAGGAATAGGCTGGGTGCCTTGACTGATGAGTGGCACAGACAATAGCAGTTCCTTGTCCTGCTTCAACATTCTGTCCAGGTGCCATGTGCTGGTTGCCACTGCAGATTCTACATTTACATCTACATCCTCCGCAAGTCACTGTACGGTGCATGGGGGAGGATTCTCTATACCACAACTAGTCTTTTTCTTTCGTGTTCCACTCGCAGACAGAGCGAGGGAAAAACGACTCTCTTTATGCCTCCATATAAGCACTAATTTTCCGTATATTATCTTCATGGTCCTACGCGAAACTTATGTTGGTGGAACTACGATCGTTCTACAGTCAGCTTCAAATGCTGGTTCTCTAAACTTTCTCAGCAGTGTTCTTCGAAATGAAGGTCTTCTTCCCTCCAGGGATTCCCACATGAGCTCCCGAAGCACATTCGCAACACTTGCAAGCTGATGGAACCTACCTACCAGTAACATACCTAGCACTTCGCCACTGAATGGTTTCGATGTCTATTTTCAATCGAACCTGGTGCGGTCCCGAACACTCGAGCAGTACTCAAGAATAAGACACACTAGCATCCATTATTTGGTCTCCTTCACAAATGAACTACACTTTCCTAAAATTATTCCAGTCAACCGAAGTCAACAATTCACCTTCTCTGTCACAATCCCCGCATGCTCATTCCATGTCATATCACTTCGCAACTTTCCACTAATAATTTTGTATCTGAACAGTACGGATTTGTTTTTCCTACTCACCCACATCAACTTACATTTTTCTCCATTAAGAGCCAGCTGCTATTCCTCACACCAACTCAAATTTTTGTCTAGGTCATCTTGTATTAATCTACAGTCACTTATCCTCGACACCTTTCTGTACACCACAGAATCATCAGCAAACAACTGCAGATTGCTGCCCACCCTTTCTGCCAGGTCATTTACGTATATAGATAATAGCAATGCTCCAATCACGCTTCCATGGGGCACTCCTGATGTTACAATTGTCTCCGATGAACACTCGCCATCAAGGACAACATAGTGGGTTTTATTACTTAAATGACTCTTCAAGTCAGTAACATATCTGGGAACCTATTCCGTATGCATGTACCTTCATTAACAGTCTGCAGTTGGGTACTGTGTCGAATCTAGAAATATGGGATCTGGCTGTTGCCCTTCATCCATAGTTTGTAGTGTATCAAGTGAGAAAAAAGCAAGCAGGGTTTTGTGGGTTTTGCACAAGCGATGGTCTCTAAAACCGTGCTGATTCATCTACATGAGCTTTTCGGTCTCTAGAAGATTTATTGTATTCGAACTCAGAATGTGTTCTAGAACTTGGCAGCAAATCGATGTTAAGAATGCTGGTCTGTAATTTGCATGTCCCTTCTTCTACCCATCTTATATAAGGGGGTCACCTGCACTTTTCTGCAGTCACTTGCAGTGCGCTCGTCGAGACATTGGCGATGAATGCAAACTGAGTAAGGGACCAGTGACGTAGAGTACTCTCTGCAAAACCGAATTGAGATTCCATCTGGACCTGGCGACGTATTTGTGTGGTGGTCAAACGACAGTATGTTCGTACGATTCTCCTTCATGAATGATTTATTAAACATGGAATTTAAAACTTTGGCCTTACTTTTGCTATCTTCTCCCGCCAAACCAAATTGGTCAACGAGTGATTGGATGGAAGCCTTAAGCCGCTTAGTGATGTTACATAAGACTATATTTTTTTGTGTTCTCCACCAGATCTTTAGCCAAAGTATGACGGTGATAGCTGTTGTACAACACGCGCATTGGTCTTTTCACAGACTACTCTTTGACTGACTTCATTTGTGCATCCTCTTTTGAAATGCTGGCATGCTGGAGGTCGCTTCTGGTCCTGACAAGCTAAAGGCCATTGCTGCTGCTGCAGGTGCAGACATGCTACAGGTCACCGCAGGTGTTGAACAAAGAAGAAGAAGGACTCCTATGTGTGGGGCAAAGAAGAAGCAATAGCAGTACCAAAGACATGTAATGAATTCTTACATTTCCATTTCTTCCTGTTCTGCTGAGAGATGTTGCACAATCTCGGCTGCTGCTGCTGTTGACATCTCATGGCCTTCCATTGACTGATTCCAGTGAGCTACTGTACGTGTCTTACATCCCAGACGTCATGATCACCTGATTGGATGCTGCATTACCATTGGTCTAGCCATTTTTGTTTCACTCGTGATGTCACAATTTCGAGTGTCCTCTGGTGGCAGTAAAGTGAAATAGGTCAGTCGGTGTCCACACATCAAGGTGAGCACACGAACAAGAAAAAGTTTTAGAATCGTTTTCCAACAAAATAACACCATGAAAGAAAGAAAAATCCTCCTTATATCATTCACACCAATAGCTCAATACAGACTGAGCTTTTCCAAGAGGATAACACCAATGGGTCAGCACAGATGGAGCGATTTTCCCGCCAACTTTTTCTTTCTGGAAGGGGTGGGAAAGAGGTGTGGTGGGAGGGATTGGGAGGTATGGAAATTGAAGGAGGGGGGAAAATCCAATGACATTATCTGGTGACATCATCAGTGTGTTGTTGTCACATCTACACCAGGGGAAGTGGGTGAGGGTCCTCTATCTTTAATAAATTAAACCTGTCCTTGTATCCCCCTTACTCCACTACTGGCCATTCTCTTTCATCAGGATAGTGCAGGAAAAAGTAACGGTATTTAATGCTCCTGTAAGTCAATAAAATTTCCTCCAGTGGCATATCATCTGTTGACGAAAGCCAACAGTCCGTGAAGTTAATACTGACAATCGAAAAGGTAGCATAATGGGGAACGGAGGTGGTGGTTTTATGTAACAGAAAACAAAATTACATCCACTGTTACAGATATTGAAGCTACTGTGACATTGGCCAAAACTCAGTACGAAGATTGGGTATAAACTTATTAATGGATCCGTTGTAACGAAACTAGGTTGTCACACGTTGCTAAGTGGCAATATAAATAATCATTTTATGTTGTATTCACGCAAACTTTTTGAATGGAAAAGCAGGACCTGTGAATTCTAGTATGTTAGCTCGCGTTTCCCTCAGATGTGGACTGCAGCGAGGCGTGTCACCAGCAAGTCTTCGGCGGTGGGTTTACAATAGTGAAAGAGAGAGAAATTTGTCCAAGAGAAGTTCCCGTGGGCACCAATCGAGCGAGTAAGCCGCTTTGAGTGTCTCTTATGCCAGAGAACTACTAAACTGTGCCAGCCACGTGAGGTCCTGAGTGATCCATAGCTGGTCCAGAAGACGGAAGCAGGGAATCAGGGCCACCGCTATTTTGCTGTTAACAGCATGAGAAGCGACCTGCGTTTATGTGTCGAGGTGTATTTCCAGCAATCATAAGGCGCGAGCTGATATTCTGCAAAGTTCAGCTTGTCAACAGAGAATACAACGAATACTGGATGAGAAAATTCTGCAGGTTTTCCCTGTATGCAGGAGGAGGGACGGAGATTTTCAGTTGTCACTGTGGCAAAAGTTGCAACTGGTGTGAGAGATGCAGTCTAGTTAGCATCCGCCAGGAGTGTGGAGATGTCTGTTTCTCGGCGGGCGCACAGTGGCTGCACGTGTCTCGTTCGTTGGAGGGTTGCGTTCGGTGCGCGACTACAGCTTGGTGCACCTTTATTGGTTTTCGATTAAGTGTCGCGTTTAACATATGCGTTTGTCTTTGAACTGCATAGGTCACAATTTGAGAGTCTGTTTCGCAACTTGTGACTGCAGTTTTCCGTTATTTCTTTATCATACTGGGATCTGCAGTTGATGCTATCCAGTATTTGCGCGTTTTGTGAGTCGCCTAGACTTTGGAAAGTAATTTCCAAATCAATCTTCAGTCTTTTGCAAAGATATAATTTTCAATGATTGTCATGCTGGTGATTCAGAGAAATCTAGATATGGTTAGCATGTTGCTATATATGTTTTTGATGAAAGTAATTGTGAATCAATACAACCACAATTTAAATCATAGTGACCAAGACCATTCCATTTCCACCCACAACATTCTGATGGTCCAAATGGCTCTGAGCACTATGGGACTTAACTTCTGAGGTCATCAGTCACCTAGAAAGTAGAACTACTTAAACCTAACTAACCTAAGGACATCACACACACCCCTGCCCGAAGCAGGATTCGAACCTGCGGCCGTAGCGGTCGCGCGTTTCCAGACTGTAGCGCCTAGAACAGCTCGGCCACCTGGCCGGCACAACATTCTGATGTGGCGGCCCTTATATCGTCATTGAATTGCAGCCTAACTGTGACGCTGTTTTCAGTGTTACACAGGTCACAGGCAACAAGAAACATATAGCGTTCTTTTAATCTTGAAATTTAGGTGGGTCATTTTTAATTGATGATGATGATGAGTACCATACTTCTTTACAGAGCATAGGGGAGCGACGCGGGAGACCAGCGCCGCCTTACTAGGCAAGGTCCTAGTGGAGGTGGTTTGCCATTGCCTTCCTCCGACCGTAATGGGGATGAATGATGATGATGAGGACGACACAACAACACCGAGTCATCTCGAGGCAGGAAAAATCCCTGACCCCGCCGGGAATCGAACCCGGGACCCCGTGCTTGGGAAGCGAGAACGCTACCACGAGACCACGAGCCGCGGACCATTTTTAATTATATGAATGTAATTAAATTTTCAGCTGCGTTAATACACAGCAGCGCGAATAATTATCAACTTGAACAGTTGAATGACGCTGTTGGATTCTGTGTGAGTGTAAAATCGGTTGTCTGATCTTTTGTTTGTTGAGTTCACGAGTGTGGAAAGCTGCTTACACTAACGAATGCTGAACCCCAGTCGACTCACACACGTATGTACAACTGCAGAGAGATCCGCAACGTTTCAAAATCCACCGAGGACCAGACTCACCCTCATACTTAACCAGTAACTTTAGAGAAAATCTGAGCTGCCTGATGCATATGATCCCCAATCACACTGTCGTGGCTGGAGGAGACTTTAAACGTCGAAAACTCAATAGGAACAGTTACAATTTTTGTAAATTGTAGATGTGAAAACAAACTTGTGAAGTAATAATAATGACTTTCTCTGGAACATACTCGGGATCTCACTCATGTGGATAATATACTAGATAAAATGGTTCAAATGGCTCGGAGCACTATGGGACTTAACATCTGTGGTCATCAGTCCCCTAGAACTTAGAACTACTTAAACCTAACTAACCTAAAGACATCACACACATCCATACCAGAGGCAGGATTCGAACCTCCGACCGTAGCGGTCACGTGGTTCCAGTCTGAAGCGCCTAGAACCGCACGGCCACACCGGCCGGCCTAGATAAAATAGCAGCATGTCTGACCTCTTCGAGTATGCCCATATTGAAATTTGTATCAGCGATCATAAGGCATGTGCAGCAACGATTACCAGAGTAAAAAGGTCAAATAAAGCTACTAGGAAGATTTACATGTTCATTAAGCTAGATGAAAAAGGAGTCATGTCATACCTCAAAGAGGAAAAAATAGCAACAACAAGGAGTTTTGCAACGTAAACAAAAGTTGGTAAGCGTGCTTTTAGATCTGAAAGACGATGTCTATTCAAATATCGCGTCATTCGCATAAAGGTGGCGCTAGTAGCGCCACCATTAAGGTGGAAATCACATTGCTTTACGTAGACACTGTAACGGCAGTGAGTGTTAGTTATCTTTGAAATTGGGATTTGTGGGTTGATGTTAGTCGACTTTATGGCGACAAAGACACCATTATCAACGTCTCACTGAGCTTGAACGAGGTCGCGTAACAGGGCTACGAGAAGCTGGACGTTCCTTCTGCGACACTGTCTAAAGATCGGGCAGGAATGTAGCCACTTTACATGACTGTTGGCAGCGGTGGTCATAAGGATGTACGGTCGCAGGAACACCAAGTTCCGGATGGCCACGTGGCACTGCCGAGAGGGAAGACCATAGTATTCGGCTGTTGGCACTGGCGCATCGGGCTGCATCTGCAGCAGCAATTTGAGCAGTAGTTGCTACCACAGTGACACAATGAACTGTAACAAATACGTTACTTCAAGGACACCTCCGAACCAGACACCATGTAGTGTGCATTTCACTGACTCCAAACCACCGCCATTTGCTACTTCACTGGTGACAAGCGATAGCTCGATGGAGGGCAAGGCGGCCGTCTGTTGTGTTTTCTGATGAAAGCTGGTTCCACCTCGATACCTGCATGACCGGGTATTGGTTAGAAGGAGACCAGTTGAGGGCCTGTAACTATCCTTTCTGCACGCTAGAGGCACTGGACCAACACAAGGAGTTACGGTCTGACATGAGATTTCGTCTGACAGCAGGAGCACTCTCGTGCCTGCCCAAGCACCTCGATTGCAGATCTGTACGTCAGTCTGTTGATTTGCCCAGTTGTGCTGTCTTTCACGAACAGCATTCCAGGGGGTGTTTTCCAACAGGATAACTCTCGCCCACATACTGTTGGTAACCCACCATACTGATTATCGCCGGCCGGAGTGGCCGAGCGGTTAAAGGCGCTATAGTCTGGAACCGCACGACCGCTACAGTCGCAGGTTCGAATCCTGCCTCGGGCATGGCTGTGTGTGATATCCTTAGGTTAGTTAGGTTTAAGTAGTTGTAAGTTCTAGGGGACTTATGACCACAGCAGTTGAGTCCCATAGTGCTCAGAGCCATTTGAACCATTTTGAACTGATTATCGACATGCTTCCTTGGCCTGCTTTATCACCAGATCTGTCTCCAGTAGAGCACATAAAGGACATCATCAGACGATAACTCCATCGTCATCCACAAACAGCATTAACCGTCTCGGAATTGACCGTCCAAGCGCAACAGGCATGAAACCCCATTGCACAACCTGACATCTCGTACCTGAACGACAAAATGCATGCGTGTTCGCATGCTTTCATGCAACGTTCTGCCGGTTATTAGTGTACCAGCATCTCACATTTTCATTGGTTTATTTCTCACGTTCAGTAGCCTGTGATCTTGCAATGCTAATCAGTTAAATGTGTATTCCAGAAAGGTAATTACTCTACATTAATTATTTTCTGGTGTAGTGATTTTTTCCCCTCAGCTTATTTACCTGTATTCGTGCATGCAGAGGAACTGTGGCTCAAAGTTAAAAGAATGGTTGATCAAACATTAGACGGATATGTACCTACTAGAACAGTTCGTAATGGCAACGACCTTTCGCGGTATAGAATCACTATAAGAAATGTTTTAAAGAGACAGCGACTACTGTATTGTAGATGCAACACAAAGCATAAGGCTGCAGATAGAGTGACGCTAAATGATAAACACTGGGCTGTCTAAATGCTGGCAGCGGTGGCCGATCGGTTCAGGCGCTTCAGTCCAGAACCACGAGACTGCTACGGTCTCAGGTTTGAATCCTGCCTCAGGCATGGATGTGTGTGATGTCCTTAGGTTAGTTACGTTTCAGAAGTTCTACGTTCTATGGGACTGATGAGCTTAGATGTTAAGTCCCATAGTGCTCAGAGCCATTTGAACCAGTTTTGAGCTGTATATATGGTTCTCGGGCGAAACGTCGGATGTCATAGTGAAAACTCCACAATATTTCGTCAGCGCAACTGGCCGACATCTTCAGGTGCGACAAACACACTGCTAAGGCAGGTTTTTTTTTTCCTTTATTGTATTTCAATTCCCCATCGGGGCAGGCTGGCAGCAGCATATGCGCTGCTCTTCAGCCGAAAGACATAGAACAAAACAATAGAAGACATTTAAAAACAGCAAAGGAGAGAATAAGGTGAACATAGATATAAAAAAGGGGAAACATCATGAAAGGCAATAGACAAAAAACGGGGTTACTGTAAAATGGAGATAAAAAACTTTTTAAAAGTAGCACACACAAAAAGCCACACACTGCGACGATTAAAAGAACACAAGGCACAGTATGACTGGAGCATAAAGGTGTTGACGGATGGCATAGCACATAACGTAACACTGACGGCGAACCTCAAGGCAGTACACAATTAAAATCACACCTCTTGACGCACAGGAGAAACAGCACTAAACACAACACTGATGTGGCCCACTGATGATGATCAATACAGAGGATCTGCCAGGCGCTAGGAGGTGAGGGAGACCTGAAGAAGGGAGGGAGGGGAAGAGATGGGGGAGGGGAGCGGGGAGCTCGCGGAAGAGGGGCAGGTAGGGGGGGATGTGGGAAGGAGAGAGGCAAGTATGGGGTGCAGGGTCTCAGGGGAGGGGGGACGGAGGAAAATCCGCTCTGGGAGAAGGAGGAAAGAGGAAAAGGGGGCCCTGGGGACGGGGGGGGGGGGAACAAGGCCAGGTTATAGTTGGAAGGAAGGGTAGATGCCACGGCGAAGTTCATCATCCGGGAGGGGGAGGAGTTGGAAATTGCCCTGATGAAGGAGATGGAGGGTGTGGAGGTGGAGAGAGGGAGGGATACAGTGATAGAGGCGCGGCAAAGGGCGGGGGGTGGAGAGGAAGGAGGAAACCAGAGGGTGGGGGGGATCAAGCCTGCAAACAATGTAAAGGATGCGGAGATGTTGGAGGAACAGGAGGAGGTGGGGGAAGGGGATCAGTTCATACAGGAGCCGTGTGGGGGAAGGAAGGCGGATACGGAAGGCAAGGTGGAGCGCATGGCGTTCAAGGATTTGGAGGGCCTTGTAAAAGCGGGTGGGGGCGGAGATCCAGGCGACGCTGGCATAACAGAGGATAGGACGGATGAGGGATTTGTAGGTGTGGAGGATGGTAGAAGGATGCAATCCCCATGTCCGGCCGGACAGGAGTTTCAGCAGGCAGAGGCGGGAATGGGCTTTCTGCTGGATGGTCAGGAGATGAGGGATTCAGGTGAGGTGTCGGTCAAGGGTGAGGCCAAGGTATTTCAGGGTGGGGGTGAGTTGGATAGGACGACCATAAAGGGTGAGGTAGAAATCATGGAGGCGAAAGGAGCGAGTGGTGCGGCCTATGATGACTGCCTGGGTTTTGGAGGGGTTGAGACGGAGGAACCACTGGTTACACCAAGTGGTGAACTGGTTAAGGTGGGTTTGGAGGGTACGTTGAGACCGTTGAAGGGTAGGATAGAGGGCCAGGAAGGCGGTGTCATCAGCATATTGGAGAAGGTGGACTGGTGGGGGTCGCTTGGGCATATCAGCTGTATACAAGAGATAAAGGAGAGGGGATAGGACAGAACCCTAGGGGACGCCAGCCGTTGGATAAAAGGTACAGGAGTTGGTGTTGTGGAGGGTGACATAGGAAGGATGGTGCGAGAGGAAGGAAGTGACCAGACGGACAAAATTGATAGGCAGGGCGTAGGTTTGGAGTTTAAAGAGGAAACCGGGATGCCATACACGGTCATAGGCATTTTGGAGGTCAAGGGTAACAAAACTGGCGGAGCGACGGGAGTTGAGCTGGGGGGACAGAAGGTGAACGAGGTTGAGGAGTTGGTTGTCAGCAGCGAAGGAGGGTCGGAACCCACACTGGGTAAGGGGAAGGAGGTGGTGTTGAGCAAGGTGCTGATGGATACGGTGGGAGAGGATGGATTCAAAGACCTTACTGAAGACGGAGGTGAGGGAGATGGGACGATAGGAAGAGGCGGCAGAAGGGGGTTTGTTGGGTTTGAGGAATAAGAGGACGTGGGAGGTCTTCCACAAGTCAGGGTAGAAGCCAGTAGAGATGGGCGAGGACAGTTAGGAAGGAATAGGGGCTTTCTCGAAGGTGACGGTAGGTGACACAGTCGTGACTAGGGGCCGTGTTGTGTTTGGACTGGAGGAGAAGTTTAATGTCTTGTGCTGTGATGGGAGTGTTGACGTCGGAGGGGGGCAACTGCCCCAAGTACTGGAGACTAGGAGCAAGTGGAGCGACCGACGTATTGGCACGTTCCATGACGGAGGGAGAAAAGAGAATAATCAAAGTGGGGATCATCGGGGATGGAGAAGACCTCAGAAAGGTGGGAAGCGAAGTGGTTGGCCTTATTGAGGTTGTCAGGAAGGGGGCGATCGTTATGGAGAAGGGGGTAGTGGGGAGCGGAAAGGGAACCAGTAAGACGATGGAAGGCGGACCAGTACTTGGAGGAGTTGATAGGGAGGGTGGCGTTGAGTCGTGTGCAGGTCTGGCGCCAGTCTCGGCGTTTCGTTGCCGTAATAAGGTTCCGTACGTGTCGCTGTATTTGCCGGTGGCGTTGTAGTGTATCCCTGTCACGAGTGCGCAGGAAGGAGCGATAGAGGCGGCGGGATTCACGGAGGAGGAGGACAGCCCGCGGAGGGAGAGTGGGACGGTGTGGGTGGATGGTTTTAGTAGGAACATGGGCCTCCACGGCGTCAGTAATTACCTTCTGAAGGAAGGACGAGGCGTGGACGATGTCGTCAGGACGGCGATAGGTAAGAGGGTGGCTTTCGACCTGGGCGGAGATGGAGTCCCGGTAGGCATCCCAGTTGGCACGGCGATAGTCATGGACGACCTTGGGAGGGGGTGCAGGGTGCGGAGCCAGAGGGGGGCGGATTGCAGACGTTATGGTGAGAAGGACCGGGAGGTGATCGCTACCTGTGGGGTCAAGGACGGCGACAGTGATACGCCCAAGGAGGTTGGCGGAGGCAATGACAACATCGAGGGTGGTGTTACTTTCGGGTCGGGTGTGCTGGGGAAGGGGAACAAGGTCACCTTGGATTGTGGAGAGGAACTGATGCCACCGCCGAAGGGCAGCAGGAGTGCGGCTATGGATGTTGAGGTCGGCGGCAATCACATAGGTGGAGAAGGTGTGGTCAATGTGTGAGATGAAGTCATAAGGAAGAGGAGCAGTGGAGCGGACATAGATGGTGGCACAGGTAATGGTGAGGGAGGGGAAGAAGACGCTAAGGATAAGGTGTTCAGTGGGGTCATTGAGGAGAGGTTGTGGCCGGACAGGGATATGCTTAAGGTGGCCAATCGTGACTCCACCCTGCGCACGAGTACCAGGAGCGTCAGAGGGGTGGAGGAGATAGGGGGAGGTGCGGATAGAATGGTGGGGCTGGAGAAAGGTTTCGTTCAAGAGGAAGGTGTCGACCTGGTGGTGGGAGAGGGTGTGCATGAGGAGGTATTTGTTGGATTGGAAGGAGTGAATGTTCTGGAAGAGGATGCGAGACTCGTGCCGTGCCATGACGGGAAGGAGGAGGGGAAGAGAGGGAAGGGAAGAGACTTAAACTAGGGTGTCAAGGCGGGTGAAGGTGAAGTGGGCTTGGTTGTGGGAGTAAGTGGCGAAGGTGTTCAGGTGGAAAACAGAGCGAGCAGCAAGGGATATTTTTTGGAAGGTGTGGGGGCGCTGAAAAGGGTGAATGTTTTAGAGTACAACAGTAATGAACTGGATGATGTCCTCGGCCGTGAGGGGTGGACGGAGGGAATTGTTGGGATGGACAGGGGGATCGACAGGGCGAACTGGGACTGTAAGTTCAGGGGTGGCTGGAGGGGGTTTAGCTTCACACTTGTGGGAGTATGTGGGATGGGGGCCATTGCAGGTGTTACAGGAAGGAGGAGCAGCAAGGTTGGGGCAGTTCTTAAGAAAGTGGGGGGCCTTGCAATGGGGAAAGGTGGGGGAGTTTTTGCAGTTGGGAGTCAAGTGGTCATTGTACATCAGGCACCGCTGGCAATGGTAGGATTGGGAAGGGGATTTGGAGGATTCAACAGGGTGGCGACGGTGGTATATCAGGGCACCCTGGGTGAGGAGATGGTCTATGGATGGGGCAGATTCAGAGAATACCCGCATGAGGTAGGTGGGACCAGAGGCATTGTGGATACGGCGGGCAGAGCGGATTTCCAAGTCCGGGTGGGAGTTCAGTTCTACCAACACTTCGTCCTCTGTGACCACCGGGCTGAGCTTGGTGATCACAGCGGTGTAGGTGGGGGGGCGACAGAGAGGCTGGGGCTGACGAGGAGTGGAAGTGGAAAGGAAGTGTGTCAGAGAGGCGTGGGGGCCAAACATAACTCGTGAGAGTTTTCGCAGGAGGTCTGTGTGAAAGGATGGGGACGGGGACTTGATAAGGACTGAGTCCCTGTGGGGAATGAGTTGGGAGATGGAAGCACCAGGTAAGTACTTTCGTATTTCCTTGGTGAGGGTACGAGCGTCGAGGAACTTAGGATCGGGAGTTGACAGGACAAAGGTGTGGAGGGTGGGGGCCAAGGTATGTGTGGCAGGAGGAGGGGTGGTGTCCATGGTGACGGCAGGGGGAGGGGGAGGTGGTGTTGATTTTTTGTGGGAAGTGGCGGGAGCAGAGTCGGTTAGGACGCGCTTTTCGGGTTTTTTGGAGACTGGAGGCTGGGAGGAGGGGAGAGGGACGGGAAGGAGAGGGAGGTGGCGGGTGGCAGATCCCTGTGGCATAGTGGAGGCACCGGGAGAAGCAGCTGGTTCAGTGGTGGCGATGGTGGCTCGGCGCGACGTGATGCGTGCGGGAGATGCAGAAGACGAAGCGACGGCGTCGGTGAGAGAGGGGAAGCCAACCACCTGAGGGGCGGCAGCAGAGGCG
The DNA here is from genome assembly GCF_021461385.2 of Schistocerca piceifrons. Classification (NCBI taxonomy): domain Eukaryota; kingdom Metazoa; phylum Arthropoda; class Insecta; order Orthoptera; family Acrididae; genus Schistocerca; species Schistocerca piceifrons. The sequence continues at coordinate 442,280,384 of NC_060139.1, read as the reverse complement.
GCAACAGAGGCGTACGTGAGGGCGGGGGTAGGAGTGGGAGCTGTTGAGGGTGTGGAGGCTGGAGGAAGGGTGTAGGGGTGTGGGTATACAGCAGGGGAGGAGATAGGGGGATGGGTAAGTGGGGGAAGGGAAGGGGAGGTGTTAGGAGGGAGGCCAGGAGAGGCACTCCAGGAAGTGACTGTGGGAGAGGGGGAGGGGAGGTGTAGATGACGGTGGAGGTGGGAGTACTCATTGCAGACGAACGCCGACGGACAGACGGACGTGCAGCAGGCAGCGGCGGCGTCGGCGTCGGCGATGGTCGGCGGCGAACAGACGGACGAACAGCATGCGGCGGTAGCGGCGGCGGCAGCGGCAGCGGTCACGACGACGGCGATGGACAGCAAGCAGGCAGGCGGACGGCTGGCCGGACGAACGGACGGACGAACGAACAGCGACAGCAGCAAGCGGCAGGCACACAGACAGACAGACAGACAAACACAATCTTCGAAGACGGAGATTCGACCCTGAGAGTAGCCCAGGCTTTGCAATCTGACGCTTTCGAAGGAGGGGATCCAACCCTCTAGATGCTAAGGCAGGACCAGGGCCCCCTATTTACGCCAGTTTTAGGCAGGAAGTGCGCATGCGTGGAGGCGCCAAATTCGATGGCCAATAGCGACGATATCAACTGATAGCTGGAAGGACAGTAACGCCACCTACAGAATGAAGAACCAAATACTTCGGCGCACGCGCGGAGGCTGCCGCCGCTGCTCTGCGCTGCCATCGGCAGCCCCAGCGACCTCTGTCGGAAGCCGCAAGCAAAACTGCGCGTCCACGCAGGCGCCTTGATTATCCTCCCATTGTCAACAGAATATTTATGTTGCTGGCGAATCGTCTTCCGTCTTATGACCAATAGTATTCCTCTCTGCTCGAAGCGACTTCAATATGGCCAGTGCTGGATCCCATGCTGAACTAAGCTGAAAGCCCGTGTCTCTGTTTACAAGATTCGTCGAGCTACGTATTTCCACTGCTTCCTTAATAACACTGTCCCAGTACGAACTCGTCGTCCTGGTAGAAAATGTTGAAACTGAGACTGTTTACTACATTAAAGAATGAAAGATCTGTTCATAAAGCTCCACTCACATCTGGACTTGTTTAGATATTTTACATCTCATAACAACCTTTTGTAGAGTCTAAAACCAATGGAATAACAGTTGTTAACAGTAATTAGTATGAAAAAAAGTTAACATAGTTCTACATGGCTATACGATGTTGTAAGCGGAATCGCTCCCCAGCAGCCTGCCGTCATATTGCGCTGCGGAGCCTCTCTGTGTGTAGTAAAATGCCAGTCTGTAATGTTTAACAGTGTTCTGCAGTTAGTCTACTGCGGTAACAAGCTCCTAAATGCATGGTTATTGTGTTATGTATGAAAAAAAGAAAACTTGAAACGTAGGCCATCGAAGTCGAGAAACGAAAACTGGAATCAATGGCGTAGACAGCAGCCATAAAAGAACGAAAAGCGATGTCACAATCATGTGATCAGTTTTTAAGCTCTTGACACTTAATGCGTTAAGTCTGTTTGACATATTGACTCCTTTGGATATGTAAATCCTTGAAAGAAAGGCAGTGCGGCCTCTAGGTAATGTATAGCTAATCTTTGCATTCCTCTTACTAGATTTTGTCCTTAGTCTTAACATTACTAAAAGAAACCACTGAATATGTGGTGCCTTTGCTGGCCAAGATAACCGCAAATAACTATACGTTAGAGTACTGGTCGAACAATGTCGAAATGGAGATCATTTACTGCATTAAGGGATACCGGAAAGAAAACTCTATGCGTCTAAGTGTGTCGAGAATGTTGTAGCTTGGAAACTGAGTGGATCGTATGTTTGACCGTGTGCAAAGACCGAAAAACAGTATTTATCACTGTACTCTGTGCCAGTCACTTCAATGTAGTATCAGTTAAGGAATAACTTATGGAACAGATGTTCTGTGGTGTTCCAGTTGTATTCTGCAGTTTGTCTACTGGTGTAATAATCCCATAAGCATGGTTAATGTCTTATGTATGCGAAAAAGAACTGGAAACGGAAGACATCGTAACTAGGAAAAGAAAAACTGAAGTATATGGCGTAGACAACTGCCAAAAGAAAGGACATATACACTGTTATTGGAAAAAGAAGACGCAATTGCATAATGCACAAGCAATTTTTAAATATTACTTTAAACGTAGGGACATATTAACATTTAGTGTAAAATAGCAAAGATAGGTGTCCATTTATTGGAGTAGCGGTAGAAAATGCAGGAATGAAGTTGTTGCACACGTAGCAACATAGCAATGGATTCTTTCAGAATTTAAAACTGTTGGGGTAATAGCTTTTAATGATAATTTGTTTTGCAAAAAGATTATTAACTTAAAGTTATTCATAGAAATTCCGCAAAAATGTGGAATAGAAGAGGTATTAGAATACATTATGTGGAGTATTTTGAACAACAGCGCAATGGAGGATATGCTCTACACAATGTCTTTAGTATGGACACCAGTGGGCAAGTACAGCTAGTCAGTTCCATGGCCACGTGTAATCGTGAAAGTACTAAGTCAATCCGTTTAGCAGTCACAGACTCTGTAGGAACGCATTTGTGTACGGACAAGCTGAGACTTCAGTCGAATATTAAATGTATACGCGCACAGAAGGCAATGCTAGATGTATTCCCTTGTAGCAATACTTTCGATCTCTCGATACCCACAACCTAACCCTCTCACTACAGATCTAGAATGGACAACAAGTTGTCTAACAACAGTGGAGCACTACATTTATTGGCAGCAGCACATGGTTGTAGACAGGCAAATGATCGTTGCGTTTGATACACTGTTTATATCTTTCTTGAGATCTACAAAATTCAAAAAAAGTTTTGCATCACCCTGTACAGAAAATTGGAATAGAGATCAATATAAAAATCATTTCCGCCCCTTTTATTGCTCATGAAAACCACACATTGCATGTTGTATCACCATACAGTGAGACTTTCAGAGGTGGTAGTCCAGACTGCTGTACACACTGGTACCTCTAATAGTCAGTAGCACGTCCTCTTGCACTGATGCATACCTATATTCATCTCGGCATACTATCCGCAAGTCGTCCGTGAACAGCCCTTTTCAATCTATCCCAGGCATGTTCGATAGGGTTCATGCCTGGAGAACATGCTGGCCACTCTAGTCGAGTGATGTCGTTACCCTGAAGGAAGTCATTCACAAGATGTGCACGATGGGGGTGCTAATTGTCGTCCATGAAGACGAATGCCTCGCTAATATTCCGCCGATATTGTTGCACTATCGGTCAGAGGACGCCATTCACGTATCGCACAGCCGTTACGGCGCCTTCCATGACCACCAGCGGCACACGTCGGCCCCACATAATACCACCCCAAAACCGCAGGGAACCTCCACCCTGTTGCACTCGCTGGACACTGTGATCAAGGCGTTCAGCCTGACTGGGTTGCCTCCAGACAGGTCTCCGACGATTGTCTCGTTGAAGGCATATGCGAAACTCGTCGGTGAAGAAAACGTGATGCCAATCCTGAGTGGTCCATTCGGCATGTTGTTGGGCCCACCTGTACCGCGCTGCATGGTGTCGTGGTTGCAAAGATGGAGTTCGCCATTGACGTCTGGAGTGAAGTTGCGCATCATGCAGCCTATTGTGCCCATTTTTAGTCGTAACACGACATCCTGTGGCTGCACGAAAAGCATTATTTAACATGGTGGCTGTTAGGGTTCCTCCGACCCATAATCCATAGGTAGCAATTATCCATTGCAGTAGTAACCCTTGGGCGACCTGAGCGAGGCATGTCATCGACAGTTCCTGTCTCTCTGTATCTCCTACCTGTCCGAATAACATCGCTTTGGTTCATTTCGACACGCCTGAACACTTGCTTGTTGAGAGCCCTTCCTGGCACAAAGTTACAATGTGGACGTGATCGAACGGCGGTATTGAGCGTAAAGGCATGTTTGAACCATAGACAACACGAGCCGTGTACATCCTTCCTGGTGAAATGACTGGAGCTGTCGGACCTCCTCCGTCTAATAGGCGCTGCTCATGCATGGTTGTTTACACCTTTGGGCGGGTTTAGTGACATATCTGAACAGTCAGTAGGACTGTGACTGTGATACAATATCCACAGTCAACGTCCATCTTCAGTAGTTCTGGGAACTGGGATGATTCAAAACTTTTCTTGATGTGTGTAACATTGCGTGACGGTATTTTGAAGGTACTTAGTCAATACTTACAGCGAGGGCGTAATTGTGTTCTATATGCCGGTATAAAATGTAGCGACCGATTAAGATATTATGGCAATGTTAAGCAAGTGTACATGCCAGAGTTATGAAAAGTGCGCATGTGCTGTTATTGATTGACAGGATTGAAATTTTTTTTTCTTACAGGGTGATTCACGTGCCTATGTGGTTTTACGCAGCCCACAATGTTATATCTGGCCTTCATAAACCACATACGAGTTTTTCTTGCGCTCTCACTCGCTTCATGCAGACTGTTAGTCCCACACAAGAAAATGAACAGGACGTTTTTTAGGAAATACAACTAGGTAAATTTTGTACTGGGATACGTTCTCGCTAGAGGCTGTAGCTTTCTAATTATTCAAGAAACACCTTCGAATGCAACCCAACTCCTATAGACAGGCCCCTCCCAGAGGGGTATGGAAGGAGGAGTAAATTCCAGGAATGATGTCATTGGCCGATTGCCAGATTCTGACGTCAGTGATTCTGGAAAGAGCTGATGCTGATGTCAGTTCTGGGAATGCTGATGCTGACATCATGAACTCTTAGCCCAGAACCCACAGCGACCCCCAACTAGTAGGTGCAGGAATCCAGCATTTCCATTGTAGGCAAGGTCCTGGTTTGCCATTTCCTTCGCCCAACCTGTGCATCAGTGTCGTGCGGATGACTCTGATTAGTGCTTGTACCGGGCAATGTTGAGATTGTGGAGAGTGAAGGGAAGGGATGAGAGGGTGAAAGTGGTGCTGGCACTTGGCCTACACCTCTCATGTAGCACCAAGGGGGCAGCCGAACTAACGCTGCTATCGAATGGATGAATCGCTGTCAACAGTGTCACATGCCCTCATTTCACGAGTCACTGTGGGGAGGTTTGGAGTTTAACTCAAGGCATTAGTGCAAAGACTGGCGATGGGGAACTTTTTGCAACCACCACTCCTCCCCTTGTGGGCCAAATACTGGCACTGGAAGTTTTTCACCACCAATATTCAAAGAAGATGGTTCAAATGGCTCTGAGCACTATGCGACTTAACTTCTAAGGTCATCAGTCGCCTAGAACTTAGAACTAATTAAACCTAACTAACCTAAGGACATCACACACATCCATGCCCGAGGCAGGATTCGAACCTGCGACCGTAGCGGTATTCAAAGAAGAACAACGGTAATGATTTTACATCAAATTAAGGTACAACTTTGGTACTATGTATGTGTTAGACCGTTAGTCTACCCATGGTCTAGTGGTAGCCTCTTTGATTCATAATCAAAGCGTCTTCGGTCCCGGGTTCAAATCCCACAGCTGCTTAAATTTTGATTAATAATCAGCATTGGCGGCTGAAGACTTCCGGCATAAGAAGTCACCTTCATTCTGCCAACGGCTTTGTCATAGAGGGAGGAGGAGCGGACAGGGGTTCAGGGCACTCTCTTGTCCTAGGGGTGTGAAACTGCCCCTAAAGGAGGAAGAATCAGCGATGATCAACGGAATGAGGATGCACAAGGCAATGGAAACCACTGCATTAAAGACACGTAACGTGTATCCACAGGACATGTTGCCTGTAGCTCAAGAAGTGTCATGATGATCTCTCCATTGGCAAAAGATTCCGGAATAGTCTCCCATTCGGATTTCCGGGAGGGGACTGCCAAGGGGAAGTTACCATGAGAAAAATATTGAATAATCAACGAAAGGGTAACGTTCTACGAGTCGGGGAGTGGAATATGAGAAGCTTCAACATGGTAGGGAAGCTAGGAAACAAAGGGAAATGCAAAGGCTCAATCTAGAAGTAGTAGGAGTCAGTGAAGTGGAAAGAAGACAAGGATTTCTGGTCAGATGGGTATAGGGTAATATCAACAGCAGCTGAAAATGGTATAATGGGAGCAAGATTCGTTATGAATAGGAATTTAGGACAGGGAGTGTGTTACTGTGAACAGTTCAGTGACGGGTTGTTCTTATCAGAATCGACAGCTAACCAACACCGACAACCATAGTTCAGGTATACATGCCGACGTCGCAAGCTGAAAATGAAGAGATAGAGAAAGTGTTTGAGGATATTGAAAGGGTAAGGTAGTATGTAAAGGGGAATAAAAATCTAATAATCGTGGGAGACTGGAGCACAGTTGTAGGGGGAAGGAGTAGAAGAATAGGATAATATGGGCTTTGGACAAGGAATGAGAGAGAAGGAAGACTACTTGAGTTCTGTTGGTTGGTTGGTTGGGGAAAAAGACCAGACAGCGTGGTCATCGGTCTCATCGAATTAGGGAAGGATGGGGAAGGAAGTCGTCCGTGCCCTTTCAGAGGAACCATCCCGGCATTTGCCTGGAGCGATTTAGGGAACTCACGGAAAACCTAAATCAGGATGGCCGGACGCGGGATTGAACCGTCGTCCTCCCGAATGCGAGTCCAGTGTCTAACCACTGCGCCACCTCGCTCGGTTTGAGTTCTGTGCCAAGTTTCAACTAGTAATAGCGAATACTCTGTTCAAGAAGCACAAGAGGAGGAGTTATACTTGGAAAAGGCCGGGTGATACGGGAAGATTTCAGTTAGATTACATCATGGTCAGACAGAGATTCCAAAATCAGATACTGGATAGTAAGGCGTACCCAGGAGCAGATATAGAATCAGATCACAATATAGTAGTGAAGAAGAGTCGGCTGAAGTTTAAGACATTAGTCAGGAAGAATCAATACGCAAAGAAGTGGGATACGGGAGCACTAAGGAATGACGAGATGCAGTTGAAGTTCTGTAAGGCTATTGACACAGTAAGAAGGAATAGCTCTGTAGGCAGTACAGCTAAGAGGAATGGACATCTCTAAAAGGGGCCATCACAGAAGTTGGGAAGAAAAAATAGGTTCGAAGAAGGTAACTGCGAAGAAACCATAGGTAACAGAAGAAATACTTCAATTGATCGATGAAAAGAGGAAGTACAAAAATATTCCGGGAAACTCAGGAATACAGAAATACAAGTCGCTGAGGAATTAAATAAATAGGAAGTGCAGGGAAGCTAAGACGAAATGGCAGCAGGAGAAATGTGAAGACATCCAAAAAGAAATGATTGTCGGAACGACAGACTTAGCATATAGGAAAGTCAAAACAACCTTCGGTGACATTAGAAGCGAGGGTGATAACATTAAGAGTGCAACGGAAATTTTATTGTTAAATCCAAGCGAGAGAGTGGATAGGTGGAAAGAATACATTGAAAGCCGCTATGAGGAGGAAGATTTGTCTGATGTTCAAAATGGCTCTGAGCACTACGGGACTCAACTGCTGAGGTCATTAGTCCCCTAGAACTTAGAACTAGTTAAACCTAACTAACCTAAGGACATCACACACATCCATGCCCGAGGCAGGATTCGAACCTGCGACCGTAGCGGTCTTGCTGCTCCAGACTGCAGCGCCTTTAACCGCACGGCCACTTCGGCCGGCTGTCTGATGTGATAGAAGAAGAAACAGGAGTCGGTTTAGAAGAGATAGGGGATCCAGTTTTAGAATCACAATTTAGAAGAACTTTGGAGGACTTAGGATCAAATAAGGCAAAAGGAATAGATAACATTGCATCAAAATTTGTAAAATCATTGGGGGAACTGGCAACAAAACGGCTACTCACGTTGATGTGTAGAATGAATGAGTCTGGCGACATACCACCAGAGTTTAGGAAAAGCATCATCCAAACAGTTCCGAAGACTGCAAGAGCTGACAAGTGAGAGAATTATCGCACCATCAGCTTAACAGCTCATGCATCCAAGTTGCTTTAAGAAAATTGAGGATGCGCTAGATGACGAAAGGTAAAGGCACAAGAGAGGCAATTCTGACGTTGCGGTTAATAATGGAAGCAAGACTACAGAGAAAAATCAAGACATGTTCACAGGACTTGTCGAGGTGGAAAAAGCGTTCGACAATGTAAAATGGTGCAAGATGTTCGAAATTCTGAAAAAAGTAGGGGTAAGCTATAGGGAGAGACGGGTCATATACAATATGTACAACAGCCAAGAGGGAATAATAAGAGTGGACGACCAAGATCAAAGTGCTCGTATTAAAAAGGGTGTAAGACAAGTATGTAGCCTTTCGCCCCTACTGTTCAATCTGTACATCGAGAAAGCAGTGATGGAAGTAAAAGAAAGGTTCAGGAGTGGAATTAAAATTCAAGGTGGAGGATATCAATGATACGATTCGCTGATGACTGCTATCTTGAGTGAAAGTCAAGAAGAATTACCTGATCTGCTGAACGAAATTAACAGTCTAATGAGTACAGAATACGGATTGAGAGTAAATCGAAGAAAGACGAAGGTAATGAGAAGTAGTAGAAATGAGAACAGCGAGAAACTTAACATCAGGATCGATGGTCACGAAGTAAATGGAGTTAAAGACTTCTGCTACCTACGCAGTAAAATAACCAATGACGGACGGAGCAAGGAGGTCTTCAAAAGCAGACTAGCAATGACAAAAAGTGCATTCCTGGCCAAGAGAAGTCTACTAATATCAAATATCGGCCTTAATTTGAGGAAGAAATTTCTGCGAATGTACTTCTGGAGTACAGCATTGTATGATAGTGAATCATGGACTGTGGGAAAATCGGAAGAAAAGAGGTGCATTTGAGATGTGGTGTTACAGACGAATGTTGAAAATTAGGAGGACTGATAAGGTATGGAATGAGGAGGTTCTGCGCAGAGTCGGAGAGGAAAGGAACATGTGGAAAACACCGATAAGGAAAAGAGACATGATGATAGGACATCTGTTAAGACATCAGGAAATGACTTTCACGGTACTAAAGGAGCTGTAGAGAGCAAAAACTGTAGAGGAAGGCAGAAATTGGAATACATCTAACAAATAATTGAGGACGTAGGTTTCAAGTGCTACTCTGAGATGAAGAGGTTAGCACAGGAGAGGAATTCGTGGAGGGCGCATCAAACCAGTCAGAAGGCTGATGACCAATTTAAAAAAATCGCTAGTGTATACCAGTTCTGTCATTAAAACTTCGCTAAAAATGTTTGCATATTATACCTGTTTCCTACTTCTGCTAGTGAGAAGGTTGACGTGTTCATTGTGGCAGAATACCGTGCTGACTGAGCGTGACTGGACTGTGTAGCTCGTCGCGTCCAAAGCGCAGAGTCACGTGCTTTACCTTCCCGCAGCCGACAGGCCCCACGACGGCGCACAGCAGGCCCGGACGGAGGCTGAGGCCTATGCCGGAGAGCGCAGGGTGGTCGCCGTCCCACGTGGCCGACACGTGCTGCAGGCTCACCTCCCCGGCGGCGGCTCCCTGCGCCCTGTCCGCCACTGTCGCCTCTGGCTTCAGAAGGAACTCCTGCACACCAGCGTAACACACCGTGTAGCACAGCAGACCTGTCGGGCATTTATGTCTGGACTGCTATTATCGTCAAAATGCAACGCAACTCGCAAAGAAATTCGTTTCGAACACATTACTCCGGCACAAAGACTGTCAGGTGAAGCACTTCTCAAACAGTAAAGGTGTGCTGATCTGAATGAACGATGATGTTTCGCAGTTAAATTTACTCTGCAAGTAACGGTGTGGTGTGACTGCCGTAACCTACAGCAATAAGTAAACGCTTTTGCTGTTACGAAATTTGCTGGCTATCAAATGTTAATACATCTTAATCAGGGATAATTAAAAGGCTACAAGAAATTAAGCGAAGTACGAGTGTCATTTCAAAAGTCCTGCATCTGCGTATGTGCGACTGCTATGGTAGCTGTGTCATGAGATATTCAGTTTTAAAATGCAAGATGAAACCGAGTCAAGTCGGATCACACATAGCGAACAGCGTGTCTAAATTACATCTGACTTCCTACGTGGGAAGAACCCAACGGAAATTTACAGCTCTTTGAGAGAGGTGTGTGAAAATGATGTAGTGGATTGTAGCACAGCATCACGGTGGTATTCACGTTTCAAGCCAGGAAGTGGAAGGTTATCAGACGCAACAGATTAAACCTTCAAAGTTATTGTTAATGACATTGTGAGAGAGGATAGACGAAAAACGTGTGGGGGAATTGCATTTAAGGTCGGAATGTCCTTCACTTCAATTTACAGAATCGTAAATGAAAAGTTAAAAATGAGAAAAGTTGCTGCCAGATGGGTCTGTGTGATCTGAGTGAAGAACAGAGAGTAGACCGCAAAAAAATCTCAAAAGAATGGCTTCAACGTTATCGAACAGAAGTAGAGCAGTTTCTGAAAAGGACTGTTCCACTTGATTAAACCTCGATACGAGATTTTTACCCAGAACTGAAGTCTCAAATGTCACATTGGAAAAGCTCCCACTCTCCGCACCCGTAAAAATTCCGGTGCCTACAAACAATGGTAAAACTGATTGTAGCCTTCGCGTATAACATGAATGGAGTGATAGCTACAGAGTGCCCCAGAGGACATCTGTATCAAGCACGTACTTCAAGTTATTTCTGCAGAATGCCTCACATGCTTCCAGCTGGTGCCCTCATTTTGCACGATAATGCAAGACCACATATTTCCCTACTAGTGAGAGAAACGCTCGACAAATACGAATGGGAAATACTTCCCCACTCACCATACACTCCTGATATGTGCCCATTATACTTTCATTTGTTTTTAAAATTGAAGGAACAACTACATGGAAGCCCACCTGGCTAGCCGCGCGGTTTTAATGCGCTGCTTCCTGAGCGGCGGATTAGTGTCGAGGTCCGGTATGCCGGCCAGCCTGTGGATGTTTTCTAAGGCGGTTTTCCATCTGCCTCGGCGAATGCGGGTTGGTTTCCCTTAATCCGCCTCAGTTACATTGTGTTGGTGATTGCTGCGCAAACACCATTTCCAAATACGCGTACGCTATGATTAATCTACCACGTAAACATTTGGGGTTACACTCGTCTGGTGTGAGATGTTCCCGGGAGGGTGGGGGGTCCACTGGGGGCCGAACCGCACAATAACGCTGGGTTTGGTGTGGGGCGGCGGTATGTGTATGTGGAGGAAGGGGGGGGGGGGGGGGGGGGGACTGCTGTGGCCTGTTGTGGGGTTGTGAACTGCTGAGGGCTACGGCGAGACGAAGCATCTCTGTCGTTTCTAGGTCCCCGGTCTAATACACAATACACTGTTACTAAAATGTAGACTCCCACGGCCGGAAATATCATGTCCATTATGTATACCGTAAACCCACGCACACGGACCGTTATTTGCACCGGGATTTGAACCACCACCCACAACAGAAGCGGGGTGTTATCAAGACGTTAGCGGACAGAGCTAGAAATATTTGTGAACCTGAGTTGCTCGACGCTGAGATGGAACATCTCCACAATGCACTAATGAAGAACGGATATTCGTCCGCCGAAATATAACGTGTGTTGAGGCAGCCACGCAGAAATCATACTGACGTACAGGCTACTGCAAAATCTAAAGTTTTCTTGCCGTTTGTTAAAAATGTAACGGAAAGAATAGGGAGGATCTTGACGAAGCGGAATATTACCGTAATTTATAAGCCCACCAGGAAGATACAGGAATACCTTAAGCCTGCCAAGGACGCTCGCAGACCTTTGGAAAAAAGCTGGAGTGTATAGGATCCCATGCAGCTGTGGTGATGTTATGTGGGTACAACTAAAAGAACTGTTTCTAAACGTTTGGAAGAGCACAAGGGAAATTGTAGAAGAGGAGAAACGGAACGATCAGCTGTTGCGGAGCATGCTTTCCAGCCAGGGAACCACAATATTCGTTTCGAGGAGACGCAAGTACTAGAGGCCACAAGCGGATACTACGAAAGGCTCTACAGGGAGGCAATCGAAATCGCTAAACACCCAAATAATTTCAACCGAAAGGAGGAGGGCGTGAAATTAAACGGCATATGGATGCCGGTGTTAAAGAAGATGTGTACCACCCGTCCACTACTGGGTGATGGTAACGGCGATCGACGGCGACGGACAGCGGCCAATTGCACCGACGTTTCCAAAACACGTGACGTCACACCGCGGCGCGGGAGCGCGCGGACACGGAATTTAGCGGCAGTCAGTAGCGAGCCAGTGGGTGTGTTGGACCTTCCATCGACCTACGGACCCCCTTGAAGATGTCTCCCGCAGTCGGAGACGAAACGTTGGGAATTGAGACAAAATTCATCAACCGACCACGGCATAACAGCCCGGATAATAATAATGGACATGACAATACACTGTGTGGAAAATGTTTTGATACGGTTGATAGAGCTTCCAGTGACCTGACCTGAGTAATCAGACAGCTCAACAATGAAGGTGCCCTATCGGAAATAAAAAGTTACCAAAAAGTTGGGAAGTTATCATAAGCAAGAATGGCTATTATATTGAAGGCCCGTAACGCTATTTGATAAAATCGATTATTTTCTTCAATTCTATCTCACAATGTGCAGAACCTTTGAAACGATCCTCGAAGATGCGGCAGGAACAAGTTCCATAAGTTCAGCGCCTATCAGAACACAGACAGCGACGCTCCTTAATGACATAACAAGTTCAGCGTGTCCCACACGACATAAGCAACAGTGGCACAGATTTCCACAGGAAATTTTTCCGATCCCCATAACTGACACAATGTCATAGGAACCAATATTTCAGGTGTTGTAATAAATGTTTCGTACCACTGTTGACAGAATGCACCTTATGCGCCAGATCAGAAGACTATAAGCAGGGCGGTTCTAACTAGTAGTCGGTAATAAACGCTTCCGATTCTATCACATGTAGTCGAGCACTGTTACCACAGTCAAAATCCTCTACGACCATGTGCGTAAAGCTGGAGAAATGGCAGCAGTTGCATGGGGGGGTAACTAAAACGAGGCTGAAATTTTACTGTAGCAGATCGGCTCGAGAAAGGTGACTCATTTCGAGATATTAGAGTGCTAGAAATATGATTCATTAGTGGCTGTAATAAAGGACTTCTCCACAGGATCATACGCAGGTATGTGCTTGAATGCGAGGAGTTGATTCAAAATCCGATACTGCATTTCTAGCGGATAGCATGGCACTAGAGATCTAGAAAGCTATTGCGCAATTCTTACAGCCTCAATCAGCACATTATCCACTGTTTGTGATCCTCCTCGATCAAGCATCGTCTATATCGCAGTCGGTATATCACCGAACCTCTGACATGTCATAGAAAGAGAATGCTTTAAAATAATGGATAAGTATCTAGCCGAGGTGGCTTGAGGGGGTTGAAAATACCGATTTCATAACATGTTCCTTAGCAGAATAATTTTCTAAATTGGGAGCATCTGGTTTATAAACTATGTGTTTGTGGTTGGTTGGTTGGTTATTTGGGGGAAGAGACCAAACAGCGAGGTCATCGGTCTCATTGGATTAGGGAAGGACGGGGAAGGAAGTCGGCCGTGCCCTTTCAGAGGAACCATCCCGGCATTTGCCTAGAGCGATTCAGGGAAATCACGGAAAACCTAAATCAGGATGGCCGGACGCGGGATTGAACCGTCGTCCTCCCGAATGTGTGTTTGTGTTCTGAGATGTGTAAAGGAGATGACTATGTCCAGTGGTAAGCATGGCTTGGATTTGACATGGAATACTGTGATAGCAAAGGGAAGAGTATGTCAAGTGATAATTCCAGAGCCGTAAGCAGGGTGTATTTCGGATACTTCCCTCATTGTCGAAAGTCATTGAATTGTGAGATAGCGATCAAATATATATTTGTTCGATTTGGTAGGATAATTCTGTCTATGCGTGGCCTGTGGTGGGAATGATTCAAGTTTCCCACTAATGGTGGGGGGCCATCTGAATGGAGAGGGCTGTTGCAATTCGGGAATGTTTTTGATTTAACCATGTAATTGTCTAGACAACCCAATAGCGAATTAATATTTAGTATGTGTAGCTTTCGTGATCAAGTGGACATTTGACAAGATTGAATATGGATGTGTGTTATGTCATTATTCTGTTATCATGTAAATTGTTCGGTCGAGTGCTTCATCACATTTGACTTCTTATTTTGATGAGAGGAAGGCGATTGTGGTGTGCGCATCTAGCAGGTGGAAGACACGTTTGCCGGTTGTCTAGATATGAGAAAGACGTTGTTTGACTTTGTAAATTATAGGACGTGATTTGGAATCTGCTAAATGACGGAAATGTATATTCATGAGTGGAAATATCGGTTTAGACGTTAATGTGTTCACAGAGGCTATAAGTTTCTAAGTCGAATGTTAAGAACTATATAGATTTGTCTTTGGAGCTAATAGACATTTTTAAACTCATCTCTGTCGAACAGCAGGATCTAGTGAGCTGAACATTTTTCCCCTATCTTGTAGGTATAGGATACAGTTTGAATGTGTCTGTCGCTGGTTTCGAGTGGCATAATTTTTTTCCAAAACAGGATAACACGAGTTGTCAGTTTTGGTGGAGTTTCGCCGTTCTTGTGCAGTGCTATGCATATAGTTGTGTAATTAAAGCAGGATAAGTTGAGTTGCATAGTTAGTTTTTGCGATTTTAAGCCGTCCTTATGCGGCGCTATACATACAGTGATGTAATTAGGATCGATCTTTGTGATTAATTATGTAATTAGGATGCATATTTGGGTCAGTTTCCTGAGCAACATAAATAAAGTACTCTAACCTTTGTCTTCTGCATCTGGAGAGTTTCCATGCATGGGGGGGGGGTGGAGGGGGGGAGGGTGCTCTTAGGCTTTCCATCCAGTAGAATCAGGGTTCGAGTGGATGATAAGTTGGGCTTTTAACTTGCAGTGACTGTTTGTACATTGAATTATTTTCGGATGATGAAGCGTTGTGAGCGTGTTTGCCTGCATTATTTCGGTGATCTATGAGTAGTTTGCATGTCTACATGGTATGTACTGGATAACTTTGGGAATTTGCGAGGTGGGTTGTGTTGAGGGAGGAGACCAGACAGCGAGGTCATCGGTCTCATCGAATTAGGGAAGGATGGGGGAGGAAGTCGGCCGTGCCCTTTCAAAGGAACCATCCCGGTATATGCCTGGAGCGGTTTAGGGAAATCACGGAAAACCTAAATCAGGATGGGGTCGAACGAGGGGTTGAACCGTCGTCCTCCCGAGTGCGAGTCCAGTGTGCTAGCCATTGCGCGACTTTGTAATTTATGAGCTGTTTGCATCTCGGCACATCAGTCTAAGGTATTATTATTTAGGAGTAGTTTTGAGGTCTGTAAACCATATATTGTGACTCTAAGCATGTTAGGGTGAGCATTTTGCATCGGCGTAATAAATAAATTAGAGGCAATCCGCAGTTAAATAAACTGTTCCAAAAAAAAATAAAGTACACTCCCTCCTCTCTTCAGCAGCCCAGAACAGGCTGATTCCTTTTTTCACACCAATTCTCCTTCCCTCCAGACCTCTGGCATAGCGTAATAAAATAGGTGAGATCTGTAATTCGATGTATGCAGAAAATGTGGTTAAATGACCTTGAAAAGTAGTTGAAACTAAGATATTTGGAAGCGTAGCAAACACCTTTTCATGCCTATATGAATGAGCAACCTCTAGTGGAGGCAACACCATACTAATCCCCCTCAGCAAAATTCATGCACATTTTCCAAGAGGATAGCAAACACATTTGATGGTGGTAGTGGCTCTAATGGTTGAAATAAAGACTTATGTCCAGAGCTGAACGAGTGCATGTAATACAGCTATCAAAACACTGAGAAAGGGATATCTAAGCCTCTTGTGGTGGTAACACAACACTAATGCTGTAGGTAGATAATAAATTTAAACAAATTTAAAGAAATTTACACAAATTTAAAGAAATTTATAAGAATTTAAACAAATTTATAGAAATTATATTCGAATTGAATGGATACACCATACTAACTCCCATTAGGTACTAGAGCAAATTTTGTGAACAGAGTTGATGGTTGTAGTGCCTCTAATTGTTTAAATAAGGACTTATGTCCAGTGCATGTAATACAGCTATCGATATCTCAGCCTACTGTGGTGGTAACAGGGAACTAATGTTTAGGTTTATAATAATAATAAATAAATTTAAACAAATTTAAAGAAATTCAAACAAATTTATAGAAATTGAATTGGATGTAAGCTCTTAGAGCAAAATTGAGGAACATTTTCGAAGAGGATGACGAACGCACTTGACGGTGGTACTGATTCTAGTTGTTTAATAAAGACTTACGTACAGTTCGTAGGAAGAGGTGAGTTAGGTTAGTGGAGGTAGCACAACTGCCCTTTCTTTGGCACCATTTTCTTACGTTAGTAGAGGTAGCCCAATTGACCTAACTTACAGCCAAAATTCAAACTTCCCGCGAGTTCATAGGACAACGTGGTGGCGCCAGTTCCTAGGACGAGGTGACTTAGGTTAGTGGTGGTAGTCCAACTACCCTACCTTACGCCATTTTTGGATAACGGTACTCACGTCATCAGCTGACGCCACATGACATCACGTACTTGCGTCACGGTCGCCATATTGGATAACGGTACTTAGGGGAGACGCCGGCCCTCCGCCATCTTGGATAACGGTACTTCGGGGCCACGTCCTTGTTACACCACTAGTGAAGACAACTCCGTTTTCCATGCTCTGTGACGATATTCTTACTTTCCCAGGCAGCCGACTTGCGTAGTTGACTGTCTTTTAGCTTAGTGGCCGGCCCAGTGTAGGGGCCCCCAGATCTACAATGCCCATGTGTCTCCCACTGATAGGCCAACGGCCGTCAATCAGAGGTATATGAACAGGAAAGTGTTTTAGTTTGTTCCACACTATATCCCAAACTACTTCAACATCACCGTAATACTCACTCTGTGAAACTACAAACGGCAGTCGAGTGTCGAAGCTTACAGAATGTAGGTGTAAGCCTCTGGGACATGAGATTAATGTCAAGATTCTAAGAAGATGGTTCAAACGGATCTGAGCACTGTGGGACTTAACTTCTGAGGTCATCAGTCCCCTAGAACTTAGAACTAATTAAACCTAACTAACCTAAGGACATCACACACATCCATGCCCGAGGCAGGATTCGAACCTGCGACCGTAGCGGTCTTCTAAGAAGAGAACAACATGATACTTACTGTTTGCTAGGCTACGAGAAAGACCTTGGAAAGCTGGTCCCAGCGAACGGAACAAGGCGAGGTAGCAAACTTTGTCTATCACACTGAAAGCAGCTGAAGTTCAAGTTTTATAGTGGGACACATGATAAGGGGTGAATGTAACAAGATTTTATTCTGCCTAACCTTAATTTTCATACTACTCAATAGAGATCAAGCCAATGACAGTATGGCATTTCATTCGACACAAAGTGGCAAATCCAGAGACCTTTTGAAATACTCTGTCCGGCTGTTATTAACAGAGATATAGAGCAAATTAACACTCATAATTTTTCAGAGGCTACAGAAAACAGATTTAGTGACAAGGTCAGATAGTTACAAAGACATAGGATATCTCAGATGAAAGATAATGTTTACAACAATGAGTAACTGAAATTCCATATCAGCAGTGTTTGTCCCTCTCAAGCTATAGCGGTAATTAGTAAATACGCAATGTGGCCTGATAGCTGTGCATGTCGAAGTGCCGCTTCTGGAAAAGGGAGATGCGCTGGTCCCAGACCGAATCCACTCAGTAGATTAACGACGAATCTTGATGTGCCGGGCTGCCTGGATATAGGTTCTGTGCGGTTTCGCACGTTCCAGTAGGTGAATACTTGGGTGGTACCCAGTTAGTCGCTCAGTTAGACGTTTGGCAAACCTTGAGAAAATTTTAGTTCACTTTCACATGACTAACACGACACGCAGACAATTTGGGGTACACATATTGAACTAGTAGTTACAAATCCGTAAATATCGGTGCCGACCCTGGACCGAAGCAGGACGGAGGCAAAATAAGAGGCAGAAGAAGAAAATACGCAACTGTGACCGTAATTCTTATTATACAGGACGCTTACGTACGACTGAGGCAATGAATCCGGGGCTGTGTAGGAAGTAATACTCCCGTAAGCAGGCTGTACCGCCACTTTATCTTCGCATATTGTTCAGCCGGCAGTGAGAGAACTAGTCAATGCGCGTTGGGCAGGCTGATCCTGAAACACTCTTATAGGTGTAACAGACATTAGACTCCTGAGAATCCTCTTCAATTAGAGCCTCTGCATGATGTCAGAACAAACTGGTGATAGGTATGGAGATATTTTTGATAATAGGATTCGTGCTATCATTGAAAACACCTGGGTGTCATTCTCATAGTTTCTCTGGCAGTGTGTGATATTGCGTTGTACTGCATGAAAGCCGTAGGTCTGTTAATAGCCGTTACTTGTCTGCAAAACGGTTGCACAATTTTGTTCATAAAGCTAATAGAAGCTATGAGCTGCTGGGAAAAGATCAGTTCCGTAAATCGCGTAGTAGTGACTGCACACTATATTCTTGCTTTAAGATCACGCAGAGACCCTTCACGTAAATAATGAAGATTTTCGGAAATTCAACGCGATTCTTCTCTGTGTTTGTGTACTACGACAAAGTGAGGCATGGTCCGTCAAACAGAAAGAGCATTTCAGCCTTAACCTCCGCAAAACTCTCAAACTACAGTCTCGGTAGCACTACTGACGTAGAGCAACAGTACGTGTAATGGTCAATCTGAGCACTACACTGTGCACAGCCCTGTGGTCAAATGCTACTGACGCGTCATTCTCGATTGCTGATTGGAGCTACGATTTTCTCGGACTTCTCACCAAGGCTCCTCCTAACCCATCTGGTTTCCCCGTTGGCTAAACAGATATTCCAACTATCACGCATGGAGCGTCGAGACGGACCTTGATGCGCCGGCAACAGCCAGCCTGAGGTCTAGAACGACGCACACAGCTCTTGCGTCGTACGCGGAACACACCTGTACTACATTTAACGTAGCTATGACAGCAACATGCCCTAAGCTCACAATTTTGCCTACTACCAACTTCTATAGTAATTAGTGCTAACATATACAGGGTGGGGCAAATAAAAGCGGTCCAGGCGAATGGATACAATTTGATGTGAATTTGTGCGTGTAACCACACCATGTGCATGCCCTCCCATGTGTTCCATTACACACATTGGAACACATTTACACAATCATCACACCTGACAGAGTTGTTAACAAAGGTCAGCCTTGTCGCGGCCCTAGCTGGCCATCCAGGTCACCCGATCTTTCAGTGTCCGATTACCTTGTGTGGGGAGGGACAACAGCCCCACAGTCTTCAAGAATTGCAGCAGAACATTTCGGATAAGACCGCAGTAATTCCAGCTGTCCAGTTTCGACCCGCCTTCAGCAACTCGCTGACAGGGCCCAAAAGTGCTAAGAGACGAGTGGTGGTCACTTTTAACATCTACTACGGTCAGGTTAGTATCGTATTTTCTTTCCTCTGCTGTATTTCTTTGTAACTTCGAACTCTGTTCTCTGGGCCACTTTTATTTGCCCCGCCCTGCATTTATTCAATAAATCCAAGTTGACTAAAACGGCAATAATGAAAATTAAGCGCTATTCAATATTGGTGCACCATCATAAAGGACGAATGAAAACGTTGTTAAAAGGCAGTCTCATACACAGAGAATAAGCGTAGATGCAACAATCACGATCGCCGATCTAGGCAAGGTAGTAGTGGAGCTGGTTTTCCGCTGTCTTCCTCCAGCTTGCCATTACATGTGGAGGGTGTATCTGTGTCGTATGGATGGCTGTGATGAGTGCTTCTATAGTGTAGTGTTTGGTTTGTCTTGTTATGGATGAAAGAAAGCAAGAGGCTGTCGCCACAAAGCCTACTTCTCTCGAGGAGGATCAACGGGGCTGCCGAGCTTGAAGTCCCCACCCGACAGACGATCACCATCAACTGCACCGTTTGCTCTCACTTCAGGAGGCGCTGTGGAGAGGTTTGGAATGTAATCCAGGATATTGGCGTCAAGAATGGTGATCATGAACTTTACGCCACCATCTCTGCTTCCCTTGTCAGCCAAATACTACTAGTGAGAATTTCACCCACAACCAGGATTTGAACCAGCTTACCTCCGAATGGAGCGCCACCGCACGGGCATGCGTTAGCGACGTCGGCTACGCAGGTGGGTATACTGATGTGCGTATCTTTGTATATTTCCTTTGTGTAAAATATGTCAGGAGCAATTGTCATTCAGGTTCTTTGTTGTTAATCAGCGCTTCAAGAACCGCGTGAAGCGTCGTAATAACGCGTTGAGATGCTCACCTTTTGGCATATACAGGTGATTTTTTCCACCGTGTACAAACTCTATGGATCGATTGATGAGAGGATATGGAATAAAAAAATCTAATGGACTTATGTCCGGAAATGCGTGATTTCCGTGCTGGAAACCATTTATTCAATCATACTTTGTTACACAGTCTCCGGTCTAATACGCGGTGTACCATGCAGCCACAGTTACAATATGCATGGTTTCCTCCTAGAGGCTGATACTGTTCCTCATACTTCATGCCCTAGCACCCTCTCCTGCCATAGTAATTGGTAATGGTGTGTCCAATTCACTTCCCTTGCTGGTTCACCTTTTGGTGCATGTGACACAGCGTTGTACACAATGGTTCCGTATTCAAATCCAGAGCTTCCCGACATGGTGCTTACTTACTGAAAGGTAAAGGTCAACGGCCAGCAGACAGCAATGTTGTATCGGGAGACCTGTTACCGCCGACAACAATCACAGCAGTATGTCTGCAACAGTGTTTTGTCTGCGACGGGGTCGTTTCAGGAAACATGAAATTATGAAGGGTGTACCCGAAATGTTCGGACACCACGCTTGCAGGAAAACGTGATTAGCACTGTGGAAGGCGACTTCTGTGTCAGTACCAGGCAGTTGGTCCGCCAGTACAGGTAAGCCAGATGACCGTTTGGAACATTCTCCATGACAATTGTTAGTACCCTTATCACTTACAGCGTGTGCAGGGATTACTAACGACAGATTTTCCGCGTTGGGAGCAGTTACGTCACTGGTTTCTTCACAGATTAGGCCACCTTTACACGGAGTCTTCAATCTTCATAACAGTCATTTGTGGGATAGTATGCAGAGCCCCCATGGTATGGTGACAGCGAATCATCAGCATCGGTACAGCCGGAATGTGTGGGCCGGGATAACTGGTGACCTTAGTCTGGGACCAGTTTCCCTTCCACTGGAAGAAGTGTCATGGACGATTCGAAGGGTTACGTGGCTGCTACATGATGGTGCTCCAGCCACTTCACCGTTAACGTCCGGACGCGTCTCAGTCGTGTCTTCCCTGATCGATGGTTCCAACGAGGGGTCCATTTGCATGGCCTGCTCGTTCACCGGGTCTCAACCCGTGCGATTTCTGGTTATGGGTCACCTCAGAAGTATCGTGTATGCAGAGACCATGCCAGATGTGGAGACAATGGAGCAGCGTATTCCTGGTGCCTATGACACTGTTTGGATGCAGCCTGGCTGATGTAAACGCCTGAGACAGAACGTCACGTACACGCATGTGTTGAGGCACATGGAAACCATTTTCAGCACATGCGCTGTGGCTGCATAGCACAGTGCGTATTAGACCGCAGTCTCCGTAACAATGTATGATTGAATAAATGGTCTCTTGCATGGAAACCATGGATTTCCGGACATAGGTGCATTAGACCTATTTCGTTCCGAATCCTCTCATCGATCAATCCCTAAAGTTTGTATACAGTGGAAAAAACCACTTCGTTAACTATGTGTCAGTTATGTTCAATGGGCCATTTTTAACCTTAGCTAAGGTGATTCGATGACAGTGTGTTGTGTGAATACTGGGAACGTTCATGATATTATTTTGAAGACATGCTGATTGGATGTGTGTTTAGCGTCGACGCTCATATGCCTTGGGACTCTGTTTCTGAACGGTGTGCTCACAGTGACCTATCGCTGGATTTAGAAAATTCGCAATTGTTCGGTGTTAGACTTGATGTTATCTCGGACTCGGCTTTCTAGAAGGCACGCTGCTTCGCGGGTCTTAGGCGAAATCGCAAACGACATTCTGAGTTAGCGAAAGACTGTTTCTGACTTGTACGGCTGGGCTATGTGGCGACGTAACTGCACTTACAGTTATTTGAAAACAACGACCTCATCTCTCCCGTGGCTCATGCAGTTTTACTGTCTGTACCAGTGAACGTTCGCTTACATGAAAATTAAAGGTGGAGGGAGAAAGGAAAGGAAAGGGATACTGATGGAAGCTGCATCAGGGCATTACTTGGAATCGGCGGCGATGAGTGAATTGTGAACCAGACTCTGATTCGACCGGGGAATCCCGGTGCTTCAGTCACTGCACCTTCCGGAGGAAAGTGTTTATGGCAACAGGGCGGACTATGTCGGCACGCCTCACGGCCGACCCACGTTCCCACTGAGCGCCACGTGTCCGAAAGAACAGACACCGCGCATTCGTGTAATTGAACGTTCTCTCTTCCATTGGACATTAATTCAAACAAAACTGCAGTATTAATTCAAGAAGTTACATTATTTGTGCAAGCTTCAGCGTGTGGCAGTACATGTGAAGTAATTCAACTGAACTTGTTCATTCAAATCCTTAACAATGCTACATTAGAAATATTTGGGTTAAACGACTTAACGTCATTTATTCCACTTCCTTATGAGGGAAAATAATCTATTTTGTTAGTCGTACAAAATGTATCTTGCTGCCATAGTAATCATATTTTAATTATTTCCTATAACACGAAGTCTATCAAACTTAGGGCTGTTACCTCCTATTACAAAATGATTTCATTAACTTTTTCCAAATTTCCTCTGTCATAGCTGTTCCAACTATGTGCTGGAATTTTTTGATAATAGAATAGCCTGAGAATTGTACTGAGTAACGAAACCTGTAGGCAGTAGGCAAAATATAACAAATGCGACTGTAGACCTTATTTTAACTCTGTCATTCCTACAGGTGGGGCTCCAGAGTCTCATAACGTCTGTTATGCAGAGTGCAACAAGATCCGGTGCTTCCTTCGTCGGGGAATGTATTGAAGATTATGGGGTGTTTTAGGAGGGTAGTCTGAGAAGTTCACAGTCAGAAAATTAGTGAAAATAAGAATTTACGTTTTCAGAAACTTTTTATTTTCAGTACAATCCTCTGTAGCTATAGAAAGCAATCTCAGTGGCGGTTAGTGTTAATGTTGTAAGAGCGTTTGGACACAAGACCATTATCACACAATATATAAGAAAGCGGCGACTCAACTCCGAAATAATACCAAATGGTACCAGTTACGTGCTGAGCAGAGGTCTACTGTAGACCTCTACCCCTCAAGAGTAGACCTCTGTCCAGCAAGTGACCAGTACCATTTGGTATTACATTAAATGTATGCGCAATTGCGAAAATACATACAACCATCAGCTGTAGGACGGAACGACGACAGTGAAAATTTGTGCCAGCCGGGACTCGAAGCCGGATCTCCCGCTTATGGCAAGCGGGCGCTTTACCATTTGGCTATCTATTCACGACTCATGGCCAGACCCATATGTCGTCAACCATGAGTCTACAATCTGTATTCGTACATCCATTATGTATGTATGTACGAGGGGTATTCAGAAAGTAGGGAACGATTCCGTATGACGCCGCTAGGCACGCGCCGATCGCGTATTTTGGTATGTGCGTTTTCGGCAGCTCCGTCGGCATCCACCCGTGACAGCAGGAACATCTCTATGCGTCAGGTTTTTTCGATATTCGAATTGGAAATGTGCGCTGCAATCGAAAATCCCGCCAGTTGTGAGGTGCGGTCTGCGATACGTTTTTTTGTTGGGAAAAAACCTAAAACCTATAGAAATTTATCGTTAACTGTGCGAAGTGCACGGAAGCAACGTAATGAGTGAATGTTTCAGCTGTAAATGGTGCAATCGGTTTCAAAAATGGCCGAAACAACGTTCATGATGAAGAGAAGAGCGGACGCTCGAGCATTGTGACACGATCTTGTCGCTAAAGTTCAAATGGTTCAGATGGCTCTGAGCACTATGGGACTTAACATCTGAGGTCATCAGTCCCCTAGAACTTAGAACTAATAAACCTAACTAACCTAAGGACGTCACACACACCCATGCCCGAGGCAGGATTCGAACCTGCGACCGTAGCGGTCGCGCGGTTCCAGACTGAAGCGCCTAGAACCGCTCGGCCACACCGGCCGGCTTGTCGCTAAAGTCCATGAAATGATTCGTGAAAACCTTCGCTTAGCCGGCCGCTGGTGGCCGAGCGGTTCTGGGCGCTTCAGTCTGGAACCGCGCGACCGCTACGGTCGCTGGTTCGAATCCTGCCTCGGGCATGGATGTGTGTGATGTCCTTAGGTTAGTTAGGTTTAAGTAGTTCTAAGTTCTAGGGGACTGATGACCTGAGATGTTAAGTCCCATAGTGCTCAGAGCCATTTGAACCATTTGAACCTTCGCTTCACAATAACGGAGCTTTCGCTTTATTTTCCACAAGTTTCACGTACTTTGTTGTTTGAAACTGCCACTCAAAAGCTAGGCTACCACAAATTTTGTGCACGCTGGGTGCCCAAAAGGATTACAGAGCACCATGAAGAACAGCGAAAGGGGGCAACGTTGACGTTTCTGGGGGCCTACCACAAACATGGTGATTCATTACTGGAGGGGTAACCGGTGACGAGACTTGGGTGAAAGTCGCCAATTGCGAGACAAAATTACAGTCCATGGAGTGGGGGTACACAACGTCCCCCCAAAACCAATAAAATGTTTGTAAACCTTGTCAGCAAGGAAGTTGATGGCGACAGTGTTTTGGGATAGGCAAGTCGTGCTTCTTATTGACTTTCTCGAACGTGGAGCAACCATAAATTCTGCCCTGTACTGTCAAACTTTGCACAGCCTTAGAAGAGCAGTTCAAAACAAACGCCGAGGAAAGCTGACGTCCAAAATATTGTTTCTGCACGACAGTGCCCGAACTCACACGGCAAACCGCACAAAAGAAATCCTAAATTCATTCAAATGGAAAATTTTTACCCATCCACCCTAAAGCCTCGATCTTGCACCAAGCGACTTCCTCTTGTTTCCCAAGATGAAGAACTGGCTTGCAACGCAGCGCTTTGATGACGACGAGGAACTCTAGGCGGGCGTGACTTACTGGCTGAAGATTTTTTTACGACGAACTTATTTCAAACCTTGTACACCACTATGATAAGTGTCCCATTGTGTTTGGTAACTATGTCGAAAAGTGGTGTCAGTGGCTCTTTCAGATGTATCTAATGAAATATATTTCTTGTACTTGGTTTTTTTTTTAAATTCCAAAATGTTCCCTACTTTCTGAACAGCCCTCGTATGATATAGCCGTACAGGCGAGACATTTTACTTGAAAGTCACTTGGCCGGTGTCAGCGGATAAATACGACTCCGGGCAAGCGACATTCAAGTAAAATGTCTCGCCTGTACGAGAATACACATAACGGATGTACGATTATGCTCCCACACCCCATAGCGCAGATCCCTCAATATTCGCATTTTCAAGACACTTTCGCAAACAGGTTGAATGTTTCTGCAAAGCAGATTTCTTTTTTCGAATTTTTGGCATCCAGATCCGTTAGAAAAAATGTGTGTGAAATCTTATGGGACTTAACTGCTAAGGTCATCAGTTCCTAAGCTTACCCACCACTTAACCTAAATCATCCTAAAGACAAACACACACATCCGTGCCCGAAGGAGGACTCGAACATGCGTCGGGACCAGCCGCACAGTCCATGACTGCAGCGCCTTAGACCGCTCGGGTAATCCCACGCGCTAGATCCGTTAGAAAATTCTAATTATACTACCCTGTTATTTTTTTCACCTTTTTGAAAACAGTCAATTAGAAGAATTTCTCTCGCACCCCAAAACACGGATATCATGGCCGTTCCCTATGATGACATCATCTTCGTGTTCTTTTGACCTGAAGTCATCTGTTTGGATTTCTGTTTTGATTACGGTGTGCGGTGATGAATCCATATTACATCCATTACCACACAAAGACGTTGAAAATCACTTTTGGTCTTAGGAAAACCCGTCAAACAGTGTTCGGATATTCTCGTGTAAATTCGTTTCTGATCCGCTGTGAGGAAGCACGGCACCCGTTTTGCAAAAAGCTCGTGTGCAGTTCTTCATGCAAAATGTAGCCGACATGTTCTTTTGAAATCCCTTGACAGTTCCGCACACCTTGCTATGACGTTTTTCTTAGCTCGTATCGCGTAATTTTTCGATGATTTCGGACGCGATTACAGTTTTCGGACTGTTGCCTGTCACTACCGGATTGAATCAGTTGCAATTTTGCATGGTGCCTGTTGAAAGTTGTATCGAACTCTGAGGAAAAATCTGCGCAGCTAGTCTACGATCTGTGAGCTAGGCACGGAACTTTTCAGACCGTTCTCGTACAACACGTACTGCCATCAGCTGTTTGTTACACATACGGTACATTCAGTAGAGTGGCGTGATGTACCGAGTATTCTTCTAATCATCCTAATTTTGTACTACCATTCGACAACTAACGTTATCGGAAACTCTGCAGCACAGATTGTTGTGCTGTGGTAAGTCGGATGAGAAATTTGTACTTACTTCGATGCGCTGGACGGACACTCCCGCTTCCTTAACATGGGCTATAGCGAATGGGAACATGATGGCCAGTGACAAGTTGAGCACGCTGAAGTATTGAGCCATTGAGAATATCTGAAATGTAATAAGACGGCCATTGAAGACGGAGAAGTGCAAACGTGCAGAAAAAAAATGTGAAGAATGTAGAATATAGTCACCTGGTCGGGGCCGGCGATTTTTCCAGCCAGGAAGTAAGCGAGCAGCGTCACCAGCAGGGAGGAGCGCTCTATAAAGACGGCCGACGCGTGCAGGAAGCTCTTAAGGTAAGCTGTGTGCAGCAGCTTGTGGATTTCGGACCTGGAATTAACAGCAATTAATTTGCAGTGACTCAGAGACAGACACCATTCTGGAATACCTATTTTTACACTGCTCGATCTACCTTTTGACTATTATCTACCAGAATTCCTTATCTTGAGTCTGACTTACTTCCTGGCCATGGCCACGAGCTTGGCGAAGGGCTTCTCCCAGGCGTACATCTTGACCACCTGTATGCCCTGCACCAGCTCGTTCATCATCCTCATCCTCTCGTCAGTGCGGACGGCCACTCGCTTACGGAATCGCGCTGACAGTCTCCCCATGTACACTGTGAACAGAGAATGGTAATATTTTAACACGCCGTGAGCTGACTATATCAGCACTAGAAAACAAAGTTTATTCTGAGATAGTTATTTCGGTACTAACGAATATTTAGTATCGGTCTTCGTAATAACAGCAGCGAATCATAAACATGTAGTTTTCGGTCTCGGCACATGACAATTTCACTTAGACGCCACATTATTCATGGCAAATAATGGCAATATCTTAAGGTACACCGAAGTCTTACATTGTAAACGTCAACAGAAAACCACTTAATACCACTTAAGTGAAAAAAAGTAAGCGAAACGAGACGTTGGTGGAAGGAAAGCAAAAAATAGGGACTACACATTACCAAGATATTAATAAATTATGGGGGACTTTGACAGTACAAGTAAAAGTTGTCTCAGACAGAAAGCAGAGTTTAAATCAAATGATAAGGCGTTAGCTTAGTGTTGAAATTGATAAAATGTTTTAGTTATCTGGTTTACGAGTTATTTTGTGCCTTATTGGGAAGTTTCCAAAGTACAACATTTCGGCGTAAATATTTTAACACGCCGTGAGCTGACTATATCAGCACTAGAAAACAAAGTTTATTCTGAGATAGTTATTTCGGTACTAACGAATATTTAGTATCGGTCTTCGTAATAACAGCAGCGAATCATAAACATGTAGTTTTCGGTCTCGGCACATGACAATTTCACTTAGACGCCACATTATTCATGGCAAATAATGGCAATATCTTAAGGTACACCGAAGTCTTACATTGTAAACGTCAACAGAAAACCACTTAATACCACTTAAGTGAAAAAAAGTAAGCGAAACGAGACGTTGGTGGAAGGAAAGCAAAAAATAGGGACTACACATTACCAAGATATTAATAAATTATGGGGGACTTTGACAGTACAAGTAAAAGTTGTCTCAGACAGAAAGCAGAGTTTAAATCAAATGATAAGGCGTTAGCTTAGTGTTGAAATTGATAAAATGTTTTAGTTATCTGGTTTACGAGTTATTTTGTGCCTTATTGGGAAGTTTCCAAAGTACAACATTTCGGCGTAAATATTTTAACACGCCGTGAGCTGACTATATCAGCACTAGAAAACAAAGTTTATTCTGAGATAGTTATTTCGGTACTAACGAATATTTAGTATCGGTCTTCGTAATAACAGCAGCGAATCATAAACATGTAGTTTTCGGTCTCGGCACATGACAATTTCACTTAGACGCCACATTATTCATGGCAAATAATGGCAATATCTTAAGGTACACCGAAGTCTTACATTGTAAACGTCAACAGAAAACCACTTAATACCACTTAAGTGAAAAAAAGTAAGCGAAACGAGACGTTGGTGGAAGGAAAGCAAAAAATAGGGACTACACATTACCAAGATATTAATAAATTATGGGGGACTTTGACAGTACAAGTAAAAGTTGTCTCAGACAGAAAGCAGAGTTTAAATCAAATGATAAGGCGTTAGCTTAGTGTTGAAATTGATAAAATGTTTTAGTTATCTGGTTTACGAGTTATTTTGTGCCTTATTGGGAAGTTTCCAAAGCACAACATTTCGGCGTAAACCAAGGGATATCAATAAAGTAGTGTAACCAGTATAGCGTATATGAAAGTCTGTTACAGTCTGGTTTTAAGTACGAAAATTTTTCTGCGCTGGCAGTAAGCGATTATTAAACATCCCTCTCTAGCTGATGATTACCAGTATTTGCATAGAAGGGGTGGGGAAAAGCATAGAAAGAACTCAAACGCATGCTTGAACATAAATGTAGATTATATATGACGGTAGTATCTATTCCCGAAAGAACAGTTACCGTTGATGACCATGCAGCTTTGCTAGAATGAAATGATAATTAAGGGGACACCCTAGCTGCAAAGAGGCGTTGATATACTTCATTGGGGACATGTTGAAAATGTGTGCCGCGACCGGAACTCGAACCTGGGATCTCCTGCTCACATGGCAGACGCTCTATCCATTTGAGCCACCGAGGGCACAGAGGATAGTGCGCCTGCAGGGACTTATCCGTTGCACGCTCCCCGTGAGACCCACATTCCCAACATGTCCACACCACTACATTCGTAGTGCGCCTAATCGATGTTTGACCATCATACTCATTACTCGTGGCAGATTAATCTATCAATTCCCGTACGTGTTCGGGCATAGCGTGTGCGATTGCACAAGAAGGTCAACGGCCGGGAAGCCATATTTTAACTATGTATGATGGTAGTATCTATCCCGAAAGAACAGTTACCGTTGATGACCATGCAGCTTTGCTAGAATGAAATGATAATGAAATGGACACCCTAGCTGCAAAGAGGCGTTGATATACTTCATTGGGGACATGTTGAAAATGTGTGCCCCGACCGGGACTCGAAGGAGATCCCGGATTCGAGTCCCGGTCGCGGCACACATTTTCAACATGTCCCCAATGCAGTATATCAACGCCTATTTGCAGCTGGGGCGTCCATTTAATTATCATTTCATAAATGTAGATGCCGCTAAGTGTGCAGGTTGCGCTGCAGCACCTCACCACGAACGGCGCCTGTGCATCGTCCTCAGTACCATGCATGTCTCAGTCGTGGTCAGAACAGTGTTCTGGCAGTTTTGAGTGCACTATGTTGCAGCTCAGAGCATTCGAACGACTGAAAATTGTTGGTGCTCATATGGTGGGTATTTCCATAACTAAGGTAGCCACGGTGTTTTCGTGTGTCTAGAGACACCGTATCGAAGATCTATAGCAAAAGCGGAAAAACATCATACGCTGAGTCACTACGTGGACGAAAGTGTGTATTAAATGATCGTGATGGATGTTCGTTGAAGAGGATTGTAGCAAAAAGTAAGAGGGCGGCAGCTGCAAAAGACACTGCAGAACTGTATGTCGCACTTGCTTACCTTGTCAGCACCAGAACAACACAAAGCGAGGAGCTCCATAAAGTGGGAATTTATGGTGAGCTGGAACTACAAAATCACTCATAAGTGACGCAAATGCCCAAAATTGCAAAAATATGACTTCGAAGCCATAATACCTGTACAATGGAGCAATGAGTTAATATCATTTCGTCGAATGTGTCGTGTCTCACTATGTTTCCAACTTCTGGCCGAGTTTACATCCGCAGAGAAACCATGACAGGGGTTCGGCAACCATATCGCGTTATTCCGTGGGTCTGTCGGACTACTTCCTAGGATTATATGACCATTTTGGCTTATCAGGTCCATCCCATGGTACAATGTTTGCTTGCCAATGGTGATGCTGAGTCCAAGACGACAGGTTCCCTGTTCACACAGTTCGCGTCGGCCATGTCTCGTTTTGCGATCAGGGGGATGAATTGTCGCATCTCCCTGTCCTCCACAATCGCCCATCTCAATTTGATTGAATCTGACGGTCTACTTTGGGGAGGAGGATGCGTGATCGCTATCCAGTTCTACAATCGTTACCTGAGCTTCCACTGTTTTGCAGGAAGAGTGGTACAAAATACCCTTGAAAACCGTACAGTATTTATCCATTCTGAGACCACAAATTGTTATGAAGTGTACTACGCTCCTGGATACGCAGCCGCTGACACTAGGTAGGTACAAGGCAATGAGTATTCCGTATACAGGGAAAGATGAGGCAGCGGCCAGCCAGACGGGTGGGGCCGCTCGTGCGTTCGGTGTGGTCGTCGGGCGACCCACCGTCGGCGCGCCTCTTACAGCACACGAGTATTTTCTCGAGTCGACTGTGGCAGCATCACTCCCGCAATTTCATTGGTCTTCTTTTAAAACAGGCGACAGATGTTCGAGTCCTTCAGACCTTCGGCAGACTACGAGCGTACTTTCATCTCCTATTCCTGTTCTGTATCCATGCTTATCTGTCTGATAGCAGATCATGTTTCAGCCATACTTTTTCACTGTAAAGCATAGATTCGGTGATGTGATGACTACGCGCCACCCGCATACGATCACATGACAAATTACTTCACGTACACTGACGGAAAAAAATCGCAACGCCAAGAAGGTTGATAGGCGTGTTTCTACATCTCAGAGATAATGTCTATTCGAATTTCATACCAGTCGCATAAGAAAGGCGCTAGTAGCGCCATTATGAGGATGCGAATCAAGTTTGCTTTAAATACACGCGGTAACGGTTGTGAGCGTTACTTATCTTCGAGATAGGATGTGATGAGTTGATGTTAGTCAAGAATGCCTTTAAGGCGACAAAAACACTATTATCAACACCTCACTCAGTTTGAACAAGATCGTGTCACGGGGCTATGATAACTTGGATATTCCTTCTGCGATATTGCAAAAATCCTATTCAGAAATGTAACCACTGCACATGACTGCTGGCAACGATGGTCACGGGAATGTATGGTCGGAAGGAGATCGGGCTCCGGACGGTCATGTGTCACTACTGGGAGGGAAGACCATCGTGTTCTTCGTAGGACAGCAATTTGAGCAGCAATTGGCGCCACAGTGCACCGTTAAAAATCGGTTACTTCAAGGACAGCCCTGTAGCGTGCATTCCACTCAACAGAAACCCCCACCTGTCGCGACTTCAGTAGTGTCAAGTGAGAGCTCATTGGAGTGCAGGGTGGTTCAGATGGCTCTGAGCACTATGGGCTTAACTTCTCAGGTCATCAGTCGCCTAGAACTTAGAACTACTTAAACCTAACCAACCTAAGGACATCACACACATCCATGCCCGAGGCAGGACTCGAACCTGCGACCATACCGGTCGCGCGGTTCCAGACTGTAGCGCCTAGAACCGTTCGGCCACTCAGGCCGGCGGAGTGCAGGATGGAGCTCTGTTGTGTTTCCTGATGAAAGATAGTTCTGCCCCGGTACTAGTGATGGCCAGAGTGGTTAGACGGCCGTCAGTTGAGAGCCTGCAACCAACCTGTCTGCGGGCTAGATACACTCGACCCGCACCTAAAGTTATGGTCTGGTGTGTGATTTCGTCTGTCAGCAGGAGCACTCCCGTGCATCCTGACTGAAAAACTGTACCTCAGTCTGGTGCTAAAACCTGTCGTGCTCCCACTGATGAACAATAGTCCAGAGGGTGCTTTGAAACAGGATAACACGCGCCCACATACCGCTGTTGTAATCCAACATGCTCTATAGAGTCTCGACATATCTGCCTTCAATCCAGCACATATGGTACATCATCTGACAGCAACTCCAACGTCACCCAAAAACAGCGTTAACCGTCTCTGTATCGACCGGCCAACTGCAACAAGAATGGAATTCCATCCCACGAAATGACATCCGGCACCTGTACAACACAATGCATGCACGTTTGTTTTAATGGTTTCAACATTCTGGCGCTTACATCGGTTATTAATGTACCATAATTTCACATTTCCAATTGCTTATCTCTTCCTTACATTAAACTGTGACCTTACAATGTTCACTCCTTAAATATGTTACATAGACAGTTGTATTCTCGAAATTTCATTACTCTTCATTACTAATTTTTTGGCGTTGCGATTTTCTTCCGTCAGCATAATTTAGAGTCTGTAGTCTGATTTCATTTGTATTCAAAGCTAGATTTTTTCGTGCCGTGCGGTGTGATATACACCGAAGCGCCAAAGAAACTGGTATACGCATGCGTATTCAAATACTGAGATATGTAAACAGGCAAAATACGGCTCTGCAACGACTATATAAGACAGTAAGTGTCTGGCGCAGTCGTTAGATCGGTTACTGCTGCCTCAACGCCAGGTTATCAAGGTTCTAGGGAAACTGAACGTGGTGTTATAGTCGGAGGAAGAGCGAAGGGACACGGCATCTCCGAGGTAGCGATTAAGTGTAGATTTTCCTGTACGACCATTTCACGAATGTACCGTGAATATCAGGAATCTGGTAAAACATCTGATCTCCGACACCACCGCGGCCGGAAAAAGATCCTGCAAGAACGGGACCAACGACGACTGAAGAGAATCGTTCAACGTGACATAATTGCAACCCTTCTGCAAATTGCTGCAGATTTCAGTATTGAGCCATCAACAAGTGTCAGCGCGCGAACCATTCAGTGAAACATCATCGATATGGGATTTCGAAGCCGAAGGCCCACTCGTAAACCCTTGATGACTGCACGACACAAAGCTTTACGCCTCGCCTGGGCCCCTCAACATCGACGTTAGTACATTCGAAACTTCCTGGCAGATTAAAACTGTGTGCCGGACCGAGACTCGAACTCGGAACCTTTGCCTTTCGCGGGTAAATGCTCTACCATCTAAGCTACCCAAGCACGACTCATGCCCCGTCCTCACAGCTTTACTTCTGCCAGTACCTCGCCTCCTACCTTCCAAACTTTACAGAAGCTCTCCTGCGAACCTTGTAGAACTAGCACTCCTGAAAGAAAGGATATTGCGGAGACATGGCTTAGCCACAGCCTTGGGGATGTTTCCAGAATGAGATTTTCACTCTGCAGAGGAGTGTGCGCTGATATGAAACTTCCTGGCAGATTAAAACTGTGTGCCAGACCGAGACTCGAACTCGAACTCGAGTCTCGGTCCGGCACACAGCTTTAATCTGCCAGGAAGTTTCATATCAGCGCACACACCGTTGCAGAGTGAAAATCTCATTCTGGATTAGTACATTCGTCTGTTGATGGCTGTAAACATGTTGCCTGGTCGGTCGAGTCTCGTTTCAAATTGTATCGAGCGGATGGACGTGTACGGGTATGAAGACAACCTCACGAATTCCATGAACCCTGCATGTCAGCAGGGGACTGTTCAAGTCGGTGGGAGCTCTGTAATGGTGTGGGGCGTATACAATTGGAGATGGGGCCCCTGATACGTCTAGATACGACTGTGACAGGTGGCACACGTGTAAGCACCATGTCTGATCACCTGCATCCATTCGTGTCCATTGTGAATTCCGACAAACTTGGGCAATTCCAGCAGGACAATGCGACATCCCACACGCCCAGAATTTCTGCAGAGTGGCTCTAGGAACTCTCTTCTAAATTTAAACACTTCCACTGACCACCAAAATCTCCAGACATGAATATTATTGAGTATATCTGGGATGCCTTGCAACGTGCTGTTCAGAAGGGATCTCAACCCCCTCTTACTCTTAGCGATTTATGGTCAGCCCTGAAGGATTCATGGTGTCCCTCCTGCAGTACTTTAGACATTAATCGAGTCCACTCCACGTCGTGTTGTGGCACTTCTGCGTGCTCGCGAGGGCCCTAAAGACGATATTAGGCATGTGTACCAGTTTCTTTGGCTCTTCAGTATATTTCCTCGCATTGTCTTGCAATTTCACTCGGTCGCACATCACCCAAGTTATTGCTATTCAACCGCGAATTCTGCGTGTCTCCTCAACACAACGTAAAATGAAACGGTAATACGCGCACATTCAGCTACGGTGGAAATTTTTTCAACTATATCTTATAATAAAGGTATTCCAAGTCACTTCCTCTTCCGTCCCGCTGCAACTCTTCTAATAAATCACACCAGTGAACAAACAACAGTTTATCTTAACAACATAATTTAACTGATTTACGGGATCACCCCATCTGTTACCGCACCACGGAAGGGCGTGGCGTCGCTGTATAATCCCGCACGGCCAAGAGACACTGTGTCAATCCTCCCGAGCACTATTTACGTAGCGCCGTTGAGATCCTACATGGCACTGAGTATGGTCATCTTGAAGCTATCGAGTGCTGATTCGCATGTCAATCGTGGAAACGGAAACAACGTGAGCAGCAATATTGAGGAACGATAAAACGCAGTCTCGATAAACCACGATCAGGCCACTTCGAATCCCGACAGATGCTGGGAGATCTTTTTCCTTCGAACACGAGGCATAAACGATCTTCTCATGAATAACCGGCATTCAGATTGTGATTTCGGAGTGAGAATCGTGCTGAGTAATCTTTCACTACGTACAGAATGTACGTGGCGTTACTCCCATTCATTTGGTGCGATTGCGTTAAAATTCTAACAGTTTGCACATCTGAGAATATAGTACACTTCATACCAATTTGACATTATCTTGCTGAATGCCGTCTTCATGGTGCTCCGATTTTAATGCTCTGCAATATATTAATATTAGTAGTTCCGTATCCCAACAGAGTCCCTGTCAGTTACTGTCTTGGTGCTACAGGTAAATTATTATCATTTCATATCAATTTACCGAATTTACCGGAGAATCTCTGACCAGAAAAGCGATTCCTGTGAGAGGAAGCAGCCATAAGCTACACGCGTTTACAAGAGACTGGATATTTGATCTACTTGGCTCTTCTTCTTTTTATTTCTTCGGCGTTATTCTCCCCTGTGACAGGGTCAGTTAAAGATGGCCCGACACTAATCCACACTCGTCAGTTACTTTTTTCGCTGCAGCATCCCATTAATGTGCCGTCAGTCACCCAAAGGGAGGATAGTTGTGCACGATATATATCTGAGAATGGTACTTCTTTTGTATGTATTTGAAATATTTATGTATCTCAGGAACGGAGAACTAATAGAAACTTGAAAAGACGTGCGTGGGAAACTACATAAAAACCACTCTCATGTTCTGGGGGCGTACCGAATCGACGATCGTTAACCTAGTTCGTGAATTTGATGCTGCTATGGTGTTAAGCTACACATGTACGTAATTAATCAGTGGAGTTAACCGTGCATATCGGTCCCAGTTATAATGCTACAACACATTACTAGTTCGAATATCATAGCCCTTGGAAATCAGTATGTATTCCGAAATGAAGCAGCTTGCAAAACTCAGCTTGCGCTCCACAAATACGATACTCTACGAAGCAATTAAGCGTTAATAACGTGAGTTACATGATTTTTTTTATTTTTGGAACCTTTCACCCTTCGGTACTGCACAGAAAAGAAAGAGAAGATGTTCCTATGGGACTGACATGCGACTAGATTTGCAGTTTAGCAGAAAGAACGTGAAAGTCTTCCCGAACAGAGAATCAGAAGAAAATTTGGGTGTGCCTCTGCCAAGTGTGATAAGGCAATACTTAAGTTGTATTCATTGCAATCTTAGATTTTCGTAGATCACTTGTTCAATTTTGCACGGTTATTGACGAAGAGCCTCAGTCGGTACATTGTTATTAATTTTAAAATTTATTTCAGGAGAGCAAATACAAATTATTTAACTGACAATTAACTATCGATAGCTGTGAATTGTTTGTGAGCTATTGATAATGGGTCCTGGATTGACAGCAGTATAGGCGTTACACAATTTATGCGAGCACTGACTGAAATAAGCTTCGTAGTTCTCGTACATCTACACGGATACTCTGCAATCCACACTGAAGTGCCTTGCAAAGTGTTCATCAAACAAACTTCACAGTAATTCTCTATTATTCCTCCCCTGAACAGCGCGCGGAAAAGACGAACGCCTGGTCTCTCCCTGCGAGCTCTGATTTCCCTTTTCATTATGATGATCATTGCTTCCTATCTAGGTCGGCGTCAACAAAATGTTTTCGCATTCGGAGAAGACAGTTGGTGACTGAAATTTCTTGAGATTATCCTTCGGCAACGAGAAACGTCTTTGTTTTAATGATGTCCACCCCAAACCCTGTATCATGTCTGTGGTACTCTCACCACTATTTCTCAACAGTACGAAACGTGTTGCCCGTCTTTGAACTTTCTTCGTGTACACCGTTAACCTTATTTGGTAACGACCCCAGACCGTACAACAGTACTCCAAAAGAGGACTGGCAAGCATAGCCTGGGCAGTCTCTTTAATACACTGAAGAGCCAAACAAACTGATATAGGCATGCGTATTCAAAAACAGAGATATGTAAACAGGTAGAATACGGTGCTGCGGTCGGCAACACCTGTATAAGACAGCAAGTGTCTGGCGCAGTTGTTACATCGGTTACTGCTGCTACAATTGCAGGTTATCAAGATTTAAGTAAGTTTGAACTCACGAACGATGGGACACAGCATCTCCGAGATAGCGATGAAGTGGGGATTTTCCTATACGACCATTTCACGAGTGTACCGTTAATATCGGGAATCCGGTAAAACATCAAATCCCACCGTGAATATCAGGAATCGGGTAAAACATCAAATCTCCGACATCTCTGCGGCCGGAAGACCGGAACCAACGATGACCGAAGAGGATCGTTCAACGTGAATGAAGTGCAAACCTCCCGCAAATTGCTGCAGATTTCAATGCTGGGCCATCAACAAGTGTCAGCGCGCGAACCATTCAAGGAAACATCATCGATATTGGCTTACGAAGCAGAAGGCCCACTCGTGTACCCGCGATGACGGCAAGACACAAAGCCTTACGCTTCGCCTGGACACGTCAACACAGACATTCGACTGTTGACAACTGGAAACTTGTTGCCTGGTCGGACGAGTCTTGTTTGAAATTGTATCGAGTGGATGGATGTGTACAGGTATGGAGACAACCTCATGAATCCATGGACCCTGTATGATCATCTGTATCCTTTCTTGACCATTATGCATTCCGACAGACTTGGGCATTCCAACAGGAAAATGTAACACCCCATACGTCAAGAATTGCTATATAGTTGCTCCAGGAACATTCTTCTGAGTTTAAACACTACTGCTGGTGACCAAACTACCCAGATTTGAACATTATTGAGCATATCTGGGATGCCTTGCACCGTGCTGTTCAGAAGAGATCTCCACCCCTCGTACTCTTATGGATTTATGGACAGCCCTGCAAGATCCATGGTATCAGTCCCCTCCAGCAATACTTCAGACATTAGTCGAGTGCATGTCACGTCGTATTGTAGCACTTCTGCGTGCTCGCGGGTACTGGGCAGGTGTACCAGCTTCTTCGGCTCTTCAGTGTGCGAGGTAACATCCCAAAGACGTTCGGGCCCACGTGCGGATCCTCTTCGTCGAAATGTCTTGCTCAGACTAGTCTAGGGGTTGAACCGCACGTGTCGCATTACACGCCCTTTGGTTAAATTGTCTGGCTGATGCCAAGTTTGCGAAATACAAAGTTAATATATAATAACATAAGAATATCGGGAACTGAATTAATGACCCATAAATGATGTAGGCCACACAGTTGCGATTTGGTTAGAGTAATGTTTATTCAGAAAGCAAACTAATAGCGAATGTGGTCGTATTTAGAATTACTATTACACTCGAGTGCATATCCATCTAATACAGTTCGATCATTCACAATCTCATCGCGAAATACAAGTCCAATACTTCACCTCGTTATCTTCGCGAAAAGTTAGAGATCACGCCAGGCGTGCGGCTGCTCACCGTTCAGAGACTAAGTTCCGCGATACCACACAACGAGGAAGTTTCTAAGTCGTTTCACTTCCTAGCTACCTGAAGACCGACCGTCCGCCTTCGCTTCTCGACCAGCACTCTACCCTTTGGTGTCTAGACCAGAACTGTCCCTCTGCCCGTCCCCCGCCGCGTTCCAGGCGTGCCGAGCATCGTCGCTCAACTGACTCGGGCAGTTCCCTTTCCTGAAGCCGTCCATCTGATTGGCTACATTATTTTACATTTTAACATGTTTAAACAATCAAAGCTTGACCACTTTCACGTTCTAAGTAAAGTAACAATAATATACATTACATAATAAACGGTAATTTCTTTTAAATAAAACCAGTACAATTTCCTTCTTAACTTTGAATGTCACAGCCAATAGCCTTGCACCAATGTGCTTTCTGATAAATAAATAAAGACCAAAAGTAACTTTTATGCACTAAACTTTACAAGAAATATTCTACTACCTAATGATGAAATAAGGTGTCGTGATGTCATCGTTCAATGTGTTTTGTGTGAAGGAAATGATAATACGATGCTTAACTAAAAACATTGATACTTTAAACTTACTATATCTTTTAAACAAATAAAGTTACAGAGTTGATATTTACAACATTTGTCATTTTAATGATGCACTTCTACATAAAATATCGATCGTTAAGGTCGACCAAAGCGTTCAGATTTTAGCATTCAGGTCTTTGTTACAAAACTTGTTAATTTCACTTCAACAGTAAATCCTAAACTATTGTAGATATGACCAATATTCATGTTTTATTGGGATCACCATGAAAATTCAGGAAGGATGGTAGATTAAAATTACTGTGGCTTCATTCCCTGAATTACTACAGAATTAAATAATTTTCATAAATGTTCCCCTTTATGGCCGATATTAGGTCCGCGATATTTAAAACTGCTACGTCTTCCTGGCCACAAACGACCTCTACGGGGTTTCCCTATGACGTAGGTTTTTGTCCGTCTCACTCACACATTACAGCACGCCTGTGAATTTCCCTATCTCGTGGCGAATCTGCGCTCTTTGTGGTACACGGTCCTGGATGACTGTGTTCATCTTACAATTCCTGAACGTTGACTCTCTCAGCCATATATTTAAATGGGAAATAAATGCTCGTTAAGTCACAAGTGTAGATATGTTTCATCTTCTAAGTGTTCTGCCAATAAAACGCAGTCTTTGGTTCGCTTTCGCTGTAACACTTTCTGTGTCATCTTTACCATTTAAGTTGTTCGTAATTGTAAATCGCAGGTATATAGTTGAATTTACGCATTTATATTTCATTGTTTTTTCGTGTAACTGAATTTCGACAGATTTGTTTTAGCACTCATCTGGTTGACCTGACACTTTCCATTATTTACAGTCATTTGCCAATTTCCGTAGCATACAGATATCTTTTCTAAATCTTTTGAAATTTGTTTTAATCTTCCGATCACTAGGCGGCAAACGACAGCGTCATCTGCTGCTCAGATTGTCTCCTAAATCATTTATATAGATAAGGAACAGAAGAGGGCGTTTAATACCAGAATTCCAGAAATAACTTCCCTTTTAGTCGATGTCTTTCCGTCAGTTACTATGAACTGTGATCTCTCTGACAGGAAATCATGAATCCAGTCGCATAATTGAGACGATATTCCATAAGCACGCAATTTGATTACAAGCCGTTTGTGAGGGAAGGTGTCGAAAGCTTACTGGAAATTTAGAAATACGGAATCAATTAGAAATCGCTTGTCTATAGCATTCAACACTTCATGCGATTAAAGAAATAGTTGTGTTTCGCAAGAACAATGTTTCCTAAATCCGTGTTGACTGTGCGTCAACAGAGCGTTGTCCTCGAGCTCAGTCACCATGTCCGAACACAATATATGTTGCATAATCCTGCTGCATATCGACGTTAACGATATGGGCCTGTAATTTAGTGGATTACTCCTACTACCTTTCTTGAATATTGGTGTGACCTGCGCAACTTTCCAGTGTCTGGGTACGGATCTTTCGTCAAGCGATCGGCTGTATATGACTTAACTGTGGAGCTGATGCATCAGCATACTCTGAAATGAACCTAACTGGTATACAGTCTGGACCAGAAAACTTGCTTTTATTAAGTGATTTAACTACTCCTCCGATGATATCAAAACTTATTCATGTTGGCAGTTGTTCTTGACTCGAATTCTGGAATATTTATTTCGTTTTCTTTGGTGAAGGAATTTCCGAAGGCTATGTTTGGTAACTTTGCTTTAGTAACACTTATCGATTGTATTTCCATTTCTATAACGCAAAGAGGGCACTGATTGTGTCTTGCCGCTAGCATACTTTACATACGACCAGAACCTCTCTAGATTTTCTTCCAGGTTTCGAGACAAGGTTTCGTTGGAAACTGTTACAACCATCTCGCATTGAAGTGTGCACTAAATTTCGAGTTTCTGCAAAAAATCGCCAATTTTGGAGATTTTGCATTCGATTAAATATGGCATGCTTTTTTCGATATTCCTGCAACAGTGTTCTGTTTTGTGTGCCACGGGGGATCACTTCCATCGTGTCTTAAATTAAACACATCAAAAAAAAAAAAATTTGCAACACTCTGGTTCCCAGAGCTCCAGAAGATAGATGTTGACTGCACATATTGTATCACGCACACAGTCCCTTTGACTGTTCAGAGGTGCCACTAAACCCGCTAAAAGATGTAAACAACCATGCAAGAGCAGCGCCTATTAGACGAGGTGGGTCCTACAGACGATCAGTTCGAGTCATTCCACCAGGAGGGATGTACACGGCTCGTGTTGTCTGTAGCTCAACCATGCCTACACGCTCAATACCGCGGTTCGTTCGCGTCCGCATTGTTACTTTGTGCGAGGAAGGGCTCTCAACAAGGGAAGTGTCCAGGCGTCTCGGAGTGAGCCAAAGCGGTAACATCCCCCAGGCCGTGGCTAAGTCAAGTCTCCGCAATATCCTTTCTTCCAGGAGTGCTAGTTCTGCAAGGTTCGCAGGAGAGCTTCTGTGAAGTTTGGAAAGTAGGAGAGAAGGTATTGGCGGAAGTAAAGCTGTGAGGACGGGGCGTGAGTCGCGTTGGGGTAGCTCGGATGGTAGAGCATTTGCCCGCGAAAGGCAAAGGTCCCGAGTTCGAGTCCCGGTCCGGCACACAGTTTTAATCTGCCAGGAAGTTGGAACAAAAGCGATGTTGTTCGGACATGGAGAAGATACAGAGAGACAGGAACTGTCGATGACATGCCTCTCTCAGGCCGCCCAAGGGCTACTACTGCAGTGGATGACCGCTACCTACAGATTATGGCTCGGAGGAACTCTAACAGCCACCATGTTGAATAATGCTTTTCGTGCAGCCATAGGACGTCGTGTTACGACTCAAACTGTGCGCAATAGGTTGCATGATGCGCACCTTCACTCCCGACGTCCATGGTGTGGTCCATCTTTGCAACCACGACACCATGCAGCGCGGTACAGGTGGACCCAACAACATGCCGAATGGACCGCCCAGGATCGGCATCACGTTCTCTCCTCCGATGAGTGTCACATATGCCTTCAATCAGACAATCGTCGGTGACGTGTTTGGAGGCAACCCGTTCAGGCTGAACGCCTTACACACACTGTCCAGCGAGTGCAGCAAGGTGGAGGTTCCCTCATGTTTTGGGGTGGCATTATGTGGGGTCGACGTTCGCTGCTGGTGGTCATGGAAGGCGCCGTAACGGCTTTACGATACGTTAATTCCATCCTCTGGACCGATAGTGCAACCATATCGGCGGCATATTGGCGAGGCATTCGTCTTCATTGACGACAATTCGCGCCCCCATCGTACACATCTTGTGAGTGATTTCCTTCAGGATAACGACATCGCTCTACTAGAGTGGCCAGCATATTCTCCAGATATGAACCCTATCGGACATGCCTGAGTTAGATTGAAAAGGGCTGTTTGTGGACAACCCACCAACCACTCTGATGGACCTACGCCGAATCGCCATTGAGGAGTGGGACAATCTGGACCAATAGTGCCTTGATGAACTTTTGGATATTATGTTGCGACGAATACAGGTATGCATCAATGCAAGAGGACGTGCTACTGGGTATTAGAGGTATCGGTGTGTACAGCAATCTGGACCACCACCTCTGAAGGTCTCGCTGTATGGTGGTGCAACATGCAACGTGTGCTTTTCATGAGCAATAAAAAGGGCGGAAATGATGTTTATGTTGACCTCTATTTCAATTTTCTGTACAGGTTCCGGAACTCTCGGAACCGAGGTGATGCAAAACTTTTTTTGATGTGTGTATTTGGTACAGCGCTCTGAATTGGTGCCGATACCGTCTCTCTGAATTCGAGACACATCTGGTCTACACATACACTGCTAATTTGGAAGGAGTGGAGACTGTCTCTCAGGAATCGAATTTTTATCTGCTTTTTTGAATAGGTATACTTTTCGTTTATTTTTGGAGAATTTGGGGGTTAAATGGTTCAAATGGCTCTGAGCTCTATGGGACTTAACATCTGTGGTCATCAGCCCCCTAGAACTTAGAACTACTTAAACCTAACTAACCTAAGGACATCACACACATCCATGCCCGAGGCAGGATTCAAACCTGCGACCGTAGCAGTCGCGTGGTTCCGGACTGAGCGCCTAGTACCGCTAGACCACCGCGGTCAGCGGGTTGGTTGGTTGGTTTGGGGGAAGAGACCAAACAGCTAGATCATCGGTCTCATCGGATTAGGGAAGGATGGAGAAGGAAGTCGGCCGTGCCCTTTCAAAGGAACCATCCCGGCATTTGCCTGGAGTGATTTAGGGAAATCGCGGAAAACCTAATTCAGGATG
The DNA here is from genome assembly GCF_021461385.2 of Schistocerca piceifrons. NCBI lineage: Eukaryota > Metazoa > Arthropoda > Insecta > Orthoptera > Acrididae > Schistocerca > Schistocerca piceifrons. The sequence continues at coordinate 442,237,048 of NC_060139.1, read as the reverse complement.
GCCGGACGCGGGATTGAACCGTCGTCCTCCCGAATCCGAGTCCAGTGTGCTAACCACTGCGCCACCTCGCTCGGTGGCACGCGGTCAGCGGGGGTTACAGTATTGAGTCTCGCGTCTCGCTACGAGAATCCTGTGTTTACTAATCTTTGTATCTGTTTTGATGCTCGTTATTATCTCAGGATTATTTGTTGCGAAGAGGTCAAGTGTGTTTTCACAACCGTTTACTATTCGAGCGGGTTCATGAACTAATTGCTCGAAATAATTTTCAGAGAATGCGTTTAGCACAATTTCTGATGATGTTTTATGTGTACCTCTGGATTTAAACGTTTATTTTTGCCTAGATATCGAGGGTACATTGAAGTCACCAACTATAATTGTGTGAGTTGGGTACGTGTTTCAAGTTAGACTCAAGTTTTCTTTGTACCATTCAGTAACTCAATAGTCTGAGTTGGGAGGTCAAGAAAAGGATTAATTTGTCATTTTAATCCGGTTGCCAAGAATGACCTCTACCCACGCTAACTCTCAGGAACTATCTACTTCAATTTCGCTACAAGGAACATTACTTCTAATAACAACAAACACGCCACCGCCAACTGTATTTAGCCTATCCTTTCTAAACACCGTTAGGTCCTCCACAAAAGTTTCGACTAAATTTCCCCGGCTTTAGCCAGTTTCAGTGCCTATAGCGACCTCACCATCAGTGCTTTCTATTAGCGCTTGGAGCACTGGTACTTTCCCAACAAAACTACAACAGTTTATAACTGCTACACCGATGGTTCCTGGATATAAGTTCTCCCAGTATTCAACCTGCACCTTTTCAGATTGAAACCCTTTATGTTTTTTCCCGAGACCCTCTAATCTAGAAAACCGCCCAGTCCACGCCACGAAGTCCTTGCTGCCCGTGAAGCCGCCTCCTGCGTGTATTGGACTCCTGACCTATTCAGCGGAACCACAAACCCCACCACCGTACGGCTCATGTCGAGGAAACTGCAGCCTACACTGTTGCAGAAATGTCTGAGCCTCTGAGTCAGACCCTCCACTCGACTGTGTACGAGGCGTGCAAGGGTAGGTGAAGTGTTTCTCTGTAGAAAAATGGCTCTGAGCACTATGGGACTTAACATCTATGGTCATCACTCCCCTAGAACTTAGAACTACTTAAACCTAACTAACCTAAGGACAACACACACATCCATGCCCGAGGCAGGATTCGAACCTGCGACCGTAGCTTTCTCTGTAGAAAAGTAATAACAACACAAATTTTGGTGAAACGTATGCTAGTCTCGCAAGTAGAGCAGGAGAACTTCAGTGAAGCCTGGAAGTTAGGAGATAATGTACTAGTAGAAATAAATCTATGAGCACTAGTCGTGAATCGTGCTCAGGTAGCTCAGTCGGTAGAGCACTCAGCCGCGAAAGACGAAAGTCCCGCTTTCGAGCTCCGGTCTGGCAAGCAGTCCCAGGAAGTTTCCTATCAGCGCCTTCTCCGCTGCAGGATGAAAACTTAATTCTCGAAACAAATTTTAGTATTGTTTTGAAGAATACCGAGACGCCAATAAGATGTAAGCTCTTAATGTAAAAAAGTGCAAAGGCCTGACGTTCAAAATCGGTTAAATGTGATGTTCTTTCATTAAATAATTAAGGACACAACTGTAAACTAATAATAAAAAGGCCTAATCAATTTTCTACCTATCAAAATGCAAGGGGGAAATACGAACGCCTTCATCCTGTTCCAATGACTGCATCATTACTGCGACTCCGACTACGTTGCCCCCATTGTCAACGGCTGTCCCTGCGTTTGTTAAACCTCCATTGGGCCCTCAGGACTGCCCTGACTCTTTCCCCGTGTCCATGATGGGGGGGACTGCTCCTCTCCTTCTGGTGCTCTCATGGTACCTCCCTCAGAAGAGCAACCCCCTAAATTAACAGGGCTATCGGACCCCGCCACCCCCCCTCCCTCCCTCCCCACCGGGCAGCCGGCCGCTGTGGCCGAGCGGTTCTAGGCGCTTCTCTCCAGAACCACGTGGCTGCTATGGTTGCAGGTTCGAATCCTGCCTTGGGGATGGATGTGTGTGATGTCCTTAGGTTATTTAGGCTTAAAGGTGGGCCTGTCCAGGATTTTGATTTCCATTATTCGCCGTTCCTTATGGAGAACAGGGCAGTCAGGCGAGCAGGGGTAGTGGCGCTTCCCACAGCTGACACAAGTGGGAGAAATCATACATGGAGTGCCCAAGTGCAGAGGACGACCGCAATCCCGGCAGGTGGTGCTGGAGGTACAGCGAGGTGGCCAAACCTCCAGCACCTGAAGCACCGTATAGGAAGAGGGACGTAAGGTTTCATGTTGCAACGGTAAACTACACCTTGACCTTTTCAGGTAACGAGTCATCCTCAAAATCCAAGATGAAGGCAATGGTATCAACCCTGTTATCTTTGGGTCCTCTATGCATGCACCGGACGAAATGAACACCCCATGGCTCCAGGCTGGCACGTAGCTCCTCATGCGACTGCGAAAGGAGGTCATGATGGAAAATAATACCCTGGTCCATGTTAAGGCTTCTATGGGGCTTAATCAAGACGGGGACTTCACCCAGCTTGTCACAGGCGAGCAGCGCCCACAACTGGGCTGGGGAGGCCACCTGTATCAAAACCGACCAGCTACACATTTTTGACAACGCTGCCACTTCCCCAAACCTATCTTCAAGATGGTCAACAAAAAACTGGGGCTTCGTTCCCTGAAAGGTCTGACGAGACCTGATCGCCTGACAGTCCTCCCAAGGTGTAGCCAGGGAGGGGAGCGATCGGGAATCATAGGTAGCATAATCTAAGTCATTTCTGACACGCTTAGAGACTGCTGGGGCCTAGCGACCACCAGCTTGATTCGATTAAAAGCCCATTTCATTGCGGGTCATCCACCCTGATGCCACCCACTCCGACCAGAGGCTCTCCCCACGGGCGCCACCCAGCCTCAGCAAGGGCCACCTGGCGGGATGGCCATTGCTGGAACCCTTGTGCCCCAGAAGGATGGGTACCTACTCCTTGACATATGCAGAAAGGTCTCAGCTCTGGCATCAGCAGTGCGATCCCTGTGTTGTCAGGGGGCTACCACCATGAGGATACATGACAACCCCACCACGAAGGACTGGCAACCGCTCTGGATTTCGGGTGCTGAAATGGTCCAGAATTGTGGTGGGCGCGAAGTATGGTACAGCGCAGGAGACAAGAAGGAGGCAACCCATAAGGCGTTGAGGGCAAAGCCCGCTACATGACAATAAGTAGCATGCAGGATCTTGGTTGCATGATGGACAAACAAAAAACACCACGTAAGGCGTCCTTCCCCAAATGGCACGGACTAGAAACAGAAATTTGAAAAAAGATGGAGGTCAAACCCGAGGGGACCATCATATACATGCTGAAACGTAAGAGACTCCTTTTAGTCGCCTCTTACGACAGGCAGGAATACCTCAGGCTTATTCTTACCCCCGGACGCGCAGCAAAAAGTAAATCAATTAAAACTTCATAAATGATGTGTCATCTTTTTCAAGCATCTCAGCGTTTATGAGGTCATATCACTTGAACTATATGTCGTGCAATGATTTATTTTTGTAGGTACATTTAGCGATATATGTGAATACTATCTGCAACAAATGATTCTAACAGAGTTGGTAGCATAGAATAAATAAACAAAAGTCATGCTTGATGCGGCAGTTTTTCGATGCTTCTCATTGTTTATGACGCCATATTTCCTAAACTATATGTGGTACCGTGATATAATATTGTAGGTGCATTTAGTGGCCTATGCGAATACCGTCTGCGAAATTTATTGATAACAGAGTTAGTAGCACAGAAATAACAAATTTAAACATCATGCATGATGCAGAAGTTTTCCAGGCAAATCATTATTTATGGCGTCATATCTCCTGAACTATGATAGGTAGGTGATTCTTACCCAAACGATGGTTGTTGCCTGATAGTAAGGTTATGTGTGCCAAGTTTGTTTGAAATCGCTCAAGTGTTTTAGGAGGAGATGTGGAAAAGACATTTTTGTAATATGTACAGATACAGTGTGTCCCAGAAATGTTACAACATAATTTAGGAATTGAAGAGAGCGCCTTGAGAAACAAATCAAAGATAGGAACCCGTATCTGGAAACATCATCCAACTACATGTATTGGAACTTATGCTGGTTTACCTTCATGGGCATATATTTTATTTTTCTCTGTTTATTTTTATCGATCAATTCATGTAAGTAGTTTTCGGCAAAGATTAAAATGCGGTAAGCCCAAAGCAATCAAGCCTGTGGAGCTAGTGAGAAAAGATGAAGTGCGTTAATTTTCATATGTTTGTACAAACTCGTATAGGATATTTCATCAGTCTTGTACTGTCTGCCTTTTCCCGTACATGATAGACAAAGGATGTAGATTTCTGTTTAGTGCACTAATAATGTGAAATATATTAATTATTATGGAACAAAATCAACTACACTTACTAGTACCTTATTTCACGTGATCTATCTGCTTTATCAGTATCTGTAACACTTTGGAGAAGCAAGAGATTAAAGCCGAGCAAGCTAGAAGCTGTAACCTTGGTTGAAAGAAGAAGATTAGGTAACCACTTCATGGTTCAAAGAACTGTAATCTAAAGCCTGACATTCTGGAGTGTGTGCACTGTGCATATAATAGCTAAGATACACGCTCCCGAGTAAACTCACTATTTTTGCACCTCTTGTGCGGCGCCAGCAAATTTCCTTCGTAATTATTATTCTTAAAATTAGTACTTAATCAGTAGAGACGCTACAGAGCGTCGAAGTTAAAGGGGCCAGCGCCTGCCAGTAGGCCATCCCTTCGGCAGCAAATGAGACTTTGTACGCTGGCGCACTGCAGCCGAAACAACTCGCTGTGTTCGCCACTGGAGAAGTTGGAGCTAGCTGCTACGTGGAAAAGGCTTGTCTCCTATCAATTCGATGCTCTGTTCCGTTGATGAATGACAGTTTCAGACACGGATTTCCATATGCAGTTTATTTTTCTCTTGAATCCTCTAAGCGCCGGCCGCTGTGACCGAGCTGTTCTAGGCGATCCAGTCCGGAACCGCGCTGCTGCTACGGTCGCAGGTTAGAATCCTGCCTCGGACATGGATGTGTGTGATGTTCTTAAGTTAGTTAGGTTTAAGTAGTTCTAAGTTATAGGGGACTGATGACCTCAGATGTTAAGTCTCACAGTTCTCAGAGCCATTTGAACCATTCGAATCCTCTAAATTCCCCACTATTTTCGGGTTCGTAGGAGCAACCTGTGTCCTAAACAGTCATTCACGAAGGCAACAGAGCATCGCATTCATAGAAGACAAGGTCTGTGTACGCAGCAGCTAGGTCCATCCTCTCCATTGGCGATCGTGGCAATCAGTTCCTATCACTGGACAACGAACAGGATTGCGAGATGTTCCGCCTACGGCCCGTGAGCGTAAGAAGTCACGTTTACTGCCGAAAGGCTGGCCTAGTGGCGGACACCGGTGCCTTTAGCGTCGTTGGATGATGTTTCCAGTGCCGGCGCTGTGGCTGAGCAGTTCCAGGCGCTCCAGTCCGGAACCGCGCTGCTGCTACGGTCGCAGGTTCGAATCCTGCCTCAATCATGGATGTGTGTGATGTCCTTAGGTTAGTTAGGTTTAAGTAGAATGAGATTTTCACTCTGCAGCGGAGTGTGCGCTGATATGAAACTTCCTGGCAGATTAAAACTGTGTGCCGGACCGAGACTCGAACTCGGGACCTTTGCTTTTCGCGGGCAAGTGCTCTATGAACTGAGCTACCCAAGCACGACTCACGCCCCGTCCTCACAGCTTTAATTCCGCCAGTACCTCGCCTCCTACCTTGCCCGCGAGAGGCAAAGGTCCCGAGTTCGAGTCTCGGTCCGGCACACAGTTTTAATCTGCCAGGAAGTTTCATAGGTTTAAGTAGTTGTACGTCTAGGGGACTAATGACCTCAGATGTTAAGTCTCATAGTGCTTAGAGCCATTTGACCATTTATTGTTTCCAGACAAGAAAGAGTTCCTATCCTCGATTTGTTCCTCAAGACACCCTCTACAGCCCCTCAAAGTTGTCGCAACTTATCTGGCACACCCTAGACATAACTGTTCGATGTGTGCCATTTTTTGATCACTTTGTATACAGTTGAAGAAACGATACCATCACCCTGTGGCGGCTGGCGCATCAATTCAAAAGCTCGTAGCCACAGGACACTGATACTTCTTGCACCAGGAAGTAGTTCCAGAGTCAAGACTTCAGTTGGCGGAAACTGTACAACCTTTCACTAGATAATGTTTACAATGAGAAAGAAACTGTTGCTCACTTGGAAGCAGGATGTGAAAGTCAGACTTCCTTTTTGAGACTGATCGGCAGCTAATAGCTATAGCAGCAATCGCCTCTCCCCTGCGTCCCGCCCTCTACACTTCGCCGCTGCCTCCTGGACATGCAGTCTCTGCAGGAAACGGCACAGTTAGCCAACAGCTTCGCAGAACTTCGCACGCTCCAGTTACGAGGTATTTCATTCTTTTGCAGTTATGCGGAATTTACCCCTTGTTTGTTTGACCTGCGTGGTATCCTTTGAGCTCCTTTTCCATCGTAAAGATTTGAAAATGCGTCATCCCGTTGTAGCAACAAGTTCCCTGAGCCAAGCAGACCAAGTGACCGAAAGCCGGAAAATCGCAAAATTCAGTTCTGCAGTATTGTTCCCTCAATGAAGGTATGAGAGAAAGTTCACTAGAGGAATGCGTTAGAAGAGCTCAGTGTTGGTTGCATACTCTGTGGAGGCACCGTCATGACAGTGATGTAGACGACGCCGGCAAAGGCCGCCCAGGACACGGAGCGGTACAAGCAGTAGGTGACGAGGCCCAGCTGCAGGAACGAGATCCACAGCCAGTTGGCGTACGTGGACGCCACATCGAAGCGCGCCACGTCGTTGGACATGAGGCTGATCACTTGCCCGGTCGCCGTCACGTCCATAGACTGCTTGTTGATGCGGAGCACCTGCGGCACATTGCAGACCCGCTGTCAGTTTCTTAAGGGCTCTTAGTAACTGGTTATGAAAGTTTAAGTGATCCCAATTACACTGAAGCGCCAAAGAAACTAGTATAGGCATGCGTATTCAAATACAAATCTGTTTGGTGGCTGCAAGTCTGTTGTTTAACAGAGAGGTGTTTACTGTTGTGTTTTTCTAAAATTACGGGTAACTTTTGTTAGTGAATGTTTTCAGACACTACTGCGTGTTGAATTTTATTAATTTTTGGATTATCTACGTTTAAAAAAAAATCTATATGAAGAGTATAAGTCCCCTTAAGCTCAATGAATCGTTCCGCCCCTTGACTTCCAGCCCCGCTACACCGGGAATCCTAACGATTTTCGCCTGTTATCGACAGTGATATCCCGAGAATTTCAAGACTTTCCAGTATTATTTAATTTTACGTCCGAAGTCGCAAAACGAATGACAAAAGAAATATTTTTCTGTGATGTAATTACAAACTGTTGATTTTGTGGTGTCACCGCCAGATACCACACTTGCTAGGTGGTAGCTTTAAATCGGCCGCGGTCCATTAGTACATGTCGAACCCGCGTGTCGCCACTGTCAGTGATCGCAGACCGAGCGCCACCACACGGCAGGTCTCGAGAGACTTACTAGCACTCGCCCCAGTTGTACGGACGACTTAGCTAGCGATGCAACACTGACGAAGCCTCTTTATTTGCAGAGAAGATAGTTAGAATAGCCTTCAGCTAAGTCAATGGCTACGACCTAGCAAGGCGCCATAGTAATTGATAGTTATCGTATGAAGCATGTCTCTTCAAGAACGATGTATACAAATGATGGATTAAAGTTAAGTATTCCAGCAGCTACGTACTTTTCTTTATAGCATTCATTCCGTATCCTGTTTCAGACCTCACGCCATCCTGCGTGAGCTTATAGCGTGCATTTCGGCCTTCTCTAGCTATACAACAGATTTTATAGTTTCCTTCCCCGCATCTTGCCAAATCTCATGATTCCAGGTCAATGGGAAGTACCTTATACTTTTAATAAGGAGTTTTCAACTATCAAAATACACTCCTGGAAATGGAAAAAAGAACACATTGACACCGGTGTGTCAGACCCACCATACTTGCTCCGGACACTGCGAGAGGGCTGTACAAGCAATGATCACACGCACGGCACAGCGGACACACCAGGAACCGCGGTGTTGGCCGTCGAATGGCGCTAGCTGCGCAGCATTTGTGCACCGCCGCCGTCAGTGTCAGCCAGTTTGCCGTAGCATACGGAGCTCCATCGCAGTCTTTAACACTGGTAGCATGCCGCGACAGCGTGGACGTGAACCGTATGTGCAGTTGACGGACTTTAAGCGAGGGCGTATAGTGAGCATGCGGGAGGCCGGGTGGACGTACCGCCGAATTGCTCAACACGTGGGGCGTGAGGTCTCCACAGTACATCGATGTTGTCGCCAGTGGTCGGCGGAAGGTGCACGTGCCCGTCGACCTGGGACCGGACCGCAGCGACGCACGGATGCACGCCAAGACCGTAGGATCCTACTCAGTGCCGTAGGGGACCGCACCGCCACTTCCCAGCAAATTAGGGACACTGTTGCTCCTGGGGTATCGGCGAGGACCATTCGCAACCGTCTCCATGAAGATGGGCTACGGTCCCGCACACCGTTAGGCCGTCTTCCGCTCACGCCCCAACATCGTGCAGCCCGCCTCCAGTGGTGTCGCGACAGGCGTGAATGGAGGGACGAATGGAGACGTGTCGTCTTCAGCGATGAGAGTCGCTTCTGCCTTGGTGCCAATGATGGTCGTATGCGTGTTTGGCGCCGTGCAGGTGAGCGCCACAATCAGGACTGCATACGACCGAGGCACACAGGGCCAACACCCGGCATCATGGTGTGGGGAGCGATCTCCTACACTGGCCGTACACCACTGGTGATCGTCGAGGGGACACTGAATAGTGCACGGTACATCCAAACCGTCATCGAACCCATCGTTCTACCATTCCTAGACCGGCAAGGGAACTTGCTGTTCCAACAGGACAATGCACGTCCGCATGTATCCCATGCCACCCAACGTGCTCTAGAAGGTGTAAGTCAACTACCCTGGCCAGCAAGATCTCCGGATCTGTCCCCCATTGAGCATGTTTGGGACTGGATGAAGCGTCGTCTCACGCGGTCTGAACGTTCAGCACGAACGCTGGTCCAACTGAGGCGCCAGGTGGAAATGGCATGGCAAGCCGTTCCACAGGACTACATCCAGCATCTCTAAGATCGTCTCCATGGGAGAATAGCAGCCTGCATTGCTGCGAAAGGTGGACATACACTGTACTAGTGCCGACATTGTGCATGCTCTGTTGCCTGTGTCTATGTGCCTGTGGTTCTGTCAGTGTGATCATGTGATGTATCTGACCCCAGGAATGTGTCAATAAAGTTTCCCCTTCCTGGGACAATGAATTCACGGTGTTCTTATTTCAATTTCCTGGAGTGTATGTGACATAAATCGCCATATCTTTTGATTACAATGACTTAGAAGATAACCTTTTTTACGCAACCAAGGGGCCATAGACCTTAGTACGTGACATAAATTTTAACTTGACACGTCTACTCCTTCTTAAGTAAAAAGTGTCTTAACAGATGGACAGACAGTTGGATAACAAATGACAGTTTTTTTGTGTGATATAGTTTTTTAGCAGGCGTCACAGGCGGGATTAGATACATGATGAAGTTAGCGGTGCATAAAAAAGGTTATTTGGTAAATACTGCCACAAGGCAGGTGGATTTGATAGAGGCAAAATGAGTTACATATTAAACAGTGTGATAATTTATTATGCCTTTCTTAGAGTTACATGGTTCTTTAAGCTCTGATTTATAACTATGGAATGAATTTCCGTATTATACTCTAAGAATATATGAACGCATGTGTGGTGCACATCACACATTGAACCATACAACGGCGCTGATTCAGGAGATGAATGTAGAAGTCACAGACATGGAGTACATTATTATACACACTAGAGATCCAAGGTGATGGCACAAGTAGTCACCTGATCATGGCGTCATATATTCTTGTAGATGTAATCCAATTATAGCGCACTATGGTGCTGGGTGATTATTAGTGCTATATATACGCTTGAAAATTTTAGTTTGTTTGACCCAACTCTGGTGGAAATATATTATGTAGATTTCTTACCAACTCTGTCCTTCACATTGTTTTGAGATATGAATGCACCGTAACTTTCGTATCACGACGTAAAATTCAAGTAAATCATTTAACTTTTTTGTGTCTCGAGGACAGTCACAAATATTATACTGAAATTACTTTTGAGCAGGGAGTGGAAATAACAACAAAGTGAAACAACTTGTTCATCTTATTCACTTGGATCAGAAGTGCACTAAACACCATCTAGACATGACATATGTCTAGTGCTCCGTTACTTTACAGAAACACTACAAAAGATATGTTGCCTGTTTATAACTGGAAATACTGCTTACAAATTGGTGTATCCCACTGCCCTGCCTCTGAGAGAAGCATCACAGATTGGGAAAGCTCGCAGACACTTTAAAAAATATACAGATTTTTGGTCAGAAAGCCCTGGATCTTTCGTTAAGATTGCAGGTTGTGACAAGTCTTGCACTCAATTTAGTAAACTGGTGACTATCTCGTATCCTTTTCATGAGTTTTTGTGTGCAAATCTCACTTGCAGAATCTCTCTTGTCTTTCTTCACATTGAGTTAGATTCAGAGCAGGCGGTGATCTGACTTTCTCTGGAACAGGCATCTGTAACCTCATGCGCATACTAGATGCGTTGTTTTAATACTTATTTCCTGATTTTCAGGAGATTTGTAACGTATTTCCCCGTGAATCTGATATGTGGCTATTAATGGTGTGTCAGATGCTCTTACTCGATGTTTGCCCCATCGCTACTCTCTCAGAAAGTGAATAGTTTGTCTACTGGTAACGTCTTTGATACTCTCACTCACTGAGAATTCGTTGCAGGTTCGTATAGTTGTTACCAGGTTTGTTCAACGAAGGTACAGAACTTCGAACATTTAGTCAATCAGCAGCAAGTTCCTCTGGTAGATGCTGCAATAGAGGTGTGGATTATACAGTGTTCCTTGGTGAGATTATCATAAGTGCTGCCACTATACATGACTCAACTGGATACTTCTATCCCGCAGCACATTTTTCAAATTCAATGACCACTGTAACCTCTTTGTCTGGTGCTACCCCACACTCACAGGTCTTTTAGACTTCCAGGTTGTGTTTTATTTGCTCCCGAATGGTAGCTATTCAATGTCCTCAGTACGTTGCAAGCGTCTGTCTATGGTGAGAACTGTGCATAGCCATGAGTGTTTTATGTTGGAGCTAGGTGATGTCAGTAACCGAAGGAGCTGAAGTGTACTGGGGTTTAGAGAGACATCATATCGAAGATTTACACCGCATACAGGGAAAATACCTCTGCTAGTGTTTTTGCTTATAAAATAACATTCCGATTCGACCAGTGGATAGTTCTAACATTAGTGTCTCAATACTTTTGATCATTTATTGTTTACGCAATTTACATATTAAAAAAATAGATGCAGTTGATGGATACTTTTCCTGAGTTACACAGAGGCACGATGTAAGGAGAAGGCAGCGTGCGACTGCCATCTGTGTGAGATATCAGAGACGTACCATCAAGGCTACTGGCTTCGACGCCGGCGGCAGCGCTCTCTCTCTCTCTCTCTCTCTCTCTCTCTCTCTCACTCAATCTCTCTCTCTCCCCTTCTCTCTGAGAGTGTGTGTGTGTGTGTGTCGCCCAGTGGCAGTAAGTTGAAGTAAATGACATCTGCCAGAGGCGCGCCACATCACGTTTAAAGAGCAGCACGCGTGATGCTACGTCTGTGGTATGTGTGTATCAAGTTTAGGGCAGTTTCATGGTGCTGAAGAAATGTCGCAATTACGATCGTGCACACAGCAGGTGATACTTGTCAAGTAGAGAGACGCATGCTGCTGTCATCGACAAATAAAGCACACTGATTATTTCCTACTTCACTTCTGTGTGAGCTTTGATGGTTGATCCGGTATGAAGTGACAATTCGGCTTTGGTAGCGGTAATGGCGCTGTTACGCACACTTTCTTGTCGAATGTTTATGGCGTGATACTGAACATAACATCATCATTCTTCGATGATCAGACCATGGCTTCCATCACAGCCAATTCACAGGGTGACGGTTGTGGTGTAGAAATGCAGTTCTCAACCATAGTTCTTACTGGTCTCGGTGGCCGAGGTCAATCGGCTCTCAGCCCTGTTGTGAAGCGCTTGTGTGCGGGGCTCGGCGCAGTGCGCCAGGAGCGGGTCGTTGTTTACTCGCGCGAGTAGCGGAATAGTAGTTTCAACAGATCACCTCGAACGATGATGGCGCTTTCGCACCAGTGATCTCTATACAACCTGAATGTAGAAGTCTGGTCTCTGAGTATAGAACTGCAGCGTGTCTACAAATACACGTGCTTTGCATCGTCCCCCATATTGTAGTTTGGCAAACAAATTTCCATCGTTCTGCACGTGACAAAGAATTGCAGACTGATTTTTTTGTTTTGAAATTTATGTCAACGTATGATGTAATAGGCTGATGAGGGAGCGGAATTGAAAAGTATTTTCTTTTCGTGTTCTACTGACATTTCCTAGCACCCATGTTGTAGTTTGGCAAGAAACGAAATATGAGCATCTATGGCTGGCACGATCAGATAGCTGAAGTTCAACATCCAGCTAGTATAGAGATCACTGCTCCACACCGAAAGACCACGATAAAATTATAGTTCCATGCCCAGTACACACGACCTAAGGTACAGGAAGTAGTGTGTTTCCTGCGTGAAGTAATGTACGCCCATCCACTCTATAGGAACTCCTCAGTATACTTCCCTCGATCATCTCCAACATGGCTTACCTCAAATTTGTCGATGAAGCAGCTCGCAAACGGCTTATTCGCCGTTCCACTGATAGATATCGTTTCCGTCACTCTGACGGAAATGTTGGAGTAGTGACTGTCAACCATGCAGAACTCGGGATTCGGACCATACGAATCTCTGAGCTGCCTATTGAAGTTCCAGGCACGGTTGTTATGGACGCGCGGTTCTAGGCGCTTCAGTCTGGAACTGCGCGACCGCTACGGTCGCAGGTTCGAATCCTGCCTCGGGCATGGATGTGTGTGACGTCCTTAGGTTAGTTAGGTTTAAGTAGTTCTAAGTTCTAGGGGACTGATGACCTCTGAAGTTAAGTTCCATAGTGCTCAGAGCCATTTGAACCATTTTTTTTTTTTTTGTTATGGACGCGCTGCAGTCTTACAAGGAGGTACTAAGCCACACTGGGGAAAAGTGGCACACCTTTGAGATGCATCCTGTCTTGAACAGAGTGCGTCAAATCTGAATCGAACTGTGCAAACACATCCCATCGTACGTGACCATTGGTGGTAGTCGAGTTATCGTCATTTATTATGATCAACCACAGACTTACTCCGGGTGTGGGCAGAAGGGGCATTTTGAGTCAATGCCTGCAGAGATGTCTTGTTCAGATACCTCGTGCTAACAAGACATCTACTCGGCAGCCTTTTTTTTTACTAAGAGGTGGAGCCGCTCCACGCCCACACCGGCATGCCCACCAACACAAAAGGTCTACTGCCATATCTGCATAATGGTTAGTTTTCATTCAAGTGAGGTCTCAGAGGATGTGGGTACTGCGATGTTAGCGTACGTCTGGTTAATCTTAACCATTAATACGCGCTCATCTGGAGACACTCGGCAACCAGCACTCTGGCTGTTACATACGTTGACAGAGTGAGGAACTCTATGAACGTGGATGCTGTCCTATTCCAGTTACCAACCCCTATGCTCTGGTTTCTGCTCCCACGATGCCACGGCCTGCGTCGGAACCGTTGACGTGCTAGAAAACAGCGATCACGTCTTCACTTCATCCACATGAAGAAGGAGAGCACCTGAAGGTCGATTCAAGCTCGGACACAGAGATGTGGAAGGTGCCTATTGTTCGTTGTGATTCATAGGACGCAGACACGCGTTCCACGAGGAGAAGTTGCCCATACGACGAAAGAAGAGGGGGCTACCTGCAGGAAATGCTTCGCAGGACAGTGACATGTTGCAGGAAGATGAGGAAAATCCTTCTGTGCCCTGGGCTAGGACCCTGCTCCAGAGCTTTCTGTTTCGCCGTTGGCACCGACCGCCCGTGAAAAAAGACAGTTTGACGATGCTCAACCCACTGACGAGCTCCCTGGTGAAGTTTTGGTTAAGACACCAGATGAAAGTCATCCATCACTTAACGTACCGCACCTCCAACTTGGTGATTGGGCGTCTGAGGTGGAGATGGAAAGAATGATGTTATACTTGAGCGATGCCCATGGTCGGCAGATCACTGGATTGGCATCTTGTCTCAGCCAAACATTAATATACGTGTTGTCGGTGACAGGGGTGATCAGACAGGTGACGTGGTGCTGACTAGCTTAAATAACTGCAGGACACGCCATCGTACTTCCCAATGACCTATGTGTATTGGATAGGTACAGGCAATGTCAACGGCATTAGTTCCACGATCAAAACCCAGCTGTTAAAGGACACGATTCAGGCAATGGACACAGATATCGTGCTTCTTCAAGTGGTAGAGCCGGATCTTTGCCTGGATGTTAACGGATACTCATCTTACGTCAATCCAACTACCAAAGGTGGCTGTGGTATGGCCATACTAACATGCGATGGCATATAAGCAACAGATATTCAGTATTTGCTACCAGCGCAGGGCGTTGTGCTCACCAGCAGTGCAGTCCACCTTGTGCATCTGTACGCCCTATCTGGTAAGGCGAATCGTCGAGGGCGAACAGTCTATTACTCTACTGAGGTAGTACCATTGTTTCAACGTGCTACAGCGCACTTAGAGGTGAGTGAGGACTTAAACAACGTCTTGTGCCCTTAGGATCAGATCCCTCACAATGTCCAGTGTCCGACCTTTCATGTGATGGTCAGGAACCTAGCTTTGCACGATACGTGGCCAATAATTCACGGTGAAGGACTCGGATGTGCATACTTCACCAGCCACTCGGCCAGCAGGTTAGGCAGGATTTACGTTTTCCTAAGTCTTCGAGCAGAGACTGTTGGTGCCAAGCTGTAGTCCACTGCGTTCACTAACCATCAGGTCTTCATCTGCGCTGTGACCTTGTCATGACAACAAATGTGCCGTAGAAGAAGACATTGGCCTCTTAACATCGACTTTCTCTGGGATTAAGCTTGCCATCTAGCCATCACTGATATCAGGCACAAATTTGAACGACGTCATACCTTGATTCCGCGGTATGAGGGTGGACACATTGCGCAAACCCAGCTATTCGCCACATGCTCATGGTATATGGACGAGACAGAGCACTTTGGCAACGATCAACCTCTGAATTTTGCTACACGGACTTGAGGGAACTAGTGTCACAACCACTATCGCAAGACAGCCAAATAGCTGTCCACTGGACACAGGCATCACTCCAGCAGATGATAGCTGGCAGATTGGATGGCACATAGGTTCGAGAAAGTCTGTAAAATTCCATCCCAGATGAATGTGCTGCTCTCTATCACAGAGAAGGGAGACATCGGAAGAAGCGACCCATCACAGGCAGTTGTTGTGGACGGGCAAGATGCACGGACACACACCACCATCTGCCGTCTCCTCACAGATTATTAACGCACTCTCGATCTTGCCTGTCAGTGGACTGACAGCGATATTGAGAACGTCCTAGACGACTTGCCGCCTTTCGGTAGGGCACAAGAAGACAACACATTTTTGGAGGCCATCATGCTTGAAGAATTACGTAAGGCCAGGTCGCGCGACGCGAGAAGCAAATCCCCTGGATCTGATAGTCTTCCGCTTGCATTTTAAGCACAATTACTTAGGTGATGGAGGAAGTTTGGCGGCATATGTAAACTCCTGGATCCGGATGTTCGCGTCCCCCCCTCCCCCCCCCCTCTCCCAATTGCGAAATTTCTGAGGACGTGGTAATCCATGTGCCAAAACCAAACGGAAGGTGCAGACCGCAAGACTTCTGGTTGTTGACGTTAGTGAATTCGGATTACAAGCTGTTCGCACGCTTGCTTCGTGCTCGCCTCCTTGCTACTATCAAGGATGCCAGTCACGCCGACCAAACATGTCTGGGGGTGGCAGTAACATACACACGGCATTAAGCTCTTACAGAGGCCTGGTGGCGCTCATTCCGGCGTGTCTTTTAGGGCGACCTCATGACTGTTGACCTGGAGCAGGCGTTTGTCCCATTTGACTCAGTTCCTTGCAGGCTGCCTTAGAGAAGATGGGTTTGTCCCCAGTATCAGCTGGTGTGGTTCTCCATCTCATCCACAGGGCCCCTTCCAGTGTTATGGTCAATGGTTTCTGTTCGCCACCATTCACTAAAGAGCGCTTGGTGCGACAAGGCTGCCCTCTGCCAGCCTTTCTCCTTGCCGTCGCCCACGAGCCTGCGCTTCATAGTTTACTTCAGCGTTTGGAAGACATTCGCCTTTGCAGCTTGCATTTTAAATGTTGTGGCTACACAGATGATGTAGTTTTCTTGGTGAGGTCGGCAGAAGACACATGTACAGCGATCGCGCAGTTTCAGCGCTATGGCGAGGTAGCTGGCACCGTATCAACCTCGAGAAGTCGCACTGTACGGAAGTGGGCAGATGACTATCAGTACACCGGTGCCCATTACGAACGTCCTGGTGATGAAATGTTTCGGAGTGACCTTCCTTGGGAAATGCGGCATACAGCAGCAACTACGTGTCACAGACTGCTTAAGATGATCCACCCACCAGTTGGTTTTCACACCTATTGAATGCTTGATTGATCACACGGGTACATTTTGTGAACATCTATCTCACCCAAAACTTAATCATTACACACACGTTCTCGCACTGCCCGATACAGTGGCTGTGAAGTTCCAGGTGGCCTTCGGTTATTTCTTCAGCGATGGTAGGGTGTTCAAGACTCGTTCTGAGACACTGATGTTGTTCACAGATGCGAGAGGTATTGGAATGATAGATATGGAAAACAGGGCACGTGCTCTCCTTCTGTAGACGATGCATCACCTACATGCTTTGGGAACTAAAACTCACAGGTAAGCTGATTGAGGAGATGGTGCTTAAGTCCCTGCAGCCGCCTTTCTATTGGACATATCTCGCCACCACTCCGTCACTTTAGAACCTATATCGTTAGCATGAGTTATCTGTTGGATGTCCTGCCGATTACATGGGCGCCTAGAACCAAGGGCTTCAACCGTAAATTTCAACGGACGCTGCTTGCTAAAGTGATTGACTGCCGACAACCGGCAGTTGGAGTAACATACACTCGCCTTTCCTTCCCATTGCGGTTAGGGTTCTGGGGTATATGATAAAGACTGAAAAATTCCCCACCTGACGAGGTTTATACACTATAAATTTTTTTCAAGTATCCTCTTTGCTCCAGATGCGCCGCTGTCGACACCTGCATGTACTGTTTCGTTTGCGATAGGGCTGTCGATTGTTGGATCTTCACACATTGCATGTTGGCACTGTTGCTGCGACGGATGCCTCAGTCCATAGAACGCACCGAAATGATCCACCCTGACGTCAGTTGCTACCCTGCTACTCGACATAACGCCACACCGGGGGTTAAAGGCATGGCGTTGTCACACTTTTTTTGGCGACGGCGTTGCTGAGTTGTTAGATTTTTGAACTGTTTAACGAGCAACACACCGCTTTATGGCGCAAGGTGCCACGTTGTTTGCTCTTTGTAAATTACTTGGGGTCATTGTTTGCTTCCCTCCCCCCCCCCCCCCTCAGAACATTGGGGTTTACAGGATGAGAGAAGAGACTGAAGATGGAGCATAGGATGGATTGATGAAAGATATAACGGCAGTTATACAGTGTTTAACCCTCGATGAGCAAGAAGACTACTCCGACATTCTGCCTTTTTTTCGAAATGATCGGAGACGTATTCTACATATGTTCATGTGCAGAGCCTGAAGTGGTGGCAAACACCTGTCCTAGATGGCTTTAAGGTTGAAAGTGGCAGTGGCAGAAGATATTGTTTTTGTTTGTCGGTTAAATAGGTTTTTGGGGGTAGTATGGCTGTTAGGGGGCAATGCCTTAAGTGGAAGAGGTCTAGAGGGAGGGAATACAAAACAGGTCGGTAGAGCACTTGGCTGTGAAAACCACAGGTCCTGGGAATGGAAAAAATGTCAGTGAGAGCATTCCCTGCGGAACATAAGGTTCCAAGTTCGAGCCGTGATCTGGCACATACAGGGTGACAATTACTGATCTATATGAAAAAATCATCGTAACTTCTGAACGGTTTATGTTAGGACGTTCAAACTGCACGGTCGGCCGCGAAACATGATGGGAATTAGTATGCGTATTGGTTTAGCGGCGCCCACTTTCATTTGGATGGGTTCGTCAATGAGCAAAATTGGTGCATTTAGGAGACTGAGAATCCCCATTTCGCGATCGAGAAGTCTCTTCACACTGACCGGGCGAAAGAAATTCTCTGTAGAAGGAGTAGAAGTAATAATACTTACATACCGTTTCTCCACGATGGGTGTGAAACCCCAAGAACTTTAAGTTGTTCATTTATTTGTTTGCTCATTACAACATGCTCTATTCCACTTTTTGTAATATTACAATGTGTTTCGTATGTCTATGTGGAATGTAGTGTAATGTTTGTGATGGATGATGATGATGATGATGATGAGAGAAGGGAGAGGATGAAACCTGCTCCAGGTTCAAAGCTGATTCCTCGCGAATAGCACCAAATGGGCTGCCAAGCTTGACCTCCCAATTCAACGAATAGATCACCTTCAACTGTGTCACAAGTCCTCACTTTATGAGACACTGCGGAGAGGTTTGGTATTCAAACAAAGACATTGGCGAGAAAGTCTAGTGATCAGGAACTTTACACCATAACCTCTCCTCCCTTTGACGATCAAATACTGGCAGTGAAAACTTTTTCCATCACCAGGATTCGAACGGGCTTGCCATGAGTCGAACGCCAGTGCACAAAAATGCATTAACAACCTTTTTTTATTATTTCACAAGTGAGCGCCTCTTGGGTACACCAAGATCTGGTGACGCACTGAGCTGTCATCCATACAAGGAATAAACTTATGGTTCACAAAAAACTTAAAAATAGTCAGACATTGACACAACCTGAAAGATTAAAACTACGGGGTGACAATTATTGAACTATATGAAAAGGAAACGTAAATTAGTTCCAAACTACGGCGTGCACACACTATATTCAGCTATGTAAATGCCAAAAGCCTAGCTATTTTGCGGATGAAAAGTTACATTGGTGTGACGTCAAAATGGTTTCCTTCTAATCAAGTACGAAATTTTGGACACCTCGAGAAGTCACTGGGAAAACAAATAAGATCACGCTTTATGAACAAAATTTGAAAATAAAAAAATTGAAAAAATAATATAGGACAAATGTTATTTTTTTGTGTAATGGCTTGTCTAAACGTCAGAAATAAATTAGATTAGAACGACATGTGATGCGCCACTGAATGATGTTCGGAATCATGTACAACAAATGATGTGCTACAGCTGTTTGTCTAATCTGTTTTTTACTTTTGGACGAATCATAACAAAAAACATTTGACCAATTTATTTTTCTTTATACAACGATATAAATTATACATAACATGGAAAACAGTCTAACGTCTATGCATGGAATTTGTATATTGCGAAGACCTGTTACGATGTATACGAGTCGCTTACAGATGTTTTTGAAAATAATATAAACATCTCTTTACTGAATCACTGCACATTACTGAGATAATAATACTGAACAGGACAATGGTAGACACGTGAGCCAGATAAAGATACGCACAATCAAAGAACCAGCGACATTTATGGTAATCAATGACTAAATATTTCAGCAAATTTCGCCACATATCTCATAAGAAGCGTTTACTCCTACAGTGAATAAATCAAGTTTCTTCTGCGGCAAAGAAGATGTAAAAACATACCGCTTCAATGTCAAAGAAAATTAATAAATTCATATTTGGGTTTTAAACTCCGCCTTCTGAAAAACAATATATTATTTTTCGATGTACTCAAATATGTTTCTACACTTATTTGTAATATTCTATGGGCTTCGATTTTATTCTGTAAAAGCAAGTTCATAGTTGTTTTATTGTTTTAAGTTCAAAATGGTTCAAATGGCTCTAAGCACTATGGGACTCAACATCTGAGGTCATCAGTCCCCTAGACTTAGAACTACTTAAACCTAACTAACCTAAGGACATCACACACATCCATGCCCGAGGCAGGATTCGAACCTGCGACGTAGCGTTCGCGAGGTTCCAGACAGAAGCGCCTAGAGCCGCTCGGCCACACCGGCCGACTTTTGAAATATTTTTAGCCTGCTGCTGATCACGCAGTTGCAGCGGCAAGACGAGGTAAGTTGTCCGTTGCGTACAGGAGCATTGCTGAATAGTTGCAAGAAGTTGTTAGAGAATATTTTAAAACTCGCAGTCAGATACTTGACAAGAGATTTCTTTAGGATTTGTAGGAATAGACTCCTACCAGGCACAAAATGTGGTGACGTAATGCACTACTCCTGCTGCACTACGTAGCGCCACAGGCGGCATCCGATCAACACCCCTGGAGATGGAACAGCACCCCCATACAAATGAGGCAGCAGGTCCAAAGCCATGACATTTTCAGCTCAAACCCTTTTCGGTCACCAGCCAGCACAGCTAAGACTCAAATGAAGAAAGAGTTTCCTGCGAACGAATGAATGCTCGTAGGGTCAGTTAAGCAAGCGTTAAGCGGAGTGACTTGCCTGGAGCCAGCACTCTATTATCTGGCTGTCGGATGAAATTATTTTTATTGCTCGTGAGGAACTTCGTTAAATGTAGAATTAGAGTGGTGCAGGTAGACTTATTTTTATGCCTATTTATCGTTTGACAGCATGTGTCCTGCAACGTTGTCGGAGGAATTTATTTGCCGGGCTATTAATTTCTAATTTTTTATAGTAATAGTTGTCTATGTACTGCACTTAAGTTTCTCGTTGTGTTGTGCATCTTTAGTGTACTCTCTTCCGTTGTAATTACATATACTGTTTCCAACATCTTTTTATACTTCACTCCCACAACTTATCAGATGACTTTTATACAAAAACGTTCTTTGAGAAAACACTTGTGCCGCCGTACTTGTCAAGAAGCGGTGTGTTTTGTCACCTCTCACTTGTTCCTCATTCTGTTTCTGTCCAGCGTGGACTAATTTTGATTGCTTCGCGAAACATTTGTTGTGTGTCTGTGTGCCTTGGAAGAACGTGTGTGTGCGTGTGTGTGTGTGTGTGTGTGTGTGTGTGTGTGAGAGAGAGAGAGAGAGGGGGGGGGGGGGATTCTGAAGCAGATGTTTTTGAATAATAAAAAAAAAATTAAATTTTCGATAAGGTCTTATGCGACCAAACTGCTGAGGTCATCGGTCCCTAAGCTTACACATTACTTAAACTAACTTAACGCTAAGGACAACACATACACCCATGCCCGAGGAAGGACACGAACCTCGGACGGGGAGAGCCACGCAAACTGTGTCAAGGAATTTTGAATAATAAAGGATGGTTGATAGACACTGTCAGAAAAGAAAATTAGTACACCAACAGATAGAATAGAGGCGTAACAACCAGAGCGCCATCTGTGTCTAACCTTTAATAGGGAAAGTCACAGCCAGAGTGCTCAGTGCGGTGCAAAGGTGTGAAGCAAGCAACCATTCCACAGAGGCGCAGCTTGCTTCCTGCAGCCAGCTGAGCGAGTTTGAAAGTGGTCAAATTGTGGACTTCGATAGGCGGAATGGTCCTTTGCGAGAACTGAGACAGCAGTCAGAGGTGCTGCGTCAATTGTGCTACGATGCTTATATCAGTGGTCAAGTGAACATTCTCACATTCGCGGACAGGTTTCTGTATGTGTCCCAAGTTGAAACCATTATTATTACATCTACTATCCCCCAGACGGCATATCCCTGATGGTCGTATGTTCTTTAGAAGGTGGCCTATTGAGGTTCAAATGGCTCTGAGCACTATGGGACTTAACTTCTGAGGTCATCAGTCCCCTAGAACTTAGAGCTACTTAAACCTAACTAACCTAAGGACATCACACACATCCATGCCCGAGGCATGATTCGAATCTGCGACTGTAGCGGTCGCACGGTTGCAGATTGTAGCGCCTAGAACCACTCGGCCACCGCGGCCGGCGGCCTATTGAGGGTCTGCAACCATTATGTGCTAGACATATTGCGACTATGCCTGGAATTTTGAGCCGAAATGCGATTTCTAGCGCTTGTTCAGCTTTTTAATTTACGAAGGATGCAGCTGGATTACACATTGCCGAATGTTATTGGAATTCAGGAGTCTGGCGGATCTTATTGATTTCAATGACCAGGAACCAGACGAAATTGCAGGAGGAACTTCGGAAATAAACGTTTTAGACATCACTTTGTCGTTGGATTAAAACATGCGGCTGAGGACATAAAAAAGGCATTACGATGGAACACTTTGAGCAGCAGAGAACCAAACGATAAAAGATATGTACCGTCATGCTAAGAGGTCGACAGCAAATGGAAAAAATTAAAAAGAAGAGGTCATAGCGACTGGAGAAAATCGGTAAACACAAAGAGGGCAGAATAACATGGAAAGGCAGAAGAGATGAGCAAAGTGATGAAGAAATTTTAGAGGGACGGGAAGTAACAAACGTACTGGGAACTGACTGAGACAAAGACCCGAACAGAAGAAGTAGAACTTGCGAGGGAAGACAACGTAGGCTGTAGCGAAATTCGAAATAGTACATCGCGCATGGGTGCAGAAATGGAACCAAACGAGACGAGGGACGAGAAAGATATTGTAGAAGTAGAAATTGAGAGGGGAGAAAGAGCTGTGCCATATAGGGTAAAAGTTGAAGACATGTTCCATAAGGAATTGCCAAAGGATGACAAGCGAAGTTATCTGATTCCACTCAGCAATGGCAGACGATTTGACTGCTGTCATATAGATTTTGACGAAAGATGGACGTATAAAGTGGTGTAAAGATTACAGAAACAAGAGAAGAAGTGAAGCGTGGTGATTATTGAGGTATCTTTAGTCAGCATTTTGAAAGTTTTGCCGAAAATCTATGAAGTTATGAATGAGCAGCACCACAAAGTGGAAGATCGGTTTAGAAAAAATGAGAGAGAATGGTCGAGTGATTTGAAGAGATATTTACGCAAAGGACAGATATACTTAGGGTATCTGAGTGAAGAAATTATGTACAGCTTGAAGAGCAGGAACAACAATTTCGAAAATGTGACCCCCTGTCTTAGATATGCCAAAGTTTTATGTGATTAATACGGCCAAAGGTTGACATCTGTTTATCTATAATTTTGCTGTAAGAAGATGCATCTTGCAGAAGGTTGCCATTGTTTAACGATCATTTTGTCAGAATAAATAAAATTAATTGTAATTTGTATCTCATTTAATAGTAAAAAGTTATCCCGTTCATTATTTTCGAGAATACTCTTGCATATTTAATCACCACCACCTAGTGTTCAATTTGCTAACCTTGAACGTCAACTCACGATTTAAATAAGCACAAAAACGGCCGCCAGCAGTAATTTTCTCTGTGAAAGTGTCGTTAGTATTTATAAATTTTCTGTACTGTGTGTGTGGTATGATACTTGAATCCTTATTTTTCAGATTGTTTCCCACCTCGTGAACATTTTGTTGTTGTGCATTAGTAAGTGGCATTCAGTGTTCCTTGTAAAGTGATCCTTTTTCTCCTGTGCTCTCTGTGGTAGTCATACGTTGGTGTTCCTGCAACTCTGTTGTGGCCGGCAATTCACCCTCGGTTTCCAAAGTCAGATTCGGTTAACAACCACAACTGAGGATCAACCAGTGTTACACGTCATACGGTTTATTGTAACCGATTATGGAACAGTGGCCTCGGAAACTAGTCATGCTGATGAAATACCATTTACAATTGAAGCGCATTTCTTAATCTTGTCAGTATCCTTGATTTGTTCTTTCCTAATACGCTTTTTTTTATTTTGTTGCTTAGTTTGATTACTGTTTCTGTGTTGCAACAATTCTCTCTGGCTCTCTGGTGTACTGTGTTTAGTTCTAGTGATAAGTTCATTTTGTCCAGCGGAGTTAACTCTGTGTAGTATGTATGTGAAACTAGAGTGTTTGTTTGTCAGTGGTGGACTGGACTGGTTACGCAAGATTGTACTTGTGGATTTAGGTCTCCTATACTATCCCGAATTATGTTTGCTGTTGATTCCATGTAAGATGATTTCTAAGAAATTTAGTTCCATGTCTGCTTATGTTTCAATCGCGAATTTTATTATCTGTATCTCACTGCATAGCTGTTGTTTCATACCGGCGTATATTTCATCTAGCAAAAAAAGACGCGGTATGAGAAGTTCTCGTTGGATTCTTGAAGTGGAGATATCGAATGACATCATGAAGTGGAGCTTTTGTTTAATTAACTCTTCAATTTATTAATATTTCTGTAATCTCATAGTAAGTATAGAAAAAATTGTTCAAATGTGTGTGAAATCTTATGGGACTTAACTGCTAGGGTCATCAGTCCCTAAGCTTACACTGTGGTGTCACCGCCAGACACCACATACACACTACTTAACCTAAATTATTCTAAGGACAAACACAGGCGCCCATGCTCGAGGGAGGACTCGAACCTCCGCCGGGGCCAGCTGCACAGACCATGACTGCAGCGCCTCAGACCGCTCGGCTAATCTAGGGCGGCATCAAGTATAGAAGTATATTAAAGGTCTTAGCAGATCGCCTGCACATAAACAGGTATCGTCAAGTTATCAGTTGGCAGTTTTGCTGTTGACACTACCACGTGGTCTTTCGGAGTCACACGAAGGGGCATTAGTAAAGACGGTAACACTTTGATGTGCTGGGTGAGGTGGCTATTTCTCACAGAAAACTGGCCTCGGTACTGACAATGTGCATTTCTGCACACAAATATTTTCTGCGTGGCGCTGAGGACAGCTGAGTGCGCACACTACGATGGGTATTCCAAGCTTTTTCTAACAGCATAAACTGTTTCCACGTGTTCACGCAACCGTATCGTGTAGAATAGGCAGTGAATTTTTTATGACGGAAAACTACAATTTTGTGAATGCTGATATTCATAATGACGTTATTTCGTGATTCTAAATTGTGATGCTGCAACTACAGTGTGGGCAAGCGGTTTCTTCACTCGGCTTTGCATTTGCTAGTCTCCAGTTCTGTTTAGCTTTCTCATACGCTGATAGCCTATTGAGTGCGTGATTAAGTTCCGCGCTGTGATAACACTTCCAAAACACGCAGATGAGTCAAAGCGTATGTAGTGTCTCTTAGGCGATTTTTACTGACAGTGCGTGTGCAATGCATATAAAAAACGTGAATAAAATAAAACAAACAAGACTTAAAAGGCATTTGTGAAGAACTGTACAATTAATATTTACGAAAAACTGTAACGTAAATACTCTGATGAGAAAAGGACCTTATCGCTGATAATTAATATCGCAGTAAAAATATATTGAAATAAAATATTTATAACTTTGTGTAACTATATATAAGACGGACAAAACAAATCTATCTTCTTCAGCTTCCTTTGTTATATGGAGATTGTGTGTGGCGCTTAACGCTTGCAGATACTGTTTTCTCTTCTAGTCGATGTTAAGGTGTGTATGTGAATTATTGCTCAAAATACATGGATAAAAATAGCCCATGTTATAATTTCACGATAATTCAAGCACTTCATCTTAATGTTTCACTTGAAGAGAGAGATTAAGTAGCATTTTTCAGCTGCTACGACGCCCATAAGACGCTATCGCTGACTAGCAACAATTGGCCGCCATTACGCGGCAGATTTAAATATTAAGTTATTTTGCAATTTTCATTCATAGCAGAGGCTACTAAATCATTTCAAATACTTATTTAATTTGATTTTGAGGTTTTCTGTCATTCAGATTTGAGGGAAGGTCATATTTTCGGCGATACCATTTGGGGTAGACACGTATATTCTCTCCTGGACTTTCTTTCCTGAAATTGTAAACTTGTAGGGAGCCTGGCGCTCATCTAAAATGAAATCAAACATTTATTTGGCCTCCTACAAAGTGTTCAGCTTATAATGGTCTTACCTACGCAATGAAAATAATTAATGTTAAATTCTCATCGTACGTAGTTTAAAGTAAGGAATCGTTATACGTAGTTTGGAGAGTTTACGTCGATGTTTCCTCCATTCACCATAGCAGAGAGGAGAGTTCAATCGCAGTTCATTTAAGAGCCCCCAGTCATCTGTCTGCCCGTTTATTAGATTTCGTCCGCGCGGCTCCCTCCGTCAAAGGTTCGAGTCCTCCCTCGGGCATGGGTGTGTGTGTTGCCCTTAGCGTAAGTTAGTTTAAGTTAGATTTAGTAGATCGTAAGCATAGGGACCGATGACCTCAGCAGTTTGGTCCCATAACACCTTACCACAAATTTAATTTTTTATTAGATTTCGTCTAACGTTAACTCTGTCTCTCCTTCGAGCAATGACTCGGTCGGTTGCAGTTCTTCGAATCGCGTCTACGAAAACTGTAAAGTGGGACCATCATTTACAAAGCACAGCAGTTCAATCTTCGCAATATCACCACTTGCCTGTTGAAAAGTGAGAAGTGAATACACAACGTCGTTTTATCAATGTGTCGCGTGGGCCTTTCAAGAATCGCAAAATTTGTCCCTTAGTTACTAATGGGACAATAAAAGGCCACAAGTATGTACACTTCTTGAGAGATACGTTGTCACACACAGTAATTTGAAGGCAGGCCGTTGTATATGATGCAGCCTGTGCGGTACCAACATGACAGTTATCCCTCCCATTCCTCACATTTTCTTCGCAGAACATTAGGAGATTGTTGGATCGGTCGTTCAGTTAACACAAAATAGCTTGCACGCCCACCTTTGAACTTTTATCCGGGAGTAAACACTAGAGCTTTAAAAGGAAATATTGAAGACTCTTGAGTACATGGAATGGGGTAAAATTTAAGACGGTGCTGAGATAAGTCCAGATGATATTGAATGAGCAGTGCTGCGTTTAATACATTGGGGCAGATGGTTGTGGGACTTCTTCCCTGGCTCCAGGGCAGTGGTTTGGAACGCTGCTACCTCGTTACTATTTCATCACTTTCCATAGCTATTCATACGTTAAGACGGAGTAACGTAAAATTAATATGTTCCTGACGAGTATTCGACCGCAGTGAGCAGCTGTAGCGTCGGCCAGGTCGACGTCAGTGGACGCAGCTGGGCACGAAGCGCGAACAGCACTCTTATCCATTGGCCGCTACTCTGTTCAACATCGCAGTCACACACCGTCCACCCCACTGAGTAGCCCCAGCTGTGGCGTCACGTCTCAGTCGGCTCTGTGCCTCAGTGTTCCGTTTGGTCTCGTGACTTCCTTCCATCCGCCAGCCAGTTTATAGAGTGCTCGCTCCAGGCAAGTCACTCTGGTTAATGCTTGCTTAACTGGTCCTACGAGCATCTCATTTGTTCACAGAAAACTCTTTCTTCATTTGAGTCTCAGCTGTGCTGGCTGTGACCGGAAAGGGTTTGAGCTGAAAATGTTACGGCTTTGAACCTGCCTCTCGTCCCTGCTACCTCATTTGTATAGGGGTGCTGTTCCAGCAAGATAGTGCAGCTTCTCCAGAGATGTTGATCGGATGCCGCCTGGGACACTACGGCATGTTTCTTTAAGTGCTACGAGCAAGGTCCTAGTGTGGCAGGACTAGTACAACATTATGTCAGCACATTTGGTGCTTGGTAGAAGCCTACTGGAAGACTGTATGACTTCAATACTCGGGCAGTCCCTGGAGAGGTACACCGGCTACTGCATTCGTAGCTCGATGAAAGTTTGTGAAAGTGTTCTTGCACTAAACGTGCCAGTGCAGACGTGGCACACGTGGTAAGTTGTCATCTTCGAGGAAAAGAGTGACCTTGCAGTTTGTTTCGGCTTTGATGTAGAACTGATTACTCTAGAATGAAATATTACTGCTGAGGTAACGACTACACAAACAATGTAACAAAACATATGAAACATACTAATCAAGCAATCATTTATCTGCCACCAATGTTGTTCGATTATGCATACCCACT
Source organism: Schistocerca piceifrons (assembly GCF_021461385.2). Classification (NCBI taxonomy): domain Eukaryota; kingdom Metazoa; phylum Arthropoda; class Insecta; order Orthoptera; family Acrididae; genus Schistocerca; species Schistocerca piceifrons. The sequence continues at coordinate 442,208,876 of NC_060139.1, read as the reverse complement.
GTCACAGGACAAAAAAAGCTGAACTACACTTACTATTTGTGAAATTTTAGTTCATCCAAGAGTCAAGCGTCCATTTTCTCTATAGAATATATGATTTATAATGGGCAGTCAAACGAAAATGAGACAAGTGGAAAAAATAAGTAAATTGTTTACTATTTCAAAAGTAATGGCCATAACTGTTAAAGTCTCCCTGAGAAACCTTTACACATCCTCCATACAGTCCCATCCCCCCCATGCAGTTTCCATACTTTCGGAGGCCTGAATAAAGACATTCGTGACCATCGACTTGCTTCGGACGTAGAGGCGCACACCTGGGTGCAATCATGGTTTATTCGGCAACCGCTAACATTTTTGCGTGAACGCACCGACCACCTTGTCGCACAGTGGGATAAATGTATTAACAATTTACTTACTTTTTCCTTGTGTCTCGCTTTCATTTGACTGCCCCTTATGCGACACAATAGCATTAAGAACTAAATAAAAAATATTCAAATATTGTAACTTATATCTAAATAATAGAGCCGGTCACCTAGTTTAATTAATTAGGAATTATTGTCATTTCTCGTTCGCTGGACGAAGTGCCACGATAATGTTATCCAATTTTCCTGAAATTTGCTCTTACAGTCATTTCATACAAGAGTGCTTAAGATTTATTTTCATATCTCTTTCACTTCATGAACAGTTACGAGCACTTGTAGTATATTATTAGAACGTTCAATTTATTTGCCCGCATGTCGTGGTCGTGCGGTAGCGTTCTCCCTTCCCACGCCCGGGTTCCCGGGTTCGTTTCCCGGCGGGGTCAGGGATTTTCTCTGCCTCGTGATGGCTGGGTGTTGTGTGATGTCCTTAGGTTAGTTAGGTTTAAGTGGTTCTAAGTTCTAGGGGACTGATGACCATAGATGTTAAGTCCCATAGTGTTCAGAGCCATTTGAACCAATTTATTTGCGAATGTTATTGCGAATGTGGACTTCGCGAGCTCGTAACAGATATCCTTTGTGAGCAAGTGAACCAAAGACGCTATGCTGAATTAAAACTTTTGTATTCCACGCTATTAACTGTCGCAGTTTGCTGACCGAAACAGCTAGTGAAACTAAACTTCATTTGACCTCGTAGTTACTTCTAGTGTTCATTTCGTCTGCTGAAGACTTTCTAGGAAAGACACGATCTGTATATAATAGTGGAAATAAATCAGTATCTAACAGATATTTTGAATGCACGATTTAAATTATCACTTCATTACTTACGTTGAATTAATTAATAACGCACTTTGCTGAATGAGATGTTTTTTGAAGAGTCATCAGCACCACTGAATGAAAGTCTATAAAAGAGCCTCTGGCTATTAAAGTTTGAGTTCGCTTGATGATGATGATTGGTTTGTGGGGCGCTCAAACCGCGCGTTATCAGCGCCCGTACAAATTCTCAACCTTTGCTTAGTCCAATCTCGTCACTTTCACGAATGATGATGAAATGATGACGACAACACAAACACCCAGTCATCTCGACGCAGGTGAAAATCCCTGACCCCGCCGGGAATCGAACCCAGGACCCCGTGCTCGGGAAGTGAGAACGCGACCCCGAGACCACGAGCTGCGGACGCGAGTTCGCTTGAATGCCTTCTGCTCTGACGGACTACTAAAATTGTGGTATGTAGTACAACGTTTCGTTATCTGCTGTCTTTTTATTACGATAACACGACGCAATTCAGAACCAGTTTATTTACATTTCATTCAAAGTTTTAGCAAACACGAGTAACGCTAGATGGCCAGAAACTTGGACGTACACATTACAAACTATAAAAACTGATGTACTTCTTTCGCTCATAGTCTAATTTAGATTAACTGAGTTCGACATAAAGTTGGAAAGCCCAGTCACGGATGAAGGTCGCTGTTTAAAATAAGAAAAAAATCGTGTAAAAAAAATGGATAATCCTTTTCGTGAACGAAATTAGAAAATGTGCTTCGACTTCATCGAGATTTGAATTATATTTATAATGTACTGAAGGACTGTCCACCAAATTTCAATTTAGGAAATTACAGGAAAAATAATCGTATTATTTTCCGCTTTACTTCTTGTAGCCTTATAGTTAACGAAAGAATTGCTTCATTATGTTACAGACATACGAGAAAATAATACGAGCTGTATTTGACAAAATAGATGTTTGTTTTTGATTACAGATGGTGGCTGAAAGAGATACTTGCGATCCTGTGGATTACGTTCAGTGATGAAGGGAGGGATGCAAATCATTACTTGCACACAAGGGTAGCACCATGAGCGTGAAAAGACACATCTGTCGAAGTATCACACATTCGACATCTACAACACTATCGAACATCGATAGAGAGACAATTAGGGACAAATGGGTGCAGCTGTGAGAGTTGGATCTATGCCCTTTCATTATTGTTGGGAGGGGGGGGGGAGGGTTTATTAGCCTTTCAAAAGGAGTAATATATATTGGAGCCAAGTTCAGGATGGTGAGAGCACAAGAGATTTTGCCTTCCCCGAGAACTGTCCCTTGACATATGCAAGATATTGCTGACTGAGAAGTGAGATCTTGCCATAGTTAAAGAAAGCTGTTTACCAGTAAGTGTGTTCGACGAGCGATTTTAGGGCTGATAATTATCGCTAAATATTTTATCTGACTTTCACATCGACTAATATTGTAGACTTCGATGTAAGGTGGTTCTTCTTCTTCTTCCGCTTGTGCCTTTGTCCCTCAGTTTGCGCAGGGTCAGCATGGTTACAACGGATTTGGCAGGGTTAATTTAAAGGGGTGGTTGGATGCCCTTCCTGTCGCCACCCCATACCCCCCAGGATCGAATCAGAGAACCCAGCTGTTTGCGTCTAGTGTAAACCATGAAATAGTGCGAACGTGTTTTAAATGTCTGCGAGTCGTGTAACTGAGGCGAGATGTGGGGACCACCCCAGTATTCACCTAGTGGGATGTGGAAAACCGCCGGCACACCAGCCCATGTCGTTTATCCTCGTGGTGGAGTCGATCTGGGGCCAGAACGCCTACCCAAGTCCAGGAAGCAGCGTACTAGCGCTCTCAGCTACCCTGGCGGGTAGAGTTCGATGTCATTTATGAGCTGAGAAACAATGTACTCCACGCAACGAAGTTTCCCGACGTTTCAAAAAGGAGTGAAAATATTCTTACAGAGTTACATGAAAAACTGTCTGAGGTGGATATATCTCCTCTGAACTAAACAAAGTGACAACTGTGATGGATCAAGGGGCGGACATAAAGGAAGCTCTTCAACACCACAAACGTCTGCTATCCGCAGTGCCCTGTAAAAACACAGCGTTGAGGCACACACTGGATAACAAGTTCCTCGGTGAAGAATTATCTGATATTTATGATTCTATCCTCGTAGAGCGTAGAACTGGAGGATATACGTATAAAACGCTCTGGTCTGGTGGCAAAATTAGAAAAAAACATTACATCGAGATGTTGAAACGAGATGGAGTAGTGTCCACATGATGTTGGATTCACCTCATTCATAGAAAAATGGAACTGAGAATTTCCTGTTAAAAAAATAGCGAGCAAGAATTGGTATCTTTATACAAGCCTGACGTAATAGGGGGCGGGGGGGGGGGGGAGTAATTAAATTCGTTCAACCTTCCAAAGAGGCCACAAATAACCTGGAGGGTGGAACAGAACAGACCCTGCCTTTTATGGTGCAGTGAGCATTTAGTTTAATAGATACATGCCACAGTGAAAATGGTTGAAGATGGTAATGCAGTAGTTAAGTTGGCTGAGTGAAGAGAAGACAACAAGCACTCCCTCTTCGGGCTACGAGTGGCCTACCGGGACCATCCGATCGCCGTGTCATCCTCAGGGGAGGATGCGGATAGGAGGGGCGTGGGGTCAGCACACCGCTCTCTCAGTCGTTATGGTGGTACGCTTGACCGAAGCCGCTACTAATAGGTCGAGTAGCTCCTCAATTGGCATCACGAGGCTGAGTGCACCCCGAAAAATGGCAACAGCGCAAGGCGGCCAGGATGGTCACCCATCCAAGTGCCGACCACGCCCGACAGCGCTTAACTTCGGTGATCTCACGGGAACCGGTGTATCCACTGCGGCAAGGCCGTTGCCACGAGTGAAGAGAAGAAGGAAAATATTTATCAAATTTTTCGTCAGAAGATAAACAGTATAATCTTAAAAGAAGAGTAAGAAAATCCCATTCCTTCTCCTGTAAAGAAGTTTCGAAACTGGTGTTCATCAGCTTCTAAACGCAAAGATGAACATGCGAAATATTTGAACATGGGCGCCCCAGGGAAAAGACATCAAGAACGGTTTGTTGTGGTGCACGGACAATGCCTTTGCCTTCCCCAAACTCTTTAAAGCGACGAAAGAAATCCTCTGCTTTCGCTCTATTAGAACCGGAAACGAAAGAAATTATAGCAGGACAGGCTTAATTGTATTCGAGAAGTGCTGCAGCATCGATCCAGAACGTGTCCATTACATTTTGTTAACTCATAACAATAAGAAGGACAAGAAAACTATTTTATGAAGACAATCACTTCGTACAAGATGGAACACAAAAAATCTGGCGTTAATGGCCTTCACTTGTATGATATAAATGTAATATAAAGGTTTGTATTCAGAAGTTTTGTGTTAACAATAGATACTTTAATTCCAGATACACAGACGTCATTTACTGTGTTACGTTATCTTCAAGCTCTATTTCATTAACTGATTCCAATTGATCATTCATTACTCCGGCAGTTTTAATCTTATTTTTCGTTTAAGTATAAAAAATGTCATTTCTTCCATTAAACAGACATGAAATGGCTTAAAAAATATAGTTTGAGTATGGTAAAGGAAAGTTTCTTTTCTGGCACATTCTCATAGAGCAAATCGTGTGATCATTATTTCCTGCTTTTGAGATGTTTCTGGACAAGACAACATGAAAATTCTAAGTTCAACATAAACACATCAAAAATAGTTTTGCATCACCCCAGTTCCCAGAACTCGTGAAGACAGACGTTGACTGTGGATACCGTATCACAGACACAGTCCCTTGACTGTTTAGAGATGTCACTAAACCCGCCCAAAGAAGTAAACAACCATGCATGAGCAGCGCCTATTAGACGGAGAGGGTCCGACAGCCGATCAGTTACGGTCGCTCAAACAGGAAGGAGGTACACCGCTCGTGTTATCTGTAGTTCAACCATGCCTAGATGATCAATACCGCTGTTCGATCCCGTCCGCATTGTTACTTTGTGCCAGAAAGAGCTCTCAACAAGCGAAGTGTCTAGGCGTCTCGCAGTGAACCAAAGTGGTGATGTTCTGACATGGAGGAGGTACAGAGAGACAGGAACTGTTGATGACATGCCTCGATCGGGCCGCCTAAGGACTACTAATGCAGTGGATGACCGCTACCTACTGCTTATGGCTAGGAGGAAGCCTGACAGCAACGCCACCATGTTGAATAATGCTTTTTGTGCAGCCACAGGACGTCGTGTTACGACTCAAACTGTGTGCAATAGGTTACATGATGCGCAACTTCACTCCTGACGTCCATGGTGAGGTCCATCTTTGCAACCACAACACCATGCAACGCGGTACAGATGGGCCCAACAAAATGCCGAACGAACCGCTCAGAGTTGGCATAAAGTTCTTTTCACCGATGAGTGTCGCATATGCCTTCAACTAGACAATCGTCGGAGACGTGTTTGGAGGCAACCCGATCAGGCTAAACGCCTTAGACACATTGTCCAGCGAGTGCAACATTGTGGAAGTTCCCTGATGTTTTGGGGTGGCATTATGGCCGATGTACTCCACTGGTGCTCATGGAAAGCGCCGTAACGGCTGTACGATACGTGAATGCCATCCTCCGACCGATAGTGCAACCTTATCGGCAGCCTATTGGCGAGGCATTCATCTTCATGGATGACAATTCGCGCCCGCATCGTGCCCATCTTGTAAATGACTTCCTTCAGGATAACGACATCGATCGACTAGAGTGGTCAGCATGTTCTCCTGACATGAACCCAATCGAACATGCCTGGGAGAGATTGGAAAGGGCTGTTTATGGACGACGTGACCCACCTATCACTCTGAGGGATCTACGCCGAATCGCCGTTGACGAGTGGAACAATCTGGACCAACAGTGCCCTGATGAATTTGTGGATAGTATGCCACGATGAATACAGGCATGCATCAACGCAATAGGACGTTATGCTGGGTATCAGAGGTACCGGTGTGTACAGCGATCTGGACCACCACCTCTGAAGGTCTCGCTGTATGGTGGTACAACATGCAATGTGTGGTTTTCATGAGCAATAAAAAGGGCGGAAATGATGTTTATGTTGACCTCTATTCCAATTTTGTGCACAGGTTCCGGAGCTCTCGGAGCCGAGGTGATGCAAAACTTTTTTTATATGTGTATTACGAAGATGAAATGATGAATTCGTCAAATGTGTACACACCGAACGTGCTGTTTTCATCGCAGGTCTCCGACTGCCAAACTTGGCCTATTTCCCTTTAGCTGCGAGTATGACCGAGTCGCCTCGCTCGTGAGCGCTTGTACTTGAGCCACGAGTTACCCGCTGCCTCATTCCAGAGCAGTTGTTATGCTCATGAGCAACAAGCGAGGCTGGTGCACGAACTGACCGACTCTACTATATGATCACTTTATGTTTTTGACTGTTGATTGGCATATAGCAGAATTCTATCTGCTGAGATGATACCATGTAAGAATTATTAACAGGCCTTTGCAGTGAATTAACACATCATTTCCATTAATGGAAACTGAAAAAGAGACCACCCCTTATGCGGCTAACTGCATGAAAGGTAACTTTCTTTTAAATTTCTCTCTAAAGTTATGCAACTTTCTTTGCTGAAATTGGTCCATTTGGGCTAAAAAATCATATTGAACATCAGTGCATAAGCAGTTTCCCGTACGAGGCGACGTCATTGGCATATCAACAATCACGACTGGTCGGCTTACCTGAAGATTAGTTGATCGAAAAGATCAGCCACGCCGTAGATCAAGTAGCGCAACCAGAAAGTTCTGAAAATAGCTTTCGCTAAACTGGGTTTGATGTCCTTCTGCTTCGCTGCGGCACGTTCTTCACCCCAAGCTCTAAAACAAGATTAATAATCAATAAAGGCCGATTAAAATACGAATGGTGTTTATCATTAAGTGACCACAGGTACGTGCGTAGTAGCTAAAACTACTTCTGCAGTCTGTCTCCCAGTTTATCCGTTGCGTCCTGGTCGAGCCTGTCGAACAGATCGTCTTCTGTCAGGTTTCCTTCCCATACCAGATCCCGCATCCACCTGAGACACAAGATTTCCGTTTAATGGAAACATCGGGTGGAATAAGTTCTTACGTCTACAGAAACAACCAAAGATTACAACCTTATACTCTGCTTGGTATGCCGTATCACTCGAGAATGTCTAAAAGTCAGTCTCATTTTGCGTTTGAAGTTCTCGGCTGTACATCCAAGAACACAGACATATCATTCTACTCTTTTGTAATCATATGGCCGGCCGAAGTGGCCGCGCGGTTCTGGCGCTGCAGTCTGGAACCGCGAGACCGCTACGGTCGCAGGTTCGAATCCTGCCTCGGGCATGGATGTGTGTGATGTCCTTAGGTTAGTTAGGTTTAAGTAGTTTTAAGTTCTAGGGGACTAATGACCTCAGCAGTTGAGTCCCATAGTGCTCAAAGCCATTTTTTTGTAATCATATGCTCCCAGACACCTGCGTTTTGCAAGTAGTTAGTATTCAGATATCAAAGCAGGAAGCATGTGAAGGTACTGACCCAGCAGGAAATGAAGTTCGTTGACAATGTCCGTTTTAGCCCACCTCTATAGAAGCAGAAAGTACTGCATAATAAGCGTAAAGCAAAACATAAGGACTTGCGAATATTCATGTTTACACAGCGTTCCGCTTGTTCTATAACATTGTGAGAATTCTGCTGTATCCAATACGGCTGCATTAGAGAAATTAAATAGCATTTAAAATAGCTTGCCACAGCTATATTTGTTTCACACTATTTTCGATTGGCCCAGACACTTCCTGCCGGATATTCTACAATTGTTACTATTTAAAGTGGTTTCTACCTACAGTGTAATCTATTATAGCAGTAATGGATGTATTCGGCTGCTTATGTTCAGTGTATAATTAACACAGATAAAGGTATCATCCCTACAACATAATGATGTAGTAACAGCTTCCATGCAGTATGTATCCGACAGTCTGTTGCATTCATCTAGGTTCACGGCGAATTGCCAGTCTCTGCACCAAGTGTTGATCCTCTGAGATATTCTTCGTTTCACTAGCCATCTGGAGCTTAAGCCGTCCTGCACACAACAGCATTGTACGCGCGAAGGGCTTCCCATTAGACTATTATACACCTATCTCTCTTCCGATAGGTCATGGAACGACAGTTGTTACTGTATCTGTATGGAGCAGGGATTCATGTATTTGTAGTCTTATTTTATATGCAATCCATTTCGCTGTTACATTGAACCACACTCATGCCCCGAGATGAGACGTATAATGATGACTACTCGGCCTCCACATGATTACCTGGTATCCAGATGAACCTGAACACAACACTGAAGCAGACTGCGCACAAAATATTAACAATAAATACAATTCTGCGTGTAATTACCATCACAAAAGCTACTTCCAGATAAGCAACGAACTACTATATCTTTTTTTTTAACGACGACAGTTCCGTCATTGCCTGCATATGACATACGCATCTTAAATCTCACAATTGCAATCTCGGCTTTAAGCTTATCTGAAACGGTTTAATGTGGAATAAAGCATCTTGATCTTTCAGCTGTACACGTCCAACTCTATTTCTGAACCGGCTTCACTTACTAGAAGTCCACAGCTCGTGATCTAGTGGCTAACATTGCTGCCTCTGGATCACGGGGTCCCGGATTCGATTCCCGGCCAGGTTGGGGATTTTCTCTTCTCGGGGACTGGGTGTTTGTGTTGTCCTCATCATTTCATCATTATCATTCGTGACAGTGGCTAGATTGGACTCTGTTAAAAAGTGGAATGTGAAAAAATTGGGACTTTGTACAGGCGCTGATGACTGGGCAGTTGAGCGCCCCACTAACCAAACAACAACAACCACCACCACCACCACCACCACCACCACCACCAATTAGAAGCAAGTCAATGGAGGAAGAGCTGTGCAGTGAAAAATGGAAACGACTTTAACATGAAATTGGATACGATCACATGTTCCATATAAATAAATGTAACGATGAAATGCATACAAAAATGCATGACTTCAATGCGGTTCATACATAGTCCTACCTGTACGAATCGCACTGAAGTCAGTTTTATTGTTTGTATGCACTTCATCGTGACATATAGTTATGTAGAACGTATGATTGTATCCTGCTTGATGTCAACGTCGTTTTGATTTTCACTGCACAGCTCTTCCTCCAAAAATGATGCTTCTAATAAGTGAAGCAGACTGAGAAACAAAGTTGCAAATGTACAGCTGAAAGCTCAAGATTTTTTACTTCAAATATCTGACTGCTGTAAGCAGTTACGTTTATAAAGTTCTTTAAACAGTTTAGTTGCAGCTCTAGCCAACACACCTGATACTGTTTTAAAGGCAAGATTAAGACAAAGTCAATAGCGAAAATGTTGTTCAAAAAATTCAACGGTGTTGCGAAACCAAGTCTAATACAATTACAATAACTATTTCCTTGTAAACCACCCAAGATGCTGAACAGTTACAGTCTGTTTTAAAATAAAACGTAAGGTCGGATACACTTATCTACAATAATAACACAACTGTTCTAGTGATTTAGGATAAATGGCTGTAAATATTAACAGCGTATTTGCAGAAGAGTCTGCAAAATTCAGTTTTTTTGTTGGTAAGCCGCACTTAGACGCTAAAAAGTTGGAACATTAATTGTAACATAATAAGTAGCTTTTCCAGGCCGCCGTGTCTCAGCAAGTGGTCTTTGAAATCTAATTCATGGATTTGTTGGAGTCACATATGAAAAGCATTACTGAAGGACCACTTGTATGTTAGGAAGCAAAAATAGGAGAAAAATACATTTTTAACCATAGGAGCACAGAAAACATGGTGAGTGCTCACCACACGAAGAGTCTGGAGATGGGGTTCGCCGTAGCCTTTGGGTTGGGATTGGACTTGTAGATCTTGCCGTCCATCTGGTGCTCGCACACCGCTGCCGGCCACTGTGGTCAGAGCTGGCTGAGTGCTGTACGGTGGGTCACAGCGGTGGCGGCGGAGGTGACTCCTTCCGTGCACTGGCTGCGCGGACAGGCAGCACGGATCGCTTTCAAGGCGTTCGCTCTTATCAACGCTCCACGCGCGTGCTGAAGCTCTGCTTGGAGTTGACCGTTATCTGTCTGCCGGACTCCGCTGTTGACGATCCCGTATTCAGGCGGGTGAGGTCTCGACGCCTTGCCCTCACAGTTTTGCACAATCTTGCAACACACTGGGGGCTTCTGTAGAAACTGTTGTGGAATGTTTTGCGAGATAATCTAGTAGCCATTATTTGCTAAAAAACCAAATACTGATCCTACCTCCTGTTACAAATAAGAAGTGAGAAAAGTATTCGTCGCATTAAAAAAGAATGAAATCTACCCGTGTCTAAAGTACTGTGTGACATGCAGGAATGTTAAGTAAGAGACATAGATGCCGAAGTACTCTACATGGATCCCGTCACATTAATATGACCACCGGCTATGTTCGACGTCAACGTACAATTACCGCCCACAGGCGGCAGGTGGCAACACTAGCAGTGGAGGGTGTATGATACGTGTCGTTATGCGAAAATGAAGTCTGGGTGTTGTGTTGTCCTTATCTTCAGACTTTCATAACTGACACGAAAATCACCTAAATAGCGTTACATAATAAGTCTAAACATAAGGAACTTCGTGCCAGGGTACGGCCTGGCCCTAATGAAAGTTCTGAATCGCTGAAACGCGCGGCCCGAAAGCCAATTAAAAAACACAAATTGCGGAAATGAAGCGATTTACCTGACATCCAAAAGTGCGTGATCGTGGCTTCCGACACGTGGGTGGAACCATTTCCTAAACAACTAAGTTTGTAATCTGTTTGCGTGCCGCCGTGGTTAAAGTACACCGTGCACATCAAAATGGCGGTATCAGAAACCGGCGCCGAGGCAACGGTGATGCCTCACGGGCTATATGAATGACAGGGGGGAACGACAGCTGCGGAGATGTATGCGGGAGAGCAGACTTGCAGCTGTTGAGCAACTGACCGCCCATATGAACCAAGGGGCTACCAACAGTGCCTCCTCAACGATCGTTCAGCAAATGTTGCTGCGTGTTGGCCTCAGCATCAAGCGCCTGGTTCGTGCACCCATGCTGACTGCTGTACCCCACTACTGCAGCTGGATATCCATTGACTAACAGGCGGCCTTTCCAGACGAAACACGTTTTGTGCTCCACCAGACAGATGACCATTGGTGTGTACGGCGTGAAATGTCTGAAAGCAAACACCCCGCAACACGCGTCGAAAGGGTCCAAACCGGACGAGGGACCGGTACGGTCTGCTGAATGTTCTCGTGGAATTCCGTGGGTGACCTCCTCGTTCTGAAAAGCGTAATTTATCAACACAAGTATGCATCTGTCTTTGGGGACCATGTCTATCCCTATATGCAGTTTGTTTTCCTTCGTCACTATGGCATCTACCAGCAGGACACGCAACGTGTCACAGTACTCGCAGTATACGTGCGTGGCTCGAAGAGCTCCGGGATGAGTTTACCGTACCTCCCCGGTCACCGAACTCCCCTGATTTAAGTCCAGTCGAGAACGTGTGGGACCCCTCGATCGGGCAGTCCGCGACACGGATCCTCAACGAGAACCCTACCGAGGCCGGCCACGGCACTGAAAACGGCACGGCTCCACCAAACCTCATTCACTCTCTTCCTGCATGTTTCGCAGTTCCGCACCGCCAACCCATCACAAAAGTATGGACAGAGGAACAGTGGCCGACCGAACTGTTGCAGAAATACGCAGTATTGCAGTCGTATATGTGCATAATACAGCAACCACTGCAGTACGGGTTCCGTAGATGTCTTTCCGAACAGTGTGCTCTCCATACGTGGACGTTCGATGTGTTGGCGTCTGAAGCGTTGAAATTAGTATCCTAAATAACGCTTTTAAAAATACCAGGTGAAGGTATTTATTTCTACAAAAGTTGTACGTTGTGACGAAGCTTCTGCTTAACATAAAAAATATTCACGGGAGAAATTTCTTGTGCTGGACTACGAGAAGTGGTACAATCACTCATTCGATGCACTCGCGTTCTACAGAAATAACTTCCAAAACTCCGTTCGGTCATTCTAATAAAAGTTATCAGTACTACTATCGCGGTTCACTGGTGGTATCTCCAAATCAAACAAATCAAATTTCTCCCTAGTTCAAATCAGTGCTCCATCTCTGATGACTTCTACGTCGACGTGTCGCTGAATTTCATGCTCCCTTTCATTCCTTCGTATTGTTTCAAATGAGCAATACGCAGTACAGTGGAAACGCTTTTCTAGGAGGAGCCGCTACAAGAGCCAGTGAACAATCAAGTGCGCTGTAATATGTACTTTTACCTTGGTAAGCTAGGAATAATAAAAATGCAGATATTGAATCCCATTTCATAGATGACTTCGTTTATTAAAATCTATAATCCGTAAGTCCCTGGGAACCCTCCATAAACGTTTATTTTTGTGTAGGTCGGTATGTACCTTGTATGTGAATTTTATCGTGATAGAAGCTTTAGAAATGTCTTTAAATTGTTAAAATCATTAAATCTGCAGTGGTGGCTACTCCCACCTTCCCCGAAGTTTAGGAAGCTGCTTGCTTCAACGGGATTTTTGTCAGTGTGAAGGCTATTTTCTTTCAATATCTCTGGCTGACATCTATACCTTTGCCTGAAAACTTTCTTGCATGTAGTTTATTTACCTTTTGACAATACTAACATTTATTAGTAGGTAGAAGGTTGAATTCGCAAACCTTTAGGTGGAAGTCAAGATTTATGCATAATGGGTGTTTAGGAAACGGAGGGTTCATGGAAATCGGTTGATCAACAAAAAAGAAGCAGCAGCTCTAAATGAAGAACATAAGCTCTCAGTTTCAGCATCGGATCGTGGGGCAGGAGAATTGTACAGGTGCGTAAATGATGTTGATATGGATTACACTGGATTCACACTTACTGATTTAGAGCTTCTCTGCCAGGCTGCAAAGTTTTCATGTTCGTGTGGTAGCTGTAAAAATACAGAACGCATGATTGTTGTTAAAGAAAGAAGAGTGGGAATAGCTTGTGATTTTAAATTAATTTGTAATTCGTGTGGCTACGGATTTTTATTTTCCTCCTCAAAAAAAAAAAAAAAAACTGACACCGGTACCTAGGAAGGCAATTTTAGGTTATGATATGCTCTGAGATGCCTAGGACAGGGCTGGAAAGGAGGTAATTTATTGTGTGGTTTTCTGAACATGCCTCCACGTTGTGCAAGGTTTGGAAGAATAACGAAATGTCTGATACTGTATGCGATACTGCCAAAGTTTCTATAAAGAAAGCTGTGGAGAAATTGTTGGAAATAAGCCAAAAAGAAATAGATCCTGGGGTAGATATTCATGACAGTGATTCTCCTACAAGTGTTACTGATCTGTGTGTGTCTGTAGATGGGTAACGTTGTTTGGGGGAAGGGACCAAACAGCGAGGTCATCGGTCTCATCGGATTAGGAATGTCGGCCGTGATATTTCAAAGGAATCATCCCGGTGTTTGCCTGGAGAGATTTAGGGAAATTACGGAAAACCTAAATCAGGATGGCAGGACGCGGAATTGAACTGTCGTCCTCCCGAATGCAAGTCCAGTGTGCTAACCACTGCGCCACCTCGCTCGGTGTCTGTAGATGGGACCTTGATGAAAAGGGGTCACACATCTCTGTATGGAGTTACTCAGTTAAAGTTTTAGATGTTGAAACTATGTCTAAATACAGCCACCAGTGTGCAACAAGGAAAATGTCCAACAATCAATACAGTGATAAACTGTGGAAACAAAATCATGCAGTAGCATGCTCTAAAAATTATAGTGGCTCAAGTGGGGGCATGGACGCTGCTGCAGTTATACGGATGTTCTCCAGATCTGAAGACCAGTATGGTGTTGTTGTTGTTGTTGTTGTGGTCTTCAGTCCTGAGACTGGTTTGATGCAGCTCTCCATGCTACTCTATCTTGTGCAAGCTTTTTCATCTCCCAGTACCTACTGCAACCCACATCCTTCTGAATCTGCTTAGTGTATTCATCTCTTGGTCTCCCTCTACGATTTTTACCCTCCACGCTGCCCTCCAATACTAAATTGGTGATCCCTTGATGCCTCAGAACATGTCCTACCAACCGATCCCTCCTTCTGGTCAAGTTGTGCCACAAACTTCTCTTCTCCCCAATCCTGTTCAATACTTCCTCATTAGTTATGTGATCTACCCATCTAATCTGCAGCAATCTTCTGTAGCACCACATTTCCAAAGCTTCTATTCTCTTCTTGTCCAAACTATTTATCGTCCATGTTTCACTTCCATACATGGCTACACTCCCAATACTGGATGTTAACAAATTTCTCTTCTTCAGAAACGCTTTCCTTGCCATTGCCAGCCTACATTTTATATCCTCTCTACTTCGACCATCATCAGTTATTTTGCTCCCCAAATAGCAAAACTCCTTTACTACTTTAAGTGCCTCATTTCCTAATCTAATTCCCTCAGCATCACCCGACTTAATTAGACTACATTCCATTATCCTTGTTTTGCTTTTGTTGATGTTCATCTCATATCCTCCTTTCAAGACACTGTCCATTCCATTCAACTGCTCTTCCAAGTCGTTTGCTGTCTCTGACAGAATTACAATGTCATCGGCGAACTTCGAAGTTTTTATTTCTTCTCGATGAATTTTAATACCTACTCCGAATTTTTCTTTTGTTTCCTTTATTGCTTGCTCTATATACAGATTGAACAACATCGGGGAGAGGCTACAACCGTGTCTTACTCCCTTCCCAACCACTGCTTCCCTTTCATGTCCCTCGACTCTTATAACTGCCATCTGGTTTCTGTACAAATTGTAAATAGCCTTTCGCTCCCTGTATTTAACCCCAGCCACCTTTAGAATTTGAAAGAGAGTATTCCAGTCAACATTGTCAAAAGCTTTCTCTAAGTCTACAAATGCTAGAAACGTAGGTTTGCCTTTCCTTAATCTTTCTTCTAAGATAAGTCGTAAGGTCAGTATTGCCTCACGTGTTCCAGTATTTCTACAGAATCCAAACTGATCTTCCCCGAGTTTGGCTTCTACTAGATTTTCCATTCGTCTGTAAAGAATTCGTGTTAGTATTTTGCAGCTGTGACTTATTAAACTGATAGTTCGGTAATTTTCACATCTGTCAACACCTGCTTTCTTTGGGATTGGAATTATTATATTCTTCTTGAAGTCTGAGGGTATTTCGCCTGTTTCATACTTCTTGCTCACCAGATGGTAGAGTTTTGTCAGGACTGGCTCTCCCACGGCCGTCAGTAGTTCCAATGGAATATTGTCTACTCCGGGGGTCTTGTTTCGACTCAGGTCTTTCAGTGCTCTGTCAAACTCTTCACGCAGTATCATATCTCCCATTTCATCTTCATCTACATCATCTTCCATTTCCATAATATTGTCCTCAAGTACATCGCCTTCTATATACTCCTTCCACCTTTCTGCTTTCCCTTCTTTGCTTAGAACTGGGTTTCCATCTAAGCTCTTGATATTCATATAAGTCGTTCTCTTATCTCCAAAGGCCTCTTTAATTTTCCTGTAGGCGGTATCTATCTTACCCCTAGTGAGATAGGCCTCTACATCCTTACATTTGTCCTCTAGCCATCCCTGCTTAGCCATTTTGCACTTCCTGTCGATCTCATTTTTGAGACGTTTGTATTCCTTTTTGTCTGTTTCACTTACTGCATTTTTATATTTTCTCCTTTCATCAATTAAATTCAATATTTCTTCTGTTACCCACGGATTTCTACTGGCCCTCGTCTTTTTACCTATTTGATCCTCTGCTGCCTTCACTACTTCATCCCTCAAAGCTACCCATTCTTTTTCTACTGTATTTATTTCCCCCATTCCTGTCGATTTCTCCCTTATACTCTCCCTGAATCTCTGTACAACCTCTGGTTCTTTTAGTTTATCCAGGTCCCATCTCCTTAAATTCCCACCTTTTTGCAGTTTCTTCAGTTTTAATCTACAGGTCATAACCAATAGATTGTGGTCAGAGTCCACATCTGCCCCTGGAAATGTCTTACAATTTAAAACCTGGTTCCTAAATCTCTGTCTTACCATTATATAATCTATCTGATACTTTTAGTATCTCCAGGGTTTTTCCATGTATACAACCTTCTTTCATGATTCTTAAACCAAGTGTTAGTTATGATTATGTTGTGCTCTGTGCAAAATTCTACCAGGCGGCTTCCTCTTTCATTTCTTAGCCCCAATCCATATTCACCTACTATGTTTCCTTCTCTCCCTTTTCCTACACTCGAATTCCAGCCACACATGACTATTAAATTTTCGTCTCCCTTCACAATCTGAATAATTTCTTTTATTTCATCATACATTTCTTCAATTTCTTCGTCATCTGCAGAGCTAGTTGGCATATAAACTTGTACTACTGTAGTAGGTGTGGGCTTCGTATCTATCTTGGCCACAATAATGCGTTCACTATGCTGTTTGTAGTAGCTTACCCGTATTCCTATTTTCCTATTCATTATTAAACCTACTCCTGCATTACCCCTATTTGATTTTGTGTTTATAACCCTGTAGTCACCTGACCAGAAGTCTTGTTCCTCCTGCCACCGAACTTCACTAATTCCCACTATATCTAACTTCAACCTATCGATTTCCCTTTTTAAATTTTTTAACCTACCTGCCCGATTAAGGGATCTGACATTCCACGCTCCGATCCGTAGAACGCCAGTTTTCTTTCTCCTGATAACGACATCCTCTTGAGTAGTCCCCGCCCGGAGATCCGAATGGGGGACTATTTTACCTCCGGAATATTTTACCCAAGAGGACGCCATCATCATGTGATCATACAGTAAAGCTGCATGCCCTCGGGAAAAATTACGGCTGTAGTTTCCCCTTGCTTTCAGCCGTTCGCAGTACCTGCACAGCAAGGCCGTTTTGGTTATTGTTGCAAGGCCAGACTGTTGCCCTTGCAACTACTGAAAAGACTGCTGCCCCTCTTCAGGAACCACACGTTTGTCTGGCCTCTCAACAGATACCCCTCCGTTGTGGTTGCACCTACGGTACGGCTATCTGTATCGCTGAGGCACGCAAGCCTCCCCACCAACGGCAAGGTCCATGGTTCATGGGGTGTTAGATATACTAAATACCTTGGTAATGGGGACTCCTCTTCGTTCAAAGCTATAACAGATAAAAGTCCGTACAATACAATAGAAAAATTGGAATGGGTTGGCAGGCTTCGTTGCTTGCTGAAAGAGGAAAAAAGTGAAGTACTTGAGGGTGGAAAACGCAGGGGGAGAGCTACCAGGAAATACACACATAATTTAGAGGCAATGGGGTGTGCTTCGTGGGAAATTTTTTCCACAAACTATCCACCGACCAAACAAAAAGAACAATCTGTGTCCTAAAGACGATTGGTGTAAGTTCAGCAACAGAAATGAGACGTATTCACATCAACACTCATTACCAGAACCTCTTGTGAATGCAATTAAACCCACATTCAGGTTTCTTGCAAACCCTGATTGATTGAGGAAGTATCTTGACCGAAAGACACAACATGCAAATGAAAGTCTCAGTAATTTAATTTGGATTAGATGCTCGAAAAGGACATTCTATTGACTTGAAGTACTCAAAATAGGTGTCTATGATGCAATCCTAGTGTGTTTACAACAAAATCATTTTACACCATCGACGAGAACAGGGTCAAGAAAGTTAACAGATCAGTGTCTTACCTGCAGATACAGGCCAAGGAAATTCAAAGAGGAGAGAAGAGAAACCTGTAGGATGAGGAGTATCAGTATGGAGGATTTTAAAATTGAGGCAAGCTTATCACTTGTAGAAGTATGAGAAGAAAATCTTTGAATCTCATTTTTTCTCTGTTTTACATTTTTTACGTTATTAGAAGCCTTTCCTCAAAAATTGTATGCGCTAATCCTATGAAATTTCCAGGAATTGTTCGCAACATATTGTTATCTCCCTGGAACTAAAAAATTCGAGATCCTTCAATCACATTCAGATTTTTAGATGATTATATGTAGAAAGAGAAGTTAATTTTGGATGTGCAAAATTAAAAACTCTGTTAATGATACAATTTGTACCGTAAATTAATAACTGTAGTTCAGTGGGCTTATAACCTACTCAGGACACTACAATAAAATTTCCAAATTAATTGCATGATTAGAATTTGATTTATGGCTTTTTATTATTAATCCTGCATATTTTATTATATTTTCCTGTTAAAACACAGCTCTTTTGCTATACACATGCAAAATTTTAGATTTGTACAATCATAAATATGGCTGTAAATATTTTTTAAATAAATATTTACATTTTCCGTTACATCCTCCCTTAAAACGATTAGTGCACTTATTGAAATGTTATCTAGTATTGCCTTTAACCAAGAACGCTACAGTTCCGACTGCGCGTGTGTGCGTTTTATAACTTTGCTCAGAGGAACCACCGCAATACGGGGCCTAAATAAAAATCTCCTGGAAAAATTACGTTACCCGTATAAAAGTCATAGCTGGGGTCCGAGATTTAGCATCTCACTGCAGTAAAATATTCAGATACTGCTGTCTTCGGTAACAACACAATTACACATAAAACGTCAATCATAGTCATTAAATAATTGTAGCACAGCATACCATCCAAAGGCTGAAAACTATGTAAAGTTATTAGGAAATAAATGAAGTGCCCTAGACGCTTTGCAAAATAAACCATTATTATTAAATGGGAATTGAAGGTAGAGGAAAGGGAAAGGGAAAGGGAAGGAGACGATTACTGATGTCAGCTGCGAAAGAAGAGGCCACACATTCATGTAAACCATTAATAACTGATCTGAAATCATATTCTTGCAACAACATTGCAGTCTTTGCACCTCGTAGAACTAACTGCACTAACAGTTTGAATAATAGTGAACGACACATTCAATTGTCCTGATCTGGTGCAGTAGCTATAAACAAGTCAGTCCAGAATGGACAGAGCACAAAGGCTGTCCTCTTTCACTTTTGAATGCTGCCGTTAGAAAACCTCAGAGGGAGGTTTGTGCAACGTCCCTTATTCGGTAACGAGTGTTCCGCGCCCCGCCACACCCACGTTAAATTCCACAGAATTCGATGATGCAGGACACCTCGGACGTTCTTTGCAGCTGACATGCAACAGATATCCACACTGTTGCTAATTAAATGATCTTTTCCCATTTGATACCCGCCACCCAACACTCAACAACCATTTAAGATTTTCTATCTTCCCTTTTACATTTTAAATTAATAGTTTAGGAAGGAATCAAAGACTGTTACACATTCTGGAGCAGCAACGAAATTTCACTAAAATGTAAGCTGTAACCCAAACCAAGACTTGAATAACAAACTTTGGCAACATTCCTTCTCCCAAGAATGTTGGTCCAGAAAGATATGGAGGAGGATGTCTATGAATCTGTTGAATAGGCTTCCAGCGTAGAGACTATTTAGAGAGTAGCGCCTGGATATGAAAGTGGTTACCAGCGAGCATTGCAGTTCGATTCCAGGTCCGCCATACACTTTTCGTCTGTCGCGAAGTATTATTATCGTATGTACGTGTCATTATAGACTATAATACGGGAAACAAGTCAACGAAAAACTCAGAGAATTCAGTAGACACACACATTTACTATTGTAACCTCCCCACAAAAAATATTAATTAAAAATAAACCAAATGTAATCTCCCCACAGAAATAATAATTAAATGAATTTTAAATATTGTAACCTCTGAACAAAATTGGCTTCCATTTATAATCTTTGTGCAGAAATGCATTCACATTTAATGTTCCCACAAAATTCTTTTCTCATTTAATGTTAAGTTCGAAACAGAAAAATTCCTAAACACCAAAATAATAAAAAAATTCAGTAACCTGGTAAATTTTATGACGACAGCAGCGCTACTCCTCGGCCCTGCATTCTCAATAAAAAAAGCAAAAATTCTTACCTCAATAAAAACTGCGAATATATCTGCTCTTACCTAAAAAAATTTCGGCACAGCTCCGTGCAATGCTGGCCTATGCTTTGTGACTCGTGAAAGGAATTAATTATTCATTGGATAAAATCTTTAAATTGAAATGAATGCTTTTCTTAAAAAAAATACTTTATATTATAAAAATTGTTACTGTGGCATTTAAAAAAAATTGGAATGACAATTCACATACATTACTAGATATGCGCAAGGCTGCTTCTTTACCATAAACAATAATACTCATCCTCCAGAGTCCCGACCAGGGCAGACTGCCAACACGCGCAGACACGCGCAGACTACCACCGACTACTGCCGACTCACGCAGACTACTGCCGACTAGCGACAAGCAACAACTAACTGCATACTGCTCTCTGGTCAGAGACTTAGGGTTGCAGGCAGCGCATACATCTAACATAACCCTCCACTGGGGGGGAGGGGGGGTCAAAAATTTGGTGAGTCAATTGGACTTCCCATGAGCAACAAATTTTTCTTACTTAACTAAGTTTACAATCACAGAATATATACATATATATAAGAGCAGAACATGAAATAAAATATAGTGCACATGCACTGAGTACAGAACATATCAAGCAAAGACAAAATGTATACACAATGAGTACAAAACATATTAACAAATGGCAAAAGTGCACACGCACTGTAGTACAGAACATATCAGGAAATTACAAAATGTATACGCAATGAATACAAATCATGTTAACAAATGACGTAAGTGCACACGCACTGTAGTGCAGAATATCAGGAAATCACAAAAAGTATACGCAATGAGTACAAATTATATTAACAAATGACAAAGTGCACACGCACTGTAGTGCAGAATACCAGGAAATCACAAAAAGTATACGCAATGAGTACAAATTATATTAACAAATGACAAAGTGCACACGCACTGTAGTTTTTTTTTTTTTTTACTATTTTACAAGAACTAGGATAGGAAAGGGAAGGATTGCATCATGGTTGTAGCACATTAGTTTGCACGCAGCTGCACTGAAAGTCCATATTTTTCTACAGAAGCACAACACCAAGTAAGACAATCTGAAATTCTTTTCCCTGAAGTATTAATCAGTGTAACCAAGACACTGAAATGTCGTAGTAATATTCCATGTTATCATTTTGGTAGTACATTAGGTACACCAGACAGTGGGACCATAATAACATCTCCATCGCTCAAGGTGGTGGACAGCATGTCGTTTCAACACCACGTTTTTGTAAGGTACACCAACGTAGAATTAGTGCAAAAACCAAATATAGTGCTCCATGAGCATGAGGATAGACAGGACAAACGGACAGTAATTTCTGGTAATTAGGTCACAATGGATAATTACACTAGTCTAACAACTAATTTGAGTAATTTGTGGCACTCATCGGCCAGTTATTGAACATTTCTGTACCATGTATGAAGTATTACAGAATAATGTTCATAAATCTTTTTTTTTTTTTACAGAGAACATTGACATTCATTCACCGGTTACAAAACATCAGAAGTCATCATTCAAAACAGAAGTTAAAGAGTGTAGCATCAAGCGTAAGTGACATAATACAAATTTAAAATATAAGAAACAGTGGCACTCATTGGTCAGCAAGTGTTGAATATTACAAAACATTTTTCATCATTCAAGTGACATATAACATATTTAAAATGTAACACTCTGTAGCTATTACTCAAAGTCTGTGGTCGAAAAAAAATTATTCGGTATTACTCATAACTCTTTTAAATTGGTATCATTATTTGGGACTGATAATACCTTTTTTTTGTGCTAGCAATGCATTGCGTTGGGATCGATAATTAATTGCTGGGGCATAACAATATTTGCTTTTGACTTATTGCTGCAAATGAAGATGGGTAATGTCATTCGTCATGAGTCAGCTGTAGCAAGGTTATGAAACAAATAGAGTATATGTGATCACATTCATGAAAGACACAGGTTTAATGACCAACTGCTTATAGCACATTAATTTCATGAATAATTTCTCCTGCAAAAAAAATACAAAATGGATTATTAAGCTGAAAGAAGAAACGCATATTATGCTGAAAAGTAGTGAACTTCGAATTAACAGGTAATGAAACATGTATTAAATATATATGTTCTCTAGCTGTCCTTTCCAAAACCCTCAGTCATCATACCATGCGACATAAGACATACTGTCAAAACGAACTGCAACAAATACTTAAATAACTGCGTAGCATAAATACATAAACTTCAACATTATCCTCATCTGCAAAGAAAAACTTCATTATCCATATCATCATAGCTCCATTATTATCATCACCTGTAAAGAAAAACTTCATTATCCATATCACCATAATTCCATTATCATCATCTCCTGAAAAGAAAAACTTCATCATCCATAGTAGCATATTCTTCATCACTATTCATCATCATTCATTATCATCTGCAAAAAAGTCACTTCATTATTCATTATACAATTATTCATAGTATAGAGTTCCTTATTTCTAGCATATTTCATCACTAAAACTAAGATGTGTCGTTCTGTCTGACAGCCTGCATCAATCGCCTCGTATTCTGAAAGAAAAAATTAGTTAAGACTGCTATCATACGATGTGTATAGTATATTCTTGTTAATGCTTGTTAATTCTTGTTAATTCTGATCCATTTAC
Organism: Schistocerca piceifrons; assembly: GCF_021461385.2. NCBI lineage: Eukaryota > Metazoa > Arthropoda > Insecta > Orthoptera > Acrididae > Schistocerca > Schistocerca piceifrons. The sequence continues at coordinate 442,186,021 of NC_060139.1, read as the reverse complement.
TCTTCGTGACGAGGTATTGCATCTTCTTTCGTTCATTCCGAAGGTGAAATTCCCATTTCTGTTTAATTTATTTCTTTTACACGTTATTTCTTTCTGAAAATGATGAACAATGATTAATGTCTTGCATTTAAATCATCTACCCATTAAATAAAAGCTGGTTTCTAGTGATATAATTGAGCATACAGCATAGCATGACAGAAAACATAATATGTCAAAAAACATAGACAGTGTTCAGGTGCAAAAATGTACACAGAGTTTCACAATGTAGCAGCAAAAAAAATGTAAAATAGTCACGATGTTGAGCTATCATAAGGCAAAATGTCAAAGTCAACTAGTGTTTGTAACATCTTAAATATTTCATAATGCATACAAACAAAACAGGAAAACAATCATACATACATGAAGAATGGAAAGTGTGCACAGTCTGATGTGTAACGACAAGAAGAGCGACCTGCTAACCTTACCTTGCCGGGCACTTGCCAAGAAAAAATACGATAATCATCAGTAAGTAGTCACATAAATATAATTGCATAAGTGGTCATAAAAAAAATCAGGAAATGTCATTGCAGTGTGATAAATCATGAAGTATGTTCATTCAATAAAGGGTTTGATGTTGGAGATATGGTGTTTCCCTTTGGTTTTTCTGGTTCTCAGAGTTAAGACGTGTACTACATTGGGGTGAGGAATGCTGCGAATTCGATATGGACCTGTGTATAGAAGCTCAAATTTACTACATCTACTATTTCCTCTATTAGATAAATAGTGTGTGCGTACTAATATCTTCTGTCCAATGTGAAAGTCACGGCGTGTACAAACCTGTTTTTCCTGTCTTCTCCGGCGCTCTGCGGCACGTTTGATGTTGTTCAGCGCAATGTCAATTATTTCGTGGTCTCGTAGTCGGCGAGATGTAGGAAAGGTTACTAATTCTTTAATTTTGTTAGGTGGTTCAACATTTTTCAGTATAACAGACGGAGATAGCATAGTAGATTCATTTGGTATGGAATTAATTACATCCTGGAATGAGAGTGTGTGTGTGTCCCAATCAATATGTTTTTATGGCAGTATATTCTGCACAGTTTAGCAATTTCTTTCATTAATCGTTCACAAGGGTCCGAAGAAGCATGGTACCTGGATATATAGATCGGAGAAATGTTTCTAGCTCGTAACATACGTCTCCATATAGCAGGTCGAAACTGTGGCCCATTGTCGGAAATTACTTTCAACACATGCCCTACATGAAATAGAAAATGTTTTACAAATGCTTTCGAAACAGTTTTAGCAGTAGCTTTGCGTAATGGAGTGAAGGTAACAAATTTTGAAGTGAGTTCAACAGCGACAAAGATGTAGCAAAAACCTCTATTAGTTCTGGGAATCGGACCAAAAATGTCTACAGCGGCCATGTGTCTCAATTTAACAGGTACAATGGGATGTAATGGAGGAATATGTGAAGTCGTATCTGACTTAGCTTTCTGGCAGATTTTACATGACGCTAAAACTCGTCGAATACGTTTCTCCATGTTGGTAAAATAACAGTTCTGTCTCAGTATAAGAAAACATTTTCTGGCTCCGTAATGTGCGTAACTTAAATGAGTATACCAGATTAATTTGTTAACAAGCTCGTCAGGAATGCATAATAGCCGATTGTTGCTGTCAGGGTGAGAGCCCCGAAACAGAATGTCATTGCGTACAGTGTAATGGTTTCTAATGGTAACATTATTCCTATCTTGCCAAAGGTGTTTAATTTCTTTCCATACGTTGTCTTTACTCTGCTCTTGAGCTATGTCTTGTAATGACGACGAAATGAAATTCTCAAATGCAACTTGTTGAATGTACATGACGCTGAAATTTGCTTTGCAGAAGTTGGATGCGATGTCCTGCTGATTGTTGCTGAGAGAACGGTATAGTGCGTCTGCTACAATATTTTGTGTACCGGGAATGTGAACAATTGTAAAATTAAATTCTTGTAAATAAAGTTTCCATCTGCTTAATCTGTCGTGTGTAAATTTAGCGGAAAGTAAAAACTGTATCGCTCTATGGTCTGTGTAAACGGTCGTATGTCTTCCATAAAGAAAATGCCGAAATCTCGTAAATGCCCATACAACACATAATGTTTCAAGTTCTGTAACAGAGTAATTGCTTTCAGCAGGTGACAGAATGCGACTCGCAAAGGCTATGTTTTTAATTACTGTAGTGCCATCTTCTTCAATTTCCTGAAAAATGTGTACGCCTAAAGCGGTGTTAGAACTGTCGGTGGCAATGGAAAATTTTCTAGTAAGATCTGGGTGCGATAAAAGTGGTGCATTCAACAAAGCATGTTTCAGGTTCATAAATTCAGAATGTGCTTGCTTATCCCAGGACCAAATAGTGTTTTTACCTGTCAATTGACATAATCTAGGGGTGTCTAAAGCAGAGTAATGAATAAATTTACGAAAAAAGTTAATTAAACCAAAAAAACTGCGTAGTTGTTTCTTCGTCGTAGGAACAGTAATGTCACGTAAAGCGCAATGCCCTCTGCTGAAATTACATGTCCAAGAAATTTTATAGAAGTTTTACCAAAGTGCGATTTACTGAGATTAACTGTGAGTTCTTGTGCACAAAAAGTTCGTAACAGTTGTTCAAGAATCAGATTGTGTTCAGACCAGTTAGCTTCTGCAATAAGAATGTCGTCTACATACGTTGTAATTCTGTCTTTAAGTTCTGTCGGAAGTATTGTATTCAAACCGCGAATAAATGCTGCTGAAGAAATAGTTAAACCGAACGGTAATTTACAAAATTGATAACAGTCACCAAAACAAAGAAAAGCCGTGTACTTTCTGCAGTCCGGATGGAGTTGAATTTGCCAAAATCCCGATTTCAAATCTAATGTGGAATAAATAGCAGTACCATGAAATTTCTGTAGAAGTTCTAGTGTCTGTGGGCGATCCGTTTCATTAATAATAACGTCATTGATGTGACGCGAATCAAGTACGAGGCGAAGTGAACCATCCTTTTTCTTAACAATATGGAGCGGGTTTATGTACGGACTAACTGCCGGTTCAATAATTCCTTGGTCAAGCATAGCTTGCAATTCTTTCTTAACTTGTTCTCTGTGAATATACGGAATGGGATAATGTTTGGCTTTAAATGTGTCGTGCTGTTTAACTTGAAATTCATACATAAAACCGGACATAGTACCAGGAACGTTGTCAAAAACTGGAGCTTGCTGTAAAAGAATTTTGCGTAGTTGTGTGCGTTCGTCGTCTGTATTTGCATTGCTCTGTTTAACTTTATCATAAATCATCTGTACAACGTCATAGTCGGCTTCGTCTGGAGTATTATAGTTGTGTACGTACGTATCTGTGAACAATGTGGAATGACAGTCTATGTTACGTGATGCGGAAATGACCTCTGTACGATTAATTGTTTGTTCTTCTGCAGATAAAGAGTGCTGAAATACTAAAGCCAGTTGTACATTTTCATCCTTTAACATTAAATAGGAGTTTTGAAAGTCAATAATTGCGCCGTGTTGTACCAGAAAATTCGTACCTAAAATAACGTCTGTCGTCAATAAGGGAACAATTCAAAAATTTGAGTAAAATGTATGACCTGCAATACAAAATGATAAATGTGTCTGTAATTTTACATCTACTCCTTTACTAGATACTGCTCCTTTTACTTTAGTTTTGCCTAATGGTAACGTAGGATAGGTATTCTCTTTATTACATTCGTTGAAAGTTTCTTCATGTATGACTGACATAGGAGATCCAGAATCGATTACTGCTGAAAATTTGGATGATCCAATCTTTACTTGAATGACAGGGTGTGAAATGGTTTTTTGGATAACTGGTCTTTCCTGCAAAGGAGTGTCTCGGATGTCGTCAAAAGTGATAACATTTTCGTGAACAAGATTCTGCGTGTCAAAAGTATTGCTTGCGTTGCTGGAAGATGCAACCTGTACTATATCTAGTCAAATTCTATCTGACGTGCTATTATTTTCGGGAGGATGCTCTATTTGAACTGTTCTGTTATTTCTTCCTGACGTATTACGTTCGGGATGATATCTACCGTCTGGTTCATTCATGATAATATGTTGTTGCGGATGATTTTGCTGTTGGTAAGACCGACTGTTATTAAACGTACGCTGAAAATTGTGCTCATTACTTTTACGTCTGTCATGATAGTCATTTCTATACGGTGCATTGCGATAGGAATCGAAATGGTGTGTTTTCTGTACGTACTGATTTCCTTGTTGCTGTGCGTTACTATTTGTTGGAGCTGACTCTATACGTGTAGGCGGCGAAACATTACGGCTTGGTTGACCTTGTACATTACATTGTTGGTTAGGTATGCTAACCGGTTGGTTTTGTTGCTATTGCGGTGAAAAACCTCTATTGTTACCCAAAATGCGTTCGCTGTTGCTGATAATTTTACACATACTGATAATTAAATTTTTGTCTGTTATTAAAGTTCTCGTGGTTGCCATTTCTGGAGTGTCTAATAAAAAATTGTCATTTTCGGTAAAACTTGTCTTATCGGGTTTTCTTTACACGTTCATAATTATAGATAGATCGATAGTTGAAGAGCTATTTTGATGGATATAAAGGATAGTAGAAGAGAAGGCAGCAGTGCAGAAAACTAAAGATGAAACAGCACTACTACGGCTCGGGGCCCTGTGCACGCTACAGCACATATTCATTAAAGTGTAATGAATCCCCTGAGGTTTATTACGCACTACAAATAAATTTTAGCTTCTGCATTACAGGCAATGCCGGTGAAAATTCAAAAGCAAATTGCTGTATCCATGCTAATTCTAGTTTCTGCATTACAGCCCATGGCGGTGAAAGTACAAAAATAAATCGACGTATCCAGTTCAAGGGGTGAATCTGTGTTCTGTCATTTTTAAATACTTTAAATTTTCTCACGGATAGAAAATGTTTGTAATCAAAATTATCGTCTCTGTATGTCTGGGGTTCAGGATTGCATGAGAATCTGTTTGTCTGTGGCACTTCGGATTCTAAGTCGCGTGGTCTCTGTAAATTACCTAAGTTACTCTGGCTGTGTGTGTGTGTCAAATGTTTCGAATGTAGCGTATGCTGTGCTGTGTTAGAGGCTAAAACATTTTTCATTTCTGTCACTTCAAAACGTTCGTCAATTTGGCTGTTCTGTTGTTCACATTTCTTATCGACTTCCGTATCTAGAGTGTGCGAAAGTTCTGGTGACTTTAAATTAAACTCGTCACGTATCTGTGTTGCGTTTTCTGAACATTGTTCACAGACTACATTAATTTCATCTCTAAGTGATTCTGTTGTGCCTGCATGTGTATTATCTAATTCTTGTGCAACAGATCTAATTTCTTCACTACTGTTCCCAGTACAAGCCTCAATTTCGTCACATAACTGTTCTTTAGTATCATGACGTTGCGCGGCAACGGCTGTAATCTGTTCACTAAGCTGTCTGGAATTGTTGTCTAATTTCTCATTCAACTGTTTTTTCATTAATTTCATTAATTTGTTGTTTGAGATTTTCATTATTTTCATTAAGTTGTTTGAAGTTGTCTTGTTTTTTATTATGTTCATTAATTTGTAGCAACAATGCCATAATTTGATCTGAGCCAAAATTAGCAACTCTATTCTCTGTGCTGTGTGTTGGTGTATCTGCATTTGTCACGTTTTCTGTAACCATTTGGTCATTCTGTAATTCTTGAAAAGGTTTGCCAACCGGATGTGCACTGTTGGTCATTAAATCGGAATGAAATAAATCTGACGTACTTTGAGTACATTGTTCATTATCATTAGAAAAATTTATCTGTTCACAATTCAAATTTTGCAAATCGGGTGTGTTAAACTGGGCAGCGTTCATTGTAACAGACCGTCCTGCGTCATCAATTGTCGTTAAATTAACAGAGGACATAACTGAATTTATTTGTTCATCATTAGCATCAAAATCATTACTAGCGGTCGGTACACACTGATTGTCTGTAAATGGAGGATTGTCATCATTACACTGAGTGTCGCAAATATTATCGGTCAAATTATTCGAGTCGGCTATTTCACTCATTGCACATCGCGATGTGCTGTTAACAGTTTTTCGCAGCATTTTTCACAAAACCAAATTAAGCACAAATGAAACAAGGACAATGCAAAAATGCAACAAACACAATTACAACAGAGAGCAACAAATTGCCGATGATCTATGAAAGCAAGAGTGACAAATTAGTAAATGCGTTGCGCCAGATGCAAACTACGTTTAAGTAAATAAGAGTAGATATATGACTACTTCTCAGAAGATTCACAAAGAAATACGATCCTGGCCGGATGTCGCCAAGTGTAACCTCCCCACAAAAAATATTAATTAAAAATAAACCAAATGTAATCTCCCCACAGAAATAATAATTAAATGAATTTTAAATATTGTAACCTCTGAACAAAATTGGCTCCCATTTATAATCTCTGTGCAGAAATGCATTCACATTTAATGTTCCCACAAAATTCTTTTCTCATTTAATGTTAAGTTCGAAACAGAAAAATTCCTAAACACCAAAATAATAAAAAAATTCAGTAACCTGGTAAATTTTATGACGACAGCAGCGCTACTCCTCGGCCCTGCATTCTCAATAAAAAAAGCAAAAATTCTTAGCTCAATAAAAACTGCGAATATATCTGCTCTTACCTAAAAAATTTTCGGCACAGCTCCGTGCAATGCTGGCCTATGCTTTGTGACTCGTGAAAGGAATTAATTATTCATTGGATAAAATCTTTAAATTGAAATGAATGCTTTTCTTAAAAAAATTACTTTATATTATAAAAATTGTTATTGTGGCATTTAAAAAAAATTGGAATGACAATTCACATACATTACTAGATATGCGCAAGGCTGCTTCTTTACCTTAAACAATAATACTCGTCCTCCAGAGTCCCGACCAGGGCAGACTGCCAACACGCGCAGACACGCGCGGACTACCGCTGACTACTGCCGACTCACGCAGACTACTGCCGACTAGCGACAAGCAACAACTAACTACATACTGCTCTCTGCTCAGAGACTCTTCTAAGTCTTGCCTGTTGCAGGCAGCGCATACATCTTACACTATTCACAGACTATGCGAAAGATTGTGATAAAAGAAATAAAGAAAAGCGATGTGAGATAATGAAGGAAAGAAAAATACCTAAACACATAACAAAGACAATAGAAATCATCTACCAAGAATCAGAAAACGATCAGGAAATGGACAAATCGAAGTCTAGGGTAAATTTGGGAGTAAAACAAGGATACCGTTTGTCTCCGATACTTTTTAACATTTGTAAGCTGAGGTGAGAAAAGACCGTGGGTACCTCCTAATATCTTATAGGACCTCCTTTTGCCGAGCGTAGTGCAGCAACCCGGAGAAGCATGGACTCAACAAATCGTTGAAAATCCTCAGTGGAAGTATGGAGCCATGCTATCTCTACAGCCGTCCATAATTGCGAAAGTGTTGCCGGTGTAATAATTTGTGCACGAACTGATTTCTCGTTATGTTCTATAGATGTGTAGTGGGATCCTTGTCGAGCGATGTAGGTGGCCAAATCATACCCTCGAACTGCCCATAATGTTCCTCAAACCAATCGTGAACATTTGTGTCCGGGTGATATTGTGCATTGTCATCCATAAAAATTCCATCGTTGTTTGGGAACATGAAGTCCATGAGTGGCTGAAAATGTTCAAGTAGTCGAACATAACCATTTCAAGTCAATGATCGCTTCACTTGGCCCAGAGGATCCAGTCCATTCCACGTAAATAAAGCCCACACCATTGTTGAGGCATCACCAGCTTGCACAGTGCCTTGTTGATAACTTGGGTTGATGGCTTCGTGAAGTATGCGTCAGATTCGAGTCCTACAATCACCTATGACCAACTGAGATCGGGACTCATCTGACCAGGCCACGATGTTCCAGTCGTCTAAGGCCCAACCGATTTGGTCACGAGTCCAGGAGGAGCGTTGCAGGGGATGTCGTGCTGTTAGCAAAGGCACTCAGGTCGGTCGTCTGCTGCCATAATCCACTAATTTCCAATTTTCGCCACACTGTCCTAACGTACACATTCGTCGTAATTTTCACATTGATTTCTGAGGTTATTTCAGGCAGTTTTGCTTGTCTGTTAACACTGACAACTCTAGCAAACGTACCGAGCGATGTGGCGCAGTGGTTAGCACACTGGACTCGCATTCGGGAGGACGACGGTTCAATCCCGCGTCCGGCCATCCTGATTTAGGTTTTCCGTGATTTCCCTAAATCGCTCCAGGCAAATGCCGGGATGGTTCCTTTCAAAGGGCACGGCCGACTTCCTTCCCCGTCCTTCCCTAATCTGATGAGACCGATGACCTCGCTGTCTGGTCTTCTTCCCCAAAAACAACCAACCAACCATCTAGCAAACGCCACTGCTATCAATCGTTAAGTGAAGGCCGCCGGCCACTGGGTTGTCAGTGGTGAGAGGTAATGTCTGAAATTTGGTATTATAGGCACATTCTTGACTCTGTGAATCTCGGAATATTGATTTCCCCAACAATTTCCGAAATGGAATGTCTCATGCGCCTAGCTCCAACTATCATTCCGCGTTCAAAGTCTGTTAATTTCAGTTATACGGCCATGATCACGTCGAAAAACGTTTCACACGAATCACCTGAGGACAAATAACAAGCCCATCGGTGCATACCTCGTGTACACGATGGTATCGTCATCTGTGTTTGTGCGTGCGTGCGTGTTGATGGCATGCTGAAGCAATTAATAAGGAAATGGTTATACTTATGACTTAACCGAAAGTAATTACTCTGCACTGAGAAACAGGCAGCTCACCAGATCTATGCCATACGCATGTACGTCCAGCTCTCGCCTACAGACAGAACTTGCTTTCACAGTGAAGTCAACATAGTCCAATTCCACTCTCCACTCGACTCTTTCACTACACCGGAGTAGTCGTGCTTGACGGCGTCCTGCTGCAAGCAGGCAGTTCCAGATGGTTCCTGATGACACAGCAGGTGCAACATGTACCTCGATTTCGTCCCTGAACGATGTTCTGCGCAACACAGTTGCTCCTACAAGGCGTCAACCTTGACGAGCATTCCTATTACGCAAACATTCAGAACATGCTCTTTTAAGGTAGGAGCTGTTCCACAGACCACTGCTGAAAGCAGCCCCACACCACCGATACATTGTGCCCACATGTGCAGCTTCCTGCAAGCCAAACGGCGGAAGCTGTTCAACAGGAGCACGTACTCGTCGGTGGAGAACGGTTGTACCCTAGAACGAATGTTCCAAACGCTGTTCACTCCAGACTTAGCACAGTTACTGCCTGCACAGTCAAAAAAGGGGATGCATAGGCCGGCCTCCTGGGCGCCCTCTGATCGCCGATGACGGTGAATCGCTGGCGCTTCAGTGCCTCGCTATGCACCTCTACTGAGGTAACAAAAGCCTTTTGACAGCGATATGCACGTATACAGAAGGCGGTCGTTTCGCGTACACAAAGTATAAAATAGCGCTGCACTGGCTGGGCTGTCATTTGTACTGAGGTGATTTATATGGAAAAGTTTCCGGTGTGACTATGCTCGTACAACAGAAATTAACGGACTCTGAACGCGGAATGGTAGTTGCAGCTACAAGCATGGGACATTCCATTTCGGAAATCATTAGGAATTCAATATTTCGCGATCCACAGTGTCAAGAGTGTGCCGAGAATACCATATTTCAAGGCAACGCAGCGGCCGACGGCCTTAACGACCGAGAGTAGTGGCATTTGCGTAGAGTTGTCAGTGCTAACAGACGAGAAACACAGTGTGAAATAACCGCAGAAATCAATGTGGGACATACTAAGAACGTATCCGTTATCACACTGCGGCAAAATGTGGCGTTAATGGGATGTGGCAGCAAACGACTTACGCCAGTACCTTTTCTAACAGCACGACACCGCCTGCAGCTCTTCTTCTAGGCTCGTGACCTTATCAGTTGGACCCTAGACGACTGGAAAACCGTGGCCTGGTCAGATGAGTCCCGATTTCAGTTGGTAAGAGCTGATGGTATAGTAGAGTGCGGCGCAAACCCCACGAAGGCGTGGAGTCAAGTTGTCAACAAGGACCTGTGCAAGCTGGTGGTGGATCGTATGAATCTTATGGATAGTGTCGGCTATGATTAAGTGGAATGGACTTGATCCTCTGGACGTTCGGCCACTTGGAGACCATTTGCAGCCATTCGTGGACTTCCATGTTCCCAAACAACGATAGCATTTTTTATGAATGATAATGCGCCATGCCGCCGGGCCACAATTTTTCGCGATTAGTTTGAAGAACATTCTGGAGTGTCCGTCGAATGGTTTTTATCCACCCAGATCGCCCGACGTGAATCCGATCGAACATTTATGGGACATAATCGAGAGATCAGTTGGTGCACAAAATACTCCACACCGGCGACACTTTCGCAATTATGGACGGCTATAGAGGCAGAATATTTCTGCAGGAGGTATACCGTAACTTCTGTTACCTCAGCGAATTGTATACTCTGGTGACTCTGTTCACAGTCCTTTAGGGTATTGGTCTTTTTTTTTTGGTAGTATAGTATTTATTGATATCTTCAGAATAAAGTTATACCTGTTAGCAGCCAGGAGCCAATTTCTAGCAAAATAATAATAAATTATCAGGAAACAGAAGGAGTAAGCTCGTTCAACTGCTCAGGAAATATCATCTCATTCATGACAAATGGACATACAAATGAAAAAAAAATTACTTACAGTAGCGGATCACACTACAGAACTCCAAAAACTAAAGTAAGAAAAGAAACAGTGTTGAAGTTGTAAGAAACGGAGTCAGTACCAACCAAGAAATTTGGAAGTCAGTCGTCGAAAACAACAAAAAGATATCAATAAAGAATACAAGCATCGGAGATTCGATTCCTAAAAGAGTAGCTGGGTGCACGTTATCGAACAGGAAGGGGTATGTTGACACCCGAGAGCAACTGGTTTGTTGGTTGATTTGGGATATAAAGGGACCAAACTACAGGGTCATCAGTCCCCTTTTCCTGATACAAGCAAGGCTCAAGGTACAAAAACACCGAAAGTACGTTTGAGAAAGTAAAAGGGGAAAAGGAATGGGGAACCACACCTAAGAAGAAAACGAATGGAACGAACAAAAAATGGGAAAACATACACCACAAGGAGAAGTAGGAGAAGGTATTAAAACCGTAGAGGAGATGGTCTGGGCTGGCTGATCCCAATAATAAAAGATGATGAGCCAGCCACTCTCCAACACATTAAAATGTCCACCCCAAAAAGACAAGGCGAGATGAACACATGTAGGGAAAAGACGACCATCAAGACAAACAAATGCAAAGAAAGTGCGACAGAGCTAAAATGGAGGGGGGTAGGGGCCTCGGAGACAAGGGTAAATGCCCATCCTTAGATGGTATGAAAAAGAAAACCTCACGAATAAAACGTAAAAGTAAATCTGCTGTTGAGACACTGTCGCCCTACACCGAAGGTAGGGTGCTGGGAAGGTTAAAGTCTGACGCAGAGGGGCTAAAAGTTGGCAGTCCAGCAAGATGTGGACGACGGTCATATGTGAGCCACAGTGACACCGAGGTGGGTCCTGGCGAAGGAGGAAGTAGCCATGTGTCAGCCACGGATGGCCAATGCGGAGCCGGCAGAGAACCACAGAGCCCCTGCGAGAGGCCCGCTTTGAGGTCTTCCACACATTTGTAGTCTCCTTAAAGGTACGCAGTTTGTTGTGCGTACTGAGATTATGCCATTCCGTCTCCTAAAGCTGAAAAACATTGCGGCTTAATAATGATCGCAGGTCAAGTTACGGGGATGCCGCTCTCCAGAAGCGGTTTCCATGTAGACTGTTTGGCCAACCTGTCGGCAAGTTCATTTTCTGGGATTCCGCCGTGGGCTGGAGTCAACACAAACACCACGGAACGACTACACCATTCCAGGCATAGATGGACTCTTGGATGGTCGCTACCGAAGAATGGAGGGGATAGCACTGGTCGATAGCTTGTAGGCTGCTCCAGGAGTTAGTACAGAGAAGAAACGACTTGCCAGGGCATGAGCGGATGCGCTCAAGAGCACAAGAAATGACCGCCAGCTCTGCAGTGAAAACACTGCAGCCATCTGGCAAGGAGCGCTGTTCAGTATGTCCGTCATGAACATACGCGAAGGCAACGTGACCGTCAGTCATCGAGAGAGGAACTGGAAGTGGAAAGCTTAAACTAACAGATTAAACAATACAGGATCAACAGAAAGGAGCATGTCATAAGAATCCAAGATGACAGAGTTCCAATATTAATGACGAATCATTACCCAGAGGGCAGAAGATCCTCAAGAAGACCGAGGAAGGAAGAAACGTCAATAATTTCGACGAAGCTGACGTAACAGATAGGAAGAAGAAGAAGAAGAAGAAGAAGAAGAAAATGATGATTATGACGTTAATGCTGCAGATGTACCATACTCATAATTTTTTTTTTTTTACGTAATGGTAGACAAGAAAAGCTTTCGTGATATTTGGAAACCGAAGGAAAGGTGTTGATGGACTGACGCCGTAAGTCGCCTCGTGTAGAGTTTTTGGATAATTTCTTAAGGTTAAGGCGCGAGAGAGATGAGGACCCAAATACTTCGTTTACGATTGGTAAGGAAGAGATCGCCCCATGAACCACGGACCTTGCCGTTGGTGGGGAGGCTTGCGTGCCTCAGCGATGCAGATAGCCGTACAGTAGGTGCAACCACAACGGAGGGGTATCTGCTGAAAGGCCAGACAAACGTGTGGTTCCTGAAGAGGGGCAGCAACCTTTTCAGTAGTTGCAGGGGCAATAGTCTGGATGACTGACTGATCTGGCCTTGTAACACTAACCAAAACGGCCTTGCTGTGCTGGTACTGCGAACAGCTGAAAGCAAGGGGAAACTACAGCCGTAATTTTTCCCGAGGACAGGCAGCTTCACTGTAGCTTGGAGAGCTGCATCAAACCAGTCTCTGGATTGAAGACCACCACCACCATCCCACAACAACAACAACAACAAGGAAGAGGTGTCTGGAGGTTGCAGCTAAGTAAGGTTCTACCGTTTCGTGGAATTTTCTAAAACTATTTGCCGAGATAATAGCTGTCTCTTTAAGCGTCATCTTAGACTTTTCAATGACTCAAACATGTTCTTCTATGAATGAAATATATATAAAAGGTCACTACGTTGTAACAAGACAATCGAAAGTACTCGCATCACTAAGCAACATTTTGACGCGCGCAATAGTCCGCTGCTGTTTTTCGACGTTGAGGTATGCCCTTACGCAACGTGTCATCAGAATTGAACAGCCGAGACGCAGTGGACTAGCAGTTTACGACAGACATGCGTCCCAAGGTTTCAAGAGACTCAAGATTCCTTTTCATCAGACCGGCAACGTCCCAAAAGCCGTTTCTACATTCGGCAGACTCACTCCACCTCACAAAAAGAAAATTTCGCGGGTTGTCGGTTCAGGACGTTCTTTCTGTTACGAAATCCTCCCGGCGACACTGAAAGGCTCCAGAAATGGCCCTTCGGCCCTTTCCTGAAGAGGCACAGCGGGGCGTCTGACAGTCCGGGCCACTGGACGTGTCTTCTAATTTTCTCCCATAACATTTTCCTACTCGCCAATAACACGAAAACCCAATTTTATATTACTGCTAGTAACAATCACTCATATACTGAAGATAAGTTAGTTACACAGGTCGAGAGTGGGTCTGTAGTTTGAATGTGGTGAATTTGCTTATGTAGCGCGTTTGTTCCGAAAAGGGTCCCGTAACAGTAGTCACGCAAAACATGACACGGAACCGTATTTAGCAGCACAAGAAACGGATGCAGATGTGAGTGCCCTTAATGGGCTCGATTTGAAGATGGCCAACTGTAACCGAATATATTTGACATATATACACTACTAGCCATTAACATTGCAACACCAAGAAGAAATGCAGATGATAAACGGGTATTCATTGGACGAATACATTATACTAGAACTGACATGTGATTACATTTTCACGCAATTTGGGTGCATAGATCCTGAGAAATCAGTACCCAGAACAACAACCTCTGGCCGTAATAACGGCCTTTATACGCATGGGCATTGAGTCAAACACAGCTTGGATGGCGTGTACAGGTACAGCTCCTCATGCAGCTTCAACACGATACCACCGTTCGTCAAGAGTAGTGACTGGCGTATTATGACGAGCTAGTTGCTCGGCCACCATTGACCAGACGTTTTCAGTTAGTGAGAGATCTGAAGAATGTGCTGACCAGGGCAGCAGTCGAACATTTTCTGTGTCCAGAAAGGCCCGTACAGGACCTGCAACATGTGGTTGTGCATTATCCTGCTGAAATGTAGGGTTTCACAGGGATCGAATAAAGGGTAGAGCCACGGGTCGCAACACATATGAAATGAAATGTCCACTGTTCAAAATGCCGTCAATGCGAACAAGAGGTGACCGAGACGTGTAACCAATGGCACCCCATACCATCACGCCGGGTGATACGCCAGTATGGCAATGACAAATACATGCTTCCAATGTGCATTCAACGTGATGTCGCCAAACACGGATGCAATCATCATGATGCTGTAAACAGAACCTGGATTCATCCGAAAAAATGACGTTTTGCCATTCGTGCACCCAGGTTCGTCGTTGAGTACACCATCGCAGGCGCTCCTGTCTGTGATGCAGCGTCAAGGGTAACCGCAGCCATGACCTCCGAGCTGATAGTCCATGCTACTGCAAACGTCGTCGAACTGTTCGTGCAGATGGTTGTCGTTTTGCAAACGTCCCCATCTGTTGACTCAGGGATCGAGACGTGGCTGCACGATCCGTTACAGCCATGCGGATAAGATGCCTGTCGTCCCACTGCTAGTGATACGAGGCCGTTGGGATCCAGCACGGCGTTCCGTATTATCCTTCTGAACCCACTGATTCCATATTCTGTTAACAGTGGTTGGATCTTGACCAACACGATCAGCAATGTCGCGATACGAGAAACCGCAGTCGCGATAGGCTACAATCCGACCTTAATCAAAGTCGGAAACGTGATGGTACGCATTTCTCTTACACGAGGCATCACAACAACGTTTCACCAGGCAAGGCCGGTCAACTGCTGTTTGTGTATGAGAAATCGGTTGGAAACTTTCCTCATGTCAGCACGTTGTAGGTGTCGCCACCGACGCCAACCTTGTGTGAATGCTCTGGAAAGCTAATCATTTGCATATCACTGCATCTTCTTCCTGTCCGTTAAATTTCGCGTCTGTAGCACATATTCGTGGTGTAGCAATTTTAATGGCCAGTAGTGTACAATTTTGAAGCATTCGTCTCATTGCCTTTGTGTCAGATGTCATACACAACAACAGGTTTGGTTAGAGGTTGGACGTTGGTGCGAATTCTGGCGTCTCAGTTAAACATTCAGACTCCAAACTACTGTTGATTAACAATACACATAGTTGCGACCGTGCCAAAATACCTTAATTTTAAAATTTACGCATTAAGACATAATCCAAGAACAACAGAAATTGCACAGTATTACACTGTACTGTTGATCCATCGTCCCAACTGCCTATATTTACACTTCTGGCGAACAGAAACTGCAGCATCGGGAACGATAGGAAATAATGAAATTTTACTTGAATAAACTCTTCTCGGTTAACAAGCCGCGTCGTCTCGAATCAAACACTCGAACTTTCGTCGGCTACCTCCGCCATCGTCATTAGCAGCAAAAAATCCTTGAAACTGTACTTATTGCACGCGCGGAATAGTAGCAAAAAAAGTACGATTATATTTGCAGCTGATTTCGTGGTTTACAAGGTGCTACATAGCGCTACATACGGATGGTAGCAATAGTGGCTCTAATCGGCTATCGTGCAGTCGAACTGAGTTTTAATGGCAGATACGGGTACGTGATTCGTTGCTGTTTCAGCTCTGTTACAGAGATCACCAGTGGCAGTGGCTTCTAAATAATGCGTGCAACCCATGATAAGGTGTCTTCGGCGTGCTGTAAATCAAGAAAACTTGCAGAGGGCAGTAATAGTTGAAACAGCCTCTGTATGAGGTATGTCAGGACGACCTAACATGCGGTGTCGTTTTATCTTGTTGAAAGGAAACGTCGTTGAGAACACAACTGGCACATCCCTAGGCTTTAACAGTAATAAGATCTGCAGCTGCTTATTAGATTACAGGCTATACGAGCCACACAGGTGACTGTTGTGCACCAGTGGCACAACATGGCCGTCATCTCGAGCGATGTCGGCGTTGATTTTGGTCCCCTTGAACTCATTGATTCCCTACTAACGTTACAGTCGTGGGATCCTAATCAATCAGAATGGCAATATTTCGGAACGATTAACCGCCGACTCGCATTGTCGTGTTCTTGTTATGTGCAGAAAGTGTTTCTCCTTCTTGCGCAAGGCATCTGAGTATCTTCGGCTTTACCTACTTTGTGCAGCTGTGCTGGAACTCTGTTTGTATATCCAAGCATGTTGAAGGCATTATGAAAATTTTAAATTTGTTGCATTCTGTCTTAATGGTGTTGCAGTTTTAAGGCCAGCAGTGCACATCATCATCGTCGTCGTCGCGTGTTCCTGACACATTTTCTATGTCCATCTGAGCCCATTCCAGTCCATCTCTCTCGTTTTCTAGCATTTTCCTCTTTTCATTTCATCCAGCATTTTTGTTCTTCCCCTTTCTTTCGACAGCCGTTGTTAGAATTTCTTTTCCTCTCCTTAACTTGGTTAAGTAAGGGAGAGTTCTTTCTTCCTTTTACCATTTTCCTTTGCTTCACTGTTCTTCACTTTATCAATACATCGAGCGTGGTGGCGCAGTAGTTAGCACACTGGACTCTCATTCGGGAGAACGACGGTTCGAACCCCCGTCCGGCCATCCTGATTCAAGTTTTCGCTAAATCTCTTCAAGAGAATGCCGGGATGGTTCCTTCGAAAGGGTACGACTGATTTCCTTCCCTAATCCGAGCTCTCTAATGACCTCGTTGTCGACGAGACGTTAAACACTAATCTCCTCCTCCTCATCCTCCCCGCCCCCAATCTTATCAATCATTTTACTCTCTCGATTCCTCTCCAGACACACATCTCGAATGCTTCACGTTATTTCTTATTCAGTTCTTGTATCCACAACCGCACATAAAAACACTCCTCACTAAGTATTTGACAAACTCTTCTTTTTCTACTAAGCTTGCTTTGCCATTGCCTTGATTTCAGTTCTTCTTCAGTCGTCCAGTTCTTGGTTAAGTATTGTCATAATGTGTTGGTTTTCATTCCGTATTCTCGCAATCCTCCAAGTCAGGGTAGTGTTCCTTAAAGAGATATTGTTTTATCTCCAAGCAGTAGCAACTCATCACCAAATCTGATGCAGATGATATTAAACAGAGTTGGTGAAAGACAACAACCGTACTCCTGATTTCAGACTAAACTTCATGGTTGCTTTCTGCCTTGTGTATAACTCCTTAATCAGTCTCTTCAACTCCATTTTACCCAGACAAAGGTCTTTTCTACATACGTGAAGTTCAAACTCATTCCTTTCCCTATTTCTATGTATCTTTCACAAATCATTTTGATTAGTACAATACCATCTCTTGAACTTTTCTCTTTTCAGAAACCGAATTTTCGTTCATTACGTTCTCTGCCGTCATATGTATCAATCTACTATTCATACGCATGAGAGGTTATACTTACCATTCTGTATTCTGTGTATTTCTTGGTGCTCGATTTTCTTGTATCTCATCATCCATTAAAGTGGTTAGATGTATTTTCTCCTTTCCTCCACATGCCTTCCGCATCTCTTTCTTTCTTTCTTCTTCCTCCTTGTACAGTATCCCACCATTTTTATCTTCAGTGTCTCTTCCCTTCCGATCTTGTCCCTTTACCCGAAGTAGCTCTCCAAACTTTCTTATAACGTTGCTCATATTGGCATTTTCTCTCCAGGTTTCCCACATCGTCGCATTTTCCTTTAACGACAGTTTCCTCCTTTCTTGTTCCGCTGCTCAACTGATATTTAGTCTTTTGTAGAGTGTTTGGCTATCCTCGTCTCTTGTTACCCGGGGTTTATTTGTTGCTGCTTTGGAAGTATCCTATTTCTCCTTCTGCAGTCTTGGTTATAGTACTTTCGATTTTTCTTCATCTTTCCTCTACTTTTTCCTTTCTTCTTTTTAAGGTTTGGACTATCTTCTCTTGAAGTGTTTTCATTCCTTCCTTCTCTTATTCCTCCTACATACTTACAGGGCCACGACAAGCCTTTAATTCTGCATAAACCAGTAGTGGAATGCGTTACATTCTCCGAGACGGTTAGGTATTTCCCATACAGAAACTCAATCAGCTTTTACGTAATTGGAATTAACGTATACTTGGTATCGATACAGTAGATATCGGAATGAAAGTATAGTCACTTAATCTCGTAAGTAACATCGGATGTCCATCGGAGTGCGTTGCCTCCAGTACTGGGGCCGCTTTGTCAATCGCCAGGCATTATCATCGTCGACCCTGAACGTGGAAATCTTCCCAGCCCACCGCAGTCTCGATTCTTCTTCTCATTGACAACCGCCAGGATGTCGAGGAGGAACGGATTTTGCAGTCTTCTGGTAACGGAATTCGTCGTGATTCGCCACTCACGAAAATCCCGATGGCCTCTAATATACGAGTTCTTGCAGTTGTCGCGTCTGCATTGGGAAACACTCTTCGTTAAGGCTGCTGGCAAGGCGATCTGACGATGAGGCATACCACGTTGAAACAGTCGACGAGTAACTGCTCTCAGATTGGTAACGATACTTAGACCAGAGCGACCGCTGTGAGAAATGGCCCAGAGTAATTCGTTATGTCGCCTCGACGCAGACGTCTACGTCCTATGTTGCCTGTATCATACGCTATACAAGTGCCAGTTTCTTCGTCTCAGAGAAACAAGTACACCCATCTTCCTCAATTATTCGTTGAGCATATTCCAATCTGTAACACCTCCGTTTTTATCCCTATCTGATCTGGTCGAATAGCAGCCCAATATTTATTATTAACATGACCATGAACCTAATGGGGCTGGTAATGGAAATTGACTGCTACGGAAGTTGTTACTTTCCAGATCGTCGTGTTCTATACCATAATACTGAATGCATGGTAATAGAGAACACCAACACAGTTTTACTAATTACGAACTTATATTCTTCTCAAAACAAAAAGGAGACAGCCACTGCCTTCTTCATACATATCTAATGACGGCAAATCTCAGCACAGGCTTTCTTCATTTTTCATTATCGTCAAATGCTAATCCATCACTGCATCGAACACTGCAGTCCAAGGTTAGGCCGGCGCGGTAGAAGCGAAACTAAATATCGGCACTAGTAACGTCACTGATCACTTTTATAAAGATACTTCATCACTTTCCCGGTATTTATTTATTATTTAGGGGTCTAACCACGGCGATGGTGACACCCTTCTCTGTTGAAAACCCTGTATTCCATTAACGGCCTCCACACACACACACACACACACACACACACACCGTTCCCGCCAACCACTCTGGCGCATCTCGACACTCGCTCTCGCAACACGTCACCATCGATTGTTCGCCCTATCGACCTGTGCCGAGCGCAAAGTTATAGTAAGGGCCTACGGACCCCATACAAATCCCATACAGTTTCTGTTCTCTACGGCTTTCTTTACTGCCCCGGAAATTATACCCAGATGTTTTAACACGCGTCCTGTCATCCTGTCCCTTCTCCTAGTCGGGGTCAATATTCCCTTGCTCGCTCATTCTGCGGAGGACCTCATTTGTCATATCAGTCCACTTAATTTCCATATCCTCTGTGACCTAAAATACTGTGTTGTCTTCTGTCCGAATTTCCCACAGTCCATAATTCACTACCGAACAGTACCGAGCTCCAGACATAGACCTACATCCTCAGAAGCTTCTTTCTCAAATTAAGGCGCACGTGGTAGACTTAAGATGGCGAGAAATGCTCTCTTTTCATGTACTAGTCTGTTTTTTATGTCATCCTTACTTGGTATGTCCTGTGTTATTTTGCTTCCGAGGTAGCAGTATTTCTTCATTTCGTCTACTTTGTCGTCATCGATTTTAATGTCAAATTTGTCACCAACGTTATTTGTGCTCCTCCTTAGTTTTTTACTATCAATGCTTTACTCTCAACACATACTTTGTCCTTATTAGACTGTTCATTCTATTCAACAGGTGCTGTAATTCTTCCCCACATTCACTAAGATAGAAATGTCAAACGAGTCTCACCACTGAAATATTTTCAGCGAAAAGCAGCACCCCTGTCTTACAGCCTTTTTATCCGAGCACTTAGTTCTTGTCCTTCCATTCTTATTCTTCCCTTTGCTTCTCGTACAATCTGGACATTACGTTTTTCTGATTATTCATTCTCTTTAATCACTTCATTTTGTCTAAGTTTTTTGGTCGACAAACCCGTAAAAATGTTCTTTCACTGTAAAGTGTAACGCCACAACTCCCTCTCTTGATGTCTTTAGCTTTCCTAAGGTCGAACTGATCGTTATGTAACAGATCCTTCATTTAGTTTTCCATTCTTCTGGTCAGCAAATCTGATTCTTTACCTCTCAATCGCATTGTGCGATAGTTCTCACATTTATACGTCGTTGCAGTTTTAGAGATTTTGTGTATGATGTTCTTCATATAGTCCGACGGTATGTCTCCAGGCTCAAAGATCCTACACACTAATTCATCTACTGATTTTAGAAAGTTCACGAAAATTTTATCTGTGCATTCTGCTCTACTGTCTTGTGTGATTATCAGATTCACACAGCTGTACTCTTTGTCGAGCGGTCAGCAGTACTGCGAAAGCTACATCCAACTACTCATTTGAATTTCTCAGTGCCCCAATACTTTCAAATGAGCGTAAGTTTAGTGTCATAAGCAGACAATTATGTAAGATACTTTCATTATTTACTTAGAACAGCAGTACCATACTACTTGTAAGATAGGTACAAAAGACCATCATATGAAGTCACCACTAATGATCTAAAATTTCAATTAATTATTTCTGAATGGCTTATATATGAAGGAACATAGAGATTCAAGCACAGATGGCTCCTAGTATTTTAAAAACCTCGCGTCTTCTGGCGTCTCAACTGAAGCAAGCAGTGAAGAATTAGATGACACAGGCAACAGAATTGCTGATTTCTTTAATAGTCATTATTTAACTCAATAGAGTAAATCACTGCCATCAAAGTGTAGAATGTAAGTACACAATATCACGAAAATCCCTCCTCGTCCATCATGAAGTAGAGTAATATTTAAAAATAAATAAAAAATATCCACCAGAAATTAAGACTTACACGGCCAAGAAAGTTTTATCGTCACTTTGGCTTGAAAGGCAATTTGACAGTTGTTCGCCATGTGGCCAAAATGAAAAAAAATGTGATATTGCAAAGTTCTCTGCACCGCAACACCACTGTAGATGGACACAAAAACAAACGAGTGAAGTTTTATTTTATAATGAATGTAATTCGAGAACTGATTCTCTTGACCAGATGGTATGTACATAAACTAGAAACCGACAGTCAAAAAGATGGTATTTTGGCTTGCAAACAAATGTAGGTCTATTAGATGAAGTAGCAATAGATGTATTGTGCTTACTTTCACAGCAGCCTCCACATTCATGGAAGGCAGATCTGATACAAGGACTGTTTTTTACATATGGAAAGGAGAAACTTCTACAGGCCGAGGCACGACTTGGAGATGGCTGAAACTGGAAGTGCTTCATGCTCCAACATCAGTTAGAAAAACTGGTTAACCACTCAGCAAATGCACAAGAAATACGCGCAAAGAGCACAGTGAAATTATTTCTGAAGGGTGTTATTTCTAATGGGTAAATCTTCTGGCGTGCATCAGAAAAACTCAGAGTTAGTTATTCAGTATCGGAAAAATTGGAACGTAATTTATATTACTATTGTATATTTCATATTATATTAAATGAAGGTCAAAATATCGTAATAAATGCGGTAACATTTCTTTTAATACAAACATTTTGCATTTGTTTTAAATGCTTGGGTCTTATAGACTCACCTCATGTATTTTTGCGAGTCCAAACTCTCACGCATCCAAGACTTAACTATAGCCCGACTACACGTGCAACGAACCGGTCACGCTAGGTTACGTTATAGCTCTGTCTACGTATAAAGGACAAGAAAGCACACCGTTACTATCTAATCGACTCGGTCTCAGACATAAGCATAAGTTTAACCTGTTCACTTTACAACTGCTGCTTTAGCTAAGAGCACTACGTAATGTTGTGTTCTGCTATTGGTTGCTTCGAATGACGCCCGAACGGTGTAACTACGCTCAATCAAAATGTAACACGGTTCCTGAATTGTACTTCGTATGTCAGCAGATAAAACAAATGTACAGTCTATTAACACACACTTCTACAGAAAAACCGTTGAAGAATTCTTCTACAGAAAAGTGTAGGAAGTGAAAAAAATAAAACTATTGTGTTACGATCTAATAACTTGAGTTGGTTGTGTAGCATATAAAAATACATTCTCTGTTAATACACTCCTGGAAATTGAAATAAGAACACCGTGAATTCATTGTCCCAGGAAGGGGAAACTTTATTGACACATTCCTGGGGTCAGATACATCACATGATCACACTGACAGAACCACAGGCACATAGACACAGGCAACAGAGCATGCACAATGTCGGCACTAGTACAGTGTATATCCACCTTTCGCAGCAATGCAGGCTGCTATTCCCCCATGGAGACGATCGTAGAGATGCTGGATGTAGTCCTGTGGAACGGCTTGCCATGCCATTTCCACCTGGCGCCTCAGTTGGACCAGCGTTCGTGCTGGACGTGCAGACCGCGTGAGACGACGCTTCATCCAGTCCCAAACATGCTCAATGGGGGACAGATCCGGAGATCTTGCTGGCCAGGGTAGTTGACTTACACCTTCTAGAGCACGTTGGGTGGCACGGGATACATGCGGACGTGCATTGTCCTGTTGGAACAGCAAGTTCCCTTGCCGGTCTAGGAATGGTAGAACGATGGGTTCGATGACGGTTTGGATGTACCGTGCACTATTCAGTGTCCCCTCGACGATCACCAGTGGTGTACGGCCAGTGTAGGAGATCGCTCCCCACACCATGATGCCGGGTGTTGGCCCTGTGTGCCTCGGTCGTATGCAGTCCTGATTGTGGCGCTCACCTGCACGGCGCCAAACACGCATACGACCATCATTGGCACCAAGGCAGAAGCGACTCTCATCGCTGAAGACGACACGTCTCCATTTGTCCCTCCATTCACGGCTGTCGCGACACCACTGGAGGCGGGCTGCACGGTGTTGGGGCGTGAGCGGAAGACGGCCTAACGGTGTGCGGGACCGTAGCCCAGCTTCATGGAGACGGTTGCGAATGGTCCTCGCCGATACCCCAGGAGCAACAGTGTCCCTAATTTGCTGGGAAGTGGCGGTGCGGTCCCCTACGGCACTGCGTAGGATCCTACGGTCTTGGCGTGCATCCGTGCGTCGCTGCGGTCCGGTCCCAGGTCGACGGGCACGTGCACCTTCCGCCGACCACTGGCGACAACATCGATGTACTGTGGAGACCTCACGCCCCACGTGTTGAGCAATTCGGCGGTACGTCCACCCGGCCTCCCGCATGCCCACTATACGCCCTCGCTCAAAGTCCGTCAACTGCACATACGGTTCACGTCCACGCTGTCGCGGCATGCTACCAGTGTTAAAGACTGCGATAGAGCTCCGTATGCCACGGCAAACTGGCTGACACTGACGGCGGCGGTGCACAAATGCTGCGCAGCTAGCGCCATTCGACGGCCAACACCGCGGTTCCTGGTGTGTCCGCTGTGCCGTGCGTGTGATCATTGCTTGTACAGCCCTCTCGCAGTGTCCGGAGCAAGTATGGTGGGTCTGACACACCGGTGTCAATGTGTTCTTTTTTCCATTTCCAGGAGTGTACATTATTCTACAGGAAATCACGAGATATGGAAATAAAATAAAAATTTTTGGTGCTCAGACTACTAACTAAGATAGGCGAAAAAATATAAAATTACATTTGAGATAAATACGTTGTTTTACAGACATAAGTGATGAAATAAAATTTGTTTTGTAATCAGATAGTTAATATAAAGCGTTATGAGGCGAATGCTGTATTGTAATCGTGCACAACACATTTAATCGATGTGTAAGAGCTGAGCACCTAGCTCATCTGTACACAGTTCTGCCGCGTTTGCTGACTCGGTGAAGCTGTTGCCAGTTTCCGAAACGGCTGCCTCTGTCGAGTCTGAATCTGCGTAGTCAGGTGTATCCTCACAACCACGCGATTTCAGTGTCACAGATTCATACAGAGTAAGTACCCTCTCAACAGCTTCGTCCATCAGTGCCTCTCTGTGCCAGTATACGTTCATAATAGTTTTCACTCTGTGACATCATCATCTTCCCTTCTCCTTTCGTAATGCTCTGAATTGCAGACGTAGTTATTTTTTCAAGTTAGTGAAGGGCAACGCTGATAACATTGTTAGATGAATTTTTCTGTTTCATTAAATTCCAGATAAGTTTGATGTGTACAGATCACAGTTGTTGGGTGGAAAGCTTAACATTGTACGTCCTTTCCCGGGTTCTTTTCGTATCTATTGTATATTTTGGCTCGGGCTTATTAAGGTTTCACAACTTCCAAGAGCTCATTCCGAGTGAAATCCGAACCGAAAGAAATTTTATGCTTAATCAGCCATGAATGTATGTCTGCTTTACGACAAGTTGACTTAGGCGATTTATTCTCGTGTACACAATGGTAGAGTGCATTGTCTAGTACCAGCTGGAGTATTTAGTATTAGGCACTCTTGCAACCGTTTTATATAATTTTCAGTGTTCATTTAGTTGAAATAATCTTCCGATGCAGATCACGAATCACAAATGAGCTCTGCTCCCTCAATGAACTCCATTTCTCTTCCCGCATGAGTCACTATTGTCCTTTGTCCAGAAGTTTCGTTTTTCTGCAGACCTGGTGGGTAAGTCACTATGTTGGCAACATTTAATAACAGTACAGTGTACCTTCTCTCATGTTACATCAGTATACACGACGGGCATCTTCCAGCTTTTCTTGTTTTTCCTCATTGTTGTGAGAAAGAATGCACGCCATACTGCAGTGTCCTCCCTTTCAACTAGAAAGGTTCTTCTGCTTTTACATTTTTGAAAACGACACCCCACATCCTTCAAAATTTTCCGGAAACTGATTCAGTTTCCCTCTGGAATTGATGTCTGTATCCTCCTTTCATTTAATTAACTGCAAAGCTTTCGAAGGGACAGTGTTTCTCTTATAACGTTTTAATATTCAAAGAACTTTCTGTTCACTAAACACTTATCAAAGTCGTCGAGACACTTCGCTTTCTTCCTCAGTCTCTTCTTTCTTGGTGTCAGTTTTCTGATCACTCCGACTTCCTTAACATCGTTCATGAATACGCCCTGTTCTACGCCACTCTCTCCATATCTTTTTCTAACGGCATTAGTACATCTACATACATACTCCGCAATCCACCATACAGTGCGTGGCGGAGGGTACCTCGTACCACAACTAGCATCATCTCCCTCTGTTCCACTCCCAAACAGAACGAGGGAAAAATGACTGCCTATATGCCTCTGTACTAGTCCTAATCTCTCTTATCTTTCTGGTCTTTCCGCGAAATGGAAGTTGGCGGCAATAAAATTGTACTGCAGTCAGCCTCAAATTCCGGTCCTCTAAATTTCCTCAGTAGCGATTCATGAAAAGAACGCCTCCTTTCCTCTAGAGACTCCCACCCGAGTTCCTGAAGCATTTCTGTAACACTCACGTGATGATCAAACCTACCAGTAACAAATCTAGCAGCCCGCCTCTGAATTGCTTCTATGTCCTCCCTCAATCCGACCTGATAGGGATCCCAAACGCTCGAGCAGTACTCAAGAATAGGTCGTATTCGTGTTTTATAAGCGGTCTCCTTTACAGATGAACCACATCTTCCCAAAATTCTACCAATGAACCGAAGACGACTATCCGCCTTCCCCACAACTGCCATTACATGCGTGTCCAACTTCATGTCGCTCTGCAATGTTACGCCCAAATATTTAATCGACGTGACTGTGTCAAGCGCTACACTACTAAGGGAGTATTCAAACATTACAGGATTCTTTTTCCTGTTCATCTGCATTAATTTATATTTATCTATATTTAGAGTTAGCTGCCATTCTTTACACCAATCACAAATCCTGTCCAAGTCATCTTGTGTCCTCCTACAGTCACTCAACGACAACACTTTCCCGTACACCACAGCATCATCAGCAGACAGCCGCACATTGCTATCCACCCTATCCAAAAGATCATTTATGTAGATAGAAAACAACAGCGGACCTACCACACTTCCCTGGGGCACTCCAGACGATACCCTCACCTCCGATGAACACTCACCATCGAGGACAACGTACTGGGTTCTATTACTTAAAAAGTCTTCGAGCCACTCACATACTTGGAAACCAATCCCATATGCTCGTACCTTAGTTAGAAGTCAGCAGTGGGACACCGAGTCAAACGCTTTCCGGAAGTCAAGGAATATGGCATCCGTCTGATACCCTTCATCCATGGTTCGCAAGATGTAAACCTTACCGTTCCTCTTCTATACAGAACTGCACCACGTTATTTACTAACACTTTTCCATCTGAGCGTACTCTTCGATAAAATATATATGGGCCTTAACTATCCATTACAGCAGACGCTAAGAATACGCAGCGGTAGTAGAAACCACTACGACTATAGCGTGACTGTACAGTGTCGAGCCACGTGCGTCAATCGTGTACTGTTTGTCCACGCTAAGTTGACGATTCGCGCGGTGGCTGTTGGGAAAGGCCGACGGGAATGGAGCGGTGAGGTGAAGGCATCGTCGCCTCCTTGCTGCAGTGCTGGTACCACCATCCGTGTTTTGCTCTAATACGAAATCAGAGGCGGCAATCGCGGGAATATTACCCGCCTAAGTGACACTTCCGTCGGATCGAAAATCACCTACTTTGTTGATATATTCATGCTGGAGAGTTTAACCTACAACTTATGGATTACTTATTTATCGACAGTAATGAAAAATGAAAGTAGATTAATATACAACTTATGATACCGTGAATCGAAAGTCAAAAACTGATTTTTGGATTGTTTTTCACACTGTATTTAATAAACACGACAGAGCAGTAATGTTTATCGTGTACTTAATTATGCCTGAAAGAAAGATCAAAGTGATATTCACTAAAGGTCATTGTCATTTGTGTCTGATTCAAGATCATCTTCGCCATCGTCTGAGGGCGTGGTCTGATGACAATTTCTTTTATGGCCATCTCCATTGTTCCACCTCGTGTCCAACACTCTTGCACCAGTTGCTGCTTTTCACTGCAGTAACCTTGTCGGCCTGCACAGTAACTGAAAGAAAAGCACAATGAACAAGAGTCTGCAATCTTTCTTCGACATGTCACCAGTGACTTTTTCCCCTGAAATTGTGTTTTATTTTGGCCATGCCTATTATGTCGGATTTAGATCTCAGTTATAGGGCGGTAAATGGACTACTCTGTGACGTCGGCTCTCAGAGGTTTTATCCACAACATACACTTTCACGGCTAATTTGTTTTTCTTGGTTTTAGATAACAGTTCAGACTTTCCCACTGAGTCGATGCAGTTTATTTGCATCTCTCGCAACACTCTATCCCCGTAATCCTGAAATCATATTTGTTAGACATCCTGTCGAACTTCCTGCTGTGATATGGTGCATTGTCCACACAGAACTGGGTTACTGGGTTGAATACTAGGCAACACCATATCTGCATCCCCTCTCCACCCCCCCCCCTCCCCTCCCATCGACTTCCGCTAGTTTCATACACTTCAAGAATTTCGCAAGTTAGTGGAAACAGTTTCTTGCAGACGGGGTTCCAGGTTCGAGTCCCGGTCCGCCACACAGTTTTGTCAGAAAGTTTCAAATCAGCGCACACTCCGCTGCAGGGTGAAAATTCTTTCTAGTTTTTTGCGTCTTGCTGCAAGTAATTGTCGAATTTGTCATTTCGTGAAAGCTTTTCCCCGAGCTATGGAAGTTGTGCGGAACTATCACTGTCGAAAAGGAGAATGTCACAAAGGCAGATGGTACGGGAAAACATAAACAGACAATTGGCACAATCAGTCAAGGAAATGCAAAATGAGTTTACCAATCAATTTGTTTCATCAGAAAAGAAAATAGAAGGGCAGTACAGATGCCTTTAAATTTTAGCTGAATTTTTAGTGTTACTGCAAACACTAATGCGTTACACTAATGATAAAAGTAGTAAATACTGCTAGCAAAAATCGAAGAATAATTAAAACGCAGTCTCTTGGTGACATACCGCGCCACAGTTTTGTTTCCACCTATCGATTATTTGACTGTACATAAGTAAGAGATGTTCGAGATTTGCGTATGACGTCCACAAAGCATTTAATCTAAATGAACTCCTGATTTTTGTTAAATGAAATGTTTCTTGGTAACATCGATATGTACTCTAACATTTTTTGTTCTATTTTTATTTTTGTGTTTCGTCACGATCTTTGTTCATTAATAATACAGCAACAACGGTGGTGATTGCCCTGGTTTTAAGAATTACTGCACTTCTGCAACAAGTATTTGCAGCAAGTTCCTGAATAACCTTGCCCCAGTGACCTGAAATCAACTTGAGTAAGTTTTTGTTCTAATGTAAACACCTCAGCAAGTGCTTACAGAAGTTACTTGCTAGTGGGCGCAAGCCTTTCGTAATACTTCGCGTCTATGGAGAGCTGGACGCTGGCAGCGCTCAGAGAAAAATGAATATCTTTCAAGTAGTGCTGATTTTCTCCGCTTCTGACAGCACTAGTGAAATTGTCAAGTTATCGTGGCCAAACAATACTGCTGAGTGTCGTCGAACACCTTCAGTCCCGTCTGCACGTAAGCAAAGCTTAGTTCCGCGTTCTGCCGTCGGCAGCTGTAAAATAGCAGGTTATACGCTACCATTCAAGCAGAACAAGAATGCAGTGGTAGTAACGTTCCTCCACTTTATGACAGCCAATAATTCACCCATAATCACACACAGTGATCGTGAGGTGATAGCTGCCATGGATTTTGTGGCATATTACAAGTTCCTAATCGGGGACACTTATTTAGTTTTACCTGAGTGCTTCGGCAGTTCAGTTTTTGAATCTCTGCATATTAAAGTAACTTATTAGACACAGTTCTTGCGTTTTCGTCAGGTCTGCAGTAGAGTACCGTAGCATGTGTCGGTAGTTCGTTTGTCTTAGTAGTGTAGTTTTTCTCTGATCGGTCCTCACTAGTGGTTAGCCCAGTTACTGCTTACACTGAGGTGGTTTCCTCACCTGTGGGGTCGAGTTGGAGGTCGCCTCAGGATATGGCGGATGGCGAAAGACTTCCCAGGGAGGTACACATAAGACCTTCCTGGTTAGTCTGACAAACAGCTTCCAAATTCTGTCTACAGCTCAGCAAGATGCAGTCACCTTTCCTGTTTCAGAGAAACATCTGAGCCTGCAAGATCCGAGTAATCACAGAAAGTGGGATTGTTGTTAGTTGGGAGCTCCAATGTTAGGCACGTTATGCGGCCCCTCAGGGACATGGCGACCAAGTAGGGGAAGAACACCAAAGTACAGTCCGTGTGCAAATTCCGGATGTGAAACGGGTCCTTCTGGATGCCATGAAGAGCACAGGGTGCAGTCAACTGCAGTTGGTGACTCACCTCGGTATCAACGATGTGTGATGCTTTGGATGGAAAGAAATTCTCTCTGGTTTCAAGTGGCTAACAGAAGTAGTAAAGGCTGTCAGTCTTGCTTGTGAGATGAAAGCAGAGCCCACCATCTGTAGCGTAGTCGACAGGACCCATTGCGAATCTCTGGTACAGAGCCGTGTGGAGGGTCTGAATCAGAGGCTCAGACGGTTCTGTGACCATTTAAGCTGCAGATCCCTCGACTTGCACCATAAGGCGGTTGGGTTTCAGGTTCCGCTGAACAGGTCAGGAGTACACTACACACAGGAGGCGGCTACAAGGGCTTCAGTCTCAATGGGTGCAGGCCGAACACAGGAAGAACGTAGATACAGGAACCATCGGTATAACAGTTGCAAATTGTCGTAGCTGTGCTGGGGAAGTTACAGATCTCCAAGCGCTAATAGAAGAACCTAACTGTGTTCCGAAAGCATAGGCTAAACAGAATTGGCAGTGGCGTGTTTGTTGCTGCTAGAAGTAGTTTATCTTGTCGCGAAATTGAGGTAGATAGTTCCTGCGAGTTAGAATGGGTTGAGGTCCGTCCTGGCAACCGGCATAAGATAAAAATTGGATCCTTTTACCGACCTCCCAAATAAGATCATACAATTGTTGAAAAGTTCAAAGAAAACTGGAGCTTAATTTGAAACATGTACCCGACTCATACAATTATGGTTAGTAGTGACTTTAATTTACCCTCGATATGTGGGCGAAAATGCATGTTTAAATCTGGAGGTACATGTAAAAAAGTCATCCGAAATTGTGCTAAATGTATTCTCTGAAAATTATTTCGAGCAGTTAGTTCATGAATCCACGTGAATAGTAAACGGTTGTGAAAACACGTTTGCCCTCTTAACAACAAATAATCCTGAGCTGGTAGCAAGCAACAAAACGGATGCAGGAATTACTGATCACCGGGTTGTCGTAGCGAGATTGAATATTGAACCCACAAATCTTCCATAAACGAAAAATATACCTGTTCAAAAAATCAGATAAAAATTCACTTGATGCCCTCCTGAGAGACAATCTCCATTCCTTCCAAATGAACAATGTTAAGTGTAGACCAGCTGTGGCTTGAATTCAAGGAAATAGAAGGGGAGAGTGGGGCACATTGAACCATAAAAAATATTTCTCCGTGTTACTCATCCAATAATTTCATTACAGAGTTGTAATTTACAGATTTTACAGTTTAATCATTTAAGTATCAAATGGCCTTATATGACTGCATTGTCATTGTTTTTTAGCTTCACGCCTTTGAAGAAAATTTGGTTAATTGAAAGAACCTATTTAGCATACAAAGTAAGTGTAGATGTACTTTAAATATAATGTTTACATATATTCCACATGTGAATCATATAATTAAATCTGTAGGCACACAATCATATAACTTATTTTGGAATTACCAAACATCAATGGACTCGAAGCTGATTCCAAATTTGAAATATGATTTTTGTCTCTTCGTCACACCATCAGTAGCAGGTCGTGGCAGCACCTAAAGTATGTTGCTAGTTGGAACAAAAGCTTCATCCTTTACCTGAGGAAAATAAAACTTCCCTCCCATTTTTTCACTTTTTCTCAAAAATGATACCTGATAGTTTCCTTCATCCTTTGGTTTCAAAATCTTTCCCACATAGTAAACCGGTGTTTTGTTTTTCAGTTCAAATTTGGTCAAAACGAAATCATCCGTTTCTGGTAATTTGTCCAAGTCTTCAAAGTTGTACTCAGATTCGATGCCACATCCACCTTGGCATCGCTCTCTTCATAATGGGCCTCACTAATGTCGTCATCTGATTCCTGCACATAATGCGTCCGGTGGACCTTTTAATTGGGAGGTTTTGTGGCTTACAACAAATCTTTCTCAGGTGTATCAGTTGCAATTAATCTTCGTCCTTTCTTACGTTTAGTGCTCTTCTTTCTGTTCTCTGCTTTTGGATATCCTCGAAATATTTCAGGAGAAACTCCATTAGGAAAAGCTGTTTGGGTGTTAAGCACTGCAGGTGGTCCTGCTTGCTGCAGTTCTTCTGATTGGCTGACATCGACTGAGGCTTGTCCTGCAGATAGTGCATCGTTGATATGATGCAGAGAATTAAGATCTGAAGTTGTTCTGTTTGCCTCCACGGCCCCGTCTATTACTTCACTAACCATAAAGTCTTCATCAGTGGAGATGTCTTCGTTGTTGTTGTGGCCTTCAGTCCTGAGACTGATTTGATGCAGCTCTCCATGATACTCTACCCTGTGCAAGCTTTTTCATCTCCCAGTACCTGCTGCAACCTACGTCCTTCTGAATCTGCTTAGTGTATTCATCTCTTGGTCTCCCTCTACGATTTTTACTCTCCATGCTGCCCTCCAATACTAAATTGGTGATCCCTTAATGCCTCAGAACATGTCCTACCAACCGATCCCTTCTTCTAGTCAAGTTGTGCCACAAACTTCTCTTCTCCCCAATCCTATTCAATACCTCCTCATTAGTTATGTGATCTACCCATCTAATTTTCAGCATTCTTCTGTAGCACCACATTTCAAAAGCTTCTATTCTCTTCTTATCCAAACTATTTATCGTCCATGTTTCACTTCCATACATGGCTACACTCCATACAAATACTTTCAGAAACGACTTTCTGACATTTAAATCTATACTCAATGTTAACAAATTTTTCTTCTTCAGAAACGCTTTCCTTGCCATTTCCAGTCTACATTCTATATCCTCTCTACTTCGACCATCATCAGTTATTTTTCCCCCCAAATAGCAAAACTCCTTTACTACTTTAGGTGTCTCATTTCCTAATATAATTCCCTCAGCATCGCCTGACTCAATTCGACTACATTCCATTATCCTCGTTTTGCTTTTGTTTATGTTCATCTTACACCCTCCTTTCAAGCCACTGTCCATTCCATTCAACTGCTCTTCCAAGTCCTTTGCTGTCTCTGACAGAATTACAATGTCATCGGTGAACCTCAAAGTTTTTATTTCTTCTCCATGGATTTTAATACCTACTCCGAACTTTTCTTTTGTTTCCTTTATTGCTTGCTCTATATACAGATTGAATAACATCGGGGATAGGCTACAGCCCTGTCTCACCCCCTTTCGTACCCCTCGACTGTTATAACTGCCATCTACTTTCTGTACAAATTGTAAATAGCCTTTCGCTCTCTGTATTTTACCCCTGCCACCTTCAGAATTTGAAAGAGAGTATTCCAATCAACATTATCAAAAGCTTTCTCTAAGTCTACAAATGTTAGAAATGCAGGTTTGCCGTTCCTTAATCTTTCTTCTAAGATAAGTCGTAGGGTCAGTATTGCCTCACGTGCTCCAACATTTCTACGGAATCCAAACTGATCTTCCCCGAGGTCAGCTTCTTCCAGTTTTTCCATTCGTCTGTAAAGAATTCGCGTTAGTATTATGCAGCTGTGACTTATTAAACTGATAGTTCGGCAATTTTCACATCTGTCAACACCTGCTCTCTTTGGGATTGGAATTATTATATTCTTCTTGAAGTCTGAGGGTATTTCGCGTGCCTCATACATC
The DNA here is from genome assembly GCF_021461385.2 of Schistocerca piceifrons. Classification (NCBI taxonomy): domain Eukaryota; kingdom Metazoa; phylum Arthropoda; class Insecta; order Orthoptera; family Acrididae; genus Schistocerca; species Schistocerca piceifrons. The sequence goes on along the minus strand of NC_060139.1, from coordinate 442,152,739 downwards.
TTGCTCAGCAGATGGTAGAGTTTTGTCAGGACTGGCTCTCTCAAGGCTGTCAGTAGTTCTAATGGAATTTTGTCTACTGCCGAGGCCTTGTTTCGACTCAGGTCTTTCAGTGCTCTGTCAAACTCTTCATGCAGTATCATATCTCCCATTTCATCTTCATCTACATCCTCTTCCATTTCCATAATATTGTCCTCAAGTACATCGCCCTTGTATAGACCCTCTATATACTCCTTCCACCTTTCTGCTTTCCCTTCTTTGCTTAGAACTGGGTTTCCATCTGAGCTCTTGATATGCATGCAAGTGGTTCTCTTTTCTCCAAAGGTCTCTTTAATTTTCATGTAGGCTGTATCTGTCTTACCCCTGGTGAGATAAGCCTCTACGTCCTGACATTTGTCCTCTAGCCATCCCTGCTTAGCCATTTTGCACTTCCTGTCGATCTCATTTTTGAGACGTTTGTATTCCTTTTTGCCTGCTTCATTTACTGCATTTTTATATTTTCTCCTTTCATCAATTTAAGTTCAATATTTCCTCTGTTACCCAAGGATTTCTAGTAGACCTCGTCTTTTGACCTACCTTATCCTCTGCTGCCTTCACTACTTCAATCCTCAAAGCTACCCATTCTTCTTCCACTGTGTTTCTTTACCCCATTCCTGTCTATTGTACCCTTATGGTATCCCTGAAACTCTGTACAACCTCTGGGTTAGTCAGTTTATCCAGGTCCCATCTCCTTAAATTCCCACCTTTTAGCAGGTTCTTCAGTTTTAATCTACAGTTCATAACCAATAGATTGTGGTCAGAGTCCACATCTGCCCCTTGAAATGTCTTACAATTTAAAACCTTGTTCCTAAATCTCTGTCTTGCCATTATATAATCTATCTGAAACCTGTCAGTATCTCCAGGCTTCTTCCATGTATACAACCTTCTTTTATGATTCTTGGACCAAGTGTTAGCTATGATTAAGTTGTGCTCTGTGCAAAATTCTACCAGGTGGCTTCCTGTTTCATTTCTTCCCCCCAATCCATATTCACCTACTACGTTTCCTTCTCTCCCTTTTCCTATTAACGAATTCCAGTCACCCATGACTTAAATTTTCGTCTCCCTTCACTATCTGAATAATTTCTTTTATTTCATCATATATTTCTTCAATTCTTCGTCATCTTCTGAGCTAGTTGGCATATAAACTTGTACTACTGTAGTAGGCGTGGGCTTTGTGTCTATCTCGGCCACAATAATATGTTCACTATGCTGTTTGTAGTAGCTTACCCGCACTCCTATTTTTTTATTCATTATTAAACGGACTCCTGCATTACCCCTATTTGATTTTCTATTTATAACCCTGTATTCGCCTGTCCAAACGTCTTGTTCCCCCTGCCACCGAACTTCACTAATTCCCAATATATCTAACTTTAACCTATCCATTTCCCTTTTTAAATTTTCTAACCTACCTGCCCGATTAAGGGATCTGGCAGTCCACGCTCCAATCCGTAGAACGCCAGTTTTCTTTCTCCTGATAACGACGTCCTCTTGAGTAGTCCCCGCCCGGAGATCCGAATGGGGGACTATTTTACCTCCAGAATATTTTACCCAACAAGACGCCATCATCATTTAACCATACAGTAAAGCTGCATGCCCTCAGGAAAAATTACGGCTGTAGTTTCCCCTTTCTTTCAGCCGTTCGCAGTACCAGCACAGCAAGGCCGTTTTGGTTAGTGTTACAAGGCCAGATCAGTCAATCATCCATACTGTTACCCCTGCAACTACCAAAAAGGCTGCTGCCCCTCTTCAGGAACCACACGTTTGTCTGGCCTTTCAACAGTTACCCCTCCGTTGTGGTTGCACCTACGGTACGGCTATCTGTATCGCCGAGGCACACAAGCCTCCCCACCAACGGCAAGTTCTATGGTCATGGGAGGGAGGGGGTGGGGGGGGAGGTGGGGTGGGGGGGGGGGGAGAAGATGTCTTCATCAAATGGAAATATTCCACGTTTCTTGAAAGCTGAACATATGTTAGTGGATGTCATTGATCTGTCATGAGCAATTTTGACACATGCAGCTACATCATAAATATTGAGAGGAGTGCCTTTCCTATGTAGGAGTTTTGAATTTAATGCTGAGTAAGAAGTTCCCTTGAATGAAGAGAACACTCCTACATCTAGAAGCTGCAGTTTGTTTGAGGTATGTAGGGGTATAGTTAGCGTAACCATCCCACTGGCTTTTGCTACATCTTTTACCTCAATTGACAGATAGCTTTCATGATTGTCTAAAATTAGAAGCGCAGGATTGTCTTTGCTGCTACTGAATTTGTGGATGAAATGTTTCATGATATCGACAAAAAGTTCGCTATTCATCCAGCCAATCTTTGTCACCAGGGTGCCTGGTGGTGCATTACTTATCATATGTTGTTTAAAATGCACTCGAGGAAATAACATTGCTGGGGGCAAGAAAGTACCACCTGCACCGATTATGCAACAGGTGGTCACTAAGACACAACATTCTTCACTAGTAGCTTGAGAAATCTGTTTACTTCCCTTTTGTTCCACTACCTTTGGAAGCCTGTCTGGTACAGTTGAGGTACTGGTTTCATCCAGATTGAAAACCCTTGTACGATCAGCGAAAGTAAGAGTATCTCTGGTAAAGGTCTCAAGTTTTTGAAGAAATCCGAACAGTATACCGATTAAAAGACGTTGCTCTGGATAAGCTGCAGCCGTCTGGGGTTTGGATACTTAAACTGGGATTTCGTTTCATGAAGCCACAGAACCAGTCTACACCAGCCATTCCCCTCTGTCCGATTCTCACAACATTTCTCAAAGCCATCTCACTTGCTAAGCGCCTGCATGTTTTAGTGTCAAGACCAAAGAATATCTTAGAAGAATGCAACAAATATTCCACTAATTCTTTCTCCTGCTCCACAGAAAATACCTTATGATTGTCATAGTTTGGTGTCAATCTTTCACTGGAACCACATCTAATGTTTTGAACATATCGTCGAAGAGTAGGGTAAGGTATTGAATGAGATTTAGCTGCTTGGCGAACTGTCATGCCCTTATTAAAAACATCCTGTACAGCTTCTTGCACAACATTGTGGTCAGTTTTACCTCTGTCCGTCTTCCTGCGGTATGAACGAACCATCTTCAAACATGATAATATAAGACAGGACTGCTGAACGTCTGTAATTCAAAAGTCTTAAATACCTACCCCTGTGTTTTTACCCATGCTAAGGACACAAAGTACAGAGTGCTTGTATTGTACAATGAAAAAAGAATTATCTATTGCGCAATATAATTACAAATTAACAATTTCTGGATTTTTTCCCTTCAGTTGTACTGTGAAACCTTTCTTCTTGCCAAATTTCATAAACCTAGGTCAACAGGAAGTATCCAATAGGTTTTGATGAGTGACTTATCGAGTATCAAACTATGTTACGTAATTGACCGTACTATAGAACCACCAAGTTGGAATATCAACAACTACAAAAAGGATAGATTGCTACTCATCCGTGAAGATGACATGTTACAGACAGGCACAACGAAAGGACTGTTACACACTTAGCTTTCGGCAAATGCCTTCTTCAGGGAAAAAAAAAAGAAAAAGAAACTCACAGATTCAGAAGAGCAGGTACATGTGAACACTATGCCCGTCTATTTCAGTCTGTCTGGCTAAAGCTGCCAGAAATAGTGGTCATGCGTGCATGAGGTGTGCCTGCTTGTGTGAATGTGTGTATGATTTACCTTCTTTTCTGAGGAAGGCTTTGGCTGACAAGTGAGTGTGTAACAGTCTTTTCATTATGCCTATCTGCAACTCATCTTTAGGATGAGTACCAATCTATCGTTTCCATAATTGTTGACATAAATAGCCGTATATTTAGGTTCCATTGACTTAGTAGCTTACGTTTATTACACTGCCAAGGAACTACTGACTTTAGTACCTCACAAATTCCAACTTGATGTGGCATAAATGGTTGTATCTTTTTGATTAAATTTACTTAGAAGCTTCATTTTTGCACCGCCGAGGGTATGTTGATCTTAGTATGCGAATTAAATTTCGTCGTGATATGTCCCGCCGTTCCTGAGGAAAAGGGTCTTAACAGTCGAATGGATAGATGGACAACAAAGTGATCCTACAAGGGTTTCATTTTTGCTGAAAAATACGGAACCTGAAAAGGGCTTACAATCAGATCTTATTTGCAGAAGAGGACATCCCCAAGACTGCAGAGATAATAACGTTCAGTCTTTTTGAATACCTACGCATGCCATTCAGTTTAAAACATGCAACCAGTCAGGCAGCATTTTGTAGACGATGAGCAAAGGGGGGGGCCTGAATTTCCGTTTCGTTCATCTCGATGATGTCCTTGTGTTTTGCCAAATGGCAGCATTACAAGAAGAACACCACACTGCAATACGGAAATAAGATAAGATAGTAAATGAAGCAAAATGTGTTCTGCGCCAGAAGCAGCAAACATCCCTCAGTCATACAGTTTTGGAGGCCAGTAGCTGTCCGCCCAACGGATTTGCAGCAGTTAAGTAGATCCCTGGTGATCATTAACTTCTACTGACGACACCTACCAAGAGCAGCAGAGATACAGGCACCACAACAGAAGCACTGTCAGGTAACATCACCATGACCTGATGCCCCCTCCCATTGACGCAAGAGATGCAGTGCACCTTTGAAAAGGTAAAATCAAGCTTACAAAAAACATTCTCTTGTCCCACCCAGTGCATCAATGCACCATTAGCTGCAGCAGTAGATGCTAGCAAAGGGCGATCAGCGCAGCTTTCTGCCAGTGTGTCGAATATTATCATATGGCATTTTATTGGCAGCCTTACCAATTAATTTTGGATTGATAGTTACTTTTCAGCTTTTATTTTCGATGTACCATCTCCTTCATGATTTATTTTTATTCTAAATTGACAACGAATGCTAGGTCTTCCATTTAGCCCCATTGTGCTCATCTTATGATCTGAGATATATAAATACTTTGTATCATAGCTACATTTCGTATTATGCACTGGTACAAGGGTAAATATAATGGTTGTGTGTTTATATCTAGATGTGGGTGTAATGTCATGAAATTGGTTGAGTGTTCAATAAAGAAGTACATTCGAACAGCTGAAATGGTTTTCTGAGTTCCAGGAAGAGTTGGAAGACTTTAGCATTCGTCCTCCCTTAGGCTGACAGAGGCTCAGAACAATTGGAGTGCTTATGACTGACAGCTGTTAGCCATATTCACAAATGTGTGAATCCTCTGCCCTTCTGTGGAGGCCACCCAATTCGTAATTTATGCAAATGACAAAACAATCATGTTTGCTTTTAGCAAGCTCAAGGTGCATTGTTCTCCACAGCAATTTTGCCAGTTAGAATTTATTGGCCAGTTTACAACAGAAATAATGCCTATAAAAAGAGCAGAAAATGTAGTAGCAGATTTTTTTCTCGAGAACTGGTGTCATCTCGTGTGCCATCACATGTACTATTAATTAAAGTCAATTCCATAGAGCACAAGATTTAGATAAACAACTACAAGAACATTTGCAAATTAAGTCAACTACCCTACAGATTAAGCAAGTGCTGTTATTAGGTGCTAAGAACCTTATTCAGTGTGATGCATTTAGACCAAAAAGACAGGCTGGGTGCAGTTGACAGCAGTAATGCCAAGGGACAGGACATGGCTGCACCCAGGCATAAACCACCAATTCACTGCAATAGTTTCCACTGTGGACAAAGCCAATCCCATTTCCACTTCCACTATGTCAAGGAGGCCTCATCCCATGCAGTCTCAGTCAGCTGTGCTGCCCATCTGCATCACACCAAGCCAACAGTGACCCGGCTTGCTTCATCACTGGCTGCTGACCCCAACTACAATCACATCACCATTCAGCACATACACATTTTCCTCTCCTGCTTGTCCCTGTAACTCAGTCTCCAACTTCACTGCAAATGGACCTACTTCATGAACACACTAACTTGGTCTACTATACCTTCATGCATCCAATCATGCCACAACTAAACAAGCCAAATGGAATAGCTGACATACCACCAGTGCCAAAGATAAAAGGGGTTCAACCTCTCCCCCACCCCACCCCCACCCCAATGCAGAATTCTGTGCAGATGACTAGAATCTCCTTTCCCTGAAGACTTAGTGTTGCTGTCAAGGTGTTCCCCTTTATCTGGCTCAGACATGCCATCATTCTTCACCCCATTTTTACATTCCTCTCCAGGAAGTTCACCAGTGACAGCCTCTCAGTTACTATATAAGGTCCAACACATCTGGATAACAATTTCTTAGTGATCTTTTGGCTGCTTTGGCTCTGCCCCCAAAATTTTTTCAGGAATATTTCATCCCCTACATTGACCAAAGTGATCTGATTGCCTTTGTTATATGAGGATTTCTCCCAACAATGTACTAGTCTGATTATCTCTGACTGCCTCCCACTTTCTCCTCATCTCCTCCACGTCCACCCACTCCAGCAGATCATTGAGCGACTATAAATTGGCCAATGGAGAAATTAATAAAAAGGAGAACATTAACTTCATAGGAGTGGTCATATGGGCTTCATTATGGGTGGAACAGAAGGCAAAAGACAAGTTAATTCAGCACAAAGTTCCAAGCCTCTGGGATCCTGAATGGTCAAAAATGAGAGCTGACTTCAAGTTAGAATTTATTCTTTCAGTGAAAGATGGCCAAGGACAGTAAAAAAAGACACACTATCCCTTGATCAAACAGAACTGCTTGAACTCTCTAGATTTTAAGGCCAGTGCTTAACCACTAATGTAGGTTTTTGGTGGTCCAAACTGGCAAATATTCTCTCAAGATTGTTGAATGCTAATACCAAGAGTGGAGCCACTGCCAGGGGTCAACCAGACACACCTAATGAAGGCATTGACCACAACCAAGATAAAACAGCTTCCCCTTTGGATATGAGGCAAAAGCCTCATGTTATTAATAGAGTGTTTGTCCATTGGCTGAAACTTACAGGTTTATTGCAAGAAACAACTTCTAGGATCAGTATCCAGCTCAGCCAGCTCGCGTTGTTCACACTCAGCCTCTGATTATCTTGGTCCAGACCTATCCAGGACAACTACTTCCTCACCTTAAGCTACATTTTATGGAACCCCAGGTGATCACAACACAAAGACTGATGGAAATATCTAAACACACTGGATATTATGCTCTGTGGTCCACATAACTTGGATCCCTCACCCCCCATGGACCACAAACCCTTTTCCAGGGAATATCCCAGAACAGTCCCTCCAGCTTTCAACTTATCACAGACAGCAGTTCAGGTTCTTGTTGCTGTTCTATTTTAAGATTGGCAAACAGGGATGGAATTGGGCAGGACTTCCATGTTTCATACGAGCTGCACATTAGCCTCAAGCCACTCACCCACATTGTTCACCTGAAGTGGACATGTCGACATGTTTTTATAGGTGCATGACAGCAAGGACTTTAGTGCCTGTGCAAAAACAGATTGAGATAAGTGTGAGTAAATTACACAAAACAAAGATAAAACAGCATGTACAACATAGGTAAGAAATTTGGGATACTATGTGCATACCCACACAGAACCACAGAGCAAAGTATTGCATCAGTAGTAAATGACACAGGAATAAAGTGGATCTGGCTAACCACAAAAAATTTAAAAAATAAGAGAAGCCAGCCACTCTGCAACACACTAAAGCCTCCAGCTTAAAAGTTTTGGCCACAGTCCAGACATCACAAAAGTTTAAAACATTAGTCACACTCATCTCATCATCAGCTAAAATATAGGGCAGATCCCCACCAATATTTGCCTGTGCCCTTGCACCATGATATAAAATTCAATACGTTAGAATACTGTGGAGATGTGTGCACAAAAAGCATCACTAAATGGGAGATCCTTTTGCTGTAGTAAAAATCTGTATGTGAGAGGGCAGTTCCCAATTCCAAGAAGTGTGATGGTCACTTCATCCTGCCTGAGCAACTGTCAGGAGGAACGCCACAGAGGGTTGTTGACATCACAAACCACATCTTATTGGCTGTCACCACCAGCCATTCCTCATCCCCCAACTGCATGCAGTTCCTGTGTAGTGCAGAAATGACAGCCTGCAAGGGAATAAGACACCGGGCCACATCCTGCCCTCTGCAGGCCTCTTTGGCAGCCCAATCAGCCTGTTCATTTCCCTATATCCCTATATGACCTTGCTCCCAGCATTATGGCACCTGCATACTCTGTCACTGGAGCGAGTACAGTTGGTCACCTATCAATCGGACCAACTCCTCAGCTGGGTACAGGTAACAATTGTAAGGCACTGAGGGAATCGGAGCAAATGAGAAACTGTTTGCCCCCAATATGATGCATCTGCTCCAATATCTTCAGGATCACATGGAGCTCCACTGATAAAACGGTATACTCACCAGGAAGGCGAATCCTGGTGACATGGTCAAGGAACACGACAGGGCAATTAAGGGAATTCCCTTGTTTGGAGCCTCAGTGTGTGCAACTGTGAAACTATTATGCATATCTAAAATGTTCAGAAAGAGTGACTGAAATGTAAAATCTGATGTACGATCTTTCTTAAACTCCATCAAGTCTAAAATAAGTCTGTGCCTCCAGAGAAGCCAAGGTGGAAATCTGCTCCCACCATGATGCAAAACATGAATATCAGCTGCACCCATCTCTAGAAGGCAATCCTGTGCATGAATCCCATAGGGCCTCATTGCCTGTTGCCAGTTATGCAAAAGCCTTTTGAGTGGAGGCTGAGCATGGTGTGGGAGATGAGTGTGTATGGTGTGGACAGTGTTTTATTCACCTGGTGCATCATAAGTAGCTGTCACCTAATGTGAATTGGCAGTTCACCAGCCTCTGCACAGAGGCTTGGTGTGGGAATTGTTCTGAATGCCTCAGTGGGCAACCGAATCCCTTCATGGTGCACCAAGTCAAACATCTTTAAATAATAGGGTCTTTCAGACCCATACAGCATGCACCCACAATTGAACCAAGATCGCACAAATTCCCTGTAAAAACGGAGCAGACAAGTCTTGCCTCCTCACCATATACTAGGGCTAAAACATTTTAAAATATTTAATGCCTTAAGTGACTGTTTTTTCAGATCCTTAAGATGTGGTAATCATGTAAAAGCTCTGAGTCAAATATGATGCCCAGAAACCTCACTGTGCCTTAGAAGTATGATCCCTCATACTCAATTCACAAAGTTTAAACTGAGATGAGAACAGTTAAGAAGGACACACACAGACTTCTTGATGGAAAACTTAAAACCACTCTTCTGTGTCCATTCATCCGAATGTTGCAGAGTTAGTTGCAACTGACATGTTATCATGAGGTCTGAAGAAGAGCGAAACACAGAGAAGTCATGCAAAAACAAAGAACACTGGACAGGACTTTTTACTATGGACACAATGACGGTCACACTTAAAACACTGCCTTGAGGGACACTGTTCTCCTGCTCAAAGTGATCAGACAGGATGTCACCAACTCTGCACCTAAATATCATGGCGAGAGGGATGACTGAATAAAAACTTGAAGACAACCACGAAAACCCCATTTGTGAAGCTGCTCCAAGATAAAACGTCTCCAAGTAGTATTGTAAGCCTTCTCTATGTCAAAAATTATTCCTAGAAGGCCTGTGGTTCAGCCACTTTCTGGCAGGCAAGGTTACGAAAGATGGAGTGATACTGCCTGAACCCACACTGAAAACGACTAAGGAGTTGCCTGGATTCTAAGATCCAGACAATGCAGCAATTGAGCATCTGTTCCAAGATCTTCCCAATGCAGCTAGTGAGGGCAACACAACAGTAACTACTTGGGCATGTATGGACTTTTAGAGGTTGTAATAGAGGAATTAAAATTGCCTCACACCATGACTCATAAAAGTGACGTGACGCCCAAATGGCATTAAAAAGTGCAAGGAGGATATCTTTGTTTTGCCTTGTGAGGTGCCGCAGCATACTGTAATGGACCCTGTCATGACCAGGGGATGTCTCACAAGCTGCAGAAAATGCAGAATCCAGCTCCCACATGGAAAATGGGCAGTTCTAATCTTCAGAGGTTGACCACAACTCCAACTACACCTCTCACCAACCGCTCTATGGAACTGGAAACCTGGATCCTGACTGGCTGTTGCAGTAACTGTGGCAAAATATGCCGCCATAGTCTGGGCAATCTCTTGCAGATTGGTTTGGAGTGTGCCATTCCCCATTACAGCAGGCATGGGGCAACTCCTTCCTCTCCCAGAAATTCTCCTCATGGTCTCCCACACAACAGAACTTATGTTGGAATGATTAATGGTGTTCAGTAACCGTTACCACAACCTCTTCTTGCTCTCTCAAATAGTTCACAGAAACTTTGCCCACGCCACCCGAAAGGCTGCAAGACTCTATGCAGTTGGCCGACACTTGAACCTACACAGAGCCACACGTTTTGACCTAATTGTAGAGCGGCATTCAGGACTCCACCAAGTGACAGGTTGCCTCTTCCATTGTCCTGTGGACTGAGGAATGGATGCTGCAGCGGCATTGCAGATGATTTTGGTAATATGATCCACCCATACCTCGACATTAGCACAGTATTCGAACTGGTTGAACTGGCTATAAACTGTCCAGTCGGCTCTACCAAGCATCCATTGCAGTAGTTTCCTTTCGGGTTCCACCCTATCTGGCAGGTGAATCCAGATCAGGAAGTGATCACTTCCAAGAAAGTCATCAACCACTTCCCATTGAGGAGTGTGAGCAAGAGCTGGAGAGCAAAACGAGAGGTCAGTGGCAGAGAATGACCCAGTTACTGTTCAGAAGCGAGTGCTCTGCCCTGCATTTAGCAAGTATGCGCATGACGACATGAGAAGCCTCTCATGATTGCTCTACACCTGGGGCAGGTAGTTGCAGAGTCCCAAAGCACATTGTGTGCATTAAAATTACCAGAGAGGATGAAGGGGTGGAGGAGCTGTGTAACAAGGTCAGTTAGGGCCTCTTCATCAAGTGCATCATGTGGGGCAAGTAAAGGGAACATATTGTCAACAGATGATGCATGTGCACTGATACAACAACTGCTTGTGAAGTCATTGTAAGCGAGAGAGGCAAGAAATGGTGTTCTGTACTGATGAAAATACCTATGCTCTCTCTCCACTCAGGTCATCCTTTCTGTGGAGTACATAGCCTCGTAGCTCAGGGATGTATGATTGATGGAAATGATTCTCCTGGAGACAGACACAGTGGTCTATCCTGAGATAAGAGACAGAGTTCGTCCACATGCATCCTGAACCCCTGCAAGTTTCACTCTAGGATGGGAGCCATTTCATTGATGTGGTTTTAATTTACCCCTATCTCTGCATGTGGAGGTGAAGCACTTGTAGAGCAAGGGGGAGTGGAGGGGCTGCCTGGATCCAAAGCATGTAACACATGTAACACCATGATGTTATCAGTCAGATGTGGAAGAATGATGACTGATGGTGCTCAGTACAGCTTTTGACCTAAACATTGTGAACCTTTCCCAAGACCTAACCCTTTGAGGATGAAGGGGAATGGGGTCATTGAGAAGCACACTGCTTTTTTTGTGCCTTCTCGACACTCACTATGGAATTGTTGCTGGTCTTTTCTGTGGCAGCTGCTTGAATTGCTTTACCCTTACTCGTTTCACTTTGCCATGTGCACATGCAAGCACAGGTGCTGGAGGTGGATGGTTGTAGACTGGATGATGTCTGTAACAAGGCATTTATCTTAGGAACAAGTTTCTGCACCATGGAAGTGTAAGAAGTGGTAAAGGCAGGTGGTTTTGTCGCCTTATATTACTTTTTGGCTTCAGCATAGGAGATCCACTTGGTGACTAAGTCTCTGAATTTTTCATTCCTCTGCAAAAACAGGGCAGTCTCATCTCCAGACTGGGTGGCTCACAGTGCAGTTAACACAGCTGGAGATGGACGGTCAATCCCTGCTTCATGGGCTGCCTTTCCACATTTCCCACAGTTCTCTTGACCCCAACAACTCAGCACTGTGTGACCTAAACACTGGCATTTGTAGCACCTCATAAGGTTAGGTATATAAGGTTAGCTACTTAAGGCCTAATCGTAAGTTGGATGAAAACTACCATGATGTGACCAGGCAAAGTTGGAGAATTAAAGGTCACAATGAAGGTAGCAATCTTCTCAATTTCTCCATTATTCTTACACATCCTTTTCTCTACACCCACTATCCCCTGTAATGCCCATTCCTGTTTAACTTCAGCTATGTCGATATCCATAATGTCATGGCATGTGACCACACCCTTGCCAGAGTTAAGGGAGTTCAACAGTTGCATCATATACACTCAATTTTTTGATCTTCGTAAGTAGTTCCACCTGCTTTGCTCTGTCAGTCTCTACCAGTAGAGAACCATTCCATAGCTGCTTAATAGACTTCAGGTTTCCAGCAAGTCCTTCCAAGTCTTTGTGAATACAGAAGAGGGAACACTTTTTCAAACGTCCCCTCCTTCCTCTTAATGATCAAAAACACATTTTGATTTGTCTCCTTGAGCCCTGTTACTATAATTCAGCTGATGCAGATTACTGGAAGTGTTAGCCTCCCTTATTTGTTTGGAGGATTGGATGAAAATACTCCTAGGCTGTACACCCTTCCCAATGGGAGGATAGGAAGATGATTTTGAGGTTTCTATCTTGGTCCATCAATCATCTAGGAAAACAAGGGTCCACTGAGACAGAGCCCCGCATGCCTGAGTAAGTCTTATGCAACTGAGGTGTGGCAGGTTCCCCAGAGGTTGCCCGTTAGCAACTGTTCCACCTCAACAGCCACGCATCGTATCAGTGTGCAGCACACCTTGAGATTGAGGGGTTTTTATAGAGTTTTTTACCACACACATGATCTGGATGGTCAAGCCAAGATCCCCATTCCCTGTGCCACACAACATTCCGCTGCATGCCATACAGTTGCCATTGAAGCTTCCCCAGAGCTTATGGTAACAGGAGACTGGTGGTGCTTACCAGTCTCCAGAGGTCACCAAGACCGTACTCAGCAAACGAATGCTGTGTCCCTGAGGGCTCACCACCTGAATCATTCAGCTCAACGCATTAACAATTTGGTTCTGCTCTCCTTTAATATGGCAAGCATCAAATTGGAACACAGAGATCCTTACTGTGGACCATACTATTTGCCCCATTTTGCATGACACCCAGGTCAGTGCATGACTGGTTGTTGGTTTCCAAGTGAAACTGATGATGATCCAAATAAAACTTATATTTCTCTAGTGTGAACATCACAGCCAATGCTTCCAGTTCATATATTGAGTATTTTGTTTCACCTGGCAGCAATGTCTATGAGCCATTAAGCAGGTGGCCTTCTCTCTCCAACATGCTCTTATAACAGGACAACTGCCACCCTGATATCGAAGTGTTGGTTTGAAAAATGAATGGGCAGTTAATATCACAGATCGATAATACCAGTGCCATGGTTATAGCCAGCTATAATGTCTCAAAGATATCTGTCGAGATTCATGGCACGCAAATTTTTTGCCCTTCTTATGTATCTGGTTTATGGGAGACACTAACTGTGAGAAACATGGCATGAACTTTAGAAAGGTATTCACCATTCCTATAAAAAAGGTGACAGCCTTCTTGTCTCTCAGAAGTGGAAATGAACAAATGGTCTGGGTCCAGCCATGTTGATTGTGACTCCTTTTTGAGAAACGATGTGTCCCAAATAGGATATTTCGTCGCTGGACAAGGTTACTTTGGTGGGTTTAACACCCAGACACACTTCCCTCTTATGTATCACCTGGTAATCAGCTACAGGTCTAAATCCCTCTACATAAGGCTTAGGAACCAGAAATACAGGCACAACATACTGTGAGACAGAAGGACATGTGACCCTGTAAGCACATAATTGTAAAATGATTTTACATAGATGTTACATTTTAAGAGGTGACAACCAATAGGGAGTCTGACACACTGGGTGCTGATCTGTGAGCTGGATCCAGTATTCAATTTCACTAATAACTCCCAACCTATAATTTGACACTTCCAGAAATTAAGCCTGCAATCCCATCAATTGTGCAGCTTGATCTTTAAGTAAGAGGCTAATACTGACCCCTGTTTGTTTGCACACTAACTCTGCATAGCTTCAGGCCAGTGCCACAGGCACAAAATTTAACTCTCTCCTCTGCCCCAAATTTAAAATGAAAATGATCACTCACATAATCAAGCAAGCACTGGGTCAATGGCAAAACACACAGAATGAGCTTCACAACCAAACTTTTAACAACCAACCACAAAAGTGGTGACAGGAAACCCTACATGCTCTGTTTGAATCAAGCCTGACCAACAACATTAAGGGATTGCTCATCTGCCACATAACACACCTGACTAATCACACATCGCTCTGGCAACTTGGCCAATTGCTCACAATGTTTACACCGGACATAGGCCAGGATGGAAATGTTACTCCCAAAATCCAGCAGAGCACATACAGGTTCATTTCCTAACACTACACACATATAGGGCAGCCACTCACTCTACATGGCACACACCTTGTGACAACTTGGCAGGAGCCTTCTGTATAATGCATCCTTCTAGCATCAGCTATTAGTTTCACCTTCCTCTAGGTAATGCACACTTCCGGACAAAATGTCTAGGCTTCCTGCAATGGTAGCACACAGCCCCAGGAACAAGATGTGAGTGAAACCCTCTGAGTTCACACATTATTTACCAAGCCCAGGTCATTACTCAGATTTATCCCCTCCCCCATTTAAGGTCAGTATAATAAACAGTTTTGATTCTAACCAAAAACTAGTCTGTATCAGCAATGTACACTGGTTTTTAACTAAACAATATCCTGCACCTTGAGACATTCGCCTACTTTGTTTCTTCATTGATAGTCCTTGGTGTTGACATACTGCATTGTTGTACTAGCTGAAAAATGGGGGGTGGAAGTTCAACACTGACTACTGTAAATGATGTACCCAACAATTGCACAACTGCATTTCACGGCTCATTACTGTCACTTTTCACAACCCTCCAAATTACACAATTATATTGCCAGTTCACTATTGGTAAATGTTGATAACCCTCATTAATATGTTGCAGACAAACATCAGCATACTGCTACAATAGTTTGCTGTTAAACATCCATGAGCAGTAAAAACCTAACCACACAGTTCACAGTTCTTGCAGAATAATACGGTATGTGTGACACTATTCCTCAAATAAATGGAACAGACACTGTCATTGTTTTAACACACTACCTACTTGTGTTCACTAATTCCACTGTTACGTTGATGCATTGTTGTTAATTTAACCCCTAAATAATTCCCATCTGAAAATCAGCTGTGGACTGACTGTCTCAGGACCAAAAATTAGTCCTTTATATATCCTTACAGTAATAAACACTGAAACTCTACATTGTTCAATGTTTAAATTACAGAAGGTACTACTGAAACCTAATTCATTCAATTAAATGAATACATTGAAAAATTTCTTCCTTTAAATCATTCCTTCTACCACAAACGTCAGGCCAAATTATTTGTTTAAATAAAGAAATTAACAGATATAGTTATACAAACAATACTTTTGACAAACCTGGTAATTATTTTGGAATTAAGGGCTGGCTTTGCTAATATGTTCCTGAACAGAGCCAAATAAATACTTTAAGAATCCTAGTAGTAGTACTTCCAAATTTTTATAATTAGTACAGAATTTATATTTGTTTGCAAGTCAACAATACAATCTAATTCATGAAACAATTACCAACATTACCAATATCTCCCTATAAATTAATTATGTACATAAAACTAGGCAAAAAATTAGACCTCTTGCTATATACCTCACAACTGAGGGCCAACCTTTCTCTTTTATTGAAATGCTGATTATACTCGTGCATGTTAATGGTAATCAGGCAAAAAAGAAAATAAAATGAATTTAAGGAGGCAGATGGCAAAACAAGAGAGGAAGTAGAGAGATCCCAAGCTTGCTTCGTAACAACCTCTCCTCTCCTCTCATATCTTCCAAGATATTTACCACCCACTATGTGTTCAGAGATCTTAACACGCAGTAACAATATGATGAGATGCACTTCATTAACATAATGAGCCAAAGGCTCATCCCTGCCTTGTACCTGCTATACATGTTGATCTACCAAATCCTTCCTTTCACTTGCACACATGCATTTACTTCACAGCGCCTTCAGGAAGTCCCACAATGTATCTCCACCTTCCAATACCTCTGCAAATATCCTACCCAAATAGTGTATGGCCAATGGATAAACCAGTTTTAAGACCATCCCATGACCAACCTCTAACACATTAGCCTGTTCATGTTAGCCTAATCAACAGCCACAAGAACTCACTTCACAGGTTAGTACTATCCAGTGACAAACATGACACTAAGAATGACCGACAGTGGGTTTGATATCTTACCAAAGGGCCTGCTATTTTTTTGTTTTTGTTTGTGTCCACTTTCATTAACATTAATTCAACTCCCTGCTCCCAATCCCATCAATCTAGGAAAAGCATTTCTTGTAAAGCTGCAGCTTCACCCTACAACCTCTGCACTTCGGAAAACACTGAGGGATTCTTACTAACACTGTGTATGTCATGAATTCTATTGGCTAGGTGGTCCAGAAAGTCCTTTATTTGGAAAATCTGCCTTTGAGATGGGAATGCAACTTCAAAACCTGATGTATCATCCTGAGCATCACCCAGCAAACTTCTACAGAATTCAACAGCTTTACTCACCTCACCCCCTGACTTAGAAATTTTTACTGGGACAATCAAGGCAGCACACAAGCACTGAAAGTTCAGCTACACTGCCCTCGATGTTTGGTTTACAAATATGTAGCTCATACTGCAGGTGCAGTTTTCTGAGGCTCACCACACTGATGACCCTTCTGGCTCCTGGAGAGTCCATCCTGAAACACAAACAACTATAACAGCACAGATTACACATGAAATTTTAACATGATAATAACACAAATAGGATAAACAAACTAATAGCTATGATACAACGAAAGTTCAATTTGTATCCTTGCCCCCATGAGAACACAGCCAGTCTCTGCTACCACTGATAGGTGATAGAAGGGCAGAGGGCTGCAGGAGTGGAATGTGCAAACCCAACTGAGGGTACAATGTAACAATATTCATTATTGACAAAAACATTCCAAAACTGAATTTGTAAATTAAATCTAGTAATAATTTCATGAGCCTTAATCAGAATAAGCATGAAAGACTCAACCAACCCCTCTGAAAATGGAGGAGAAATCTTTTACGCAACAGGTTAATCTATCCAGCCAGATCTACATGTACATCTAGGCTTTGCAAACTATGCAAGACAGAAGGTGTGTTCTATTAAGGTTTCTTCCTGTTCTATTTACATATGGAGTGTGGGAAGAATGACTGACTGAATGCCCCTGTGCTTGCTATAATTAATCGTACCTCACCCTCAGAATTACTATGTAAGTGACACATAGGGGGTTATAGTATACCCCTGGAACTTAAAGCCAGTTCTTGAAACTCTTTTAATAGACTTGAAATGCAACAGCCCATTAAGACCCATTTAAAACAAACATTTTCCAGTATAATTCAGGATCACACATGTAATCAAAGTATGTAACTTGTCTAGAAAAAATTATAACTGAAAAAAGTAACTGTTTAATCTCATTCATTTCAAAGTGTAGAAGCTATGTAAATTAAGGGAACAATTCCCATGAAGGGAACCCCTAGTAATTAATAAAAAAAATGTAAATGTATTACTGTAATTTCTTATTCGAGAAGTTATTCTCGAATAAAATAACAGACATTTACTAATATTGTAGTGTACTAGATGTTCTGGAATAAACACACAGTTATATATGTATTCTCAGTTTTTCTATGTCAATTTTAATTGTTAATTAATCAAAAAATGATTGTAAACAATGCCGAGGATTGTTTGGGATTGTTAAGAAAGTATAAATAGTTACAGACATGTTGGAAATGGGAGTCAGCACTTTGTGTGATGTTGGACAGAAAGCATGGGGCTTGTTGAGTAAGATTCATTTTATTATTGCAAGTATGTTAGAAATTATTTGAGTTTTGTAAAGAAGGTTGGATTTTTCAAATAAACAGTAATCTGAAACTTAATACTTGATTAATATTCATTTGACAGTCTATTTTTACATTAGTTGTTTAAGAAACCAGGACCATGGTTGCAGCAGATATGGTTGAGTAAAATCCCCGATTTTAACTATAACTTCAAAATAAAGAACGTTATAGACTTTCTCGGGATATTTTACATCTGTCTTCAAGAGTGTGCCAGTTCAGTTCCTTCAGTATCTCTGTGGCACACTCCTGTCGATTAAACAAACCTGTGACCATTTGTGCTGCCCTTCTCTGTATTCATTCAATTCCCCCTGTTAGTCCTATCTGGTACAGATCCCACACACTTGAGAAATATTCTAGGATTGGATGCATGAGTGATTTGTGAGCAATCTCTTTCGTAGATGTTTTTTACTTCCCCAGCATTCTACCAATAAACCAAATGCTACCACCTGCTTCACCCATATCCCTACAATATGTTACACTCAGGTATTTGCATGTGTTGGCTGATTCCAATAGTGACTCACTGATATTATGGTCATAGGATATTAAGTTTTTTCGTTTTGTAAAGCGCAAAATTTTACATCTTTGAACATTTAGAGCAAGTTGCCACATGTTGAAATCATATCAAGATCTGACAATATTTATGCAGCTTCTCTCAGATAGCACTTCATATAGATAACTGCACCATCTGAAAAAAAACCTGATTTTACTATTAATATTGTCTGTACAGTCATTAATAAACAAGAGGGACAGCAAGAGTTCCGCTTCACTTCTCTGGGCACACCCAACGTTACTTCTACATCTGACAATGACTCTCCATCTACATAACATGCTGTGAACCCCCCCCCCCCCCCTCAACAAATGTTCCTAATTGAGTCTGAACTCTCTACTCTTTACCCTTTCAGCTTAAAATAGTATGGCTTACAAGCCATAATTTAAAGAGTAAGCACTTCTTTAACAACATACGTCAATGATGGTGCCATCCCACTATGGTACCCTACAAAGAGCATGGCTTCTCCTGACTGCACAACACTTGAGGCAGCACCCAACATGACACAGACAAAGCAAGTCCCCCTCTACAAATACATTTAAAAAATAAATAAATACATGACCCAGAGTGATGGTACTTGCTGACCCATCAGTCTTTATTAATAGAAGAGACTTTTTGTTAATTTCGATGCTGGGAGCTGTTGGGGTTCATACGGGCAATGTAATTCTACCTTTAACCTACCACACAGGAAACTGAAAATTATGAAAATTAATGAAACAGCTATCCCACTTTTCTTTGTAACCACAACCAAATCAGACAGCACATCAGTTCTTTATTACATAAGATAATTCCCAGGAGCACTAGGTATTTAAGACACAGACTAGCCTAAGCAACACCAATTTGATGTAAGGTGTAGCAGAAAGCATTGGAATCTTACAGTGATTATAATACCAGTTTAGTCCTAAATGACAGAATTGCTGGTAGTTAGAACTTGTAATGGCTTCATACAAGAACACCTTAACTAGTACATGCCTTCCACAATGATTGCCAAACAGCTGCAGAGGCACAACTGTTAATACTGGCCTCATCAACAGGCTCAACCAACTGGTTTAAGCACATGTAGCACTATATGACAGACAGAATTTGGACACTGTTGAACCAGAATAATAAGACAATCAATCATAGCATGGTACAGTTTCTAACAAGAAATGGACGGACAACAACTTAATAGTTTGGAGCACAGTACTTAATAAAAGCAAACAGTTCACCTGCAAGAAGGGGTATAGATGGTAGCACCAGCAAGAAAGTAGAAGATGCTACACAATGCCACAGGACAGGAAATGACTGCACCTAGAGGTAAACCAACCATGGACAGCCACGGTTTCCACTGCAGGCACTGCCAACCCCAATTCTCCTACGCCAAGGATGCCTTGCTCTGTGCAGTCCCTCAGCTGTGCTGCTTCTCTGTGCTGTGCCAGACCAACAGTGATCCTGCCCTGCTCCAACACTGGCTGCCATGTCTGATCACAATTGCCTCGGAACATGGGCATACAGCCCTCTCCCAGGTGTCCCCATAACTTTCTCTCCAACATCACTGCTAACTGACTGACCTCATGACCATTCTAGCCCACCATCCTGCACTCCGTGCAGCCAATGACACCACAGCAAAGCCAAGACAAGTGGAAGAGCTGACATATGACCAATGCCAAAAATAAAGAAAAGTCACTACAACTCACAAGGATTTATTCAGCATGAAAAATTTTAGCAACAGTTGTGGATCTCTCTCAGAGAATATATTAGACCTGCAATACCTTTGCTACGTGTTGCTTATTTTGCACAACCATTGCTACTTCTATGTAAAACTGTACAAAAAGCATATGGAATGTTCCTTAGCCACTGAATTCCTCATACCACTTTAGGAAACTATTCTGGACAAATATGTTAAGTATTGTTCCTGAACTGACCATAAATCTCAAACTTATAATCCTATCTGCTGGCAAAGACTCCACCACTGTGGTTTTTAACTGACGAGGTTACCTGGTGGAGGGACTCCACCAGCTGTCACCTTTGTCCACCTGCAAACCCTGCAACAGTGACAATTCAAGAAATCCAACAGGATTTCCAGTCCTTCCTCAAGTCCTTAGACCCATCCCAGAACCTCTCCTTATTTCTCTCCTCACCCCTGCTAGTCCCTGCACTCCTACCTTCTACATGATTCATAAAATCCATAAACCCAACCACCCAGAACGCCCCATATTAGCTGATCACTGTCCCTCCAACGAGAGAATCTCTATTCTCATGGACCAATAACTTCAGCCGATTACCTATAACATACCCTCATTTACAAATGTCATCAAGCTTTCACTCCAGTGGATCTCCACAGTTGCTGCTCATTCACATATGGCATCTTGTTCATCACTGTTGATGCCACTTCCTCTACACTAACATTCTCAATGCAAATAGTCTTGCTGCTATGGAATATTACCTTTCCCAATGCTTGTTTGACTCTAAACCTCTAACCTCCCATCTGATCACAACGACAAATTATATCCTCAACCACTGTTACTACTACTTTGAAAGCATTACCTACAAGCAAATCCAAGGTACAACAATGGGCATCTGCATGGCACCACCCTATGCCAACCTATTCATGGGCGATCTAGAGCACATGTGGGAAAACAGCAGCCAATGGGTCACACGTGGCCTGCTAATGGTTTTTGTGCACCCCACCTTCAGCCAGAGAAATCTGCCTTGAACCAAGATTTCCTTCCTGTATGTGAATGAAGATTTCAACAAGGACAGCCATATCAATACACATGCTATTGTCACAAACCAGGATGACATTTGGTATGGTGGTCAATGGGAGCACTCCCATCAGCCACAGCACTGAGTGTCAACTTGGTTTTGTGTTAATTGCAAATAGTACAATGTGCAGTGCTTTTCCAATTGATCTGGTTTATTTCCATTTCACATGCACAAAAGAATATAAATTTCAAACAATGGAAAATCCTGGATGGAATGTAACAATACCAGAGAAGGAAAGATGGTACTCACCATATAACAGAGATGCTGAGTCACGATAGGCACAACAAAAAGATTCACACAATTGTAGCTACAATTGTGTGAATCTTTTTGTTGTGTCTATTGTGACTCAGCATCTCCACTATATGGTGAGTAGAAAATTTCCTTCTCTAGGATATAAATTTAGTGGAACAACGAATCCTCCAAAAAAGACATAAAATCAGTGATGAATGTCATGTGTTTAATGAAGAATGGACAAACACACATAGTAATGTGTTTACTGAGTCATGAAATTATAGCTGTGTTTAAGGAGTAATATCTGAAATGACATTACAAAAAGAACGGAGAATTTGGGTGCACAGTTTCCAAGGGAGAACACAAAATAAAAGCCCCAGATTATGTGAAAAAGCTGAAGAAGCGACAAACATTATTTCCAAAGCAAGCAACGCTTTGAAATACTGCTAGGGAAGCAAGTTGCAGCACAGCCTGTAACTTTGCTAAACACAAAGCCTTTTTGCAATGGTGAGTTTATTAAGCACTCTATGATAGTGTGTGCAAACATTTTGTCTCCTGATGTTAGAAGCAAATTTGAAAGCATGTCACTGTCAAGAAGGGCCATAGTTAGCACATTGATTTAATTAGTGATGAACTTACAGAATTGGAGTCTGAGGAAAGATTTTGTTTGGTTTTCCTTGGGAATGGATTTGAGCACAGATAAAGACACTGTACAATTACTGATCTGTATCCATGGCATTAATGAAAATTTCATCACAGAAAAATCACTTAGCCTAGAATCAATTCAAGATAGAAACACTAGTTAGGACTTGCTTGACTGTGCTGTGAATTGCATGGAGAAAAGTAGCTTGTCTTGGAACAAAATTGTAAGAGCCACAACAAATGGGACCAGGGCTTTCAGTGGGGAAAATGTAGGTATTACAGAATGGTCAAGGGAGACAGCTCTGCATGAAGTTGGAATTGCTGCTGGGAACCTGGAAGCATCTTTGATGCCAGTAAAACATTTTTAGAGTTCAATAATTTTTTCACACTGTTTACAAGTCATTGTTCTTCCAAACCAGTCTTGGCTAACATTCATTCAGTTGCACGTTATATTCTAGCTGATGTCTGTCCAGTGACTCAGCTGTTGCACACCCAGGAGAGGTTTGGCGACTTAAGGGCTGTGGCGGCTTGCTGGAAAACAGGTTCATTGCCCAGTGCAAAATGGTCTCTTGCTGGCTGCTGGACTGTCCTGGTCCCACTCGAAATTCTACAAAGACTCTTGGTGACCCATCCACAATGTACCTGGTGTTCGTAAGAGTGTGGCTGGTTGATCTTCTCCCTACTGGCTGATAGATTTCAGCACCCTGAGGAACTTGAGTATTGAACAAGAATGGGGACCCCCCAGAGGCCCTGTTGCTGGCTTCCACATTCAAGTGCAGTGCTGGCAGTGTCCTATTATCTGCTGTTGTCAGAAGACAGTCACTTTCTCCATCTGTAGATGGTAGGAGGTGAGCAGCATGAAGTTATCAGGTGAAGACCCTTATCTCATTACACATTTGACTAGTTCATAGACTGTGCTGCAACATCTAGGACATAGATTCACTGTAGTACAGCAATCATGGAACTTAGTGCACTTATTGTGAATGCCTTTGATCTAAATGATCTTCTCACTACAAGGGCTGAAGAGCTGGGGTTATTTAAAGGAAGCCAGCATGATGCTATGACTCCAAGCTCAGCTTGTAGTGATCATGTGTTGCCCTCATTCTGCTATATTCATTTAACAGGCTGTTAATTGCTGTCACTTCCTTGCTACATGTTCTTTTGTAAGAGTGTTTCTTGTAACATATTTTATGAGCTAGTCAACATGTTTGTCTCACTTTATTTCGTTATCTGTCACTGTTGCCTTTCTGCTGACTGCATATCCTCACTTGGCAGACATATTGTAAAGTGTCAATGACCTGACCCATTTGTGATGTATCAGCTCATTTCTTGCTTCTGCCTGTGTCTAGCATGACGATTTTGCCTGTGGCCATGTGAATGAGCTCTAATGAAATTTTCTAATTTCCACCCCCTTACTATTCTATGCTGTACACTTTTTCTCTTTAAAAAGATTCATCCAAAATTTTCATGTTTTCAGTTACTACTAATTGGTCTGTATACCTTCCTTATACTTAAAAAATTACTCTACAGCTGTTTTCTGGGTAGCTTCATGACCTAAGTCTTGAATATTAGTTAGCTAATTAATCTACTTGTTATTCTGTCCTGACTGCATACACTATTTACACATTACTTATATTACTTATTACTACTTTGTATCCATTCCACAGGTATCTGGTGGATAGTTGCCAAATTTGAATGAGATACCTTATACAGAAGTTGCACAGGTAAACAGTAGAACCAAGATTACGCTTCTCATTGATACAATGAAAAAAATTGTATTTTGTTTACATTTCTTGTGATATTGTTTCATATGTTGTAATATTCAATTGATTGAAACTTGTCCTTTTTCTGAAGTTGTTAATTCATCTAGGGATTGTAGTGAAGTGGAATCCTGTGTATAATTAATAAAAGTTAAGTTTGGGATTGGTAATATGTGTGGCGATTCCTCTGGCCAATACAACATCGGTCCCAGGACAATCATTTTTGTCCCCATAACTATAGCTAGAAGGTGAAATTGTCATCCTGCTATTTCATATCTAGTTCCATTAATTAACAATCCATTGTCCTGAAATTCTAGTTTAGTTATTCTGGTTGGTTCACTATTTTTATAGCGAATGATGATTATTGTTTCAGGTGTAAATATGGAATAAATACAGTGATCCTCAATTTTCTGGAATTTTGCTTGAGAAGCTAAAACTTTTTTCATGCTCCACTGCTTCCATTTTTTCTAATAACAACTACGTTCATTTGTATCACCCTTGCTGGACCAATATCATCTCCAAAACAGTCTTAAATCTGCTACAGACATAATGACATGTGCATCTTTCCATCTAAGTACTAATGATACTGACTGAATCTCTGTCTCTATCCATATCTGAATTGCATTCCATTTCATGAGATAAGGATGTACCACAAAACACTGGTGCTGCAAATTTATTCATACTACTGGAAACTATATTGAGTGTGCAATCTAGCTTGATCAGTATCAGGATAGTTGCTACTCACCCTATAGTGGAGATGTTGAATCGCCGATAGGCACAACAAAAAGACGGTCACAAAATAAAAAATACACACACACGCACTTGCACACGCACATGCGTGAAACCACAGACTGCTATAGGTGTGATTACAGTGCATTTAATGACATTGGACAGAAATGTCCATGAGTAACATGATGGAGTGCTTAATGCAAAGTTTCAGCCTCAATCCTTGCAGCATATAACCGGACTGCTAAGATTTGTAACAATGTAGCTATTACCATTTTCACACCTATTTTGCTTATCCAGGTTTGCATTTTCTATACAATACTGTTTAAGACATTCCTGGTGTTCTGCACATATTTTTCTAATTCTGTTGTTAAGTTCTGTACCATTTTAGAAACATTAAATATTTCCTGCCCCATATTTCTTGTGTGTGTTGTGTGCCAATCTACTTTTGCTTTTGTACCTTACACTAATTCCTGTGCATTTATAATTGCACTCTTTACGTTTTTGATATCATTGTCCGCTTTCCAAACAAAGTTTTTAACAGTTTCCATCCTGAATCTAATCAACCTTGGTTTTTACATGTTAGCATTCATAGTACTACTACTATTAACTGTTGTAACTCTGTCTTCAATTTCTCATGTAAGAGTTAAATTCCTGAGAGAAAAGGCAGTACCATCACTCACCTTCCTCCTCCAGACAATAAAATAAACACAGAACGTGACAACTAAAGAAAAGACTAACCTAAATTACCAGTAAATGCCATATTTGCATTTCACATGGAATTTGCCTCATTTCCTAGCCCTAACTTCATAAGGTAAATATTTCTCTGATGTTCCTTTTTCCCTGATTATTCCTCTTTTCCCACAATGGTTGAAGAAATCAGTGGCAATGTATTAGTCTCACCTCTAAATGGCTTGACTACTTACATGGACTATAAAAGCATTAGTTGGCAATTGCAATTTTATCCTGGCTGGCAAAGCCACTTCAGTAATTTTGATGAGGTTTCGGAACAGCAGCCAGATCATGCTGACTTCTTGACATGATATTGCAGCTGGCAATTGTCCATCCATCTTCAGGCAAGTGTGTCACTGGAGACTACAAGTTCCCGGCATCGGCTTTATATCAAAAATTGGTGCAGAAATGCATGCGCATTGGTTGCCGTCAGAGGAGCGTCATCTATCAAAATTCGCCAGACACATCATTATGAATAAACTGTCTTCTCTCAGAAGAAATTAGAGAGGTCACTGGATCCCAATCCTTGCACAGTTGAAAACTACCATCATGATTTATAAGATTTTGTGCTCGGTGTACTTCCACAGATTCAATAATTAATGAATCCCAAGAAGTTCTCACTGGTGCCAAGATTTTTGTGGCAGAAAAATCCACAGCATGTCCTGTGGTAATACAATGCTCAGCCACATTTGACTTACTGGGTTGCAAAAGGCGAGAGCCTGAAGATGGCTGGATGATTGCCAACCAAAATATCATGGCAAGAAGTCAGTATGATCTGGCTGCTGCAATCCCAAAACCCCATCGAACATTCAGTATGCCGGAAAAACTTCAGGACCCACTTCAGTAACTCAGTAAGGTCCATGACATTTTGGCAAAAACTATCTGTTTTGCCTTTTGGGTTATCGGATTACCTAGTAATATGTACTGTCCTGTTCTGTATTGTAGCAGTTTGCCCAATATGTTCTTGCTTCTTTGAAACTTATCTGTTGTCACACTTTACCCCTTGCCTAATTTCTTCACAAAATTTTTCATTGGTTCACCCTGTGGGCCCAGTTTACATTGAACTACATCAAAGGCTGATGGCATTGTCCACCATGTATTAATTCGTACAACGAAAGACCAGTTCCAGTACAAACTTTCAAATCATGTGCACTGATGACAAAACTGAAAGATGTGTCCCAATCTGAATACTGTGCATCCATGTAGTGGCTGAATATTTTGGATAAAGTATGGTGAAATCTTTTGTCCATCCAATCATTTGAGGATATACCGAGCTGGCATGTAACTTCTTAATTTTCAGTAACTGTTTCATTAATTCAGATACAAAGTTAGTTCCCTGGTCTATAATAATGGTTTCTGGCAAGCCAAATTTCAGTAACCAGTTGTCTATCATTGCATGTGCTACTGTACTCACATTCTGATCTGGGATGGCTCCTGCAACTAAATATAATGAAAAATGGTATTACATCATAAGAACATTTTTATTACCTGTTTGTGTTCTGTTAAAAGCTCCTAAGACATCCAAACCTAGCACAGAAAATGGTTTGTCAGCTTCAGGTAATCTGTTACCAAATTTTCTGATGACACCACTCTGCTCTTTGTGCACACAGGATGCAGTTTCTTATATATTGTTTTACATCACTGCAACATATTTTCCTCCAAAATCTTTCAGCTACACGTCTCTCAGTTG
Source organism: Schistocerca piceifrons (assembly GCF_021461385.2). Lineage (NCBI taxonomy): Eukaryota > Metazoa > Arthropoda > Insecta > Orthoptera > Acrididae > Schistocerca > Schistocerca piceifrons. The sequence goes on along the minus strand of NC_060139.1, from coordinate 442,125,623 downwards.
TTCTTTGCCATCTGTAACTTGATATACTTCCTTCTCAAGTACTGCAGGAGTCACTGGTAGTGGACCAACTGAACTGAGTGTATCAGAGCATCCTAACAACAAAGCTTATTTGGGGTTTTGATCATCTCATAACCCATTGATATCATCTGCTTCAAGTATCTCTGAACTTGCTATTATTAAGCCTTTGGGATATTCAGCTCATCTGTCCCAAAGTTATCAAAGCTTAACAGAATCATCAGTTCCCTGTTAACATTGTTTACATGTGTAATTCTTCTTCATATAAAACAATGCATTTCATCTAATGGTTCACTGTTCTGCAGTGGCTGAACCACACTTAATCTCCACTGGTGGCACACCATCTACAGATATGCAGACCAACACCCCTGTACCATCAGGTACTTGGTCAAGCTTTAATTATCTTTAATGTCCAAGCACACAGTTCAAGTGGTGACATCTTAGCAATCTGTGTACTGTGCGACATTGAAACATTTATAGCTGTTGGACTCATTGGAATCAAGCTCCTGCCAAGTTCACAGTATGTCGAGCAAGATAAAACTTTGAATGATGCCTCTCCAGGAAGTTAAACTTGAGAATTGCAAAATACCCTGCTCCACAGTTGGCAACATTTCCATTTGCTCTCAAAATTCTGTAGTTCCAATCCTAAAAATGAGCATTATAGCCCCCAGTGATACCAAATCATTATTTACCATTCCACATAATTTGTACCTTGAAGCCTCTAGCCTTCTCCTACCTACGAGGTCTACATTAATCACATGTGTATCAGTATGAACTAAATATTTACATTCTTTACCATTTACAAAGCCCATCAAATATCAATCTGTCTCTGCATTAGTGCCTGCAGTATGCTGACTCACTGGGACTGTTTTACAATGGACAAAACACCCCCGTCTGTGTAAAATTTTCCATTACTTATTTCCATTACCCTGCTTTATATTCCTACACTTATTTGCCTTGAGGCCAAAATGTCCACATCTGTAACATTCAGGTTGAATACACTGCACTTTCAAATGCCCTTTCTTCTCACTATGAAAACAATTATTTTCAGAAGCAAAAATTTACTTATCATTGTGCACTTGTAGAGCAATATTATTCCCTGCAAATGCATGACAACACACAGTGCTGTAGTCAAATACTCTGAATTTTCCATTTGTTCTCTTTGCAAAAACTCCACAAGATTCCCTCACAAAAACTCATTGGGTGTGACTCTTTTGTTATGATGTGATCCACTTCCAGATTTATTGCCAGCTCATACGTTTTCACATTGATTTTGTCTGTGAAGTCTCCATCATCTCAGTTTGTCCCCCCCCCCCCCCCCCAAAAAAAAACCATCCCTTGCACTATCTGCTTATGGTATATCTGATGCAAACCTTCCACTACCTGTTCAAATGTACTTGTGTTGCTCAGCATTTTGTGGGACATCACATGTGTCTTGGCTTCACCTGTTAGGCATGAATTGACCATTTGCAGAGTAGTTTCATCTGACAAATTGCTCATTCCAGCTGCAGCTAATACATTATTAATAAATAACATTAAATCCTCTGTTTTTCCAGAGAAGGGGGTGATCAGGTCAGTTACTGAAGGATCTACTGGCCAGTCAGGTATTGTTACTGGTGACAAATTCATTGAACCCCACAGAGGCTCTTGTGCAGCCCATGAAGATTCTAACTGAGCCATCAATTCAACATGATATAACTTCTGCTGAGCGTTCGTCTCTAAAAATTGACACTTGCTCCATTAGCGCAATTATACTATCACTAGTAGCAGCTTACCTTGTGACTAGCATTTTTGTCCAGTTTATCACTATCTTATTATACTGATAATATTTGCATTAAACAGAACACACACACAAAACAAGAAAAATATAATATATGAAACTAGGCTACTACTTTTACCTGATCACCACCCAGCAACACTCACTACACTCATTACACTGGTGTGCTGTGTGACCATACCATCTACAAGTAGAACAAGTACCTGGTACTAACTTAGTGCATGGTTCATTATGAGCCACTAAGTTATAAATAGCAAATGTAACTGGTACCAAATATGTCTAAAATTTCCTCTAAATTGTGACAAATCGACAGGTTCCATAGGTTTCACAAAAGGTACTTTAGATGTAGCTTGCCAATACATGTGCCTAAACTCTGCCATATACCACAATTACAGAAATACCACCTTACGGTTACTGCTGCAATGTGCAAACAACATAAATGCAGACCACAGCCTCTGAATTCAGGCATTGGAGTCAAACACTTCTAATGTCAAATTCTCTGATGACAGCTCAAAGTGCACACGTCTGGCACCAATTTACAGGTTGCCAAGAGGAGACACTGCTGCATGAAGTCAGAATAGCTGTTGGAAATCTGTGAAATGTTTTTGGCACTATTAAAACATTATTAGAGGTCAATTATTTATTCACAATGTTTACAAGTCATCATTCTGCACCAGCATTGACTGTTGCTCATTCAGCTACCTGTCCGCCCCGGTAGCTGAGTGGTCAGCGTGACAGACTGTCAATCCTAAGGGCCCGGGTTCGATTCCTGGCTGGGTCGGAGATTTTCTCCATTCAGGAACTGGGTGTTGTGTTGTCCTAATCATCATCATTTCATCCCCATCAACGCGCAGGTCGCCGAAGTGTCGTCATATCGAAAGACCTGCACCAGGCGAACGGTCTACCCGACGGGAGGCCCTAGCCACACGACATTTCCATTTCCATTCAGCTACCTGTGGGCTTCTATCTGGTGACTGTCCAGTCAGCTCTGCAGTTGCACACATGAGTGACGTTTAGTGACCTTGGAACTGCAACAGGTTGCCAGTGAGCAGGCATAGCTGTTGCCTAGTGTGAAGCAGTCTCAGGCCAACTGCTGGAGTGGTCATTCTCGACCCCATTCCAAATTCTACAAAGACTCTCAATGATCCATACACAATGCACCTGGTATCAGCAATCATGTGGTCAGTTGATCTCCCTACTGCCTGGTAGGTTTCAGTACCTGGAAGTACCCAAGGGTTTAACAAGAACATTGACCCCAAGAGGCCATGTTGGTGGCTTCCACACTGAGGTGCTGTGCTGGCAACACCTGGTGATGTGTTGTTGGAAGACAGTTACTGCATCAGTAGATGGCAGGCAATGAGCAGCATGAAGTTCATCAGGCAAAGACCCTCTACCCTATTACATCTTTGGCTAGTTCATAGACTGTGCTGGAGTCCAGTGTCTAGGACATAGATTAACTGCAGTATTTTAATCATGGAATCGAGTGCTGTTGCTGTGAATACCATCAATCCCAGGGATCAACTTTTCACAAAAGCTGGAGAGCTGGTGTATGTAAATGAAGATGGCATGCTACTATGATATGAGGCGCAAATGACCAAATGTGTCATCCTTATTCTATTACATTCAATTAATGCACTGCCATCTGGCAACACCACAGTGGTGTCATGCATGAAATAGCAGTCAGTGGGCAGCGATACCACAGTGGTGTCATGCGCAAAACAGTGGCCAATGGCCAGTGACACCGCAGTGGTGTCGTGAGCATAGTATCACGCAGTGGCCAGCGACACCACAGTGGTGTCGTGAGCATAGTATAATGCAGTGGCCGGCGACACTACAGTGGTGTCGTGAGCATAGCATCACGCACTGGCCGGCGACACCACAGTGGTGTCATGAGCATAGTATCACGCAGTGACCGGCGACACCACAGTGGTGTTGTGAGCATTGTATCATTCAGTGGCTGGCGACAGCACTTTAGTATCCTTTGGATTATGTTGGTGTTTTGTTTAGGTAACAGTAAGTTACACACATCAACAAGTTTGTTTGCATAAGTACTTGTGCCCTTCATCATGGCAGATGAAAGAGATGATACAATTATTTACAATGAATACAGGGAGCAAATCTTGGAGGTAGCCACTACATCATGTACGTCTCACAATCCAGTTGCAGACTTTCCGGTCACATAACACAGCACCAACTTAGAGGCCTACGTATTTCTGAAATGAATAAACGAAAATGAAGACTCTGCCATGTATGTTCCACAAACAAAACAAAACACAAAAAAGAACAACAAACTTAATGTGCAAGTCTTGTGACTTGCGTTACATCTTGGAGACTGTTTTGCTGCATATCATATGACCAAAGACAATGGATTAAATATATGAAACAAACAAATTTTGTATTTATTTATGTATGTATATCTTTGGAATTTCATGAAAGTAGGGGGAACAGAATTGAGAACTTATGAGAACTAACAATGAGATTAGTAAAACTTAACAACTTATAAGCTTCCGATAATGTCAAGAACAGCCAGTGACAAGCCAAGTAATCTGAATTAGCACTGCTGGCACCAAGCGAATAAATTTGTACGAGACGTGCGGACGGCAAAATGTTAACAGGCTGTTAAGTGTTGGATCGGTTCCTTACTAATGTAAAAGTTTCTTGCAACATGTTTTATGAGCTAATGGATATGTTTGCCTCACTTATAGTTTTCTGTCAGTCTACTTTCTGCTGCACTTGAATCCTCACTGGCCAGATGTCGTAATGTGTCAATGAACTGACCCACCTTTGCCATACCAGCTAATTTCCTGTTTCTGACTCAATCTCTTGCACTTTGTCTGTGGCAATGTAAATCAGTTTCAATGTAAATCAGTTTCAATGTAAATCAGTTTCAATGTAAATCAGTTTCAATGTAAATCAGTTTCAATGTAAATCAGTTTCAATGAAATTTTCTGAGTTCTACCCCTTATTATTCTGTGCCACAACAATATGATAAAGCTTTTAAAAAACAGGTTACAAGCACAAGACACAGGCAGTGATATCTAGTTTTTTCACTGCTTTTTGCGTCAGATCTTTTGTAAAGCTATTCTGTACTTAAAGCATGTGGTAGATCCTGTTGGTGTTATGAATACAATCAGAGGAAGGGCACTCCATCACTGACAGTTCACATCTCTTCTTGAGGATGTGGGGGCAGAGTCTCAAGGTGTAATTTACCACAAGAGTGTGAGGTGGTTGAGCCACGGTAAAATGATGAAAAGAGTGTGGGCGTTGTGGAACTGTGGAATTGCGGTTTATTCATCTCATGACACATTTGCAATCCTTTTGGTTTTTGTACATGAGACATCAAAAATTTTTAATACAGTTACAGTGATTTTTACACTACTAAATAATATCACTAAAATAAATGGTAACACTATGATATTTCTTGGAATATGTATCACATTGGATCTTGCTTAAATTTCCACTTTGTCCTGCATGAATTCATTGAATGAGCAATAACATTTCAGAGTCAGTGACTCATACAGCTTTCTTTTAGTGGACCTAAACTCATCTGCATAACTTGCTTCTTTTTAATTTATTACTAATTTTCATTCCCATGTATTGAAGTACCTGGGCAAAAAGGGAAACAGGGGATGGGGGTATAAAATTTTCTTTGCCTCTAGTATCATGTGGATGGACAAAATGGTTTCCCCTTAAATAATTCATGCCTGGTATGGAAACAGATCCATTATACTTAATGTTAAGTCAATAACATAGAAGAGAAATAGAACAGCCTAATATGGAGCCTCGTGGACACCTTGAGGTTCTTTTTTTCCCACCAAGAAAAACAATTTGTGCCATTGAAAGAGATGGTAACACTCTGCTTTCTGTTTCATCTGTATGATTTAAGCCATTGTAGGGCACTGCCACTAATGCCATGCTTTTCATGTTTGTGAATAAGCAATGCATGTTTTACAGAATCAAACACCTTTGTAAGGTCACAGAAAATTCCTGACAGCTTATTTCTCTTGTCTAATGATGTACTTATTTTCTCAGTGAAACTGTTCACTGCATTTATGGTGTTTTCCCTGCTGAAAACCAAATTGTTTGTTTAGAATAATAGAATTTTTGCAGTGAAGTTTTGGATTTGGTAACAAACTTTTCCAAATATTTTAGATATTAATGGGAGAACTGAGATAAGATGATAATCTCCCATGATCTCTCTTGCTCCCTTCTTTAAGAGTGGTTTGACCAGCATATTTCAGCACCTCTGGAAACAGCCTTCTCCAGAACATTGATTTGTTATTTCAGCTAGTGGGTTTGTAATTTTATTGTGTACTGCTTTAATAATTTCAGTGACTTTTCCATCCCAACCTGCACATTTTGTTTTTTAATGTTAGGACAGCATTTTACATCCACAGAAACTTTTAAAAATTTTGTAAAGTTTTCAGGGTTCTCATTTAGGCCAAAGGGATTTACTTTAATCAGATAATCTGTTAAATCTACATCACACTTTGCTACATTTGTAAATAATTCATTTAAGTACTCTGGTATTTGAGTTGGACTTACAATAGCATTTCCTTCAATGTCAATGTTTGAAATTTCTTGGTTACAGGCTTTAACACCTAACTCAGATTAGTAACTGACCACACACAGCCTTTGTTTTATTTTTATGGTTTAAAATTAGCCTGTTATTTTCCAGTTGTTTTTGCTACCTTTACAACTCAAATATGTTTTTATAGGGTCACACATTCAATGAAATCAATATCTGTATTAGATTTTAATTTTGTGTGCAGTTGCCTTTTCCTTACACGGGAAATTTTTATACCCTGGGTAATCCACTCTAATTTGTCATCTTATTGCTACAGAGTGTAGGTGGAAATCATTTAAAGACACCAAGAAAACTATTTAGGAATTTCTCAAAGATTTGAACACTTGGAGTTACAATGATCAAAAGGCCTTTTTTCTGTTTTAGTGTCTTACTAAATATTAGCAAGTTTTCTTTGCTGAAGTTCCTTCTAATATGAGTTCTCATACATGAAATGTTCCTGTCTATGGCAGCTCAATACACAATGATCTGAAATATCTAGATCTAGACAAAATTTTAACACATCTTCATATACATTCTAGTGACTTAAAGTGTGAGTGTGGATCTGGGTTATATTGGTTTATTCCCCCAAACCATCTTCCACTTCTTTACGAGGTGACTGACTTGGAACTTGCAGTTACTCTTTTTTACTGGCTAGCTGGCTGCTGGAAACCCTCGACTTCTCCGTAGAATAATGCTAAGTACAGGAATTTTTAGACTCTTTCTCCTTATGAAATAAGTAGACATACAAACTTTACTTTTCATCAATTAATGATGTATTTGCCCTCCATACACAATAAAATTCTCAATTTCCACATAAATATGTAACTACCTGTAAGCCTCTCGCACAGCTGAATGTCAGAAGCAAATTGGGCCACACTTAAAAGAATATTGGCTAAGATACCATAACTTCTCATAACATGAATCAGAAAATGAGTCTTGCCTATAGCAAGCTTACATTAAGAGTTTTTAAAAGTTCTTTTTGAACTGACCTTGTTTTAATAACAATAGTCAATGACACAATAAGCACAGAGCTGCATATGAACTCCATGTTTTTCCTCACACACTCACTAAAATATCTATGGATTGCCCGACAGGTACTTGTTGATGCCGTTCATCCACCGTGTGCAGTTTCTTCCCGCGACTGATTTTAACCTGCACACACAAACATGTGATGCGCAATAGGTAGCATTCTACCATCCCACACTCATATCCAGAATATCGTGTGTTCGAGACCGTAGAAGGTTGAGTGACTCTAGAATTTACACAAAAATTCTCACAAATCACTACAATGTAATTAGATAGAGCATTGTCAATACAGGTTGCTGATTGGCCATTGTCTCTGGTAGATTCAAATAAATTCAGTTTGAAACCACATTTCTTTACTAAGTCAGTGAATCTAAGTGTAACTACTATCACATATGATATCAGTATTAAAATAAGCAGCTGTAACAGCTTTTACTTTTTTTTCTCTACAAAGTCGTCCAGCATAATTTGAAGCTGAAGTTAGAATAGTTCTATTGTTGATGTCCCTCAGATTCTGTATATTGAGATTATAATAATATTTGCTTGTGAGTCAACCAGATCTACACAATGGCTGTCAAACACACATTCTTCATTTAAATAATTAAAACAATTTCTGGTCTCATAATTTATAAAAGATACTTGCTAACCTTAACTTCCCTATTTTGTCAATTTTAATTGTCTCCTCAGTAAACCAGTCCTCATTTAAACAAACAATTGTAATATTTGCACATTCTGACAGAATGATGACCAATTCATCAGTGTTTAAACCATTTATATTCCAGTGGATAACATATCCACTTTAACTATTACTTATTGGCTGTAGCTCATTTCTTGCCAGATAATGGTTTGGTTTTGTCTGTCTTAAATCTACACAAGTTTTTCTCCCCCATCACTACTTATCAGCTTCCCTTGCTTTTTATGATCTTTTAAGTATCAGTGAACATCTTATTGAATATTTTTGAGCCCAAAATATTCAGATGAAGTTCATCTCCAGCAAGACTGTGCATTAAGAAATCTGTTGGGATCAATGAAAACGACTCCTAGTTTATTTCATGTTCTGTAATATTGCCTTTTATTCTCTGCACATAGCTGCCATTCACCGATCTCCTGTACACAATGCCACTGATTATTATTCTAGAATTTGTGTAGAGGCTTCTGGCCATTTGGATAAGGTTCCTTGTGTGGTTTATAATTTCTTCTTTGCTGTTGTTTCAAAGGGAGTTTGTTCCCATGCAGATGAAAACACCTTTTGGAATTTTGTTATGCTTATCTGTTGCGTTCTCTTGGGTTTAAGATGTTGTTTTGACATATATGCAAATGTTGCAACCTAATTCCTCGTCGGACATCAATTTTGGAGTTTGGACGACTATATTTCTGAACAATGAGTTACCTGCAATAAAGAATTCACTTTCTATCTTTCTGTAATGGTTCTTTTTGTCTTCTTTGTACGCAGGTCCACTTAACATTTGTTTAGTTTTTCCATACCTTCAGTTTTTTCTTTCGTAATGGCGGTTCTGTGGTTTGTCAGTTGTATCACTCCGCATATTTGCCTATGTATTGTCTAACTAATACTCGAGGTTTTTAACATGCACAATGTTTTTCTCATTTCAATGCAATATTTTCCTGCTTTAGCAACGTCAGTTCTGCTTTCAGAGCATCAATGTCCCTTTGAAGACCAGAAGACCACCAATATTTTCCTCTTTAGAACTTAATGCAGATGTTAATCGAGCATTTTCGTCACTTGTACAGTTGAGGCATGTCCACTTATTATCGTCATTTATAAACTTCAGACACACATTTGCTCACTTCGCGTGTAACCAAAAATTGTACTTAATGCACTGAGTTCCTACACATTTTTTACACTCTCTGTATGAAGAACCATTTAATTTCAACTGATTTTGGAGCATCATTGCAGAATGAAAGCATCTTTTTTCTAGATATAAAGGAAATATTTTATGATTTTGTAAAAAAAAAAAAAAAAGGTAGGATGTGAGGAGTGGAGATATGAAATGATGTTTCCAGGTGATATTTGAGAAATTGAATGAGCGGAATGTGACATAACACGGGAAGGGATTATTTGCACATGAAATGTGGACACACACAAAATCGTTCAAAGCGAAAATTTTCTATTTACAATGAAAGCAGGTGAAGGCAATTTTTGTCATTTCCCTTTATTAGGAAATCAAACTTCCTGAAAATGTTCCTGCTAAGTTTAGGGGTTATTTGCAAAGTCTGGAGAATCAGTCGACAAGGAACTTTCAGGGCATTAAGAGAACTGAGCCTGACCATCAATGAACTAGCCATAATCCACCAAAACATACATAAAAAAGGTAAACAAATTAAAAGTAATACTAAATGAAGAAATTCCTTAGGTTCTAGCTCTAACAGAACATGGACTAAATGAGCACAAAATTTTGAATTTTACCATAGCAAATTACAGAGTAACAGCTAGCTCATGCAAGAGAAATAACAAAGGTGGGGGAATTGTTATACTGATTCATAACAAGATTAGATTAGATTAGATTTACTTTCATTCCAATTGATCCGTAGCGAGGAGGTCCTCCAGGATGTGGAACATGTCAGAAAAACAACAATACATGACAAATATTTACAACTAAAACAAATAAGCTAATGTACCATTCCACAGGTCCCAAGTGGAATGGTCGTCATTTTTTAATGAACACTAAGAGTCATTTTACAAATATTAATGCACACAACCCCCCCCCCCCCCCCCCACACACACACACACACATTTTCAATGAACACATTACTGCACTGAAATTGTGCAGAGGTTATGTTGTACTTATATACAAATCAGTTGGTTTTACTAAGAAATTCATCAATGGAGTAGAAGGAGTTGGCCACCAATAAATCCTTTAGGCTTCTCCTAAACTGAATTTCATTGGTTGTTAAACTTTTTATGGCTGCTGGCAAGTTATTGAAAACGTGTGTTCCTGAATAATGCACACCTTTTTGTACAAGACTAAGTGACTTTAAATCCTTGTGAAGATTATTCTTATTTCTAGTATTGATTCCATGAATTGAGCTGTTGGTTTGAAAAAGTGATATATGTTTAATCACAAATTTCATTAAAGAATAAATATATTGGGAAGCAGTAGTTATTATCCCTAGTTCCCTAAACAGGCTTCTGCAGGATGTTCTTCAGTTCATACCACATATAACTCTTACTGCACGTTTTTGTGCCCGGAAAACTTTAGCTTGGCTTGATGAATTACCCCAAAAAATAATCCCATATGACATTATGGAATGAAAGTAAGCATAGTATGCCAGCTTTTTCATTTTTATATCCCCTATATCTGACAAAATTCGCATTGCAAATAGAGATTTGTTAAGATGCTTCAGCAGTTCTGTGGTGTGCTCCTCTCAGTTGAATTTATTATCAAGCTGTAATCCCAAGAATTTAACACTGTCCACTTCTTCTATCTTCTTGTCATCGTATGTTAGACATATACTCTTGGGACACCCCTTACAAGTTCTGAACTGCAAGTAGTGTGTTTTTTCAAAGTTTAGTGACAAAGAATTGGCTAGGAACCAGTGATTAATGTCCACAAATATTTTATTGGCTGATCTTTCTAAGACTACACTTGATTTGCTATTTATTGCAATGTTTGCATCATCGGCAAACAAAACAAACTTGGCATCTGGTAATGTTACTGATGAAAGGTCATTGATATACACAAGAAAAAGTAAGGGCCCCCAAATGGAACCTTGTGGGACCCCACATGTAATTAGTTCCCAGTTGGATGATGCCTGATAGCTTGATACATGTCTCTTTCCTAATAACACCCTTTGTTTCCTGCCAGAGATATAAGATTTGAACCATTTTGCAGCCTTTCCTGTTACACTATAATATTCTAGTTTACTTAAAATGATATTGTGATTTACACAGTCAAATGCCTTTGACAGATCACAAAATATACCAGTTGCCTGCAATTTTTTGTCTAATGAATTAAGCACATTTTCACTGTAAGTGTAGACAGCCTTCTCAATATCAGTACTTTGAGATAAGATAGTTATAAAGATGACTGTACATTTCTTTTTCGAAAATTTTTGAGAATGCTGGCAACAGTGAAATTGGACGGAAATTTGTTGCTATTTCTTTATCTCCCTTCTTAAACAGTGGCTTAACTTCAGCATATTTCAGCCATACAGGAACTGTGTACATAGTCTTGATTTATGCAAAAATATAACAGTGAAAATGTAATAGAAGTAACAGGACAGAAATTAAGATTAGGTACTTGTCCACTGTACATCTTAAACATCTACAGACTATCAAAAGGATTCATTGACACTTTCACAGAAATTACTGGACAACTCTTGCACATCATTCTAAACAAAAACTGCAAACATTCTACTAGGTGATCTCAACATTAATACATTAAAAGACAAAGGACAGTAGGGAGCTCCTTAACACAATGACAAAATATGGCTTAAACAAGGCATTATCAAAGCCAACAGACAACTGCAAACACTTTTACACAAATGGATCATATAATCAAAAATCTATGTGATTTTTAGTACAAAAGTGAAGTTATAGAAACAGCCCTGTCAGATTATGGTGATATAATATGATTAAAGGGTTAAAAGAATTGTGAGAGTAGAAACCTAAATGAACAAAAACTCACAGCCCTTAGGCATAAACTTAGGAAAGAAGGATGGGAAATGTTGGAAAAAGATTTCACACTGGGTCAGAAAGTAACATAATTCATAAATGTCTTATTACCTTCAAATAACATGCCCAATAATGAAGGCCAGTAGCAGAATCACAACAAACAAAAACTGGATAACCAAAGGTATTTAAGTCTAGAGACAAAATAAAAATATTGCACAGGATGTATAAAACCTGCAGTGATGCAAAATATTAAATGTATGTCAGAAAATTAAAAAAAAAATATGCCAATGTACTTCATGCAGCCAAACAAGAAGCAAAAACCTATGTAAGTAATGCTGACAATAAAAGCAAGGCTTGCTGGTCTATAATAAATGCAAATCTTATACCATCAAACCCACAGGAACACAGCAAAATACAGTATGATTATCATCATCATATTATAAGTAAAAAGACGACAGGAGAATACAGTCACACTGTCAATCTCTTCAATTACCATTTTGCGACAGCAGGCCAAAAGCTAAGAGAAAAGAAACTGTAGACCCAATAGCACATGGAGTATGTATATTCATCCCATTCAAAAAACTACAGCTCTGTTTCCAGTGACAAGAAGAATAAACACTGCAGATAATGAAAGTCTAAAGCAGACAGTCATGTGGAATTGATAGAATATCATTCATAGAAATTAAATATTGTATGCAGGAAATGAAGAAACCACCTACACAACTAACCAACAAGTTACTTATGGAAGGAATTTTTTCCAAATTGTTTAAAGACAGCATTGATAAAACCAGTACATGAAAAGGGGAATGAGTATCAACCAGAAAATTATAGACTCTCATCTCTTTTACGAGTCATATCAAAAATATTTGAATGAGCCTATGCTCAGAGGCTCATTGCATTTCTGATGAAATGTGGGGTAATCAGTAAAAACCAGTTTGCCTTCGAGAAAAGTAAATGTACTATAGATGCAATCATAGATCTAACTGAGAATGTCATTACCAATTTAGACATTAGTAATAAATGTGTAGGGTTTTTTTGTTTTGTTTCGGTTTTAGGGCGCAAAACTGCTATGGTCATTAGCGCCCGGTCCGTGACTTAGGAAACAGTAAAAAACCGAAAATGGAAACCAGCGGCAATGGGAACGAAAGTCACAAAATTGGAGAAACGAGAAGCAGAAGGAAGGCGTAAAAATCCACTACAGAAAGGGGTTGGTTGTCCCCAAAAAGAGCTTCAAATGAGTGACGTCATTTCACTGGCACTAATAAACTTAAGAACGCGGTCGGCTGAGCGCGTGTCATCTGCTAAAATCGACGATATATCAGGCAATAGCTGTAGACGGGAGCGTAACGGATTAAAATAGGGGCACTCAATTAAAAGGTGTATTACCGTCCACAGCTGAGAGCAGTGGGGACAGAGTGGGGGAGGATCGCCGCTTAAAAGATGTCGATGGCTAAAAAGACAGTGCCCTATCCGGAGTCTAGTTAAAATTACCTCCTCCCGACGACGCGTTCGGGAGGAAGAGGTCCAAGCACAAGGAAGAGCTTTCACGTCCCACAATTTATTATGGGGAAGTGTCGACCAATGCGCGTGCCATAAATGAACAACACGACGACATAAAACGCTCCGTAGATCGGCGAAGGGAATCGATTGAATAGCTGGCCGAAGAAGAGAGACTGCAGCCTTGGCTGCAATATCGGCCGCCTCATTTCCACAGATACCAACGTGTCCCGGGAGCCAGAGGAACGCCACCGAGACGCCCCCCCCAGGTGGAGCAAGCGCAGACAGTCCTGAATCCGGTGGACCAGAGGGTGCACAGGATAAAGAGCTTGGAGACTGAGGAGAGAGCTGAGAGAATCTGAGCAGATAACGTACTGTATCCGCTGATGGCGGCGGATGTAGTGGACAGCCTGGAGAACAGCGTAAAGCTCCGCAGTATAAACCGAACACTGGTCGGGAAGCCGAAAATGATTTGGGGTGTCGCCAACAATATAGGCACTCCCTACACCTAACGATGTTTTCGAGCCGTCGGTGTAAATAAATGTGGCGTCCGTCATTTGGCAACATAGAGCAGCAAATGCCCGACGATAAACAAGTGAAGGGGTACCATTCTTGGGAAATCGACAAAGGTCACGGAGCAGGCAGATCTGGGGACGGAGCCAAGGCGGTGCTGTACCCCACGTTGTCAAGAAGGTTTTAGGAAAGTGGAAGGAAAGAGAATGGAGCAGTTGACGGAAGCGGACTCCCGGTGGTAGTAGGGAGGAGGGGCGGCCTACATACCCTACATCAAAGGAGGCGTCGAAAAAAGAAATGTCATGGGCTGGATTAGCAGGCATGGAAGACAGATGGCTAGCATAACGACTCAGAAGGACTGCTCGCAGATTGGACAGCAGAGGTTCAGCAGTCTCAGCATAAAGGCTTTCCACAGGGCTGGTGTAAAAAGCTCCAGACACTAAACGTAATCCACAGTGGTGGATAGAGTCGAGACGCCGAAGAATAGACGGCCGAGCAGAGGAGTAGACTGTGCTTCCATAGTCCAATTTCGAGCGCACTAAGGCGCGATAGAGGCGGAGAAGGACCACTCGGCCCGCTCCCCAGGAGGTACCATTCAGGACACGGAGGATGTTGAGGGATCGCAGACAACGACCCAAAAGATAGGAAACGCGGGAGGACCAGCACAGTTTTCTGTCAAACATAAGACCCAAGAATTTAGCGACGTCTGAAAACGGAAGGTTGACAGGACCTAGATGTAAGGAGGGCGGAAGAAACTCCTTACGTCACCAAAAATTAACACAAACGGTCTTACTGGGAGAAAAACGGAAGCCGGTTACGATGCTCCAAGAGTGGAGGCGATCGAGACATCCTTGAAGACGTCGTTCAAGACGACTGGTCCGTTGAGAGCTGCAGTAGATCGCAAAATCGTCCACAAAAAGGGAGCCCGAGACATCAGGAAGGAGACAATCCATAATGGCAAACAGTACAACACTTAGCACGGAGCCCTGGGGTACCCCGTTTTCTTGGGAGAACGTACGGGAGAGAGTAGTGTTCACCCGCACCCTAAATGTGCGCTCTGTCATAAATTCACGAAGAAAAAGGGGCAGCCGACCTCGAAAGCCCCAAGAGAACAGTGTGCGGAGGATGCCTGTCCTCCAACAGGTATCGTATGCTCTCTCCAGATCAAAAAATATTGCTACTGTTTGGCGTTTCCGGAGAAAATTGTTCACGATATAAGTGGAGAGAGCAACAAGATGGTCAACTGCAGAACGATGCTTTCGGAATCCGCATTGGGCAGGTGTTAAAAGACTGCGGGATTCCTGCCACCAAGCTAAACGGTAATTCACCATACGCTCCAAAACCTTACAGACACTACTCGTGAGAGAAATGGGGCGATAGCTAGAGGGGAGATGGTTGTCCTTTTCAGGTTTCGGAACAGGAACGACGATAGCTTCCCGCCATCATCTGATAAAAGTACCGTCGGTCCAAATTCGATTATAAAGGCGAAGGAGGTAACGCAGACTATGGGTTGATAAATGCAGCACCATTTGGACGTGGATACCATCCGGTCCTGGGGCGGAGGAGCGTGAAGAAGAGAGTGCATGTTGGAGTATTGTAGCTTTCGTGATTTTGAGAGGAGAAAGCAAGAGGTCGCACTTCCGCTGCAAGTTTTTTCGGGAGAAACGCTGGTGGGTAATTTGAAGAGCTAGAAATCTCAGAAAGTGCTGACCCAACGAGTTAGAAATTGCGACGGGGTCCACTAATGTATCATGCGCGACAGTGAGCCCAGGGACCGCGGAGAAACTAGGCGCGCCTGAGAACCGTCGAAGCCGACTCCAAACTTCCGAGGAGGGAGTGAAGGTGTTAAATGAGCTAATAAGGAATTTCCAGCTTGCCTTCTTGCTATCGCGGATGACACGACGGCATCGCGCAGGGAACTGCTTGTAGCGGATACAGTTGGCCAAAGTAGGATGGTGGCGGAAAACGCGGAGAGCACGTCGCCGCTCATGTATTGCATCACGGCATGCCTCGTTCCACCAAGGAACTTGGGGGCGCCGGGGAAATTCGGAGGTGCGTGATATTGAATGTTCCGCAGCTGTAAGAATAACGTCGGTAATATGTGTGACCTCATCGTCGACGCTGGGAAAGAGACGAAAAAAGTGTCCAATCAGCTTGGGCAAACTTCCAGTGTCGCGGGCGCATATATGGCAGTTGAGGCTGCAGTCTAAGGACACATGGAAAGTGGTCACTCGAGTGTGTATCCTCAAGGGCGAACCATTCGAAGCGCCAAGCTAGCGGAACAGTACCGACTGCAAGGTCCAAATGAGATAAATTTCTCGTGGAGGCAGACAAAAATGTAGGGACCCTAGTGTTGAGGCAAACTAGATCCGCTTGGTGGAAGACGTCGAGCAATAGCGAGCCACGTGGACAAGGATGTGGAGATCCCCAAAGCGGGTGGTGGGCATTGAAGTCCCCAACCAGCAAATAGGGGGGGTGGAAGCTGACCAAGAAGATGAAGGAGATCAGCTCGTGCCATTGGTGTGGACGATGGAATGTATACAGTACAAAGAGAGAACGTGTATCCGGAAAGGGAAAGACGGACGGCGACAGCTTGGAAGGAAGTGTTTAAGTGAATTGGGTGATAATGGAGAGTATCATGGAGAAGAATGATGAGTCCTCCATGCGCTGGAGTGCCTTCAACAGCGGGGAGATCGTATCGGATGGACTGAAAATGAGGGAGAACAAAGCAGTCATGGGGACGCAGCTTTGTTTACTGAAGACAGAAGATGACCGGCGAATAGGATCGTAAGAGGATCGACAATTCATCCCGATTGGCTCGAATACCGCGGATATTCCAGTGGATAATGGACATAGGGTGAACAGATAATGGAGGAATGTGACCAATGTTGTTGTTAATCAACGACTGCTCAGAGCTTGCGACCCACAGCATGGAACGGCATTCAGCTGAAGGCAGAAGATCCTGATCCATAGGTTGTTCAGGAGCAGCTCCTGCCACCAGCGATCGGCCGGTTGATCGGTCGCAAGCAGTGCGCCTCGGCGACACAGAAGACGGCTGAGGGCGATTTCCGCCAGGTGGTGCTGTAGATGGGACACGCCTTGGCGGAGAAGGAGATGAACTGGGTTTCTTTGTAGCCTTCTTGGAAGTATGATGTTTAGATGAAGGAGGAACCGATGGTTGGGAAGTTGTGGTACGTAAAAGCTCTTCACGAGTATGCTCTTTTTTCGAAGTCTTGGTGTCTGACTTTAGGGCTCGAGCTTTAGCAGAACCCGACGAAGGGTGAGCCAGAGAGTGGGCAGGCGAATGTGGTGAGGTTGAACGGGCGATCTTTGCGCTGGCCGATCTGACAACCGTGGCACTAAGGGTGAGGTCGCAAGTCTGCGTGGCCGCCTCCTTTGTTGGCCAAGGAGAAGCAAGGACAGTGCTGTATTTTCCTGTATGAGGCACGGTGGGCTGTCGACTGGCGAATAACTTTCGAGCAGCAAAGGTCGACACCTTTTCCTTCACTCTGATTTCCTGGATGAGCTTTTCGTCCTTAAAAACGGAGCAATCTCGAGACGAAGCAGCGTGGTCACCCATACAGTTGATGCAGCGAGGGGATGGAGGTGGACAAGCACCCTCATGGGCATCCTTGCCACAAGTAACACATTTGGCCGGATTGGAACAGGACTGGCTGGTGTGATTGAACTGCTGACAACAATAGCAACGCGTAGGGTTTGGGACGTAAGAGTGAACGGAAATTATCTCATAGCCTGCTTTGATTTTCGATGGGAGTTGAACTTTGTCAAATGTCAAGAAGACAGTGCGGGTTGGAATGATGTTCATGTCAACCCTTTTCATAACTCTATGAACAGCCGTTACGCCCTGGTCAGACAGGTAGTGGTGAATTTCTTCATCAGACAATCCATCGAGGGAGCGTGTGTAAACGACTCCACGCGAGGAATTTAAAGTGCAGTGCGCTTCAACCCGGACAGGGAATGTGTGGAGCAGTGAAGTACACAGCAATTTTTGTGCCTGGAGGGCACTGACTGCTTCTAACAACAGGGTGCCATTCCGTAATCTGGAACAAGACTTTACAGGACCTGCAATTGCGTCGACACCTTTCTGAATAATGAAAGGGTTGACCGTGGAGAAGTCGTGACCTTCGTCAGACCGAGAAACAACAAGGAACTGTGGCAACGATGGAAGAACTGTCTGTGGCTGAGACTCAGTGAACTTACGCTTGTGAGCAGACATAGTGGAAGGTGAGGAAACCATTGCGGAAGAATCCCCCATGATTACCGGCGTCTCCGATTGCGCGCTCCTCCCTTGTGGGGGCCCTCTCTGAGGGCACTCCCACCTTAGGTGATTGTTCACACCTCAGGTCACACCTCTCAACAAACGGACGGAGGGACCAATCGGCACTTTCGGAAGGTATCAGCTCGGGTAATCACCCCTCACTGAGCCTGGCCGTTACCAGGGGATACGTACGTGTCCTACCTGTCTACCCGGGGTGGGGAATTACGCATTACCCCGTCACCGGCTACGCATGGAAGTGCATGGGTCGGCCTTCAGACACGCACAGGGAGGAAAAAAGAAAAAGGGAAATGAAAGAAAAGGGGTCTCAAACGCCGCAGCGGAGAAAAGGGCAAAGAGAAGAGGGAAGGAAAAGAGAAGGACAGAGGAAGGACGAAGACTTGCAAGTGTAGAAAGCAAGGAATGTGTAACAGTTTCGAGCGTCCGTCTCCAGACGTAGGCACAAACCATACTCCCAGAGGGGGAGAAAGGGAAGGAAAGAGCCAGAGGTGAGGGGGGGGGGGGCAATATGGGGGACGGGGAAGGATGCGGAAAGGGAAGGTATGCAGCCCGGAAAGGAACGAGGACCTCATTAGCTCGGGATCCCGTGCTCGCTACGCATGTATCCACAAAAGAGTTGTGGACTCCTTGGGGAGAATGTGTAGGGGTATTATGCACTTAATAAAAGCTTTTGACTGTGCAGCTCATAAAACATTAGTAAAAATATTAAGCGTGTATTGGATAAGAGGGATGGCAGGAGACTGGATCCTGTCACACCTGGAAAACAGGACCCAATACACACAAATTACAAAAATGACAGGAGAATAGGTAAGATCTGAGGCAAGAATTTTACTCTTCTCTGTCCCACAAGGATCCATACTCGGCCTATTGCTCTTCATTTTATATACTAATCACATCCCAAATACTGTAAAGTATGGAAATATTACTACTTAAGCAGATGATACAACTCTGCTATTCAAAGAAAATTTGGAAATACAAGCCAGCTTCGAAATAAGTAATTCTATCCAAAGCTTTGCTGCAATAAATCTGCATAACATTGGTAAAACACTGTTTAAATTTCAGACTAAAAAACCAACACACTGAAGATATAAACATTTGTATACATGGGTGCCTAGCAGAAAATTCCAAATACACAAAATCCCTTAATACAATCGATGAAAATTTAAACTGGGACAAGCACATAGAATACATAAGTGGAAAGCTCAGCTCAAACCTCTATGTTTCCCACAAATTCAGCTTCCTAAAAGACATAAATAATATGAAAATTACATATGACCCACTAATTCATTCAACATTAAGCTATGGCATAATTTTGTGGGGATGTGCACCTTCAAAACATACCTGAATAGAGTATTCTAAATGTAGAAAAGAGCAATAAGAATAATAGCCTACATTAAGTGGAGAGAATCATGTCAGTCAGCATTCAAAGCACTCAGAATACTAACACTATTAAGCATTTAACGTTATGAACTCTTGCGCTCGACAAAATTCAAATATGTATCTGATACTCAAGACACCAAGCCCCAGCACAACGATGACTGTAGGAAGTGAATTACTTCCATGAACCCAGACATAATACCATAAATTCAAAACTAAGCCATCCTATGCAGGTCCAAAAGCCATTTAAAAACTTCCTTCTTACTTGAGAGGGGTTAACAATAAAAATATTTTCAAAAAGTCCCTCGAAAAATTTGACAGAAAACTTACTATAGCTAAATGTTTTCATTTTCATAGCAGAATAATCCAAAATTGGCATTGTAAGTACAAAAAAGGATGTAGACAACTTTTAAGAAGGTGTAAGATGTGTACTGGAGTAAGACAAATTGCGTTTTAATAGTATGTACTAAATACAAAATTGCTACACCAAGAACAAATGCAGATGATAAATGGGTATTCATTGGACAAATATATTATACTAGAACTGACATGCGATTACATTTTCACGCAATTTTGGTGCATAGATCCTGAGAAATCAGTAGCCAGAACAACCACCTCAGGTTGTAATAACGGCCTTGATACGCCTGGGCATTGAGTCAAACAGAGCTTGGATGGCGTGTACAGGTACAGCTACCCATGCAGCTTCAAAACAATACCACAGTTCGTGAAGAGTAGTGACTGGCATATTGCGACGAGCCAGTTGCTCGGCCACCATTGACCAGACACTTTCAATTGGTGAGAGATCTGGAGAATATGCTGGCCAGGGCAGCAGTCTAACATTTTCTGTATCCGGAAAGGTCCGTACAGGACCTGCAGCATGCAGTTGTGCAGTATCCTGCTGAAATGTAGGGTTTCGCAGGGATCAAATGAAGGGTAGAGCCATGGGTCATAACACATCTGAAATATAACATCCACTCTTCAAAGTGCCATCAATGCAAACAAGAGGTGACCAAGACGTATAACCAATGGCACCCCATACCATCACGCCGGGTGATACGCCAGTATGGCAATGACAAATACATGCTTCCAATGTGCGTTCACCATGATGTCGCCAAACATGGATGCAATCATCATGATGCTGTAAACAGAACCTGGATTCATCCGAAAAAATGACGTTTTTTCATTCGTGCGCTCAGGTTCGTCATTGAGTACACCATCATAGGCACTCCTGTCAGTGGTGCAGCGTCAAGGGAAACCGCAGCCATGGTCTCTGAGCTAATAGTCCATGCTGCTGCAAACATCGTCGAACTGTTCGTGCAGATGGTTGTGGTCTTGCAAATGTCCCAATCTGTTGACTCAGGGATCGAGACGTGGTTGCACGATCCGTTATAGCCATGCGGATAAGATGCCTGTCATCTCAACTGCTAGTGATACGAGGCCGTTGGGATCCAGCACGGCGTTCCGTATTACCCTCCTAAACCCATCGATTCCATATTCTGCTAACAGTCATTGGATCTCGACCAATGCGAGCAGCAGTGTCGCGATATGATAAACCGTAATTGCGATAGGCTACAATCCGACTTTTATCAAAGTCGGAAACGTGATGGTACGCATTTCTCTTACACGAGGCATCACAACAACGTTTCACCAGTCAACGCTGGTCAACTGCTGTTTGTATATGAGAAATCGGTTGGAAACTTTCATCATGTCAGCACATTGTAGGTGTTGCCACCAGCGCCAACCTTGTGTGAATGCTCTGAAAAGCTAATCATTTGCATATCACAGCATCTTCTTCCTGTCGGTTAAATTTCACGTCTGTAGCACATCATCTACATGGTGTAGCAAATTTAATGGCCAGTAATGTATATTAGTGTATATATATAGTGATATCAATTTGGCTTGATCCATACAATGTATGTTGTCTATGGATCCATTGAAAATAATTCAATTCACTAAGTTATCACATTAGTGCTGGTACTGCTACTGACACCATACCTGAGGAGCAGTATGCTGAAATTAGTCATCCAGTGAGACCACACTGTGAAAGAAATGTTTAATACTGTGACATAAGTTGACTTTTACAAATCTTTATCAGGTGAAAAATTTCCATGTATGAAGAAATTTTCTGGGAAATGCTCTTCATATTTGGGTCTACATATATTTACAAGTTTTTCCTGCTTGAATATCAAGGAGAGTAAATATTGATGCTCTTTGGTGGACAATAAGAGCAAGAATCTCAACAAGCAATCTCACTCCTGACATCAAACAAATTGGATAAAAGTGTGATAGGATCAATTTGTCTCATTACACAGACTCTAAAATGAAATCTGCCTGCATATTTAGATGATATGAAACTAGCAAAATAAACTCAGTTTTATTCAATTTAATTAATTTATTTTTATGGCATGATTTATATATTTTCCTGAAATGCAAAGTTAACTAATCAATGCAATTATTTTAAAAGATGTGGCTCTCTGCTAACCTCCACTTCCACAAAATGACCCCCAAATGAAAGTTTCCCACCCCTGATCAAGAGGAATCCACCTGGACCACCCAGAATCCAAAACACCTCACTTACTGATGCAGAATGTGATTTTTTTGTCCTGCCTTGCAGGTCTGAATTAGCAAAACATCACAATAGGTGACCACAAGAAATTTTATCAGTAGTCCTACATGTCATCAACGAGGCCAAGAGGATGACCTGTCAAATTCCATGATTACACTTCCTTGACCATATTTCATTTCATTTGCTGCCCTAGTGGAGGTCACAAGTTAGAGCTGTTGAAGGATGAGATTGATAAACAAGGCGATTTTGAGAAAATTTTTTGGAAAAGATATTGTGAAAATACACCACTGCTCTGGACAACTGATGTCAACAACAGAAGTATACGTGTGGTTTAGTTCTACAATCTAATTTACATACACAAGTAACATTAACATGAAGTAAGTCAAGAAAAACGAATTTTAAATTTTAGGAAAAATTTCATAACTAACAATAACTAACATCATGATTTATAAAAACAAGATCAACAGCTGTAAAGACACCCATCCTAAAGCAAGATGGGCACACCAAAATTTGTTTAATGATGAAGATTACTCCCTATTTGGGATTGGAGGACAACTGGGTCATCAATTCTTGATGACATTACAGCTGTCAGAATTCATTTCAAAAATGGCAGCTCACTATAAAACAGCATCAGGAGATCCAGTCACGTACACAACATTAGCACTGCAGCTCTTCACATCAATCTGGCAATATTTGTCTATGCTGACTGCCAGTAATTACATGTGGTATGGAAGGCAATTGACTACAAATATTCAAAATTATGGGAGTTATCTAATAGTATTAGATCCACCCAAGAGAAGCTGGCTGACAGGTAGCGATCAAAAGAAAAAAGTGTGTACCATCCTGAATAAATTTCCGTTTGGCAGAATGCCCCGAACGTTTGGTATCAGGATGACATATCCACCAATAGTGCTGAAAATCAAACATCCTATGAAATAAACATGACAGCTGAGGGGAAAGGCCGATAACACATTTTTTACACCTACATCTCGTTCAGCAAGCCACCTATAGGTGTATGGTGTAGGGGACTTCTGATTACCACCAACTGATTACCGCCAACTGATTACCGCCAACTGATTACCGCCAACTGATTACCACTAACGGATCCCACTAACCTTTTCCACTTGTGAATGGTGCATCGGAAGAATGATTGTCAGTAAACCTCTGCATTAGCTCTACTTTCTCGAATTTCACCTTTCAACTGACTCATTTTCTGGGTTCATTAGTCACAGAAACTGAGTATGCCGACTTACTGGAGGAGCAAGTCACATTTGATGACCCCTAAAATTAATTAATTAACTATGGCCCTTTGCACTTAGTGTGGAATCTACAGTTTGAGCTATGCTACTGCAGTTCAGCTGTCAGTATCACCCTAATCAACTGGTTAATCCAGAAAAGAAGATAGGTGGAATATTTGAGATGTGCCATTACAGAACAATGTTGAAAATAATGTGAACTGATAAAGTAATGAGTGAGGAGGTTATCTGCAGAACTGGCAAGGGAATGAACATTTGTAAAATACTGACAAGAAGAACGGAATTGTACGAAGTGTTAAGACGTCAGGAAACAACCTCCATGATACTAGAGGGAGCTGTAGAAGGTTAAAACTGTAGATGAAAACACACTGGAATACATCCAACAAATAACTGAGTCTAACTGCTGTCTAAGATTATGAGTGTGGCACAGGAGATGAATTCATGGCAATCCACATCGAACCATGTGTAATACTACAAAAATCTGAAAAATTGCTACTTACTGTAAAGAAGTTGCATAGAGGCACAATAGAAGACACTCACTTCTACCTTGAGTTTCCACTGTTTGAAAATTTGAGAAATTATGTTTTTGGTGTCATACTCACGTAATGACTTAATAGTGGTAGCAGTACATGACTATTTTCCAGAAAACAGTATGCATTCCATTGATAGCTAACCTTGCCAATATTGTCAAAGTTTTATCATGATCCGAATATTTTGCTTCCCTTTCCAGTTTCTGTATTTAGGGTTGTTATGTATCACAAACTAAGATGACAGCAATTATGGAAAATGCTCAGAATGAGTGCAGGGTACCATGATGTGTGCCACTCAGAGTATCAAGCTAAACAGTGAACGTAGTGTCCAAAAGCAAAGTCAGGTACAAACACAGAAGAATGAGACAATTCAAATAATTCAAACACGGAAAGCCAGCCAGCGTAGGGTAAGTAAACAAGAATACAGGCTGCAGCCAGCAACTGACTCTGGACTGTGTGTGGCTGAACCACGAAAGTCCAGTGGCACTGCCCAGTGTATGGTATGCAACATTCATGCTGCTTGTGGTGGAGTCATGGGTCACTCCCAGTTACACTGGTTCAGTGGAGTCATGGATCACACCAATTTTCAACAGTGAGCAACTCCTCCTCTGACATGCATGTATCTGGTGAGGTTACCAAATCAATCAAACCATCCATCAATCCCCCCCCCCCCTCCCTCCCAATCAGCCCCTTTAAAAGGCACATAGGACTGAAAGGGCCCAGACCAATGCTGGAGTTACTGAGTCAGGAGATGAGGAGTGACTGATATCTCTATCACAGATTCCCCACCGACACACTCCTCTCGGGCACAATGGACAATGCTGGGAACAGCTATGGGCTGATGCTCTGCCTGAGGCTGTTGGTTGAGGACAGATGAGGGCTGGGTGGAGGCAACCTCAGCCAGCTACCTCAAAAATGGAGGGAGGTACTCCATCAGATATTCTCCTGGCAAGCAGTTCTCCTAGGTGACAGATTTCGAAGGGTGTGTGCATAAATTATACAGTGAGAGACATGCAGATGATGGGAATGTCAGCAAGTGCCACTTTCTTCTTGTTGGTCCTTTTCACCTGTGAGAATGCTGCCTGGGTGTTTGAGCTGTGGAGCTTATTATATAGTTTTACACAGGCATAACTGTTAAGCATTGTGTGTCAAGAGCTGCTGACTCATCGCAACAATATAAAATTCGCTGGCCGTATTTCCCCACCACAATGCCCTGCACCCACCTTGGTACCTGCCCAAATATGCACGCCCAGACAGTGGAACATTGCTAATACCAAGATGCAGCCCTCGACCAGGAGCAGATGGTGCCAGATGCAACAGGTCAAAGAGACTGCAAAGCTGATGTATGTGCAGCAACTCAGTGGAAATGTGGCCATTGATTTGAGTTGCTTAGTAAGACATCAAAAAATGGACAGGACTGGTTCTCTAGGGACCTCCATTGTGATTTGAATGTCCTGACAAAGTTCTTGACCTCTTCATTTGATGCTGGACTAGCAGCATGCTGAATACCATTTCCGAATCCGAACACATTTCTTGTGACAAACTGGCAACCAAAGTGTGTGGCCCACACTTGATAGTGAAAATTGTACCAGTGGCCTGAATTGTAAGATGTGACAGTGTGGAGGACAAGCTAGTTCTCTAGCAGATATTAGACATGGCATCTCCCACTAACAGCCACATGGCCTCTAGAAAGAGATTAGCCAAATCCATCTGCACCCAGACCCATGGGTGCTGTGACAAGATCCACAAGAAAATTTTTGTGGCACAGTTGCCTTTCTGTGGCCATGCACTGAACAGGCAAACACTGTATTCTCAATGGCAGAATTGATTGCTGGCCAATAGATGTGCTGATGGGCCAGTACTATTGTTGATGACATCCAACAGTGAGATTCATGTAAAATATGCAGAATGGTGTTATAGCAGATTAACAACATGCCATATCTGACTTCACATAGCTAGCAGTAGGATACTTAACAATGAGCCTATTATGAAGATTGAATGAAATATGGCTGAAGCACTGGGTCTGACCCTGTGGGAGATTACTGCAGCCATCCCTGTAATGGCACTGCACAATAGTGGATACTCACTTGCACTGCAGGAACTTTTTACACTGTTGATGGAAATTCTTTTTAGGGATCCTGAAGGTTCTGGTCCAGCACGAAACAGATTGCCTTCTGCTTGCTGAAGTCTGTCGGGACCAACCAGTAAATTTGACCATTCGTCTGCATTCACATGCTGGGAAGTGGACCAATGGTGAATGTCATATATACTCAGAAACAAGACCCAATGCTGTAGATGCTGTGCTATTCTGCCTGGGACCTTTGACTGGGGACCAAACATTGAAATGAGTGTCTGTAAGGATAAAGTAGCTCATTGCAAATTACTAATTCTGATTATTAATGTGAAATCAAACTTTTTAAGATCTTTCATTTTCTTTATTTTGTATCTTTTGTTATCTTCAAAGTCTCTCTAATTCCTACAGCGATTGTTATATCATGATCAGTGTATTAAATGAGTGATTTGCTCAGCTGATGTTTAGTGTTAAGATTTTTATTTGTTAGCTACAATTACTTCATAAACTTTGAAGATGCAAACCCTATTCTGCTCCACCATGTGAGGATAACAGATCAGAGGATATCACAAAATTTAAAGGCATCATCTGAAACAGAACCTTCTATAACACTGATTGAGCTAAAATCAAACTGCTCAGACTGACAAAACCCCGATCCCTCATCCCCAATTTCTCATGCGCAGTAAATTAAAGATAACTGAAACCAGGAATACTCTACTTTTTGTTCAATTTAGCTGAACATTACACTTAGCCTACTCATGCAAGCATTTATCCAAAACATAAAACATTAGTTCAAATGAAACTACTGTTAATAACATTCTCCCTAACAAACTGAACAATTAGCAGCATGCTACTGTCTGGTAATGTAATGGCTTATAAAACACAACACTAACTTCATCAGCACAGCACAGATTAAATCTAAAATAGAAGAACATGAAAATGCAGTTAAACATTTGTGAACTACATAAAGAAATATTGGCAATCAAAAATGGATGAAAAGGAATAAAACTAACTTTTGCTGTGTTAGTACTGATAAAAATATTGATCAAAACTTAAGCTGGAAAGACCATCTCAAATACTTATCCAACAGGCTCAATTCGGCATGTTTTGCATTGAGGATATTATCTAGAGTATGCTGCACAGACTGTACTAGACTAGTGTATTTTGCTTACTTTCAGTCCATTGCGCGTTACGGCATAGTGTTCTGGGGTAAAACTAAATCAAGCTTAACAGATATCTTCAAATTTCAGAAAAGAGCTGTACGAATCATAAATCCAAGAACTCATTGTAGGCCCCTTTTCAAAGAACTGCAAATACTCACACTACCATCACTATATATTTTTAAAAGCATTCTGTGTACAAGAGCACATATGAAAAATCTATGTACAAATGAGGACTGCCATAATTATAATACTAGAACTCTTAAGAATTTGTATGTAGAAAGGGTAAGGACAACACAAACCCAAAAGCATGTAAGTTATTTTGGAATAAAACTATACAGTGCTCTGCCAGTGTACATGAAGGAAATAATAGATGAAGTAAAATTTAAGACTGAGCTTAAAAATTAACTTTTAAGCAAAACTTTCTATGATGTAGATGAGTACTTTGTGTGTAAATTTATTGCCAAAAATTTTAATTTATATGTCTAAATTTGTACTTTTAAAAAATGCCTTGGAAGTGATATTCCATTATTATGTCTGTAGTACTTGTACTAGTATGATAACTTCGTTGTGACATTTGCTACATCATGTAAATGATTTACAGGAAGATAATAAAATGAAATGAAAATGAAATGAAATGGAAACTGTTTTGAGTAATAAGAACTATGTAGTAACTAATTAGTTTGCAAAGCTGTTATGATTATGAAAAGAAACAATTCAATGAATAGAACCAAGTTTTCATTACTGTTCTGAATGTTGCTGAAAATGAAAATCATCACAATATGACAATTTACAATTACACACAGACAGACAGAAAGACCAAGAAAAGTTATTGTTTCTTTGTGTGTGTTTACATCTGATTAAAACAATGCAGCAGGCAGTTTGCATCACTTAGCCAATGTTACCCCAAAACAGTTTCCACTTACTGTTAGCTGATGCTGCTGGCGAGTAGCTGACACCCTCGTTATCAGTCCATGATACTTTAGCATGTAATCCGGTAACAGACAAGTCTTCCAAGCTCCTAGATCATGGGTATCTGGTGGTAATACAACAGGAATGCTCAATATTTGCAGAATGAATTCCCAGTTTGGGTATCTGCGCCCCATGACAAAAATAAGACGTAGTAGTAGTAGTGGCAGCAGCAGAGTATTATTAGTCTGTAGATCTCTTTTCACAAGGATACAGGGAATGTCAAAATAGTTACAAGTTTAGAACAAATTAAAATAAGCTAATTCGTATACACATATATTTACAGACTTCTAGTTAGAGACAATCATATTTACTTCTGGTAACACTCACTCACTCACTTCCACTTAATAAACCAAACTGATTCGCTTAAAAGATCTTATTTACTCAGGTAATTCATTAATCTGTCTCATAGCTTCTACTATTTTTTAGAATGCTGACAGCAGGGAAATGGGCCAGTAATTTTCTATAGCTTCTGCATTACCTTTCTTAAGCAAAGTTACAACTCTTGCCTGTTTTAACTGCTCTGAATATGTCACTCAGGTGAAGGATTCATTTATTATATTTGTTAAGGGGCCTTGTATAATTTCTATGCATTGTTTCAGTACACACATTGGTACTACATCCAGGCCTACTGACTATTTTTTAGTTTTTGAATTGTTTTACAGACTTCATTCTCTTGGGTGGAAGTGACATTGTATTTAATGCAACATTATTTACAGATGTTATATTTGTTTGGGGGAATTTTTGCTGTAACTTCTCTGCAATATTTGAAAAATGCTCGTTTACATCGTTTTCTAAGTGTTTTGGATTATTTATTACCTTATCCCCTCCCTTAACAGTATGTTATTCTGCTTTTTTTTGCCTCTCCCAGTTTCCTTTTTTATAACATCCCAAACTGCTTTGATTTTATTCTCTGAATTATATATTGTTTTACATTAAATAACTTTTTTGCAGCAATCAGCACCTTCCTATAGATCTTTTTGTATCTATGATAGAAATTTAAGAATTCTGGATAATTGAAAATCTTTTGCATGGAACTGAGCTGTTTAAGTGTTTGGGAGGACTTCTTAATACCTGCTGTTAGACATCTGTTTTTGTAAGATGGTACAGACATGCATACTTTTGGAAAAGCCTTTTCAAAGTTAAGTTTAAACAATGTGGAGCATTTAGATCACTTCATATTCACATTTGTTTTCTTACACACTTTATCCCAGCTTTGTTTTTCTAGTTCTTTTGAAAAATCTTTTATTTTGATTTCTGATAGATGTCGTTTGACAGCTTGTAGTTTGGGAATGATTCCATGCCTGATTTTACTGTTATTTGACAGAGAAGGTCTGATAGATCTTTTACAGCTACACCACATTTTTCCCTGTCCATATTTCTGGCCACATGGTCAATTACTGATGCAGTTGGAGTAACCCTTGTTGCACTATTGACCAATAGTGACAGGCCAAAAGTTTGAAAGATGTTTAAGAAGGTGCTTTTTTTGTTTTTGTTTTGGTTTTAGGGCGCGAAACTGCTATGGTCATTAGCGCCCGGTCCGTAACTTAGGAAACAGTAAAAAACCGAAAATGGAAACCAGCAGCAATGGGAACAGAAGTCATAAAATTGGAGAAACTAAAAGCAGAAGGAATGCTTAAAAATCCACTACAGAAAGGGGTTGGTTGTCCCCAAAAAAAGCTTCAAATGACTGACGTCATTTCACTGGCACTAATAAACTCGAGAACGCGATCGCCTGAGCGCGCGCATCTGCTAAAATCGACGATATATCAGGCAATAGCTGTAGACGGGGGCGTAACGGATTAAAATAGGGGCACTCAATTAAAAGGTGTCTTACCGTCCACAGCTGAGAGCAGTGGGGACAGAGTGGGGGAGGATCGCCGCTTAAAAGATGTCGATGGCTAAAAAGACAGTGCCCTACCCGGAGTCTAGTTAAAATTACCTCCTCCCGACGACGCGTTCGGGAGGAAGAGGTCCAAGCACAAGGAAGAGCTTTCACGTCCCGCAATTTATTATGGGGAAGTGTCGAACAATGCGCGTGCCATAAATGAACAACACGACGACATAAAACGCTCCGTAGATCGGCGAAGGGAACCGATTGAATAGCTGGCCGAAGAAGAGAGACTGCAGCCTTGGCTGCAATATCGGCCGCCTCATTTCCACAGATACCAACGTGTCCCGGGAGCCAGAGGAACGCCACCGAGACGCCCTCCAGGTGGAGCAAGCGCAGACAGTCCTGAATCCGGTGGACCAGAGGGTGCACAGGATAAAGAGCTTGGAGACTGAGGAGAGAGCTGAGAGAATCTGAGCAGATAACGTACTGTATCTGCTGATGGCGGCGGATGTAGTGGACAGCCTGGAGAACAGCGTAAAGCTCCGCAGTATAAACCGAACACTGGTCAGGAAGCCGAAAGTGATTTGGGGTGTCGCCAACAATATAGGCACTCCCTACACCTAACGATGTTTTCGAGCCATCGGTGTAAATAAATGTGGCGTCCGTCATCTGTGCACATAGAGCAGCAAATGCCCGACAATAAACAAGAGAAGGGGTACCATCCTTGGGAAATCGACAAAGGCCATGGAGCAGGCAGATCTGGGTACGGAGCCAAGGCGGTGCTGTACCCCAAGTTGTCAAGAAGGTAGTAGGTAGTAGGGAGGAGGGGCGGCCTGCATACCCTACATCAAAGGAGGCGTCGAAAAAAAAAATGTCATGGGCTGGATTAGCAGGCATGGAAGACAGATGGCTAGCATAACGACTCAGAAGGACTGCTCGCAGATTGGACAGCGTAGGTTCAGCAGTCTCAGCATAAAGGCTTTCCACAGGGCTGGTGTAAAAAGCTCCAGACACTAAACGTAATCCACGGTGGTGGATAGAGTCGAGACGCCGAAGAATAGACGGCCGAGCAGAGGAGTAGACTATGCTTCCATAGTCCAATTTCGAGCGCACCAAGGCGCGATAGAGGCGGAGAAGGACCACTCGGTCCGCTGCCCAGGAGGTACCATTCAGGACACGGAGGGTGTTGAGGGATCGCAGACAGCGAGACGAAAGATAGGAAACGTGCGAGGACCAGCACAGTTTTCTGTCAAACATAAGACCCAAGAATTTAGCGACGTCTGAAAACGGAAGGTTGACAGGTCCTAGATATAAGCAGGGTGGAAGAAACTCCTTACGTCGCCAAAAATTAACACAAACGGTCTTACTGGGAGAAAAACGGAAGCTGGTTTCGATGCTCCAAGAGTGGAGGCGATCGAGACATAATTGAAGACGTCGTTCAAGAAGGCTGGTCCGTTGAGAGCTGTAGTAGATCGCAAAATCGTCCACAAAGAGGGAGCTCGAGACATCAGGAAGGAGACAATCCATAATTGGATTTATGGCAATGGCAAGCAGTACAACACTTAGCACGGAGCCCTGGGGTACCCCGTTTTCTTGGGAGAAAGTACGGGAGAGAGTAGTGTTCACCCGCACCCTAAATGTGCGCTCTGCCATAAATTCGCGAAGAAAAATGGGTTGCCGACCTCGAAAGCTCCAAGAGAACAGTGTGCGGAGGATGCCTGTCCTCCAACAGGTATCGTATGCTCTCTCCAGATCAAAAAATATTGCTACTGTTTGGCGTTTCTGGAGAAAATTGTTCATGATATAAGTGGAGAGAGCAACAAGATGGTCAACTGCAGAACGATGCTTTCGGAATCCGCATTGGGCTGGTGTTAAAAGACTGCGGGATTCCAGCCACCAAGCTAAACGGTAATTCACCATACGCTCCCAAAACCTTACAGACTCTACTCGTGAGAGAAATGGGGCGATAGCTAGAGGGGAGATGGTTGTCCTTTCCAGGTTTCGGAACAGGAACGACGATAGCTTCCCGCCATCGTCTGGGAAAAGTACTGTCGGTCCAAATTCGATTATAAAGGCGAAGGAGGTAACGCAGACTATGGGTTGATAAATGCAGCAACATTTGGACGTGGATACCATCCGGTCCTGGGGCGGAGGAGCGAGAAGAAGAGAGTGCATGTTGGAGTTCCCGCATGGAGAAACCAGTATTGTAGCTTTCGCGATTTTGAGAGGAGAAAGCAAGAGGTCGCATTTCCACTGCACGTTTCTTCGGGAGAAACGCTGGCGGGTAATTTGAAGAGCTCGAAATCTCAGCAAAGTGCTGACCCAATGAGTTAGAAATTGCGACGGGGTCCACTAATGTATCAAGCGCGACAGTGAGCCCAGAGACCGGGGAGAAACTAGGCGCGCCTGAGAACCGTCGAAGCCGACTCCAAACTTCCGAGGAGGGAGTGAAGGTGTTAAATGAGCTAATAAGGAACTTCCAGCTTGCCTTCTTGCTATCGCGGATGACACGACAGCATCGCGCACGGAACGGCCTATAGCGGATACAGTTGGCCAAAGAAGGATGGTGGCGGAAAACGCGAAGAGTACGTCGCCGCTCACGTATTACATCACGGCATGCCTCGTTCCACCAAGGAATTGGGGGGCGCCGGGGCAATTCGGAGTTGCGTGGTATTAAACGTTCCGCAGCTGTAAGAATAACGTCGGTAATATGTGTGACCTCATCGTCGACGCTGGGAAAGTGACCGTCATCGAACGTCGCTAGAGACGAAAAAAGTGTCCAATCGGCTTGGGCAAACTTCCAGCGTCGCGGGCGCATATATGGCAGTTGAGGCTGCAGTCTAAGGACACATGGAAAGTGGTCACTCGAGTGTGTATCATCAAGGGCGAACCATTCGAAGCGCCGAGCTAGCGGAAAGTACCGACCGGAAGATCCAAATGAGATAAATTTGTCGTGGAGGCAGACAAAAATGTAGGGACCCTAGTGTTGAGGCAAACTAGATCCGCTTGGTGGAAGACGTCTAGCAATAGTGAGCCACGTGGACAAGGATGCGGAGATCCCTAAAGCGGGTGGTGGGCATTGAAGTCCCCAACCAGCAAATAGGGGGTGGAAGCTGACCAAGAACATGAAGGAGATCAACTCATGCCATTGGTGTGGACGATGGAATGTATACAGTACAAAGAGAGAACGTGTATCCAGAAAGGGAAAGACGGATGGCGACAGCTTGGAAGGACGTGTTTAAGTGGATTGGGTGAGAATGGAGAGTATCATGGAGAAGAATGATGAGTCCTCAATGGGCTGGAGTGCCTTCAACAGAGGGGAGATCATATCGGACAGACTGAAAATGAGAGAGAACAAAGCGGTCATGGGAATGCAGCTTTGTTTACTGAAGACAGAAGATGACCGGCGAGTAGGATCGTAAGAGGACCGACAATTCATCCCAATTGGCTCGAATGCCGCGGATATTCCAGTGGATAATGGACATAGAGTGAACAGAAATTGGAGGAATGTGACCAAGGTTGCTGTCAACTCGTCGACTGCTCAGAGCTTGCGACCCACAGCATGGAATGGCATTCAGCCGAAGGCAGAAGATCCTGATCCATAGGTTGTTCAGGAGCAGCTCCTGCCACCAGCAATCGGCCAGTTGATCGGCCGCCAGCAGTGCACCTCAGCGACACGGAAGACGGCCGAGGGCGATTTTCGCGAGGTGGTGCTGTAGATGAGACACGCCTTGGCGGAGAAGGAGATGAACTAGGGTTTCTTGTTAGCCTTCTTGGAAATATGATGTTTAGATGAAGGAGGACCCAATGGTTGTGAAGTTTGGGTACGTAAAAAATCTTCATGAGTATGCTCTTTTTTCGAAGTCTTGGTGTCTGGCTTTTAGGCTCGAGATTTAGCAGAATCCGATGAAGGGTGAGCCAGAGAGTGGGCAGGCGAAAGTGGTGAGGTTGAATGGGCGATCTTTGCGCTGACCGATCTGACGACCGTGGCACTAAAGGTGAGGTCGCAAGTCTGCGTGGCCACCTCCTTAGTTGGCCGAGGAGAAGCAAGGACAGTGCTGTATTTTCCAGTCTGAGGCACGGTGGGCTGTCGACTGGCGAATAACTTTCGAGCAGCAAAGGTCGACACCTTTTCTTTCACTCTGATTTCCTGGATGAGTTTTCGTCCTTAAAAACGGGGCAATCTCGAGAGGAAGCAGCGTTGTCACCCATACAGTTGATGCAGCGAGGGCATGGAGGTGGACAAGCACCCTCATGGGCATCCTTGCCACACGTAACACATTTGGCCGGATTGGAACAGGACTGGCTGGTGTGATTGAACTGCTGACACCGATAGCAACACGTAGGGTTTGGGACGTAAGGGCGAACGGAAATTGTCTCATAGCCTGCTTTGATTTTCGATGGGAGTTGAACTTAGTCAAATGTCAAGAAGACAGTGCGGGTTGGAATGATGTTCGTGTCAACCCCTTTCATAACTATGAACAGCCGTTATGCCCTGGTCAGACAGGTAGTGCTGAATTTCTTCATCAGACAATCCATCGAGGGATCGTGTATAAACGACTCCACGCGAGGAATTTAAAGTGCGGTGCACTTCAACCCGGACAGGGAAGGTGTGCAGCAGTAAAGTACGCAGCAATTTTTGTGCCTGGAGGGCACAGACTGTTTCTAACAACAGGGTGCCATTCCGTAATCTGGAACAAGACTTTACAGGACCTGCAATTGCGTCGACACCTTTCTGAATAATGAAAGGGTTGACCGTGGAGAAGTCGTGACCTTCGTCAGACCGAGAAACAGCAAGGAACTGTGGCAACGATGGAAGAACTGTCTGTGGCTGAGACTCAGTGAACTTACGCTTGTGAGCAGACATAGTGGAAGGTGAGGAAACCATTGGGGAAGAATCCTCCATGATTACTGGCGTCTCCGATGGCGCGCTCCTCCCTTGTGGGGTCCCTCTCTGAGGGCACTCCCACCTTAGGTGATTGTTCACACCTCAGGGCACACCTCCCGACAAATGGACGGAGGGACCAATCGGCACTTTCGGAAGGTATCAGCTCGGGTAATCACCCCTCCCTGGGCCTGGCCGTTACCAGGGGGTACGTACGTGTCCTATCTGTCTACCCGGGGCGGGGAATTACGCGTTACCCCGTCACCGGCTATGCACAAAAATGCGTGGGTCGGCCTTCAGACATGCACAGAGAGGAAGAAAGAGAAAGGGAAAAACAAAGAAAGGGAAAAACAAAGAAAGGGAAAGGAAGGAGGAGGGGTCTCAAACGCCGCAGCGGGTAAAGAGAAGAGGTAAGGAAAAGAGAAGGACAAAGGAAGGATGAAGACATACAAGCAGAGAAGGCGAAGAATGCGGTACACTTACAAGCGTCCGTCTCCGGACGTAGGCACAAACCATACTCGCAGAAGGGGAGAAAGGGAAGGAAAGAGCCAGAGGTGAGGGGAGGAGGGGCGAAGATGGGGGAGAGGGAAGGATGCGGAAAAGGAAGGTATGCATCCCGGAAAGGACGGAGGGCCACATTAGCTCGGGGTCCCGTGCTCGCTACGCACGTATCCACAAAAGAGTTGTGGACCCCCTGGGGGGTAAGAAAGTGCTGCTGGATTCATTTATGATATTAGTGTTGATGTTAATGTCCCCCACTGAATTGCGTTGACTTTGTACTTTATACTTTATCTAGAACTTCTGTAAATTTATTGAAAAAAGTGTGCACACTATCACTGGGAGATCTATACACACACACAAAATGACTTGGTGATATGAAGCCCTGATATTTCAAAGAGTCTTCACTTACTGTACTGAGGTCATGCCTATTTGAACTGCATTCCTTTTCTGATATAAATGCATGATCCTCCACCCCTTGAAGCAGTTCGACAAAGATTTTACCGTTTCATACAATGATAATACTACATGTTGGATTTCTGTGTCTCTACACCAGTGCTCAGTAATAGGAATCAGCTGTATCACTCTTCCCTTCCCAGTCCTGTTGATGTGTAGGCCATGCCAATGAAACCCCATCTGTTTCTTTCTATTAAGATGTGACATAAACCCGACATAATGTTTGTTAATGAGATATTTGAATGTTTTAGGTTAGGCTTTGCAGTGACTTATTGACATTAAATGAAACAAGTTTACTGTTACCTGTCATTGTATCCCCAAGTAGTGTTTCAAAGGCTTAAGCCTCCATCAGGTGGATTTACATTTGTTGGGATGACGTGCGTGCGTGCGTGCGTGTGTGTGTTTGTGTGTGTGTGTGTGTGTGTTTTACACATTACACGTATACTGTCATTTCGTAAAATATGACGGTGTACATGTGATGTGTTACGTTACGTGGCCATCAGCATATAGTACATTCTAAGTTCTTCATATCAATATGCAACAAGAAATTGCGTTGTCTACAATCTAAAACGGTATCTTTATCCCGTGTGCACAGCTTACCAGTCTGCACATCAAAGTTTTAAGCTTAAAGAATCAAATCGCATATTCAGCTACTCACAAGGGAACCTCCCCATCGCAACCCCTTAGATTTAGTTATAAGTTGGCATAGTGGATAGGCCTTGAAAAACGGAACACAGATCAATCGAGAAAGCAGGAAGAAGTTGTGTGGAACTATGAAAAAAGTAAGCAAAATATACAAACTGAGTAGTGCATGCGCAAGATAGGCAACATCAAGGGCAATGTGAGCTAAGGAGCGCCGTGGTCCCGTGGTTAGTGTGAGCGGCTGCGGAATGAGAGGTCCATGGTTCAAGTCCTCCCTCCGGCGGACCGCCCACAGCAAGCACAACTCCCGCTTCCACACAGCGCTTAAATACAGATACGCTCATGTTATAACGTCATCACGTGCAACGTACATAGGATGAATTCGGTTGTCAAGATAGAAGCCCTCACGGAGTTCCTGCAGCACCGAGCTGCTGATGTAGCAATGCTACAAGTAGTAGTAACCACCGACATAGCAGAAATAACGGGATTTGACGTCTTTATGAACGCAGACGCAGAAACGAGGACTGGTACTGCGACAATGGTGAGAAATGGGATCGACGTGGAGAACATCAAGACCCTGACTGACAGCCGCGGAATAGCGATCCAAGTAGCCGACACCTACCTCGTCAATATCTATGTGCCGTCAGGCGCAGAAAACAAGCGGGTCAGAAGCCAGTTCTTTAACGAAGACGTCTGTGGACTCCTTCCACACAATAATGTCGACGTTGTGTTGGGAGGCGACTTCAACTGCGTGGCTGCTCCAGAAGACCAAGTCCCGGTACCAAATCTGCACGGAGCTGCAGGAACTCTTAAGAAAGCTAAGGCTAGACGATTCTTGGTGTATACTAAATCCAAACAACCGAATTCACTTATTACCAGAACTGCAGAAGAAGCCGGCTTGACAGGATTTATGTGACCAGAGAGTTGGCAGCCTCTAAATCGCATATGGAAATCTGTCCTGTGATCTTCTCCGACCACTGTGCCTACTCATACAAGCTACAGCTGTCAACGAGGAAAATCTCAGGAGGAAGATCAGTGTGGAAGTTTAACACGCAACACCTAAGTGACGCCAAATTACACCAGGAGATTGCGCACACCATAGAAGAAAGCTTACGGACGCAACGCGACAACAGTATCCGACCACCACACAATGGTGGGTTGAACGTGGGAAACCACAAACAAGGAAAACACTGATTAGGCACAGTAAGGAGAAGGCATTCTGGAGGAAGAGCACGGCAGACTTTTACGCTTCTTGTACTTGAGTCAGCATTGTGGGTTTTGTATTTAATTCCGATGCAAATTCTGTGTTTCATCGTAAATGTGAAGCTCCAAGTGATACATTAAATCTGTAGTGGTGTATTTGATCTGATACTTGTCTCACAGAAAAGGCTCAAATCACAGACTAGAAGATGGGTCATTCTTCTTGTACTTAAGTGGGCATTGTGGCTTTTGTATTTAATTCCGATGCAATTTCTGTGTTTCATCGTGAATTTGAAGGTCCAAAGGATACAGTAGACCTGCAGTGGTGCATCGGAATCTAATAATGCTCTCACAGGTTAGGCTCAAAGCACAGACTCTAAGATAAGTCGCTCTTCTTGTACTTAAGTCGGCATGGTGGCTTTCGTATTTAATTCCAATGCAATATCTGTGTTTCATCGTCAATGTGATGATCCAAGGGATACATTAAACCTGCAGTGGTGCATCTGAAACTAATACAGGTCTCACAGGAAAGGCTCAAAGCACAGAATCTAAGATGACTCACTCTTCTTGTACTTAAGTCGGCATTGTGGCTTTTGTATTTAATTCCGATGCAATTTCGGTGTTTCATCGTCAATATGAAGGTCCAAGGGATGCAGTAGAACTGCAGTGGTGCATCGGTATCCAATACTGGTCACACAGGAGAGGCTCAAAGCACAGACTCGAACATGAGTCACTTTTCTTGACCTTAAGTCGGCATTGTGGCTTTTGTATTTAATTCCGATGCAATTTCTGTGTTTCATCGTCAATGTGTAGGTCCAAGGGATACAGTAGACATGCAGTGGTGCAGCGGAATCTAATACTGGTCTCACAGGAAAGGCCGAAAGCACACACTCTGAAATGAGTCACCCTTCTTGTACTTAAGTCGGCATTGTGGCTTTCGTATTTAATTCCGATGCAATTTCTGTGTTTCATCGTGAATGCGAAGGTCCAAGGGATACATTAAATCTGCAGTGTTGCATCACAATTTGACACTGGTCTCACAGGAAAGGCTCAAACAGAGGCTCTAAGATGAGTCACTCTTCTTGTACGTAAGTCGGCATTGTGCTTTTGCATTAAATTCCGATGCAATTCCTATGTTTCATCGTCACTGTAAAGGTCCAAGGGATACAGTGGACCTGCAGTGGTTCATCGGAATCTAATGCTCGTCTTACAGGAAATGCTGAAACACAGACTCAAAAATGAGTCACTCTTCTTGTACTTAAGTCGGCTTCGTGGATCTTGTATTTAATTCCAATGCAATTTCTGTGTTTCATCGTCAATGTGAAGGTCCAAGGGATACAGTAGACCTACAGTGGTGTATCAGAATCTAATACTGGTCTGACAGGAAACGCTCAAAGCACAGAATCTAAGATGAGTCACTCTTCTTGTACTTAAGTCGGCATTGTGGCTTCTGTATTTAATTCTGATGCAATTACTGTGTTTCATTGTGAATGTGAAGGTCGAAGGGATATAGTAGACCTGCAGTGGTGCATCGGAATCTAATACTGCTCTCACAGGATAGCCTCAAAGCACAGACTCGAAGATAAGTCACTCATCTTGTACTTAAGTCGGCATGGTGGCTTTGTATTTAATTCCGATGCAATATCTGTGTTTCTTCGTCAGTGTGATGATCCAAGGCATACTGTAGTCCTGCAGTGGTGCATCGGAATCTAATACTGGCCTCACAGGAAACACTCAAAGCACAGACTCGAAGATGAGTCACTCTTCTTGTACAGCAAGTCGACGTTGTGGCTTTTGTACCTAATTCCGATGCAATTGTATGTGTTTTATCGTCAATGTGGCGGTCCAAGGGATACAGTAGACCTGCGGTGGCGCATCGGAATCGAATACTGGTCTCACAGGAAACGCTCAAAGCACAGACTCGAAGATGAGTAGCTCTTATTGTACTTATGTCGGCATTGTGGCTTTGTATTAAATTCCGATGCAATTTCTGGGTTTCATCGTCAATGCGAAGTTTCAAGGGGTACAGTAGACCTGCAGTGGTGCATCGGAATCTAATACTGGTCTTACAGGAAAGACTTAAAGCATTGACTCGAAGATGAATCACTGTTCTCTTACTTATGTCGGCATTGTGGCATTGGTATTTAATTCCGATGAAATTCTCTGTTTCATCGTCAATGTGAAGGTCCAAAAGATGCAGTAGACCTCCAGTGGTGCATCGGAATATAATACTGGTCTCACAGAAAAGACTCAAAGCACAGACTCGAAGATGAGTCACTCCGCTTGTACTTAATTTGGCACTGTGGCTTTTGTATTTAACTCCGATGCAATTTCTGTGTTTCATCGTCAATGTGAAGATCAAAGGGATTCATTAAATCTGAAGTGGAGCATCGGAATCTAATACTGGTATCACAGGAAAGGCTTAAAACACAGACTCGAAGATGAGTCACTGTTCTCTTACTTATGTCGGCACTGTGGCATTAGTATTTAATTCCAATGGATTCTGTGTTTCATCGTCAATGTGAAGGTCCAAATGATGCAGTACACCTCCAGTGGTTCATCGGAATATAATACTGGTCTCACTGAAAAGACTCAAAGCACAGACTCGAAGATGAGTCACTCTGCTTGTACTTAAGTCGGCACTGTGGCTTTTGTATTTAATTCCGATGCAATTTCTGTGTTTCATCGTCAATTTGGAGATCAAAGGGATACATTAAATCTGCAGTGGAGCATTGGAATCTAAAACTGGTCTCACAGGGAAGTCTCAAAGCATAGACTCTACG
This sequence comes from Schistocerca piceifrons, assembly GCF_021461385.2. Taxonomy (NCBI): domain Eukaryota; kingdom Metazoa; phylum Arthropoda; class Insecta; order Orthoptera; family Acrididae; genus Schistocerca; species Schistocerca piceifrons. The sequence goes on along the minus strand of NC_060139.1, from coordinate 442,085,074 downwards.
ATGAGTCACCCTTCTTGTACTTAAGTCGGCATTGTGGCTTTTGTATTTAATTCCGATGCAATTTCTGTGTTTCATCGTCAATGTGAAGGTCCAAGGGATACATTAAACCTACAGCGGTGCATCGGAACGTAATACTGGTCTCACAGGAAAGGCTCAAAGCACAGACTCTAAGATGAGTGATTATTCTTGTACTTAAGTCGCCATTGTGGCTTCTGAATTTGATTCAGATGAAATTTCTGTGTTTCGTCGTCAATGTGAAGGTCCAAGGGATACAGTAGACCTGCAGTGGTGCATCGGAATCTAATACTGGTCTTAGAGGAACGGCTCAAAGCACAGACACGAAGATGAGTCGCTCTTCTTGTACTTAGGTCGGCTTTGTGGCTGTTGTATTTAATTCCGATACAATTTCGGGGCTTCATTGTCAATGTGAAGGTCCAAGGGATACACTAGACCTGCAGTGGAGCATCGGAGCCTAATACTGGTCTGACAGGAAAGTCTCAAATCACAGACTCGAAGTTGAGTCACCCTTCTTGAATTTAAGTCGGCTTTGTGGCTTTTGCATTTAAGTCCGATGCAATTTGTGTGTTTCATCATCAATGTGAAGATGCAAAGGATACTTTAAATCTGCAATGGCGCAGCTGAATCTAATATTGGGCTCACAGGAAAGGCTCAAAGCACAGACTCGAGGATGAGTCACTCTTCTTGTTCTTCAGTCGGCGTTGTGGCTTTTGTATTTATTTCCTATGCAGTTTCTGTTTTTCATCGTCAATGTGTAGGTCCAAGCGATACAGTAGTCCTGCAGTGGTGCATCGAAACCTAAAACTGGTCTGACAGGAAAGGCTCAATGCACTGACTGGAAGATGAGTCACTCCTCTTGTGCTGAAGCCTTCACTGTGGCTCTTGTCTTTAATTCCGATGCAATTTCTCTCTTTCACCGTCAATGTGAAAGTGAAAGGGTACATTAAATCTGCAGTGGTGCATCGGAATCTGATACCTGTCTCACAGAAAAGGCTCAAAGCACAGACTCGAAGATGAGTCACTCTTCTAGACCATAAGATGGCATTGTGGTTTTTTATTTTCTTCCGATGCAATTTCTGTGTTTCATCGTCAATTTCGAAGTCCACGGGATACATTAATCCTGCAGTGGTGCATCGGAATCTAATACTGGTCTGACAGGAAAGGCTCAATTCACAGACTGGAAGATGAGTCACACTTCTTGTACTTCAGTCGGCATTGTGGCTTTTGTACTTAATTCCGATGCAATTTCTGTGTTTCATCGTCAATGTGATGATCCAAGGGATACAGTAGACCTGCAGTGGCGCATCGGAATCTAATACTGGTCTCACAGGAATGGCTCAAAGCACAAACTCTAAGTTGAGTCACTCTTCTTGTACTTAAGTTGGCATTGTGGCTTTTGTATTTAATTCCGATGAAATTTCGGTGTACCATCGTCAATGTGAAGGCCCAAGGGATACGGTAGACCTGCAGTGGTGCATCGGAATCTAATACTGGTCTCACAGAAAAGGCTCAAGGCACAGACTCTAAGATGAGTCATTCTTCAGGTACATTAGTCGACATTGTGGCCTTTGCATTTAATTCCGATGCAATTTCTGTGCTTCATCGTCAATGTGAACTCCAAGGGATACAGTAGACATGGAGTGGTGCATCGGAATCTATTACTGGTCAGACAGGAAAGGCTCAATGCACAGACTGGAAGATGAGTCACTCTTCTTGTACTTTAGTCGGCATTGTGGCTTTTGTATTTAATTCCGATGCAATTTATGTGTTTCGTCGTCAATGTGAAGATGAAAGTGATACGTTCAATCTGCAGTGGTGCATCTTAATCTAACACTGGTCTCACAGGGAAGGCTCAAACCACAGACACTATGATGAGTCACTCTTCTTGTACTGAAGTCGGCATTGTCGCTTTTGTATTTAATTCCGATGCAAATTCTGTGTTACATCGTCAATGTGTGGTTCCAAGGGATACACGAGAACTGCAGCGGTGCATCGGAATCTAATACAGGTCTCGTAGGAAAGGCAGAAAACACAGACTGGAAGATGAGGCCCTCTTCTTGTACTTAAGTCGCCATTGATGTTTTTTTAATTAATTCCGATGCAGTTTCTGTGTTTCATCGTCAATGTGAAATTCCAAGGGATACATTAAACCTGTAGTGGTGCATCGGCGTCTAATACTGTTCTCACAGGAAACGCTCAAAACACAGACCCTAAGATGGTCACTCTTCTTGTACTTAAGTCGGCATTGTGGCTTTTGTATTTACTTCCGATGCAATTTCGATGTTTCATCGTCAATGTGAAGGTGCAAGGGATACAGTAGACCTGCAGAGGTGCATCGGAATTTAAAACTGGTCACACATGAAAGGCACAAAGTACAGACTCTAAGATGAGTAACTCTTCTTGCACTTAGGTCGTCATTGTGGCTTTTGTATTCATATCCGATGCAATTTCTGTGTTTCATCGTCAATGTGAAGATGCAAAGGATACCTTAAATCTGCAATGGCGCAGCTGAATCTAATACTGGGCTCACAGGAAAGGCTCAAAGCACAGACTCGAGGATGAGTCACTCTTCTTGTTCTTCAGTCGGCGTTGTGGCTTTTGTATTTATTTCCTATGCAGTTTCTGTTTTTCATCGTCAATGTGTAGGTCCAAGCGATACAGTAGTCCTGCAGTGGTGCATCGAAACCTAAAACTGGTCTGACAGGAAAGGCTCAATGCACTGACTGGAAGATGAGTCACTCCTCTTGTGCTGAAGTCTTCACTGTGGCTCTTGTCTTTAATTCCGATGCAATTTCTCTGTTTCACCGTCAATGTGAAAGTGAAAGGGTACATTAAATCTGCAGTGGTGCATCGGAATCTGATACCTGTCTCACAGAAAAGGCTCAAAGCGCAGACTCGAAGATGAGTCACTCTTCTTGACCATAAGATGGCATTGTGGTTTTTTATTTTCTTCCGATGCAATTTCTGTGTTTCATCGTCAATTTCGAGGTCCACGGGATACATTAATCCTGCAGTGGTGCATCGGAATCTAATACTGGTCTGACAGGAAAGGCTCAATTCACAGACTGGAAGATGAGTCACACTTCTTGTACTTCAGTCGGCATTGTGGCTTTTGTATTTAATTCCGATGCAATTTCTGTGTTTCATCGAAATGTGAAGTGTCAAGGGATACAGTAAACCTGCAGTGGTGCATCGGAATCTAATACAGGTCTCACAGGAAAGGCTCAAAACACAGACTCTAAAATGAGTCACCCTTCTTGTACTTAAGTCGGCATTGTGGCTTTTGTATTAAATTCCGATGGAATTTCTGTATTTCAACGTCAATGTGAAGGTCCAAGGGATACATTAAACCTGCAGTGGTGCATGAGAAACTGATACTCGACTCACTGGAAAGGCCGAAACACAGACTCTAAAATGAGCCACTCTTCTTGTACTGAAGTCGGCATTGTGGATTTTGTATTTAATTCCGATGCAATTTCGGTGTTTATCGTCAATGTGAAGGTCCAAGGATACATTCAACCTACAGTGGTGCATCGATAAACTAATACTCGTCTCACAGGAAAGGCTCAAATCGCAGACACTAAGTTGAGTCACTATTCTTGTACTGAAGTTGGCATTGTGGTTTTTGTATTTAGTTCCGATGCAATTTCGGTGTTTCATCGTCAATGTGAACTTCCTGGGGATACATTAAACCTGCGGTGGTGCATCGGAATCTAATACTGGTCTCACAGGAACGGCTCAAAGCACAGACTCTAAGATGAATCACTCTTCTTGTACTGAAGTCGGCACTGTGGCGTTTGTATTTGATTCAGATGCAATTTCTGTATTTTATCGCCAATGTGAAGTTGCAAGGGATACATTAAACCTACAGTGGTGCATCGGAACGTAATACTGGTCTCACAGAAAAGGCTCAAAGCATAGACTCTAAGATGAGTGACTATTCTTGTACTTAAGTCGGCATTGTGGCTTCTGAATTTGATTCCGATGCAATTTCTGTGTCTCATCGTCAATGTGAAAACCCAAGGGTACAGTTGATCTGCAGTGGTGCATCGGAATCTAATACTGGTCTCAGAGGAGAGGCTCAAAGCACAGACTCGAAGATGAGTCACTCTTCTTGTACAATAGTCGGCATTGTGGCTTTTGTATATAATTCCGATGCAATTTCTGTGTTTCATCGTCAATGTGAAGATGCAAGGGATATATTAAATCTGCAGTGGTGCTTCTGAATCTAATACTGGTCTCACAGGAAAGGCTCAAACCATAGACTCTAAGATGCGTCACTCTTTTTGTACTTATGTCGGCATTGTGGCTTTTGTATATAACTCCGAGTCAATTTCGGTGTTTCATCGTCAATGTGAAGGTCCAAGGGATAAAGTAGAGCGGCGGTGTTGCGACGGAATCTAATACTGGACGCACAGGAAAGGCTCAAAGCACAGACTCGAGGATGAATCACTCATCTTGTAACTATGTCGGCACTGTGGGTTTTGTATTTAATTCCGATGCAATTTCTGTGTTTCATCGTCATTGTGAAGGTCCATGTTATACATTAAACCTGCAGAGGTGCATCGGAATCTAATACTGTCATTACAGGAAAGGCTCAAACAACAGACTCTAAGATGAGTCACTCTTCTTGTACTTAAGTCAGCATTGTGGCTTTTGTATTTAATTCCGATGCAATTTCGGTGTTTCATTGTCAATGTTAAGGTCCAAGGGATACAGCAGACCGGCAGTGGTGCGACGGAATCTAATACTGGACTCACAGGAAAGGCTCAAAGCACAGACTCTAAGATTAGCTATTCTTCTCGTACTTAAGTCGGCATTGTGGCTTTTGTATTTAATTTCGACGCAATTTCCGTGTTTCATCGTCAAAATGAACGTCCAAGGGATACAATAGACCTGGAGTTGTGCATCGGAATGTAATACTGGCCTGACAGGAGAGGATCAATGCACAGACTGTAAGATGAGTCACTCTTCTTGTACTTATGTCGGCATTGTGGGTGTTGTATTTAAGTCCGATGCAATTTCTGTGTTTCATCGTCAATGTGAAGATGCAAACGATACATTAAACCTGCAGTGGTGTATCCTAATCTAATACTGGTCTCACAGGAATGGCTCAAACCACAGACTCTAAGATGAGTCACTCGTCTTGTACTTAAGTCGGCATTGTGGCTTATGTATTTAATTCCGATGCAACTTTTGTGTTTCATCGTCAATGTGTAGATCCAAGGGATACACTAGACTTGCAGTGGTGCCTGGAAATCTAATACTGGTCTCACAGGAAAGACTCAAATCACAGTCTGGAAGATGAGTCCCTCTTCTTGTACTGAAGTTGTCATTGAGGATTTTTTATTTAATTGCGACGCAATTTCTGTGTTTCATCGTCAAAGTGAAGGTCCAAGGGATACATTAAACCTGCAGTGGTGCATCGGCATCTAATACACGTCTCACAGGAAAGGCTCAAAGCACAGGCCCTAAGACGAGTCACTCTTCTTGTACTTCAGTCGACATTGTGGCTTATGTATTTAATTCCGATGCAATTTCGATGTTTCATCGTCAATGTGAAGGTCCATGGGATACAGTAGTCCTGCAGAGGTGCATCGGAATGTAAAACTGGTCGCACAGGAAAGGCAGAACGTACAGATTCTAAGATGAGTAACTCTTCTTGTACTTAAGTCCGCATTGTGGCTTTAGTATTCATTTCCGATGCAACTTCTGTGTTTCATCGTCAATGTGAACTTCCTAGGTATACATTAAACCTGCGGTGGTGCATCGGAATCTAATACTGGTCTCACAGGAAAGGCTCAAAACACAGACTCTAAGATAAATCACTCTTCTTGTACTGAAGTCGGTATTGTGACTTTTTTATTTGATCCCGATGCAATTTCTGTATTTTATCGTCAATGTGAAGTTGCAAGGGATACATTAAACCTACAGTGGTGCATCGGAACGTAATACTGGACTCACAGGAAAGGCTCAAAGCATAGACTCTAAGATGAGTGACTATTCTTGTACTTAAGACGGCATTGTGGCTTCTGAATTTGATTCCGATGCAATTTCTGTGTTTCATCGTCAATGTGAAGGCCCAAGGGATACAGTAGATCTGCAGTGGTGCATCGGAATCTAATACTGGTGTCAGAGGAGAGGCTCAAAGCACAGACTCGAAGATGAGTCACTCTTCTTGTACTAAAGTCGGTATTGTGGCTTTTGTATTTAATTACGATGCAATTTCGGTGTTCCATTGTCAATGTGTAGGTCCAAGGGATACACTAGATCAGCAGTGGTGCATCGGAACCTAATACTGGTCTGACAGGAAAGTCTCAAATCACAGACTGGAAGATGAGTAACTCTTCTTGTACTTAAGTCGGAATTGTGGCTTTGTATTTAATTCCGATGCAATTTCTGTGTTTCATCGTCAATGTGAAGATGCAAGGGATACATTAAATCTGCAGTGGTGCATCTGAGTCTAATACTGGTCTCACAGGAAAGGCTCAAACCATAGACTCTAAGATGAGTCACTCTTCTTGTACTTAAGTCGGCATTGTGGCTTTTGTCTATCATTCCGATGCAATTTCGGTGTTTCATCGTCAATGTGAAGGTCCAAGGGATACAGTAGACCGGCGGTGTTGCGACGGAATCTAATACTGTACTCATAGGAAAGGCTCAAAGCACAGGCTCGAGGATGAGTCACTCATCTTGTACTTAAGTCGGCACATTGGCTTTTGTATTTAATTCCTATGCAATTTTTGTGTTTCATCGTCAATGTGAAGGTCCAAGGTATACAGTAGTCCTGCAGTGGCGCATCCAAACCTAAACCGGTCTGACAGGAAAGGCTCAATGACTGACTGGAAGATGAGTCACTCTTCTTGTGCTGAAGTCGGCACTGTGGCTCTTGTCTTTAATTCCGATGCAATTTCTCTGTTTCACCGTCAATGTGAAAGTCAAAGGGTTCATTAAATCTGCAGTGGTGCATTGGAATCTGATACCTGTCTCACAGAAAAGGCTTAAAGCACAGACTCGAAGATGAGTCACTCTTCTTGTACATCAGTCGGCATTGCGGATTTTTATTTAATTCCGATGCAATTTCTGTGTTTCATTGTCAATGTGGAGGTACAAGGGATACGTTAATCCTGCAGTGGTGAATCGGAATCTAACACTGGTCTGACAGGAAAGGCTCAATGCACAGACTGGAAGATGAGTCATTCTTCTTGTACTTGAGTCGGCATTGTGGCTTTTGTATTTAATTCCGATGCAAATTCTGCGTTTCATCGTCAATGTGAAGATGCAAGGGATACATTAAACCTGCAGTGGTGCTCTCTAATTTAATACTGGTCTCACAGGAAAGGCTCAAACCACAGACCCTAAGATTAGTCACTCGTCTAGTACATAAGTCGACATTGTGGCTTTTGTCTTCGATTCCGATGCAATTTCTGTGTTTCATCGTCAATTTGATGATCCAAGGGATACAGTAGACCAGCAGTGATACATCGGAATCTAATAATGGCCTCACAGGAAAGGCTCAAAGCACAGACTCTAAGTTGAGTCACTCTTCTCGTACTTAAGTTGGCATTGTGGCTTTTGTATTTAAGTCCGATGCAATTTCTGTGTTTCATCGTCAATGTGATGATCCGAGGGATACACTGGATCTGCAGTGGTGCATCGGAATCTAATACAAGTCTCACAGGAAAAGGCTCAAATCACAGACTGGAAAATGAGTCCCTCTTCTTGTACTTAAGTTGGCATTCGTGTTTTTTTATCTAATTCCGATGTATTTTCTGTGTTTCTTCGTCAATGTGAAGGTCCAAGGGATACATTAAACTCGCAGTGGTTCATCGGCATCTAATACTGTTCTCACAGGAAAGGCTCAAAGCACAGTCCCTAAGACGAGTCACTCTTCTTGTACTTAAGTCGGCATTGTGGCTTTTGTATTTAATTCCGATACAATTTCTGTGTTTCATCGTCAATGTGTAGGTCCAAGGGATACAGGAGACCCTCAGTGGTGCATCGGAATCTCATACTGGTCTCACAGGAAAGGGCCAAAGCACACACTCTGAAATGAGTCACCCTTCTTATACTTTAGTTAGCATTATGGATTTTGTATTTAATTCCGATGCAACTTCTGTGTTTCACCGTCAATGTGAAAGTCCAAGGGATACATTAAACCTACAGCGGTGCATCGGAACGTAATACTGGTCTCACAGGAAAGGCTCAAAGCACAGACTCTAAGATGAGTGATTATTCTTGTACTTAAGTCGCCATTGTGGCCTCTGAATTTGATTCAGATGAAATTTCTGTGTTTCGTCGTCAATGTGTAGGTCAAAGGGATACAGTAGACATGCAGTGGTGCAGCGGAATCTAATACTGGTCTCACAGGAAAGGCCGAAAGCACACACTCTGAAATGAGTCACCCTTCTTGTACTTAAGTCGGCATTGTGGCTTTCGTATTTAATTCCGATGCAATTTCTGTGTTTCATCGTGAATGCGAAGGTCCAAGGGATACATTAAATCTGCAGTGTTGCATCGCAATTTGACACTGGTCTCACAGGAAAGGCTCAAACACAGGCTCTAAGATGAGTCACTCTTCTTGTACGTAAGTCAGCATTGTGCTTTTGCATTAAATTCCGATGCAATTCCTATGTTTCATCGTCACTGTAAAGGTCCAAGGGATACAGTGGACCTGCAGTGGTTCATCGGAATCTAATGCTCGTCTTACAGGAAATGCTGAAACACAGACTCAAAAATGAGTCACTCTTCTTGTACTTAAGTCGGCTTCGTGGATCTTGTATTTAATTCCAATGCAATTTCTGTGTTTCATCGTCAATGTGAAGGTCCAAGGGATACAGTAGACCTACAGTGGTGTATCGGAATCTAATACTGGTCTGACAGGAAACGCTCAAAATACAGAATCTAAGATGAGTCACTCTTCTTGTACTTAAGTCGGCATTGTGGCTTCTGTATTTAATTCCGATGCAATTACTGTGTTTCATCGTCAATCGGAAGGTCCCAGGGAAAATATAGACCTACAGCGGTGCATCGGAATCTGATACTGGTCTCACAGGAAAGGCTCAAAGCACAGACTCTAAAATGAGTCACCCTTATTGTACTTAAGTCGGCATGGTGGCTTTCGTCTTTAATTCCGATGCAATATCAGTGTTTCATCGTCAATGTGATGATCCAAGGGATACGTTAATCCTGCAGTGGTGCATCTGAAACTAATACTGGTCTCACAGGAAAGGCTCAAAGCACAGAATCTAAGATCACTCACTCTTCTTGTACTTAAGTCGGCATTGTGGCTTTTGTATTTCATTCCGATGCAATTTCTGTGTTTCATCGCGAATGTGAAGGTCCAACGGATACAGTAGACCTGCAGTGGTGCATCGGAAGCTAATACTGCTCCCACAGGATAGGCTCATAGCACAGACTCTAAGGTAAGTCACTCTTCTTGTACTTAAGTCGGCATGGTGGCTTTTGTATTTAATTCCGATGCAATTTCGGTGTTTCATCGTCAATGTGAAGGTCCAAGGGATACAGTAGAACTGCAGTGGTGCATCGGTATCCAATACTGGTCACACAGGAGAGGCTCAAAGCACAGACTCTAAGATGAGTTACTCTTCTTGTACTTAAGTCGGCATGGTGGCTTTTGTATTTAATGCCGAAGCAATTTCTGTGTTTCATTGTGAATGTGAAGGTCCAAGGGATATAGTAGACCTGCAGTGGTGCATCGGAATCTAATACTGCTCTCACAGGATAGCCTCAAAGCACAGACTCGAAGATAAGTCACTCATCTTGTACTTAAGTCGGCATGGTGGCTTTGTATTTAATTCCGATGCAATATCTGTGTTTCTTCGTCAGTGTGATGATCCAAGGCATACTGTAGTCCTGCAGTGGTGCATCGGAATCTAATACTGGCCTCACAGGAAACACTCAAAGCACAGACTCGAAGATGAGTCACTCTTCTTGTACAGCAAGTCGGCATTGGGTTTTTTATTTAATTCCGATGCAAATTTCTGTGTTACATCGTCAATGTCGAGGTCCAAGGCATACATTAAACCTGCTGTGGTGCCTCGGAATATAATACTGGTTTCACAGGAAAGGGTCAAAGCACAGAGTCGAAGATGAGTCACTCTTCTTGTACTTAAGTCGGAATTGTGCTTTTGTATTAAATTCGGATGCAATTTCTGTGTTTCATCGTCATTGTGAAGGTCCAACGGATACAGTAGACATGCAGTGGTGCATCGGAATCTAATACTGGTCTCACAGGAAAGGCTCAAACACAGACCCAAAAATGAGTGAATTTTCTTGTACTTAGGTCGGCATTGTGGCTTTTGTATTTAATTCCGATGCAATTTCTGTGTTTCATCGTCAATGTGAAGGTCCAAGGGTACATTAAATCTGCAGTGGTGCATCGAAATTTGGTACTTTTCGCAAAGAAAAAAGCTCAAAGCACTAACTCGAAGATGAGTCACTCTTCTTCTACTTAAGTCGGCATTGTGGCTTCTGTATTTAATTCCGATGCAATTTCTGTGTTTCATCGTCAATGTGTAGGTCCAAGGGATACAGCAGATCTGCAGTGGTGTATCGGAATCTAATTCTGGTCCACAGGAAAGGCTCAAAGCACAGACTCTAAGATGAGTCACTCTTCTTGTATTTAAGGAGGCATTGTGTTTTTTGTTTTAAATTCCGATGCAAATACAGCGTTTCTTCGTCAATGTGAAAGTCCAAGGGATACAATAGACATGCAGTGGTGGATCGGAATCTAATACTGGTCTCACAGGAAAGGCTGAAAGCACAGACTCGAAGATGAGTCACTCTTCTTGTACTTAGGTCGCCATTGTGGCTTTTGTATTTAATTCTGATGCAATTTCTGTGTTTCATCGTCAATGTGTAGGTCCAAGGGATACAGTAGATCTGCAGTGGTGTATCGGAATCTAATACTGGTCCCACAGGAAAGGCTCAAAGCACAGACACTAAGATGAGTCACTCTTCTTGTACAACAAGGCGGCGTTTTGACTTTTGTATTCAATTCCGATGCAATTTTATGTGTTTTATCGTCAATGTGAAGGTCCAAGGTGTACATTAAACCTGCTGTGGTGCATCGGAACGTAATACGGGTCTAGCAGGACAGGCTCAAACCACAGACACTAAGATGAGTCACTCTTCTTGTACTTAAGTCGGCATTGTGGCTTTTGTATTTAATTCCGATACAATTTCTGTGTTTCATCGTCAATGTGTAGGTCCAAGGGATGCAGTAGACCCTCAGTGGTGCATCGGAATCTCATACAGGTCTCACAGGAAAGGGCCAAAGCAATCACTCTGAAATGAGTCACCCTTCTTGTACTTTAGTTGGCATTGTGGATTTTGTATTTAATTCCGATGAAATTTCTGTGTTTCATCGTCAATGTGAAAGTCCAAGGGATACATTAAACCTACAGCGGTGCATCGGAACGTAATACTGGTCTCACAGGAAAGGCTCAAAGCACAGACTCTAAGATGAGTGATTATTCTTGTACTTAAGTCGCCATTGTGGCTTCTGAATTTGATTCAGATGAAATTTCTGTGTTTCGTCGTCAATGTGAAGGTCCAAGGGATACAGTAGACCTGCAGTGGTGCATCGGAATCAAATACTGGTCTGACAGGAAAGTCTCAAATCACAGACTCGAAGTTGAGTCACCCTTCTTGAATTTAAGTCGGCATTGTGGCTTTTGCATTTAAGTCCGATGCAATTTCTGTGTTTCATCGTCAATGTGAAGATGCAAAGGATACCTTAAATCTGCAATGGCGCAGCTGAATCTAATACTGGGCTCACAGGAAAGGCTCAAAGCACAGACTCGAGGATGAGTCACTCTTCTTGTTCTTCAGTCGGCGTTGTGGCTTTTGTATTTATTTCCTAGGCAGTTTCTGTTTTTCATCGTCAATGTGTAGGTCCAAGCGATACAGTACTCCTGCAGTGGTGCATCGAAACCTAAAACTGGTCTGACAGGAAAGGCTCAATGCACTGACTGGAAGATGAGTCACTCCTCTTGTGCTGAAGTCTTCACTGTGGCTCTTGTCTTTAATTCCGATGCAATTTCTCTCTTTCACCGTCAATGTGAAAGTGAAAGGGTACATTAAATCTGCAGTGGTGCATCGGAATCTGATACCTGTCTCACAGAAAAGGCTCAAAGCACAGACTCGAAGATGAGTCACTCTTCTTGACCATAAGATGGCATTGTGGTTTTTTATTTTCTTCCGATGCAATTTCTGTGTTTCATCGTCAATTTCGAAGTCCACGGGATACATTAATCCTGCAGTGGTGCATCGGAATCTAATACTGGACTGACAGGAAAGGCTCAATTCACAGACTGGAAGATGAGTCACACTTCTTGAACTTCAGTCGGCATTGTGGCTTTTGTATTTAATTCCGATGAAATTTCGGTGTACCATCGTCAATGTGAAGGCCCAAGGGATACGGTAGACCTGCAGTGGTGCATCGGAATCTAATACTGGTCTCACAGGAAAGGCTCAAAGCACAGACTCTAAGATGAGTCATTCTTCAGGTACATTAGTCGACATTGTGGCCTTTGCATTTACTTCCGATGCAATTTCTGTGCTTCATCGTCAATGTGAACTCCAAGGGATACAGTAGACATGGAGTGGTGCATCGGAATCTAATACTGGTCTGACAGGAAAGGCTCAATTCACAGACTGGAAGATGAGTCACTCTTCTTGTACTTAAGTCTGCATTGTGGATTTTGTATTTAATTCCAATGCAATTTCGGTGTCTCTTTGCCAATGTGAAGGTCCAAGGGTTACAGTAGACCTGCAGTGGTGTGACGGAATTTAATACTGGTCTCACAGGAAAGGCTCAAAGGACAGACTCTAAGATGAGTCATTCTTCTCGTACTGAAGTCGGCATTGTGGCTTTTGTATTTAATTCCGATGCAATTTCGGTGTTTCATCTTGAAAATGATGGTCCAAGGGATACAGTAGACCTGCAGTGGTGCATCGGAATCTATTACTGTTCAGACAGGAAAGGCTCAATGCACAGACTGGAAGATGAGTCACTCTTCTTGTACTTTAGTCGGCATTGTGGCTTTTGTATTTAATTCCGATGCAATTTATGTGGTTCGTCGTCAATGTGAAGATGAATGTGATACGTTCAATCTGCAGTGGTGCATCTTAATCTAACACTGTCTCACAGGAAAGGCTCAGACCACAGACACTATGATGAGTCACTCTTCTTGTACTGAAGTCGGTATTGTGGCTTTTGTATTTAATTCCGATGCAATTTTGGAGATTCATCGTCAATGTGAAGGTCCAAGGGATACATTAAACTTGCAGTGGTGCATCGGCATGTAATACTGTTCTCACAGGAATGGCTCAAAGCACAGACCCTAAGACGAGTCACTCTTCTTGTACTTAAGTCGGCATTGTGGCTTTTGTATTTAATTCCGATGCAAATTCTGTGTTACATCGTCAATGTGCGGTTCCAAGGGATACACGAGAACTGCAGCGGTGCATCGGAATCTAATACAGGTCTCCTAGGAAAGGCAGAAAACACAGACTGGAAGATGAGGCCCTCTTCTTGTACTTAAGTCGGCGTTGATGTTTTTTTAATTAATTCCGATGCAATTTCTGTGTTTCATCGTCAATGTGAAGGTCCAAGGGATACATTAAACCTGTAGTGGTGCATCGGCGTCTAATACTGTTCTCACAGGAAACGCTCAAAGCACAGACCCTAAGATGGTCACTCTTCTTGTACTTAAGTCGGCATTGTGGCTTTTGTATTTACTTCCGATGCAATTTCGATGTTTCATCGTCAATTTGAAGGTGCAAGGGATACAGTAGACCTGCAGAGGTGCATCGGAATTTAAAACTGGTCACACATGAAAGGCACAAAGTACAGACTCTAAGATGAGTAACTCTTCTTGCACTTAGGTCGTCATTGTGGCTTTTGTATTCATATCCGATGCAATTTCTGTGTTCCATCGTAAATGTCACCTTCCAAGGGATACTTTGAACCGGAAATCGGAAACTAATACTGGTCTCACATGAAAGGCTCAAAGCACAGACTCTAAGATGAATCACTCTTCTTGTACTTAAGGCGGCATTGTGGCTTTTGTATTTAATTCCGATGCAATTTCTGTGTTTCATCGAAATGTGAAGTGTCAAGGGATACAGTAAACCTGCAGTGGTGCATCGGAATCTAATACAGGTCTCACAGGAAAGGCTCAAAACACAGACTCTAAAGTGAGTCATCCTTCTTGTACTTAAGTCGGCATTGTGGCTTTTGTATTAAATTCCGATGGAATTTCTGTATTTCAACGTCAATGTGAAGGTCCAAGGGATACATTAAACATGCAGTGGTGCATCAGAAACTGATACTGGACTCACTGGAAAGGCCGAAACACAGACTCTAAAATGAGCCACTCTTCTTGTACTGAAGTCGGCATTGTGGATTTTGTGTTTAATTCCGATGCAATTTCGGTGTTTATCGTCAATGTGAAGGTCCAAGGATACATTCAACCAACAGTGGTGCATCGGAAACTAATACTCGTCTCACAGGAAAAGCTCAAATCGCAGACACTAAGTTGAGTCACTATTCTTGTACTTAAGTTGGCATTGTGGTTTTTGTATTTAATTCCGATGCAATTTCGGTGTTTCATCGTCAATGTGAACTTCCTAGGGATACATTAAACCTACGGTGGTACATCGGAATCTAATACTGGTCTCACAGGAACGGCTCAAAGCACAGACTCTAAGGTGAATCACTCTTCTTGTACCGAAGTCGGCACTGTGGCGTTTGTATTTGATTCCGATGCAATTTCTGTATTTTATCGTCAATGTGAAGTTGCAAGGGATACATTAAACCTACAGTGGTGCATCGGAACGTAATACTGGTCTCACAGAAAAGGCTCAAAGCATAGACTCTAAGATGAGTGACTATTCTTGTACTTAAGTCGGCATTGTGGCTTCTGAATTTGATTCCGATGCAATTTCTGTGTTTCATCGTCAATGTGAAGGCCCAAGGGTACAGTTGATCTGCAGTGGTGCATCGGAATCTAATACTGGTCTCAGAAGAGAGGCTCAAAACACAGACTCGAAGATGAGTCACTCTTCTTGTACAATAGTCGGCATTGTGGCTTTTGTATAAAATTCCGATGCAATTTCTGTGTTTCATCGTCAATGTGAAGATGCAAGGGATACATTAAATCTGCAGTGGTGCTTCTGAATCTAATACTGGTCTCACAGGAAAGGCTCAAACCATAGACTCTAAGATGGGTCACTCTTTTTGTACTTATGTCGGCATTGTGGCTTTTGTATATAACTCCGATGCAATTTCGGTGTTTCATCGTCAATGTGAAGGTCCAAGGGATAAAGTAGAGTGGCGGGGTTGCGACGAAATCTAATACTGGACTCACAGGAAAGACTCAAAGCACAGACTCGAGGATGAATCACTCATCTTGTACTTATGTCGGCACTGTGGGTTTTGTATTTAATTCCGATGCAATTTCTGTGTTTCATCGTCATTGTGAAGGTCCATGTTATACATTAAACCTGCAGAGGTGCATCGGAATCTAATACTGTCATTACAGTAAAGGCTCAAACAACAGACACTAAGATGAGTCACTCTTCTTATACTTAAGTCAGCATTGTGGCTTTTGTATTTAATTCCGATGCAATTTCGGTGTTTCATTGTCAATGTTAAGGTCCAAGGGATACAGCAGACCGGCTGTGGTGCGACGGAATCTAATACTGGACTCACAGGAAAGGCTCAAAGTACAGACTCTAAGATTAGCTATTCTTCTCGTACTTAAGTCGGCATTGTGGCTTTTGTATTTAATTCCGATGCAACTTTTGTGTTTCATCGTCAATGTGTAGATCCAAGGGATACACTAGACCTGCAGTGGTGCCTGGGAATCTAATACTGGTCTCACAGGAAAGACTCAAATCACAGTCTGGATGATGAGTCCCTCTTCTTGTACTGAAGTTGTCATTGAGGATTTTTTATTTCATTGCGATGCAATTTCTGTGTTTCATCGTCAAAGTGAAGGTCCAAGGGATACATTAAACCTGCAGTGGTGCATCGGCATCTAATACTCGTCTCACAGGAAAGGCTCAAAGCACAGGCCCTAAGACGAGTCACTATTCTTGTACTTCAGTCGACATTGTGGCTTATGTATTTAATTCCGATGCAATTTCGATGTTTCATCGTCAATGTGAAGTTCCATGGGATACAGCAGACCTGCAGAGGTGCATCGGAATGTAAAACTGGTCGCACAGGAAAGGCACAACGTACAGATTCTAAGATGAGTAACTCTTCTTGTACTTAAGTCCGCATTGTGGCTTTAGTATTCATTTCCGATACAACTTCTGTGTTTCATCGTCAATGTGAACTTCCTAGGTATACATTAAACCTGCGGTGGTACATCGGAATCTAATACTGGTCTCACAGGAAAGGCTCAAAACACAGACTCTAAGATAAAACACTCTTCTTGTACTGAAGTCGGTATTGTGTCTTTTTTATTTGAACCCGATGCAATTTCTGTATTTTATCGTCAATGTGAAGTTGCAAGGGATACATTAAACCTACAGTGGTGCATCGGAACGTAATACTGGACTCACAGGAAAGGCTCAAAGCATAGACTCTAAGATGAGTGACTATTCTTGTACTTAAGTCGGCATTGTGGCTTCTGAATTTGATTCCGATGCAATTTCTGTGTTTCATCGTCAATGTGAAGGCCCAAGGGATACAGTAGATCTGCAGTGGTGCATCGGAATCTAATACTGGTGTCAGAGGAGAGGCTCAAAGCACAGACTCGAAGATGAGTCACTCTTCTTGTACTAAAGTCGGTATTGTGGCTTTTGTATTTAATTACGATGCAATTTCGGTGTTCCATTGTCAATGTGTAGGTCCAAGGGATACACTAGATCAGCAGTGGTGCATCGGAACCTAATACTGGTCTGACAGGAAAGTCTCAAATCACAGACTGGAAGATGAGTAACTCTTCTTGTACTTAAGTCGGAAATGTGGCTTTGTATTTAATTCCGATGCAATTTCTGTGTTTCATCGTCAATGTGAAGATGCAAGGGATACATTAAATCTGCAGTGGTGCATCTGAGTCTAATACTGGTCTCACAGGAAAGGCTCAAACCATAGACTCTAAGATGAGTCACTCTTCTTGTACTTAAGTCGACATTGTGGCTTTTGTATATCATTCCGATGCAATTTCGGTGTTTCATCGTCACTGTGAAGGTCCAAGGGATACAGTAGACCGGCGGTGTTGCGACGGAATCTAATACTGTACTCATAGGAAAGCTCAAAGCACAGACTCGAGGATGAGTCACTCATCTTGTACTTAAGTCGGCACATTGGCGTTTGTATTTAATTCCTGTGCAATTTCTGTGTTTCATCGTCAATGTGAAGGTCCAAGGTATACAGTAGTCCTGCAGTGGCGCATCCAAACCTAAACCGGTCTGACAGGAAAGGCTCAATGACTGACTGGAAGATGAGTCCCTCTTCTTGTGCTGAAGTCGGCACTGTGGCTCTTGTCTTTAATTCCGATGCAATTTCTCTGTTTCACCGTCAATGTGAAAGTCAAAGGGTACATTAAATCTGTAGTGGTGCATTGGAATCTGATACCTGTCTCACAGAAAAGGCTTAAAGCACAGACTCGAAGATATGTCACTCTTCTTGTACTTCAATCGGCATTGCGGTTTTTTATTTAATTCCAATGCAATTTCTGTGTTTCATCGTCAATGTGGAGGTCCAAGGGATACGTTAATCCTGCAGTGGTGAATCGGAATCTAACACTGGTCTGACAGGAAAGGCTCAATTCACAGACTGGAAGATGAGTCACTCTTCTTGTACTTAAGTTGGCATTGTGGCTTTTGTATTTAAGTCCGATGCAATTTCTGTGTTTCATCGTCAATGTGATGATCCGAGGGATACACTGGATCTGCAGTGGTGCATCGGAATCTAATGCAAGTCTCACAGGAAAGGCTCAAATCACAGACTGGAAAATGAGTCCCTCTTCTTGTACTTAAGTCGGCATTCGTGTTTTTTTATCTAATTCCGATGCATTTTCTGTGTTTCTTCGTCAATGTGAAGCTCCAAGGGATACATTAAACTGGCAGTGGTGCATCGGCATCTAATACTGTTCTCACAGGAAAGGCTCAAAGCACAGTCCCTAAGACGAGTCACTCTTCTTGTACTTAAGTCGGCATTGTGGCTTTTGTATTTGATTCCGATGCAATTTCGATGTTTCATCGTCAATGTGAAAGTCCAAGGGATACAGTAGAACTGCAGAGGTGCATCGGAATTTAAAACTGGGCGCACAGGAAAAGCACAAAGTAACGACTCTAAGATGAGTAACTCTTCTTGTACTTAAGTCGGCATTGCGGCTTTTGTATTCATTTGCGATGTAATATCTGTGTTTCATGGTCAATGTCAGCTTCCAAGGGATACTTTAAACCTGCAGTGGTGCATCGGAATCTAATACAGGTCTCACAGGAAAGGCTCAAAGCACAGACTCCAAAATGTGTCACCCCTCTTGTAGTTAAGTCGGCATTGTGGATTTTGTATTTAATTCCGATGGAATTTCTATAATTCAACGTCAATGCGAAGGTCCAAGGGATACATAGACCTGCAGTGTTGCATCGGAATGTAATACTGGTCTGACAGGAGAGGCTCAATGCACAGACTGGAAGATGAGTCACTCTTCTTGTACTTAAGTCGGCATTGTGGCTTTTGTCTTTAATTCCGATGCAATATCTGTGTTTCATCGTCAATGTGAAGATGCAAGTGATACATTAAATCTGCAGTGTTGCATCTGAAGTTAATACTGGTCTCACGGAAAAGGCTCAAACGACAGAATCTAAGACGAGTCTCTCTTCTTGTACTTAAATCGGCATTGTGGCTTTTCTATTTAATTCCGATGCAATTTCGATGTTTCATCGTCAATGTGAAGGTCCAAGGGGTTCAGTAGACCTGCAGTGGTGCGACGGAATCTAATACCGGTCTCACATTTAAGGCTCAAAGCACAGACTCGAACTTGAGTCACTTTTCTTGTACTTAAGTCGGCATTGTGTTTTTTGTATCTAATTCCAATGCAATTTCCGTTTTTCATCGTCAATGTGAAGGTCAAAGGGATTCTGTAGCCCTGCAGTGGTGCTTCGAAATCTAATACTGGTCTGACAGGAAAGGCTCAATGCACAGACTGGAAGATGAGTCACTCTTCTTCTACGTAAGTCGGCTTTGTGGTTTCTGTATTTAATTCCGATGCGAGTTCTGTGTTTCGTCGTCAATGTGAAGGTCCAATGGTGCATTAAATCTGCAGTGGTGCATCGGAATCTGATACTTGTCTCACAGAGAAGGCTCAAAGCACAGATTCGAAGATGAGTCACTCTTCTTGTACTTACGTCGGCATCGTGGCTTTTGTATTGAAGTCCGATATAATTTCTGTGTTTCATCGTCAATGTGAAGGGCCAAGGGATACAGTAGACCTGCAGAGGTGCATCGGAATGTAAAACTGGTCGCACAGGAAAGGCACAAAGTAGAGACTCAAAGATGAGTAACTCTTCTTGTACCTAAGTCGGCATTGTGGCTGTTGTATTCATTTCCGATGCTATTTCTGTGTTTCATCGTCAATGTGAACTTCCAAGTGATACATTAAACCTGCAGTGGTGCATCGGAGTCTAATACTGGTCTCACAGGAAAGGCTCAAAGCACAGACTCTAAGATGAATCACTCCTGTTGTACTTAAGGCGGCATTGTGGCTTTTGTATTTAATTCCGATTCAATTTCTGTGTTTCATCGAAATGTGAAGTGTCAAGGGATACAGTAGACCTGCAGTGGTGCATCGGAAGGTAATACAGGTCGCACAGGAAAGGCGCAAAGCACAGACTCTAAAATGAGTCACCTTTCTTGTACTTAACTCGGCATTCTGGTTTTTGCATTTAATTACGTTGCAATTTCTGTATTTCATCGTCAATGTGAAAGTCCAAGGGATACATTAAACCTGCAGAGGTGCATCGGAATCTAATTCTGGTCCCACAGGAAAGGCTCAAAGCACAGACTCTGAGATGAGTCGTTCTTCTTGTACTTAAGTCGGCATTGTGGCTTTTGTATTTAATTCCGATGCAATTTCTGTGTTTTATCGTCTATGAGAAGCTGCAAGGGATACAGTAAACCTGCAGTGGAGCATCGGACTCTAATACAGGTCTCACAGGAGAGGCTCAAAACACAGCCTCTAAAATGAGTCACCCTTCTTGTACTTATATCGGCATTGTGGCTTTTGTATTTAATTCCGATTCAATTTCTGTGTTTCATTGTCAATATGAACTTCCGAGGGATACATTAAACCTGCAGTGGTGCATTGGAAACTAATTCTGATCTCACAGGCAAGGCTCAAAACACAGACTGAAAGAGGTTTCACTCATTTTGTACTTAAGTCGGCATTCTGGCTTTTCTATTTAATTCCGTTGCAATTTCTGTGTTTCATCGTCAATGTGAAGGTCCAAGGGATACTTTAATCCTGCAGTGGTGCGTCGCAATCTGATACCGATCTCACAGGAGAGGCTCAAGCCGCAGACTCTAAGATGAGTCACTCTCCTTGTACTTAGGTCGGCATTGAGGCGTTTGTATTTAATTCCGATGCTATTTCTGTGTTTCATCGTCCATTTGTAGGTCCAAAAGATACTGTAGATCTGCAGTGGCGTATCGGAATCTAATACTGTTCTCACAGAGTGGCTCAAAGCACAGACTCTAAGATGAGTCACTCTTCTTTTACGTAAGTCGGTATTGTGACCTTTGTATTTAATTCGGATGCAATTTCTGTGTTTCATCGGCAATGCGAAGGTCCAAGGGATACATTAAACCTGCAGAGGTGCGTCGGAATCTAATACTGGTCTCACTGGAACGGCTCAAAGCACAGACTCTGAGATGAGTCAGGATACATTTTCTTTCCTTGGTAAACATTTTTCTCTGTTTTAAAGTTTTGGAAATTTTGTTTTTCATGTTGATTTTAAAACGACCTTTTTAAGGTTTGAATTGTACTATCTCGTTTTTTCCTCACAGGAAGTCAACTTCTTTGTGTGGTTGCAACATTGCGCTCCCATTGAGTACAATTTTGGAGAAAGGGACATCTGTTGCACCACAGGGCAGTAAGGCACGTGTGGAGCACAATATGTTATCTTTCTTTGGTAGGAATTATTTTCTGTTGTATACTTTTGGAATTTTGGTTATTCATATTGATTTTAAAATGATCTTTTTCATGTTTGATATGTACTAACTCGTTTTTTCCTTATAGCAGGAAAACGTGGGTGTGTGGTTGCAAAAGCTATGCTCCCATTGTGTTCATTTTTGGAGAAAGGGACATCTGTTGCACTACAGGGCAGTGAGGCAGCTACTGAGAATGATACTTTTTCTTTCTTCAGTAAGAATTTTTTTCTGTTTTATACTTTTGGAATTTTTGTTTTTCACGTTGATTTTTATATGACCTTTATCATTTTATATGTACTAACTTGATTTTTTCCTCACAGCAGATTAGCTTGTGTGTGTCGTTGCAACATTACTTTTGCATTGAGAACAAATTTGGAGAAAAGGATATTTGTTGCACCACAGGGCAGTAAGGCAAATGCGGAGCACAATTCGTTATCTTTCTTTGCTCATAATTATATTGTTTTCTACTTTTGGAATATTTGTTATTCATGTTGATTTTAAAATGATCTTTTTCATGTTTGATATGTACTAACTCGTTTTTTCCTCACAGCAGGACAACTTGGGTGTGTGGTTGCAACATTACGCTCCCATTGAGTACAATTTTGGACAAAGGGACATCTGTTGCATCACAGGCAAGTGAGGCATGTGTGGAGCACAATACGTTTTCTATCATTGGTAAGAATTTTTTTCTGTTTTATACTTTTGGAATTTTGGTTTTTCATGTTGATGTTAAAATGTCCTTTTTCGTGTTTGAAATGTACTAACTCGTTTTTTCCTACCAGCAGGTCAACTTGTGTGTGTGGTTGCAACATTACACTCCCATTGAGTACAATTTTGGAGAAATGGACTTCTGTTGCACCAGAGGGCAGTGAGGCACGTGCAGAGCACAATACGTTTCCTTTCTTGTAAGAATTATTTTCTGTTTTATACTTTTGCAATTTTGGTTGCTCATATTTATATTAAAATAACCATTTTCATGTTTGAAATGCACTAACTCGTTTTTGTCTCACAGAACATAAACTTGTCTGTTTGGTTGCAACATTACGCTCCCATTGAGTACAATTTTGGAGTAAGGGACACCTGTTGTAT
The DNA here is from genome assembly GCF_021461385.2 of Schistocerca piceifrons. Taxonomy (NCBI): domain Eukaryota; kingdom Metazoa; phylum Arthropoda; class Insecta; order Orthoptera; family Acrididae; genus Schistocerca; species Schistocerca piceifrons. The sequence continues at coordinate 442,062,768 of NC_060139.1, read as the reverse complement.
CACAGGGCAGTGAGGCACGTGTGGAGCACAATACGTTATCTTTCTTTGGTAGGAATTATTTTCTGTTTTATACTTTTGGAATTTGGTTTTTCATATTGATTTTAAAATGATCATTTTCATGTTTGAAATGTACTAACTCGTTTTTTTCTCAGAGCAGGTTAACTTGTGTGTGTGGTTGCAACATTACACTCCCATTGAGTACAATTTTGGAGAAAAGGACATCTGTTGCATCACAGGGCAGTAAGGCACATGCGGAGTACAATATGTTTTCTTTCTTTGCTCAGAATTACACTCCTGGAAATGGAAAAAAGAACACATTAACACCGGTGTGTCAGACCCACCATACTTGCTCCGGACACTGCGAGAGGGCTGTACAAGCAATGATCACACGCACGGCACAGCGGACACACCAGGAACCGCGGTGTTGGCCGTCGAATGGCGCTAGCTGCGCAGCATTTGTGCACCGCCGCCGTCAGTGTCAGCCAGTTTGCCGTGGCATACGGAGCTCTATCGCAGTCTTTAACACTGGTAGCATGCCGCGACAGCGTGGACGTGAACCGTATGTGCAGTTGACGGACTTTGAGCGAGGGCGTATAGTGGGCATGCGGGAGGCCGGGTGGACGTACCGCCGAATTGCTCAACACGTGGGGCGTGAGGTCTCCACAGTACATCGATGTTGTCGCCAGTGGTCGGCGGAAGGTGCACGTGCCCGTCGACCTGAGACCGGACCGCAGCGACGCACGGATGCACGCCAAGACCGTAGGATCCTACGCAGTGCCGTAGGGGACCGCACCGCCACTTCCCAGCAAATTAGGGACACTGTTGCTCCTGGGGTATCGGCGAGGACCATTCGCAACCGTCTCCATGAACCGTTAGGCCGTCTTCCGCTCACGCCCCAACATCGTGCAGCCCGCCTCCAGTGGTGTCGCGACAGGCGTGAATGGAGGGACGAATGGAGACGTGTCGTCTTCAGCGATGAGAGTCGCTTCTGCCTTGGTGCCAATGATGGTCGTATGCGTGTTTGGCGCCGTGCAGGTGAGCGCCACAATCAGGACTGCATACGACCGAGGCACACAGGGCCAACACCTGGCATCATGGTGTGGGGAGCGATCTCCTACACTGGCCGTACACCACTGGTGATCGTCGAGGGGACACTGAATAGTGCACGGTACATCCAAACCGTCATCGAACCCATCGTTCTACCATTCCTAGACCGGCAAGGGAACTTGCTGTTCCAACAGGACAATGCACGTCCGCATGTATCCCGTGCCACCCAACGTGCTCTAGAAGGTGTAAGTCAACTACCCTGGCCAGCAAGATCTCCGGATCTGTCCCCCATTGAGCATGTTTGGGACTGGAAGAAGCGTCGTCTCACGCGGTCTGCACGTCCAGCACGAACGCTGGTCCAACTGAGGCGCCAGGTGGAAATGGCATGGCAAGCCGTTCCACAGGACTACATCCAGCATCTCTACGATCGTCTCCATGGGAGAATAGCAGCCTGCATTGCTGCGAAAGGTGGATATACACTGTACTAGTGCCGACATTGTGCATGCTCTGTTGCCTGTGTCTATGTGCCTGTGGTTCTGTCAGTGTGATCATGTGATGTATCTGACCCCAGGAATCCGTCAGTAAAGTTTCCCCTTCCGGGGACAATGAATTCACGGTGTTCTTATTTCAATTTCCAGGAGTGTATATTCTGTTTTCTACTTTTGGAATTTTTGTTAATCATGTTGATTTTAAAATGATATTTTTCGTGTTTGATATGTACTAACTCGTTTTTTCCTCACAGCAGGACAATTAGGGTGTGAGGTTGCAACATTACGCTCCCATTGAGTACAACTTTGGATAAAGGGACACCTGTTGCATCACAGGCAAGTAAGGCACGTGTGGAGCACAATACGTTATCTTTCTTTGGTAGGAATTATTTTCTGTTTTATCCTTTTGGAATTTTGGTTTTTCATATTGATTTTAAAATGATCATTTTCATGTTTGAAATATACTAACTTGTTTTTTTCTCACAGCAGGTGAACTTGTGTGTGTGGTTGCAACATTACACTCCCACTGAGTACAATTTTGGAGAAAAGGACATCTGTTGCACCACAGAGCAGTAAGGCACATGCGGAGTACAATACGTTTTCTTTCTTTGCTCAGAACTATATTCTGCTTTCTACTTTTGGAATTTTTGTTATTCATGTTGATTTTAAAATGATATTTTTCGTGTTTGATATGTACTAACTCGTTTTTTCCTCACAGTAGGACAATTAGGGTGTGAGGTTGCAACATTACGCTCCAATTGAGTACAACTTTGGATAAAGGGACACCTGTTGCATCACAGGCAAGTAAGGCACGTGTGGAGCACAATACGTTATCTTTCTTTGGTAGGAATTATTTTCTGTTTTATCCTTTTGGAATTTTGGTTTTTCATATTGATTTTAAAATGATCATTTTCATGTTTGAAATATACTAACTTGTTTTTTTTCTCACAGCAGGTGAACTTGTGTGTGTGGTTGCAACATTACACTCCCACTGAGTACAATTCTGGAGAAAAGGACATCTGTTGCACCACAGATCAGTAAGGCACATGTGGAGTACAATACGTTTTCTTTCTTTGCTCAGAATTATATTCTGTTTTCTACTTTTGGAATTTTTGTTATTCGTGTTGATTTTAAAATGATGTTTTTCGTGTTTAATATGTACTAACTCGTTTTTTCCTCACAGCAGGACAACTGGGGTGTGAGGTTGCAACATTACACTCCCATTGAGTACAACTTTGGATAAAGGGACACCTGTTGCATCACAGGCAAGTGAGGCATGTGTGGAGCACGATACGTTTTCTATCTTCGGTAAGAATTTTTTTCTGGCTTATACTATTGGAGTTTTAGTTTTTCATTATGATTTTAAAATGACCTTTTTCATGTTTAAAATGCACTAACTCGTTTCATCCTCACAGCAGGTCAACTTCTGTGTGTGATTGCAACATTACTCTCCCATTGAGTACATTTTTGGAGAAAAGGACATATGTTGCAACACGGGGAAGCCAGACATATGCGGAGCACAATACGTTATCTTTCTTTGGTAAGAAATTTTTCTGTTTTATACTTTTGGAATTTTGGTTTTTCATGTTGATTCTAAAATGTCCTTTTTCATGTTTGAAATGTACTAAGTCGTTTTTTCCTCACAGCAGGTCAACTTGCGTGTGTGGTTGCAACAATATGCTCCCATTGAGTACATTTTTGAAAATAGGGACATCTGTTGCACTACAGGGCAGTGAGGCAGCTGCAGAGCATGATACATTTTCTTTCTTTGGTAAGAATTTATTTTCTGTTTTAGACTTAGGGAATTTTTGTATTTCATGTTGATTTTTAAATGACATTTTCCATTTTATATGTACTTACTTGTTTTTTCCTCACAGCAGGTTATCTTGTGTGAGTGGTAGCAACATTACGCTCCCACTGAGTACAATTTTGGAGAAAGGGACATCCGTTGCACCACTGGGCAGTGTGGCACGTGGCGAGCACAATACGTTTTCTTTCTTTGGTAAGAATAATTTTCTGTTTTATACTTTTGGAATTTTGGTTTGTCATGTTGATTTTAAAATGACCTTTTTCATGTTTGAAATGTAGTAACTCGTTTTTCCTCACAGCAGGTCAACTTGTGTGTGTGGTTGCAGCATTACACTGCCATTGAATACAATTTTGGAGAAAAGGACATCTGGTGCAACATAGGGCAATGAGGCACGTACAGAGCATAGTACGTTTTCTTTCTTTGGTCAGAATTATATTCTGTTTTATATTTTCGGAATTTTGGTTTTTCATGTTGATTATAAAAAGACCTTTTTTCATGTTTGAAATTTAGTAACTCGTTTTTTCCTCACAGCAGGTCAACTTGTGTGTGTGGTTGCAACATTACGATCCCATTGAGAACATATTTGGAGAAAAGGTCATCTGTTGCAACACGGGGAAGCGAGACACGTGCAGAGCACAATACGTTTTTTATCTTTGGTAAGAATTGTTTTCTGTTTGATACTTTTGAAGTTTCGGTTTTTCATGTTGACTTTAAAATGTCCTTTTTCATGTTTGAAGTGTAGTAACACGTTTTTTCCTCACAGCAGGTCAACTTGTGTGTGTGGTTGCAACATTATGATCCCATTGAGTACATATGAGGAGAAAAGGACATCTGTTCCAATTCCGGGAAGTGAGACATGTGCGGGGCACAATACGTTTTCTTTCTTTGGTAAGAATTTTTTTCTGTTTATACTTTTGAAATTTTGGTTTATCGTGTTGTTTTTAAAACGACCTTTTACATGTTTGAAATGTACTAACTCGTTTTTTTTCTCGCAGAACGTCATCTTGTGTGTGTGGTTGCAACATTAAGTTCCCATTTTGTACAATTTTGGAGAAAGGGACATCTGTTGCAACACAGGGAAGTGAGACACGTAAGAATTATTTTCTGTTTTATACTTTTGAAATTTGGTTTTTCATGTTGATTTTAAAACCACCTTTTTCGGGTCTGAAATCTACTAACTTGATTTTTCCGCACAGCAGGTAAGCTTATGTGTGTGGTTGCAACATTATGCTCCCATTGAGTACAATTTTGGAGAAAACGGCATTTGTTGCAATACGGGTAATCAAGACACGTGCGGAGCACAATACGTTTTCTATCTTTGGTAAGATTTTTTTCTGTTTTATACTTTTGGAGTTTTGGTTCTTCATTTTGAGTTTAAAACGAACTTTTTCATGTTTGAAGTGTACTAACTAGTTTTTTCCTCACAGCAGGAAAACTTGTGCGTGTGCTTGCAACATTACGCTCCCATTGGGTACAATTTTGGAGAAAGGGACATCTGTTGCACCACAGGGCAGTGAGTCACGTGCGGAACACAATACGTTTTCTTTCTCTGGAAAGAATATTTTAAGTTTTATACTTTTGGAATTTTGGTTTTTATATTGATTTTTAAATGACCTTCTTCATGTTTGAAATGTATTAACTCGTTTTTTCCTCAAAGCAGTTCAACTTGTGTGTGTTTTTGCTACATTAGGCTCGCATTGAGTATATTTTCGGAGAAAGGGACATTTGTTGCACCACAGGGCAGTGAGTCACGTCCGGAGCACAATACGTTTTCTTTCTTTGGTAAGAATTTTTTCTGTTTTATACTTTTGGAATTTTGGATTCTCATGTTTATTTTTAAATGACCTTTTTCATGTTTGAAATGTACTAACTCGTTATTTCTTCACAGCAGTTCAACTTGTGTGTGTTTTTTCAACATTACACTCGCATAGAGTATATTTTTGGGGAAAGGGACATCTGTTCACCACAGGGCAGTGAAGCACATGCGGAGCACAATCTGTTTTCTTCCTTTGGTCACAATTTTTTTCTGTTTTATACTTTTGGAATTTTGGGTATTCATGTTGATTTTAAAATGACCTTTTTCATGTTTGATATGTATTAACTCGTTTCTTCCTAACAGCAGGTCAACTTGTGTGTGTTGTGTGCAACATTACGCTCCCATTGAGTACAATTTTGGAGTAAAGGACATCTGTTGCACCACATGCCAGTGAGGCATGTGCGGAGCACAATCTGTTTTCTTTCTTTGGTGAGAATTTTTTTCTGTTTCACACTTTTGGAATGTTGGTTCTTCATGTTGATTTTAAAATGACCTTTTTCATTTTTGTAATGAACTAACTCGTTTCTTCCTCACAGCAGGTCAACATGTGTGCGTAGTTGCAACATTACACTCTCTTTGAGTTTAATTTTGGAGAAAGGGACATCTCTTGTACCACAGGGCAGTGAAGCACGTGCGGAGAACTATACTTTTCCTCCTTTGGTAAGATTTTTTTTGTGTTTTATATTTTTGGAAGTTTGGTTTTTCATGTTCATTTTAAAATGATCTCTTTCTTGTTTGAAATGTACTAACTCGTTTTTTCCTCACAGCAGGGCAACTTGTGTATGTGGTTGCAACATTACATTCCCATTGAGTACTTTTTTGGAAAAAGGGACATCTGTTACACCTCAGGGCAGTGAGGCATGTCTAGAGCACAATACATTTTCTTTCTTTGGTAAGAATTCTTTTCTGTTTTATACTTTTGGAATTTTGGTTTTTCACGGTGATTTTAAATTGACCTTTTTCATTTTTGAAATGTACTTACTCGTTTTTTTCTCACAGCACGACAACTTGTGTTGTGGTTGCAACATTACGCTCCCACTGAGTACAATTTTGGAGAAAGGGACATCTGTTGGACCACAGGGCAGTGAGGCACGTGCAGAGCACAATACATTTTCTTTCTTTTGTAAGAATTTTTTCTGTTTAATTTTTTTGAAATACTGTTTTTTCATGTTGATTTTAAAATGACCTTTTTCAATTTTGTAATGAACTAACTCGTTTCTTCCTCACAGCAGGTCAACATGTGTGCGTAGTTGCAACATTACACTCTCTTTGAGTTTAATTTTGGAGAAAGGGACATCTCTTGTACCACAGGGCAGTGAAGCACGTGCGGAGAACTATACTTTTCCTCCTTTGGTAAGATTTTTTTTGTGTTTTATATTTTTGGAAGTTTGGTTTTTCATGTTCATTTTAAAATGATCTCTTTCTTGTTTGAAATGTACTAACTCGTTTTTTCCTCACAGCAGGTCAACTTGTGTGTGGTTGCAACATTAGGCTCCCATTGAGTACAATTTTGGAGAAAGGGACATCTGTTGCACCACAGGGCGGTGGGGCACGTGTGGAGCACAATACGTTTTCTTTCTTTGGTAAGAATTTTTTCTGTTTCATTCGTTTGGAATTTTGGTTTTTCATGTTGATTTTAAAATGACCTTTTTCATGTTTCAAATGTACTAACTCGTATTTTCCTCACAGCATGTCAACTTGTGTGTGTGGTTGCAACAGAACGCCCTCATTGGGTACAATTTTGGAGAAAGGGACATCTGTTACACCACAGGGCGGTGGGGCACGTCCAGAGCACAATACGTTTTCTTTCTTTGGTAAGAATTTTTTCTGTTTTATACTTTTGAAATTTCGGTTTTTCATGCTTATTTTAAAATGACCTTTTTCATTTTTGAAATGTACTAACTCGTTTTTTTCTCACAGCAGGACAACTAGTGAGTGTGGTTGCAACATTACGCTCCCATTGAGTACAATTTTGGAGAAAGCAACATCTGTTGCACCACAGGGCAGTGAGGCACGTGCGGAGCACAATACATTTTCTTTCTTTGGTAAGAATTTTTTTCTGTTTTATACTTTTGGAATTTTGGTTTTCATGGTGATTTTGAAATGACCTTTTTCTTGTTTGAAATGTACTGACTCGTTATTTCCTCACAGCAGGTCAACTTGTGTGTGTGGTTGAAACTTTACGCTCCCATTAAGAAATTTTTTTTAGAAAGGTACATCTGTTACTCTACAGGGCAGTGAGGCACGTGCAGAGCACAATACAATTTCTTTCTTTGGTAAGAATTTTTTTCTGTTTTATACTTTTGGTATTTTGGTTTTCATGGTGATTTTGAAATGACCTTTTTCTTGTTTGAAATGTACTGACTCGTGTTTTCCTCACAGCAGGTCAACTAGTTTGTGTAACTGCAACATTACACTCCCATTGGGTACACTTTTGGAGAGAGGGACATCTGTTGCACCAAAGGGCAGTGAGGCACGTGCGGAGCACAATACGTTTTCTTTCCTTGGTAAGAACTTTTTCTGGTTAATTTTTTTGGAATATTGGTTTTCCATGTTGATTATAAAACGACCTTTTTCATGTTTGCGATGAACTAACTCGTTTTTTCCTCACAGCAGTTCTACTTGGATGTATGGTTGCAACATTACGCTCTCATTGAGTTCATTTTTGGAGGTAGGGACATCTGTTGCATCACAGGGCAGTGAGGCACGTGCGGAGCACAATACGTTTTCTTTCTTTTGTAAGAATTTTTTTCTGTTTTATACTTTTGGAATTATGGTTTTCATGGTGATTTTGAAATGACCTTTTTCTTGTTTGAAATGTACTGACTCGTTTTTTCCTCACAGCAGGTCAACTTGTGTGTGTGGTTGAAAGTTTACGCTCCCATTGAGTAATTTTTTGGAGAAAGGGACATCTGTTACACCACAGGGCAGTGAGGCACCTGCAGAGCACAATACGTTTTCTTTCTTTGGTAAGAATTTTTTTCTGTTTTATACTTTTGAAATTTCGGTTTTCATGGTGATTTTAAAATGACCTTTTTTATTTTTTGAAATGTACTAACTCGCTTTTTCCTCACAGGAGGTCTTCTTGGGTGTGTGGTTGAAGCATTACGCTCCCATTGAGTACTTTTTTGGAGAAAGGGAAATCTGTTGCACGACTGGGCAGTGAGGCACGTGTGGAGCACAATGCGTTTTCTTTCTGTGGTATAAATTTTTTCTGTTTCATTCTTTTAGTATTTTGGGTTATCATGTTGATTTTAAATTGACCTTTTTCATGTTTGAAATGTACTGACTTGTTCTTTCCTTACAGCAGAGCAACTAGTGTGTGTGGTTGAAGCATTACGCTACCATTGAGTACATTTTGGGATAAAGGGACATCTGTTACACCACAGGGCGTGAGGCATGTGCGGAGCACAATACGTATTCTTTCTTTGGTAAGAATTTTTTCTGTTCATTTTTTTTTGGAATATTGGTTTTTCATGTTGAATTTAAAATGACCTTTTTCATGTTTGCGATAAACTAACTCGTTTTTTCCTCACAGCAGCACTACTTGGGTGTGGTGTGGTTGCAACATTACGCTCCCATTGAGTACAATTTTGGAGAAAGGGACATCTGTTGCATCACATGCAAGTGAGGCACGTGTGGAGAACAATACGTTCTCTTTCTTTGGTAAGATTTTTTTTCTGTTTTACACTTTCGGAATTTTGGTTTTTCATCTTGATTTTAAAATGACATTTCACATGTTTGAAATGTACTAACTCGCTTTATCCTCACAGCAGGTCTTCTTGGGTGTGTGGTTGAAGCATTACGCTCCCATTAAGTACTTTTTTGGAGAAAGGGACATCTGCTACACCACAAGGCAGTGAGGCATGTGTGGAGCACAATACGTTTTCTTTCTTTGGTAAGAACTTTTTCTGTTTCATTCGTTTGGAATTTTGGTTTTTCATGTTGATTTTAAAATGACCTTTTTCATGTTTGGAATGAATAACTCGTTTTTTTATTACAGCAGGTCCACTTGTGTGTGTTGTTGCAACATTACGCTCTCATTGAGTTCATTTTTGGAGAAAGGGACATCTGTTGCATCACAGGGCAGTGAGGCACGTGTGGAGCACAATACGTTTTCTTTCTTTGGTAAGAATTTTTTCTGTTTCATTCTTTAGGAATTTTGGTTTTTCATGTTGATTTTAAAATGACCTTTTTCATGTTTGGAATGTACTAACTCGTTTATCCTCACAGCAGTTCAACTTGTGTGTGTGGTTGCAAGATTGCTCTCCCATTGACTACAATTTTGGAAAAAAGGACATCTGTTGCACCACACAGCAGTGAGGCATGTGCGGAACACAGTACGTTTTCTTTCTTTGGTAAGAATTTTTTTCTGTTTTATAGTTTTGGAATTTTGGTTTTTTATGGTGATTTTAAAATGACCTTTTTCATTTTTTAAATGTACTAACTCGTTTTTTTCTCACAGCAGGACAACTTGTGAGTGTGGTTGAAACATTACGCTCCCATTGAGTTCAATTTTGGAGAAAGATACATCTTTTACACCACAGGGCAGTGAGGCACGTGCAGAGCACAATACGTTTTCTTTCTTTGGTAAGAATTTTTTTCTGTTTTATACTTTTGAAATTTCGGTTTTCATGGTGATTTTAAAATGACCTTTTTTATTTTTTGAAATGTACTAACTCGCTTTTTCCTCACAGGAGGTCTTCTTGGGTGTGTGGTTGAAGCATTATGCTCCCATTGAGTACTTTTTTGGAGAAAGGGAAATCTGTTGCACGACTGGGCAGTGAGGCACGTGTGGAGCACAATACGTTTTCTTTCTGTGGTATAAATTTTTTCTGTTTCATTCTTTTGGTATTTTGGGTTATCATGTTGATTTTAAATTGACCTTTTTCATGTTTGAAATGTACTGACTTGTTCTTTCCTTACAGCAGAGCAACTAGTGTGTGTGGTTGAAGCCTTACGCTACCATTGAGTACATTTTGGGATAAAGGGACATCTGTTACACCACAGGGCGTGAGGCACGTGCGGAGCACAATACGTATTCTTCCTTTGGTAAGAATTTTTTCTGTTCATTTTTTTTGGAATATTGGTTTTATCATGTTGAATTTAAAATGACCTTTTTCATGTTTGCGATGAACTAACTCGTTTTTTCCTCACAGCAGCACTACTTGGGTGTGGTGTGGTTGCAACATTACGCTCCCATTGAGTACAATTTTGGAGAAAGGGACATCTGTTGCATCACATGCAAGTGAGGCACGTGTGGAGAACAATACGTTCTCTTTCTTTGGTAAGATTTTTTTTCTGTTTTACACTTTCGGAATTTTGGTTTTTCATCTTGATTTTAAAATGACATTTCACATGTTTGAAATGTACTAACTCGCTTTATCCTCACAGCAGGTCTTCTTGGGTGTGTGGTTGAAGCATTACGCTCCCATTAAGTACTTTTTTGGAGAAAGGGACATCTGCTACACCACAGGGCAGTGAGGCATGTGTGGAGCACAATACGTTTTCTTTCTTTGGTAAGAACTTTTTCTGTTTCATTCGTTTGGAATTTTGGTTTTTCATGTTGATTTTAAAATGACCTTTTTCATGTTTGAAATGAATAACTCGTTTTTTTATTACAGCAGGTCCACTTGTGTGTGTTGTTGCAACATTACGCTCTCATTGAGTTCATTTTTGGAGAAAGGGACATCTGTTGCATCACGGGGCAGTGAGGCACGTGCGGAGCACAATACGTTTTCTTTCTTTGGTAAGAATTTTTTCTGTTTCATTCTTTAGGAATTTTGGTTTTTCATGTTGATTTTAAAATGACCTTTTTCATGTTTGGAATGTACTAACTCGTTTATCCTCACAGCAGTTCAACTTGTGTGTGTGGTTGCAAGATTGCTCTCCCATTGACTACAATTTTGGAAAAAGGGACATCTGTTGCACCACACAGCAGTGAGGCATGTGCGGAACACAGTACGTTTTCTTTCTTTGGTAAGAATTATTTTCTGTTTTATAGTTTTGGAATTTTGGTTTTTTTATGGTGATTTTAAAATGACCTTTTTCATTTTTGAAATGTACTAACTCGTTTTTTTCTCACAGCAGGACAACTTGTGAGTGTGGTTGAAACATTACGCTCCCATTGAGTTCAATTTTGGAGAAAGATACATCTTTTACACCACAGGGCAGTGATGCACGTGCAGAGCACAATACGTTTTCTTTCTTTGGTAAGAATTGTTTCTGTTAATTCTTTTGGAGCTTTCGTTTTTCATGTTTATTTTAAAATGACCATTTTCACGTTTGAAATTTACTAAGTCGTGTTTCCCACACAGCTGGTGAACTTCTGTCTGTGGTTGCAACATTACCCTCCCATTGGGTACAATTTTGGAGAAAGGGGCATCTGTTGCAGCACATGGCAGTGAGGCACGTGCGGAGCACAATACGTTTTCTCTCTTTGGTAAGAATTTTTTCTGTTTGATTCTTTTGGAATTTTGGTTTTTCATGATGATTCTAAAATAACCTTTTGCACGTTGAAAATGCACTTACTCGTTTTTTCCTCACAGCAGGTCAACTTGTGTGTGTAGTTGCAACATTACGCTCCCATTGAGTACTTTTTTGGAGAGAGGGATATCTGTTGCACCACAGGGCAGTGAGGCGTGTGCGGAGCACTATACGTTTTCTCTCTTTGATAAGAATTTTTTTCTGTTTTATACTTTTGGAATTTTCGTTTTTCATTTTCATATTTAAATTACCTTTGTCATGTTTGAAATGTAATTACTCGTTTTTTCCTCACAGCAGGTTAACTTGTGTGAGTGGTTGCAACATTGTGGTCCTATTGAGTACTTGTTTGGAGAAAGGGACATCTGTTGCACCACAGGGCAGTGAGGCACGTGCGGAGCACAATACGTTTTCTTTCTTTGCTAAGATTTGTTTCCGTTTCATTCTTTTGGAGTTTTCGTTTTCCATGTTTGTTTTAAAATGACCTTTTTTACGTTTGAAATGTACTAAGTCGTGTTTCCCTCACAGCTGGTCAACTTGTGTCTCTGGTTGCAACATTACGCTCCCATTGAGTAGAATTTTGGTGAAATGGACATCTGTTGCACCACAGGGCAGTGGGGCACATGCGGAGCACATTACGTTTTCTTTCTTTGGTAAGAATTTTTTCTGTTTCATTCTTTAGGAATTTTGGTTTTTCATGTTGATTTTAAAATGACCATTTTCATGTTTGGAATGTACTAACTCGTTTTTTCCGCACAGCAGTTCAACTTGTGTGTGTGGTTGCAACATTACACTCCCATTGAGTACAATTTTGAAGAAAGGGACATCTGTTGCAGCACAGGGCAGTGAGGCAAGTGCGGAGCACTATACGTTTTCCCTCTTTGGTAAGAATTTTTTTCTGTTTTATACTTTTGGAATTTTGGTTTTTCATGTTGATATTTAAATTACCTTTGTCATGTTTGAACTGTAGTAACTCGTTTTTTTTTTTTTTTTCACAGCAGGTCAACTGTGTCGATGGTTGCAACATCACGCTCCCGTTGCGTACTTGTTTGGAGAAAGGGACATCTGTTGCACCACAGGGCAGTGAGGCACGTGCGGAGCACAATACGTTTTCTTTCTTTGGTAAGAATTGTTTCTCTTTCATACTTTTGGAGTTTTCGCTTTCCATGTTTATTTTAAAATGACCTTTTTCACGTTTGACATGTACTAAGTCGTGTTTCCCTCACAGCTGGTCAACTTGTGTCTGTGGTTAAACATTACACTCCCATTGAGTACAATTTTGGTGAAAGGGACATCTGTTGCACCACAGGGCAGTGGGGCTCGTGCGGAGCACATTACGTTTTCTTTGTTTCGTAAGAATTTCTTCTGTTTCATTCTTTTGGAATTTTGGTTTTTCATGTTGATTTCAAAATGACCTTTTTCATGTTTGGAATGTACTAACTCCTTTTTTTCCTCACAGCAGTTCAACTTGTGTGTGTGGTTGCAACATTACACTCCCATTGATTACAATTTTGGAGAAAGGGACATCTGTTGCACCACAGAATGGTGAGGCACGTGCAGAGCACAAAACGCTTTCTTTGTTTGGTAAGAATTTTTTCTGTATTGTACTTTTCGAGTTTTGGTTTTTCATGATGATTTTTAAATGACCTTTCTCATGTTTGAAATGTCCTAACTCATTTTTTCCTAACAGCAGGTCAACTTGTGTGTGTCGTAGCAACATTGCGCTCCCATTTCATACAATTTTAGAGAAATGGACATCTGTTGCACCACAGGGCAATGGGGCCCGTGGGAAGCACAATACGTTTTCTTCCTTTGGTAAGAAATTTTTCTGTTTTATACTTTTGGAATTTTGGTTTTTCATGTTGATTTTAAAATGACCTTTTTCATGTTTGAAATGTACTAACTCGTTTTCTCCTTACTGGATGTCAACTTGTGTGTGTGGTTGCAACAATACGCTCCCATTGAGTACATTTTTTGAGAAGGTTCATCTGTTGCTTCACAGCGCAGGGAGGAGTGTGCGGATCATGATACGTTTTCTATCTTTGGTAAGAATTTTTTTCCGTTTCATACTTTTGGAGTTTTGGTTTTTCATGTTGATTTTAAAATGAGGTTTTTATGTTTGAAATGTACTAACTCGTTTTTTCCTCACAGCAGGTCATCTTCTGTGTGTGGTTGCAATATTACGCTCCCATTGAGTACATTTTGGAGAAATTGGCATATGTTGTACCACAGGGTAGTGAGGCACGTGTGGAGCACAATACGTTTTCTTTCGTTGTTAAGAATTTTTTCTATTGTTTACTTTTGGATCTTTGGTTTTTCATGTTGATTTTTAAATGAACTTTTTCATGTTTATAATGTACTATCTCGTATTTTACTCACAGCATGTCAACTTGTGAGTGTGGTTGCAACATTACGATCCCATTGAGTACATTTTGGAGAAAGTGACATCTGTTACACCACAAGGCTGTGAGGCACGTGCGGGGGACAATACGTTTTCTTGCTTTAGTAAGAATTTTTTTCTGTTTTATAATTTGGAATTTTTGTTTTTCATGTTGATTTAAAAATGACCTTTTTCATGTTTGAAATGTACTAACTCGTTTTGCCTTACAGCAGGTCAACTTCTGTGTGTGGTTGCAACATTACTCTCTCATTGAGTACATTTATGGAGAAAGGGACATCTGTTGCAGCTCACGGCAGTGAGACACGTGCGGAGCACAATCTGCTTTCTTTCTTTGGTAAGAATTTGTCCTGTTTTATACTTTTGGAATTTTGGTTTTTCATGTTGATTTTAAAATGTCGTTTTTCTTGTTTGAAATGTGCTAACTTGTTTTTTCCTAACAGCAGGTAAACTTGTGTGTGTGGTTGGAACATTATGCTCCCATTAGGTACAAACTTGGAGAAAGGGACATCTGTTGCAACACGGGAAAGCGAGACACGTGCGGAGCACAATACGTTTCCTTCCTCTGGTAAGAATTTTTTCTGTTTTATAGTTTTGGAATTTTGGTTTTTCATGTTAATATTAAAATGACCTTTTTCATATTTAAAATGTAGTATCTCCTTTTTTCCGCACGGCAGCCCAACTTGTGTGTGTGGTTGCGACATTACACACATACTGAGTACAATTTTGGAGAAAGGGACATCTGTTGCACCACAGGGCAGTGAGGCACGAGCGGAGCACTATACCTTTTCATTCTATCGTAAGAATTTTTTCTGTTTTATACTTTTGGAATTTTGGCTTTTTATGATGATTTTAAAATGACCTATTTCATGTTTGAAATGTACTAACTCATTTTTTCCTCACAGCAGGTCAACTTGTGTGTGTGAATGCAACATTAAACTCCCATTGGGTACATTTTTGGAGGGAGGGACATCTGTTGCACCACAGGGCAGGGAGGAGTATGCGGAGCATGATTTGTTTTCTTTCTTTGGTAAGAATATTTTTCTGCTTTCTTCTTTTGGAATTTTGGTTTTTCATGTTGATTTTAAAATGACCTTTTTCATGTTTGAAGAGTAATAACTCGTTTTTTCTTCACAGCAGTTCATCTTGTGTGTGTGGTTGCTACATTTCACTCCCATTGAGTACATTTTTGGAGAAAGGGACGTCTGTTGCACCACAGGGCAGTGAGGCACGTGCGGAGCACAATACGTTTCGTTTCTTCGGTAAGAACTTCTTCTGTTTCATTCTTTTGGAATTTTGGTTCATCATGCTGATTTTAAAATGACCTTTTTCATGTTTGAAATGAACTAGCTCGTTTTATCCTCACAGCAGTTCAACTTGTGTGTGTGTGGTTGCAACATTACACTCCCATTGAGTACAATCTTGGAGAAAGGGACATCTGTTGCACCACAGAATGGTGAGGCACGTGCAGAGCACAAAAAGTTTTCTTTGTTTGGTAAGAATTTTTTCTGTTTTATACTTTTCGAGTTTTGGTTTTTCATGATGATTTTAATATGATCTTTTTCATGTTTAAAATGCTCTAACTCGTTTTTTCCTCACAGCAGGTCATCTTGTGTGTGTGGTTGCAACATTACGCTCCCATTGAGTACATTTTGGCGAAAGGGACATCTGTTGAACCACAGGGCAGTGAGGCACGTGTGGAGCACAATACATTTTCTTTCTTTGGTAAGAATTTTTTCTGTTTCATTGGTTTGGAATTTTGGTTTTTCATGTTGATTCTAAAATGTCCTTTTTCATGTTTGAAATGTACTAACTCGTTTTTTCCTCACAGCAGGTCAACTTGCGCGTGTGGTTGCAACATTACCCTCCCATTGCATACAATTTTGGACAAAGTTACATCTGTTGAACCACACGGCAGTGAGGCCCGTGCGGAGAAAAATACGTTTTCTTCCTTTGGTAAGAAATTTTTCTGTTTTATACTTTTGGAATTTTGGTTTTTCATGTTGATTTTAAACTAACCTTTTTCATGTTTGAAATGTACTAACTAATTTTTTCCACTCTGCAGGTCAACTTGTGTGTGTGCTTGCAAGAATACGCTCCCACTGAGTACATTTTGGAGAGAGGGACATCTGTTGCACTACAAGGCAGTGACGCACGTGCGGAGCACAGTACATTTTCTTTCTTTGGTAACAATTTTTTTCTGTTTTATACTTTTGGAGTTTTGGTTTGTCATGATGATTTTAAAATGTCCTTTTTCATGTTTGAAAAGTACTAACTCGTTTTTTCCTCGCAGAAGGTCAACTTGTGTGTGTGGTTGCAACATTACGCTCCCATTGAGTACATTTTTGGAGAAAGGGACATCTGTTGCACCACAGGGCAGGGAGGAGTGTGCAGATCATGATACGTATTCTTTCGTTGGTAAGAATTTTTTTTTTGTTTCATACTTTTGCAACTTTGGTTTTTCATGTTGATTTTAAAATGACCTTTTTCATGTTTGAAATGGACAGGGTTATTACAAATGATTGAAGCGATTTCATAAATTCACTGTAGCTCCATTCATTGACATATGGTCACGACACACTACAGATACGTAGAAAAACTCATAAAGTTTTGTTCGGCTGAAGCCGCACTTCAGGTTTCTGCCGCCAGAGCGCACGAGAGCGCAGTGACACAAAATTGCGACAAGAGCCGAGAAACCGTATGTCGTGCTTGAAATGCGCTCACATCATTGAGTCATAACAGTGCAACGACACTTCAGGACGAAGTTCAACAAAGATCCACCAACTGTTAATTCCATTCGGCGATGGTATGCGCAGTTTAAAGCTTCTGGATGCCTCTGTAAGGGGAAACCAACGGGTCGGCCTGCAGTGAGCGAAGAAACGGTTGAACGCTTGCGGGCAAGTTTCACGTGTAGCCCGCAGAAATTGGCACATGCCACAACTGGAGACCGACAGCGGCGACTTCATCTCTCAACAGGATGGTGCTCCACCGCACTTCCATCATGATGTTTGGCATTTCTTAAACAGGAGATTGGAAAACCGATAGATCGGTCATGGTGGAGATGATGATCAGCAATTTATGTTATGGCCTACACGCTCTCCCGTCTTAACCCCATGCGATTTCTTTCAGTGGGGTGGTGTGGAAGATTCAGTGTTTAAACCTCCTCTACCCAGAAACGTGCCAGAACTGCGAGCTCACAACAACGAAGCTTTCGAACTCATTGATGGGGGCATGCTGCGCCAAGTGTGGGAGGAACTTGATTATCGGCTTTATGTCTGCCGAATCACTAAAGCTGCACATATCGAACGTTTGTGAATGCCTAAAAAAAGTTTTTGAGATTTTGTATGTGTGTGCAAAGCATTGTGAAAATATCTAAAATAATAAAGTTATTGTAGAGCTAACTCGATTTTTTCTCACAGCAGGTCAACTTGTCTTTGTGGTTGCAACATTACACCCCTATTGAGTACATTTTTGGAGAAAGGGACATCTATTGCACCACAGGGCAGTGAGGCACGTACAGAGCACAATACGTTTTCTTTCTTTGGTAAGAATTTCTTTCTCCTTAAACTTTCGGAATTTTGGTTTTTCGTGTTGATTTTAAAACGAACTTTTTCATGTCTGAAATGTACTATCACGATTTTTTCTCACAGCTGGTCAACTTGTGCGTGTGGTTGCAACATTACACTCCCATTGAGTACAATTTTGGAGATAGGGACATCTGTTGTAGCACAGGGCTATGAGGCACGCACGGTGCACAATCTGTTTTCTTTCTTTGGTAAGAATTTTTTTCTGTCTTTTACTTTGGGAATTTTGGTTTTTCATGTTGATTTTAAAATGACCTTTTTCATGTTTGAAATGTACTAACTCGTTTTTTCCTCACTGCAGGTCAACTTGTGTGTGCGGTTGCTACTTTACGGTCCCATTGGATACAATTTTGGAGTAAGGGACATCTGTTGCACCACAGGGAAGTGAGGCACGTGCGGAGCACAATCTGTTTCCTTTCTTTGGTAATAACGTCTTTCTGTTTTATACTTTTGGAATTTTGTTTTTCATGTTGATTTTAAAATGACCTTTTTATATGTTTGAAATGTAGTAACTTGTCTTTTCCTCACAGCAGGTCAACTTGTGTGTGTGGTTCAATATTACACTCCCATTGAGTACGTTTTTGGAGAAAGGGACATCTGTTGCATCACAGGGCAATGAGGCTCTTGCGCAACACAATACGTTTTCTTTCTTTGGTAAGAATTTTTTCTGTTTTATTCTTTTGGAATTTTGGTTTTTCACATTGATTTTAAAATGACCTTTCTCATGTTTGTAATGTACTAACTTGTTTTCTCCTCACAGCAAGTCGCCTTGTGTGCGTTGTTGCAACATTACACTCCCACTGAGTACTTTTTTGGAGAAAGGGACATCTGTTGCACTAAAGGGCAGTGAGGCCGTGTGGAGCACAATACGTTTTCTTTCTTTGGTAAGAATGTCTTTCTGTTTTATACTTTTGGAATTTTTGTTTTTCATGTTGATTTTAAAATGATCTTTTTCATGTTTGAAATGTACTAACTCGATTTTTTCTAGCAGCAGGTCAACTTGTGTGTGTGGTTGCAATCATGTTGGTTTTAAAATGACCTTTTCCATGTTTGAAATGTACTAACTCGATTTTTTCTCACAGCAGGTCAACTTGTGTGTGTGGTTGCAATCATGTTGGTTTTAAAATGACCTTATTCATGTTTGAAATGTACTAACTCGATTTTTTCTCACAGCAGGTCAACTTGTGTGTGTGGTTGCAATCATGTTGGTTTTAAAATGACCATTTTCATGTTTGAAATGTACTAACTCGATTTTTTCTCACAGCAGGTCAACTTGTGTTTGTGGTTGCAACATTACACTCCTATTGAGTACATTTTTGGAGAAAGGGACATCTATTGCACCACAGGGCAGTGAGGCACGTGCAGAGCACAATACGTTTTTTTCTTTGGTAAGAATTTCTTTCTCTTTAAACTTTTGGAATTTTGGTTGATCGTGTTGATTTTAAAACGAACTTTTTCATGTCTGAAATGTACTAACACGATTTTTTCTCACAGCAGGTCAACTTGTGCGTGTGGTTGCGACATTACACTCCCATTGAGTACAATTTTGGAGATAGGGACATCTGTTGTAGCACAGGGCTATGAGGCACGCACGGTTCACAATCTGTTTTCTTTCTTTGGTAAGAATTTTTTTTCTGTCTTTTACTTTGGGAATTTTGGTTTTTCATGTTGATTTTAAAATGACCTTTTTCATGTTTGAAATGTACTAACTCGTTTTTTCCTCACTGCAGGTCAACTTGTGTGTGCGGTTGCTACTTTACGGTCCCATTGGATACAATTTTGGAGTAAGGGACATCTGTTGCACCACAGGGAAGTGAGGCACGTGCGGACCACAATCTGTTTCCTTTCTTTGGTAATAACGTCTTTCTGTTTTATACTTTTGGAATTTTGTTTTTCATGTTGATTTTAAAATGACCTTTTTATATGTTTGAAATGTAGTAACTCGTCTTTTCCTCACAGCAGGTCAACTTGTGTGTGTGGTTCAATATTACACTCCCATTGAGTACGTTTTTGGAGAAAGGGACATCTGTTGCATCACAGGGCAATGAGGCTCTTGCGCAACACAATACGTTTTCTTTCTTTGGTAAGAATTTTTTCTGTTTTATTCTTTTGGAATTTTGGTTTTTCACATTGATTTTAAAATGACCTTTCTCATGTTTGTAATGTACTAACTTGTTTTCTCCTCACAGCAAGTCGCCTTGTGTGCGTTGTTGCAACATTACACTCCCACTGAGTACTTTTTTGGAGAAAGGGACATCTGTTGCACTAAAGGGCAGTGAGGCCGTGTGGAGCACAATACGTTTTCTTTCTTTGGTAAGAATGTCTTTCTGTTTTATACTTTTGGAATTTTTGTTTTTCATGTTGATTTTAAAATGATCTTTTTCATGTTTGAAATGTACTAACTCGATTTTTTCTCACAGCAGGTCAACTTGTGCGCGTGGTTGCAATCATGTTGGTTTTAAAATGACCTTTTCCATGTTTGAAATGTACTAACTCGATTTTTTCTCACAGCAGATCAACTTGTGTGTGTGGTTGCAATCATGTTGGTTTTAAAATGACCTTATTCATGTTTGAAATGTACTAACTCGATTTTTTCTCACAGCAGGTCAACTTGTGTGTGTGGTTGCAATCATGTTGGTTTTAAAATGACCATTTTCATGTTTGAAATGTACTAACTCGATTTTTTCTCACAGCAGGTCAACTTGTGTTTGTGGTTGCAACATTACACTCCTATTGAGTACATTTTTGGAGAAAGGGACATCTATTGCACCACAGGGCAGTGAGGCACGTGCAGAGCACAATACGTTTTCTTTCTTTGGTAAGAATTTCTTTCTCTTTAAACTTTTGGAATTTTGGTTTTTCGTGTTGATTTTAAAACGAACTTTTTCATGTCTGAAATGTACTAACACGATTTTTTCTCACAGCAGGTCAACTTGTGCGTGTGGTTGCAACATTACACTCCCATTGAATACATTTTTGGAGAAAGGGACATCTGTTGCACCACAGGGCAGTGAGGCTCGTACAGAGCATAATACGTATTCATTCTTTGGTAAGAATTTTTTTCTGTTTTATACTTTTGGAATGTTGGTTTTTCATGTTGATTTTAAAATGACGTTTTTCATGTTTGAAATGTAGTATCTCGATTTTTTCTCACAGCAGGTCAACTTGTGTGTGTGGTTGCAATCATGTTGGTTTTAAAATGACCTTTTTTATGTTTGAAATGTACTAACTCGTTTTTACCACACAGCAGGTCATCTTGTGTGTGTGGTTGCAACATTACGCTCCCATTGAGTACATTTTTGGCGAAAGGGACATCTGTAGCACCACAGGGCAGTGAGTCACGTGCGGAGCACAATACCTTTTCTTTCTTTGGTAATAATTATTTCTGTTTTATACTTTGGGAATTTTGGTGTTTCATGTTGATTTTAAGATGACATTTTTCATGTTCGAAATGAACTAACTCAATTTTTTCTCACAGCAGGTCGACTTGTGTGTGTGGTTGCAACATTACGCTCCCATTCAGTACATTTTTGGAGAAAGGGACATCTGTTGTACAACAGAGCAGTGAGGAAGGTGCAGAGCACAATCTGTTTCCTTTCTTTGTTAAGAAATATTTTCTGTCTTATACTTTTGCAACTATTGTTCTTCATGTTGATTTTAAAATGACCTTTTTCATGTTTGAAATGTATTACCTCGATTTTATCTCACAGCCGGTCAACTTGTGTGTGTGGCTGCAACATTACACTCCCATTGAGTACAATTTTGGAGATAGGGACATCTGTTGTAGCACAGGGCTATGAGGCACGCACGGTGCACAATCTGTTTTCTTTCTTTGGTAAGAATTTTTTTCTGTCTTTTACTTTGGGAATTTTGGTTTATCGAGTTGATTTTAAAATGACCTTTTTCATGTTTGAAATGTACTAACTCGTTTTTTCCTCACTGCAGGTCAACTTGTGTGTGCGGTTGCTACTTTACGGTCCCATTGGATACAATTTTGGAGTAAGGGACATCTGTTGCACCACAGGGAAGTGAGGCACGTGCGCAGCACAATCTGTTTCCTTTCTTTGGTAATAACGTCTTTCTGTTTTATACTTTTGGAATTTCGGTTTTCCATGTTGATTTTAAAATGACTTTTTTCATATTTGAAATGTACTAAGAAGAGTCACTCTTCGTGTACTTAAGTCGGCATTGTGCCTTTTGTATTTAATTCCGATGCAATTTCTTCGTTTCATCGTCATTGTGAAGATGCAAAGGATACATTAATCATGCAGTGGTGCATCGAAAACTAATACTGGTCTCTCAGGAAAGGTTCAAAACACGGTCAATAAGAAAATTCACTCCCTTTGCACTTAGGACGGCACTGTGCCTTTTGTATTTAATATAGATGGAATTTCTGTGTTTCATCGTCAATGTGATGGTCCAAGGGATACAGTATACCTGCAGTGGTACATCGGAATCCGATACTGGTCTCACAGGGCAGGCTCAAAGCACAGACTCTAAGAGGAGTCACTCTTTTTGTACTTAAGGCGTCATTGTGCCTTTTGTATTTAATTCCGATGCAATTTCTGTGCTTGATCGTCAATGGGAAGGTCCAAGGGATACATAAAATTTTCCAGTGGTGCAGCGGAATCTAATACTGGTCTCACAGGTAGGGCTCAAATCACAGTCTCTAAGAAGAATCACGCCCCTTTTAATTAGGTCGGCATTGTGCATTTTTTTATTTAATTCCGATGCAATTTCTGTGTTTCTTCGAGAATGGAAAGGTCCAACGGATGCAGCATACCTGCAGTGGTGCAGCGAAATCTAATACTGGTCTCACAGGGGAGGCTCAATGCACTGAATCGAATATGAGCCACTCTTCTTTTACGTATGTCGGCATTTTGCCTTTTGTATTTAATTCCGATGCAATTTCTGTGTTTCATCGTCAATGTGAAGATCCATGGGATACATTCATCCTGCAGTGGTGCATCGGAATCTAATACTGGTCTCACAGGAAAGGCTCAAAGCACAGTCAATAAGAAGAGTCACTCCCCTGTACTCGAGTCTGCATTGTGCCTTTTCTATTTAATTCCGATGCAATTTCTGTTTTTCTTCGTCACTTATTAAGTTCCAAGGAATACATCAAACCAGCAGTGGTGCATCGGGATCCAATACTGGTCTCACAGGATAGTCTCAAAGCACAGATCCTAAGAAGAATCACTCTTCTTGTTCTTATATCGGAATTGTGCCTTTTGTATTTAATTCCGATGCAATTTCTGCGTTTCATCGTCAATGGAAAGGTCCAAGGGATATATTTAGCCTGCAGTGGTGTATCGGAATCCAATTCTTGTCTCACAGGAAAGGCTCAAATCACAGGCTCTAAGAAGAGTCACTCTTCGTGTACTTAAGGCGGCATTGTGCATGTTGTATTTAAGTCGCATGTTATTTCTGCGTTTCATCGTGAATGTGAAGGTCCATGGGATTCAGTATACCTGCAGTGGTGCAGCGGAATCTAATACTGGTTTCACAGGGAAGGCTCAATGCACATACTCTAAGAAGAGTCACTCTACTTGAACTTAATTCAGCATTGGGCCCTATGTATTTCATTCCGATAAAATTTCTGTGTTACATCGTCAATGTGCAGGTCCAAGGGATTCAGTATACCTGCAGTGGTGCAGCGAAATCTAATACTGGTCTCACGGGAAAGGCTCATAGCACAGACTCGAAGAAGAGTCACGCTTGTTGTACATATTACGACATCGTGCCTTTGGAATTTAATTCCGATGCAATTTCTGTGTTTCATCGTCCTTGTGAAGGTCCAAGGGATACATTAAACCTGCAGTGGTGCATCGGAATCTAATACTGATCTCACAGGGAAGGCTCAAAGCCCAGACTCGAAGAAGAGTCACTCTTTTTGTTTTTAAGGCGGCATTGTTCCTTTTTTATTTAATTCCGAAGCAATTTCTGTTTTTGATCGTCAATGGGAAGGTCCAAGGAGAACATTAAACCTGCAGTGGTGCATCTGAATTTAATACTAGTCTCACTGGGAAGGCTCAAAGCACAGACTCGATGGAGAACCTCTCTTCTTGTACTTATGTCTGCATTGTGCAATTTCTGTTTAATTCCGTTGTAATTTCTGTGTTTCATCGTCAATGTGAGGATCCAAGAAATACATTAAACCTGCAGTGGTGCATCGCAATTCAATACTGGTCTCAAAGGTAAGCTCAAAGCACAGACCCTAACAAGAGTCACCCCCCTTGTACATAGGTCGGCATTGTGCCTTTTGTTTTTAATTCCGATGCAATTTCTGTGTTTCATCATCAATGTGAAGGTCCAAGGGATACATTAAACATGCAGTGGTGCATTGGAATCCATCAAAGGTCTAACAGGACAGGCTCCTAGCACAGACCCTAAGAATAGTCACACTTCTTATAATTAAGGCTGCATTGTGCCTTTTTTATTTAATTCCGATTTCAATCTCTGTGTTTCATCGTCAATGGGAAGGTCCAAGGGATTCATTAAACCTGCAGTGGTGGATCGGAATCCAATACTGGTCTCACAGGTCAGCCTCAAAGCACAGACTCTAAGAAGAGTCACTCTTCTTGTACTTAAGGCGGCATTGTGCATTTTGTATTTAATTCCGATGCATTTTCTGTGTTTCATTGTCAATGTGAAGGTCCGTTGGATACATTGAACTTGCAGTGGTGCATCGGAATCTAATACTGGTCCCACAAGAAAGGCTCAATGGACAGACACTAAGAAGAGTCACTCTACTTGTTTGTAAGGCGGCATTGTGCCTTTTTTATTTAATTCCGATGCAATTTCTATGTTTCATCGTCAATGGGAAGGTCCAAGGGATACATAAAATTTGCAGTGGTGCATCGGAATCCAATACTGGTCTCAAAGGTAAGACTCAAAGCACAGACCCTATGAAGAGTCACCCTTCTAGTATTTCAGGCGGCATTGAGCCTTTTGAATTTAATTCCAATGAATTTCTGTGTTTCATCGTCAATGTGGAGGTCAAAGAGGTTCAGTATACCACCAGTGGTGCTTCGGAATCTAATACTGGTCTCACAGGAAGGGCTCAAAGCACAGACCCTAAGAGGAGTCACTCCCCTTTTCCTTAAGTCGGCATTGTGCCTTTTGTATTCAATTCCGATGCAATTTTTGTGTTTCATCGTCAATGTGAAGGTCCAAGGGCTACATTAAACCTGCAGTGGTGCATCGGAATCCAATACTGGTCTGCCAGCCGAAGTGGCCGTTCGGTTCTAGGCGCTGCAGTCTGGAGCCGCGAGTACGCTACGGTCGGAGGTTCGAATCCTGCCTCGGGCATGGGTGTGTGTGATGTACTTAGGTTAGTTAGGTTTAACTAGTTCTTAGTTCTAGGGAACTAATGACCACAAAGTTGAGTCCCATAGTGCTCAGAGCCATCCATTCAATACTGGTCTCACAGGATAAGCTCAAAGCACAGACTCTAAGAAGAGTCACTTTCTTGCTCTTAAGGCAGCATTGTGGCATTTTGTATTTAATTCCGATGCAATTACCGTGTTTCATCGTCAGTGGGAAGGTCCAAGGGCTACCTAAAATTTGCAGTGGTGCATCGCAATCCAATACTGGTCCCAAAGGTAAGGCTCACAGCGCAGACCCTAAGAGGAGTCACTCTTCTTGTACTTAAGGCGGCATTGTGCCTTTCGAATTTAATTCCCATGCATTTCTGTGTTTCATCGTCAATGTGAAGGTCCAAGGGGTTCAGTATACCTGCAGTGGTGCAGCGGAATCTAATACTGGTCTCACAGAATGGCCTCAAAGCACAGACCCTAACAAGAGTCACTCCCCTTGTACATAGGTCGGCATTGTGCCTTTTGTATTTAATTCCGATGCAATTTCTGTGTTTCATCATCAATGTGAGGGTCCAAGGGATACATTTAACCTGCAGTGGTGCATCGGAATCTAATACTGGTCTCACAGAAAAGGCTCGAAACACAGACTCTTAGAAGAGTCACACTTCTTGTATTTAAGGCGGCATTGCGCCTTTTTTATTTAATTCCGATGCATTTTCTGTGTTTCATCGTCAATGGGAAGGTCCGAGGAATACATTAAACCTCCAGTGGTCCATCGGAATCCCACACTGGTCTCACAGGAAAGACTCAAAGCACAGACCCTAAGATGAGTCACTCTTCTTGTACTTAAGGCGGCATTGTGCCTTTTTTATTTAATTCCCATGCAATTTCTGTGTTTCATCGTCAATCTGAAGGTCCAACGGATACATTAAACCTGCAGTGGTGCATGTGAATCTAATACTGGTCCCACAAGAAAGGCTCGAAACACAGACTCTTAGAAGAGTCACACTTCTTGTACGTATGTCGCCATTGTGCCTTTTGTATTTAATTCCGATACAATTTCCTTGTATCATCGTCAATGTGAAATTCCAAGGGGTACATTAAACCTGCAGTTTTGCATCGGAATCAATCACTTGTCTCACAGGACAGGCTCAAAATATAGACCTTAAGAATTGTCGCTCTTCTTGTACTTAAGGCGGCATTTTGCCTCTATTATTCAATTCCGATGCAATTTCTGCGTTTCATCGTCAATGTGAAGGTATAAGGGATACATTAAACCTGCAGTGGTGGATCGGAATTTAATACTGGTCTCACAGGGAAGGCTCAAAGCACAGACTCTAAGAAGAGGCACTCCCCTTGTACTGAGGTCTTCATTGTGCCTTTCGTATATAATTCCGATGCAATTTCTGTGTTATATCGTCAATCGGAAGGTCCAAGAACTGCAGTGGTGCGTCGGAATCTAACACTTGTCTCACAGGAATGGCTGAAAGCACAGTCAATAAGAAGAGACACTCCTGTTGTACTTAAGTCGGCATTACGCCTCTTCTATTTAATTCCGATGCAATTTCTGTGTTTCATCGTCAATGTGAAGGTCCAAGGGGTACGTAAAAATGCAGTGGTGGATCGGAATCTAATACTGGTATCACAGGGAAGGCTCACTGGACAGACTCTAAGAAGAGTCCCTCTTTTTGTACATAAGGCGGCATTGTGCCTTTTGTGTTTAATTCCTATGCAATTCTTTGGTTCGTCGTCAATGTGAAGGTCCAAGGGATACAGGAAACCTACAGTGGTGCATCGGAATTTACTACTGGTTTCACAGGAAAGGCTAAAAACACAGACCCTAAGAAGAGTCACTCTTCTTGTACTTGGGGCTTCATTGTGCATTTTGTATTTAATTCCGATGCAATTCCTGTGTTTCATCGTCAATGTGGATGTCCAAGGGATACATTAAACCTGCAGTGCTGCATCGGAATCTAATACTGGTCTCACAGGGAAGGCTCAAAGCACAGGTTCGAAGTAGAATCACTCTTCTCGTACTTATGTCGGCATTGTGCCTTTTGAATTTAATTCCGATGCAATTTCTGTGTTTCATTGTCAATGCGAAGGTCCAAGGCATTCATTACACCTGCAGTGGTGCATCGGAATCTAATACTGATGCCACAAGAATGGCCCAAAGCACAGACACTACGAAAGATCACTCTTCTTTAACTTATGTCGCATTGTGCCCCATGTATTTATTTCCGATATAATATCTGTGTTACATCGTCAATCTGCTGGTCCAAGGGATGCATTAAACCTGCAGTGGTGCATCGGTATCTAATACTGGTCTCACAGGGACGGCTCAAAGCACAGACTTGAAGGAGAGTCACTCTTCTTGTACTTATGTCGGCATTGTGCCTTTTGTATTTAATTCAGATTCAATTTCTGTGTTCCATCGTCAATGTGAAGGTCCAAAGAATACATTAAACCAGCATTGCTGCATCGGAATCTAATACTGGTCTCACAGGAAAGGCTCAAAATACAGACTCTCAGAAGACTGACTCCCTTTCTCTTAAGTCGGCATTTTGTCTTTTCTATTTAATTCCGATCCAATTTCTGTGTTTCATCGTCAATGTGAATGTCCAAGGGATACATTAAGCCTGCAGTATCGAATCAGAATCTAATAATGGTCTCACAGGGTAGGCTCAAGGCACAGACTCTAAGAAGAGTCAGCCCCTTTGTACTTAATTCGTCATTGTACCTTATCTATTTAATTCCGATGCACTTTCTGTATTTCATCGCCAATGTGAAGGTCCAAGGGATACATTAAACGTGCAATGGTGCATCGGAATCCAATTCTTGTCTCACAGGAAAGGCTCAAACTCAGACTCTAAGAAGAGCCACTCTTCTTGTACATAAGTCGGCATTGAGCCTTTTTTATTTAACCCCGATGCAATTTCTGTGTTTCATCGTCAATGTGAACGTCCAAGGGATACATTAAACCTGCAGTGGTGCATCGGATTCCAATTCTGGTGTCACAGGAAAGTCTCAAATACAGACCCTAAGAAGAGTCACTCATCTTGTACAAAAGTCCGCATTGTGCCTTTTTTATTTAATTTCGATGCACTTTCTGTATTTCATCGACAATGGGAAGCTCCAAGGGATAGATTAAACCTGCAGTGATGCTTCGGAATCTTATACCGGTCTCACAGGAAAGGCTCAAAATATAGACTCCAAGAAGAGCGACTCCCTTTCACTTAAGTCGGCATTTTGTCTTTTGTATTTCATTCCGATGCAATTTCTGTGTTTCATCGTCAATGGAAGGTCCAAGGGATTCATGAAACTAGCCGTGGTGCATCGGATTCTAATACTGGTCTCACAGGAAAGGCTCAAAGCACAGACTCTAATAAGAGTCACTCTTCGTGTACTTAAGTCGACTTTGTGTCTTTTGTATTTAATTCCCATGCAATTTCTGTGTTTCACCGTCAAAGTGAATGTCCAAGGGATACATGAAGCCTGCAGTATTGAATCGGAAATTAATAGTGTCTCACAGGAAAGGCTCAAAACACAGACTCAAAAAAGAGTTATTCTTCATGTACTTATTTCGGTATTGTGCCATTTGTATTTCATTCCGATGTAATTTCTGTGTTTCGTCGTCGATGTGAATGTCCAAGGGATACATTAAACCTGCAGTGGTGCATCGGAATCCAATTCTCGTCTCACAGGAAAGGCTTAAAATACATCGTCAATGTGAAAGTCCAAGGGGTGCATAACCCTGCAGTGGTGGATCGGAATGTAATACTGCTCTCACAGGGAAGGCTCAATGCACAGACTCTAAGAAGAGTCCCTCTTCTTGTACATAAGGCGGCATTGTGCCTTTTGTGTTTAATTCCCATGCAATTTCTGTGTTTCGTCGTCAATGTGAAGGTCCAGGGGATACAGTAAACCTACAGTGGTGCATCGGAATTTACTACTGGTTTCACAGGAAAGACTCAAAACACAGACCCTAAGAAGAGTCACTCTTCTTGTACTTAAGGCGGCATTGTGCATTTTGTATTTAATTCCCATGCAATTTCTGTGTTTCATCGTCAATGTGAATGTACAAGGGATACATGAAGCCTCCAGTATTGAATCGGAATCTAATAGTGGTCTCACAGGAAAGGCTCAAAACACAGACTCAAAAACGAGTTATTCTTCATGTACTTATTTCGGTATTGTGCCATTTGTATTTCATTCCGATGTAATTTCTGTGTTACATCGTCGATGGGAATGTCCAAGGGATACATTAAACCTGCAGTGGTGCATCGGAATCCAATTCTTGTCTCACAGGAAAGGCTTAAAATACAGACACTAAGAAGAGTCACTCTTCGTGTACTTAAGTCGGCATTGTGACTTTTCTATTAGTTCCGATGCAATTTCTGTGTTTCATCGTCAATGTGAAGGTCCAAGGGATACATTAAACCTGCAGTAGTGCATCGGATTCTAATACCAGTCTCACAGGAAACGCTCGTAGCACAGAGTCTAAGAAGAGTAACTCTTCGTGTACTTAAGTCGGAATTGTGCATTTTGTATTTAATTGCGATGCAATTTCTGTGTTTCGTCGTCAATGTGAGAATCCAAAGGATACATTAAACCTGCCGTGTTGCATCGGATTCTAATACTGGTGTCACAGGAAAGGCTAAAGCACTGACTCTAAGAAGACTCACTCTTCGTTTACTTATGTCGGCATTGTGCCATTTGTATTTAATTCCGATGCATTTTCTGTATTTCATCGTCAATGTGAAGGTCCAAGGGATACATTAATTCTGCAGTGGTGCATCGGAATCTAATTCTGGTCTCACAGGAAAGGGTCAAAACACAGACTCTGAGAGAGTTACTCTTCTTGTACTTAAGTCGGCATTGTGCCAATTGTATGTCATTCCGATGTAATTTCTGTGTTTTATCGTCATTGTGAAGGTCCAAGGGATACATTAAGCCTGCAGTATTGAGTCGGGATCTAACAATGGTCTCACAGGAAAGGCTCAATGCACAGACTCTAAGAAGGGTCACTCTTCTTGTACAGTCGGCATTGTGCCTTTATTATTTAATTCCGATGTAATTTCTGTGTTTCATCGTCAATTTGAAGGTCCAAGGGATACCGCCTTGCGGGTTCGTTGGTTAGAATAGGCCCGCGGTATTCCTGCATGTCGTAAGAGGCGACTAAAAGGAGTCTCAAATGTTTTGGCCTTATGCGATGGTTCCCTCTTGGGTTTGACCTTCATCTTTCTAAATTGTTCCGAAGAGCGAGCCAATTGAGGAAGCTTGCCTTACATGGTGCACTGTATGTGTCGTGCATTGAGACCTTTAGTCGGCATTCTCGTCGTTGCAATGGTGTCCCGCTCTTTTTCCATCTCTTGGGCGAGGATATGTCCGGGAGCGATTACCTCGCTGCACTGTGCAGTGTTGCTTTTAGCTGCGAAGATGACCTTATACGTTTTTGTACCTAAGATCCAGCACGGTAGCCAGTCCATTGTGGTGGGGCTGCCATGTACCCTGCTGGTTGTAGCCCCCTGACAACACAGGGATCGCTCTACTGATGCCTGCGCCGTTTACTCCCGATGTATGCCAAGGACTAGATGCTCATCTCCCTGGGGCATCAGGAATCCCGGCAATGGCCATCCTGCCAGGTGGCTCTTGCTGTGGCTGGGTGGCGCCCATGGGGAGGGCCCTTGGTCGGAGTAGGTGGCATCAGGGCGGATGTCCCGCAATGAAGCGTGGTACATCATCTCTTGTTTGTGGCCAGCCACCAGCAGTCTCTAAGCGTTCGTGGGCTCATTTTATAGCTAACGTTTATGACCCCAAATCGTTCCCATCCCTGGCCACACCATGGGAGGAACGAAAGGCAATGAATGACAGTGACATGTATTCGCCCAGGTATCTCGTCTGTACCAGAGCTGATGGTGAATCCTTTGTAACCGTGAAGCCTCAGTTCTTTGTAGAGCATTTGGAGGACAAGTTTGGGGAGGTGGAGGGCTTGTCCAAAATGCGCTCTGGGTCAGTTTTGATATAAACGGCATCCTCTGCCCAGTCACGCAGGTTACTTGCTTGTGACAAGTTGGGCGATGTTAACGTTACCATCACCCCACATAAGAGTTTAAATATGGTCCAGGGTATTATTTTCCATCGGGACCTACTTCTGCAGTCTGATGACGAGCTGTGCGCCAATTTAGAGCGCCGAGGTGTACATTTCGTCCAGCGCGTTCGTCGGGGTTCCGAGGGACAATCAGGTAGCTACCGGTGTCTCTATCTTGGCCTTCGAAGGTGATACATTACCAGAGAAGGTCAAGGTGATGGTCTACCGATGTGACGTCAAACCCTATATCCCTCCCCCGATGCGGTGCTTTAAGTGCTGGAAGTTCGGTCACATGTCATCTCGCTGTACTTCCAGCCCCACATATCGAGATTGTGGACGCCCATCTCATCCCGATACTCCATGTGCCCCACCTCCCATATGTGTCAACTGTGGAGAGCCTCATTCACCTAGCTCGCCGGACTGCAGTGCCTTACAGAAAGAACGCAAAATCATGGAATATAAGACCCTGAACCGACTGTCCTACACTAAGGCTAAGCGGAAATTTGAACGGCTACATCCCGTGCGCATGATGTCCTCTTAGGCCTCCACTGTCACTCCTGCTCCAGCTCCTTCAGCTGCAAGACATACAGTCAGTTCTCAGAGTCAGAGGACCTCACCTACCCCCTTGACGATGGGGGCCGCTTCTCTCACTGTTGCTCCCACACCACCTACCTCGGGAGCAGCACCCTCTCAACCACTGGGGACACCAGTCCCCACTTATAAGCCGGAGAAGCGTAAGTCTTCTTCGGCTTCTCTCACTCGGAAGGGATCCCTTGGGTCACTCCCTTCCCAGGTTCCTTCCAGCGGCACAGCAGACACCAACCAGTGGCTGAAGAAGCCACAGGTCGCTGGTCGTCGAGCTTCGCCATCATCTTCGGTCCCGGAGACTGACTCCAATCAGCTCTCTCAGCAACGGCAACCAAAGGAACAGCGAGACAAACCGACACTGAAGACCCGTAAGACCAAGGCACCTGCGGTACCACCTACTCCACTACTACCTACAAGCTATGCGTCTGAGGATGAGGTGGAGATTCTTGCGTCCGCTGAGGACCTTGCTCTCGCCAGTCCCTCAGACGCAATAGTTAGCACTTGCCCAGGTGCCCCATCAGAGGCAGCAGGTGACCCAGCGGCGTAATTTGCCTTCCCAATCCCTTCACGCCTTTTTCAGCCATGGACAATATCATACTCCAGTGGAACTGTAGCGGTTTCTTTCACCATCTAGCTGAGCTCCGACAGTTTATCAGCCTTCACCCTTTCTTCTGCATTGCTATTCAGGAAACTTGGTTTCCAGCAATGCGAACCCCCGCCCCCCGTGGCTATCGGGGTTATTATAAGAACCGGGCAGCTTATGAAAGGGTGTCTGTTGGCGTCTGCATATATGTCCTTAACTCTCTGCACAGCGAGTCTGTCCCTCTACAAACACCTTTAGAGGCTGTCGCTGTTCGGGTGTGGACGCCACAGGCTGTTACCGTCTGCAGCCTTTACCTACCACCGGATGGTGATGTCACGCAGCATGTCCTGGCTGCGCTGATAGCCCAACTGCCGCCACCTTTCTTGTAACTGGGCGACTTCAACGGCCATAGCCCTCTGTGAGGTGGGTCGGTGGCGACAGGTCGGCGCCACCATTGAGCGTTTCTTGGAACAGCTCGATCTTTCGCTTCTAAATGATGGTTCCTTCACACACTTCAGCATGGCACATGGCATGTACTCCGCCATCGACCTTTCGATCTGTAACCCTAGTCCCTTACCGTCTGTCTAATGGAGAGTGCATGACGACCTGTGTGGTAGTGACCACTTTCCGATCTTTCTGTCACTGCCACAGCGACACTCTTCTGGGCGCCCTAGCAGATGGGCTATGAATAAGGCTGACTGGGACTTGTTCTCCTCCACTGCCGCTATTGAGCCTCTCTCTAATGATGACATTGATGCGGTGGTTCAATCAGTCACCACCGTCATCCTTACTGCCGCAGAATCTTCCATTCCCCGCTCTTCTGGGTCCCCTCAGAGCAGGACTGTGCCCTGGTGGTCGCCTGAGATCGCTGAGGCGATTAAAGACCGCCGGTGGGCGCTACAGCATCACAAGCGACATCCCTGCATTGAACACCTCATCACCTACAAATGGCTGCGTGCACGGGCCCGCTGCCTTATCCGCCAAACCAAGCAGGAGCGCTGGGAGCGGTATGTGTCCACCATTGGCCTCCATGTCTCTCTATCGCAGGTTTGGGCCAAGATCTGACGCTTCTATGGCTATCGGACCCCTGTCAGTGTCCCTGCGCTCTCACTGAATGGAGTAGTTTGTACAGACTCAGACGAAATTGCCAACAGCTTGGCAGAGCATTTTGCTCTTAGTTCCGCGTCTTCCAATTACCCACTGGCCTTCCGCTCCATTAAATAGCGGATAGAACGTCGGAGCCTTTCTTTTCGCACCCACCATCTTGAATCCTACAATGCTCCATTCAGTGAGTGGGAATTTCACAGCGCCCTTGCTGCTTGCCCTGATACCGCTCCTGGGCCAGAGCGCATTCACTGTCAGATGCTGAAACACCTTTCAGTGGACTGCAAGCGACGCCTCCTCGACCTTTACAAACGTCTCTGGGTCGAGAGTGAGTTTCCGTCGCAATGGCGGGAAAGCATTGTCATCCCCGTTTTGAAACCAGGCAAGAGCCTTTTGGAGGCGGACAGCTACCGCCCCATTAGCCTCACCAACGTTCTTTGCAAGCTTCTCGAATGGATGGTGAGCCGGCGCTTGAATTGGGTACTGGAGTCTCGGGGCCTTCTGGCTCCGTCTCAGGGTGGGTTCCGCAAAGGCCGCTCCGCCACCGACAATCTGGTGAGTCTGGAGTCGGCCATCCGTACTGCCTTTGCCCACTGCCAGCACCTGGTCGCTGTCTTTTTCGACATGCAGAAGGTGTACGATACGATATGGCGTCATCACATACTTTCTACGCTTCATGGATGGGGTCTTCGGGGCCCTCTGCCGACCTTTATCTGAAATTTTCTGTCGTATCGTACCTTCCGCGTGCAAGTCGCGGCCTCTCATAGTTCCTCCCGAGTCCAGGAGAACGGGGTGCCACAGGGATCTCTCCTCAGTGTCTGCCTGTTTTTAATCGCAATAAATGGGCTCGCTGCAGCGGTGGGAAATTCTGTCTCCGCTTCCCTGTATGCTGACGACTTCTGCCTTTACTACA
Source organism: Schistocerca piceifrons (assembly GCF_021461385.2). Classification (NCBI taxonomy): domain Eukaryota; kingdom Metazoa; phylum Arthropoda; class Insecta; order Orthoptera; family Acrididae; genus Schistocerca; species Schistocerca piceifrons. The sequence goes on along the minus strand of NC_060139.1, from coordinate 442,028,544 downwards.
GCTCTACTGACATTGCAGCTGTTGAATGTCAGCTACAGGGCGCTATCCTCAGGGCGCAGTCTTGGGCTGTAGCGCATGGTTTTCAGTTCTCGGCTGCCAAGACCCGCGTTATGCATTTCTGCGGGCGCCGAACAGTCCATCCTGAACTGCGGCTTTATCTTGCCAATGAACTCCTTGCTGTGGTTGAGACCCACAGGTTTCTGGGTGTAGTTTTTGATGCCCGGCTGACTTGGCTGCCTCATATTCGGCAGCTTAAGCAGGCGTGTTGGCGGCATCTAAATGCTCTGAGATGCTTGAGCCACACCTGCTGGGGCGCCGACCGATCTACCCTGTTACGGCTCTACCAGGCGTTAATCCAGTCCCGTCTGGATTACGTGAGCCTGGCTTATGGCTCAGCATCCCCATCTGCGTTGCGGGTGCTGGACCCAATCCTCCACAGCGGGATACGCCTTGCCACTGGTGCTTTCCGTACCAGCCCTGTGGACAGCATACTAGTGGAGGCAGGTGTTCCTCCACTGCGGTTACGGCGCCAACGTTTGCTGGCCGCTTATGCTGCCCATGTTTTCAGCTTGCCCGGGCATCCCAACTATAGGCTACTATTCCCAGAGTCGCACGTCCATCTTCCAGACCGTCGACCCAGGGTTGGCAGTACGATCGCGGTCCACGTCTGAAAGCTTCTCTCCGTGCTTGGGGCTTTACCTCTTCTGCCTCCTTTCAGGGCACCTCTGCGTACACCCCTTGGTGTGTGCCTCGCCCTCACCTTCAGCTGGAATTGGCACAGGGCCCAAAGGACTCAGTCCCTCCGGAGGCCTTCCGCCGCCGCTTTCTTTCCCTCCTTGCAATGTATCAGGGCTCAGCATTGCATACACTGACGGCTCGATGGTTGTTGGTCGTGTCGGTTATGCGCTAACTCTAGGGGACCATTCCGAACAACGTTCACTGCCGGCTGGCTGCAGCGTTTACACTGCTGAGCTGGTGGCCATCTTTCGTACCCTGGAGTATATCCGCTCCTGCTCAGGTGAGTCCTTCGTGATCTGTAGCGATTCCCTGAGCGGCTTACGAGCACTCGAGTAGTCTTTCCCTCGTTCTCGTCTGGTAATGGCTCTCCAGGAGTCCCTGCATACTCTTGCCCATTGCGGCCGCTCTGTGGTCTTTCTGTGGACCCCCGGTCATGTCGGTATCCCGGGCAATGAATATGTTGACCGCCTGGCGAAAGAGGCCATCAGTAAACCATCTCTGGACGTTGGCCTCCCAGAGACGGATTTGATAGCAGTCCTCCGCCGAAAAGTTTTTGCGCTTTTGGACGCTGAATGTCACGATCGGATCACGCCCAATAAACTCCGTGCCATTAAGGAGACGACGACTGTGTGGCGGTCATCCATGCGAGCCAACCGCAGGGACTTAGTCGTCCTTTGTCGGCTCCGCATTGGCCACACCCGGCTGACACACAGTTACTTACTGCGTCGGGAGGACCCTCCTCTGTGTCGCTGCGGGGTGGCTTTGATAGTGGCCCACATTTTGCTGGCCCGCCCCCTTTTAGCTGTGGTCAGGCAGACATTTGCGCTGCCTGATACGCTCCCTGCCCTTTTAACTGATGACCCTGCTATGGCTGGCTTAGTTTTACGTTTTATTCGGGCAGGGGGTTTTTATCATTTAATAGGAGTGTTTATGATTTATTTTATTGTTTTGTGTTGATTTTGGCCTCTGGCCTATGGTTTTAAACCGAGTTTTTAATGTGTTCTCGGTGGTTGGGTTTTCCTTCTTTATTCTATGGTCGGCCAACCACCGCCACCCTCCGTGTGATTCTACTTTGTTATATCAGTTTTTTGTCTGACTTTTTCTTGTCCTGTGTTGTCTGTTGTAACTATTATCCGTTTTCTACTCTGTGTGGTAGTTTTTAAGTTTTGGAACAAGGGACCGATGACTGTTGTAGTCTGGTCCCTTTAATCCCACAAACCAACCGACCAAGGGATACAGTAAACCTGCAGTAGTGTATCGGAATCTAATACCGGTCTCACAGGAACTGCTCAAAATACAGACTCTAAGAAGGGCAAATCCCCTTTTACTTAAGTCGGCATTTTGCCTTTTGTATTTTATTCCGATACAATTTCTGTGTTTCATAGTCAATGTGGAAGTCCAAAGGATACATTGAACCTGCAGTGATGTATCGGAATCTTATACTGTCTCACAGGAAACGTTATTGGCACAGACTCTAAGAAGAGTCATTCTTGTTGTACTTAAGGTGGTTTTGTGCTATTTGTATTTAATTCCGATGCAATTTCTGTGTTTCATCATCAATGTGATGCCCAAGAGATATATTGAACCCGCAGTGTTGCATCGAAAGCTAATACTGGCCTCACAGGAATGGTTCAAAGCACAGACTCGAATAAGAGTCACTCTTCTTGTACTTAAGTCGGCATTGTGCCTTTTGCATTTAATTCCGATGCATTTTCTGTGTTTCATCGTCATTGTGAAGATCCAAGGGATACTTTAAACCTGCAGTGGTGCAGCGGAATCTCATACTGGTCTCACAGTAAAAGCTCAAAGCACAGACTCTAAGAAGAGTCACTGCCTTTGTACTTAAGACGATATTGTGCCTTTCGTATTTATTTTCCATGCAATTACTGTATTTCATCGTCAGTGTGAAGGTCCAAGTGATACATTAAACCTGCACGGGTGCATCGGATTCTAATACTGTAATCACAGGAAAGGCTCAAAGCATAGGCTCTAAGAAGAGTAACTCTTCTTGTAATTAAGTCGGCTTTGTGTCTTTTGTATTTAATTCCGATGAATTTTCTGTGTTTCATCGTCAATGTGAAGGTCCAAGGGATACATTAAACCTGCAATGGTGTATCGGAATCTAACACTGGTCTCACAGGAGAGGCTAAAACACAGACTCTAAGAAGAGTCTCTCTTCATGTAATTAAGTCGGCATCGTCCGTTTTGAATTTAATTCTAATGCTATTTCTGTGCCTCATCGTCAATGTGAATGTCCAAGGGATAAATTGAACCTGCAGTGGTGCGTCGGACCCAATACTGGTCTCACAGGAAAGGCTCAAAGCACAGAATCTAAGAAGAGTCACTCTTCTTGTACTTAAGGGGGCATTGTGCCTTTTGTATTTACTTCTGATGCAATGTCTGTGTTTCATCGTCAATGTGAAGAACCAAGGATACATTAAACCTGCCGCGGTGCATCGGAATCTTATACCTTTCTCACAGGAAAGTCTCAAAATACAGACTCTAAGAAGAGCGACTCCCTTTGTCTTAAGTCGGCATTGTGCCATTTGTATATCATTCCGATGCAATTTCTATGCTTCATCATCAATGTGAAGGTCCAAGGGATATATTAAACCTGCAGTGGTGCATCAGGATCCAACACCGGTCTCGCAGGAACGGCTCAAAGCACAGACTCCAAGAAGAGTCACTCCCGTTGTACTTAAGTCGCCATTGTGCCCTTTGTATTTAATTCAGATGCAATTTCTGTGTTTCATCGTCAATGTGCAGGTCCAAGGAATACATTAAGCCTGCAGTATTGTATTGGAATCTAATAATGGACTAACAGGAAAGGTTCAATGCACAGGCTCTCTGAAGAGTCAGTACCTTTGTACCGAAGTCGGCATTGTGCATTTTGTATTTAATTCCGATGCAATTTCTGTGTTTCATCTTCAATGTGAACGTCCAAGAGATACATTAAACCTGCAGTGATGCATCAGAATCTAATACTGGTCTCACAGGAAAGGCTCAAAGCATTGACTGTAACAAGAGTCATCTTGTTCTTAATTCGGCATTGTGCCTTTTGTATTTGATTCCGATGCAATTTCTGTGTTCCATCGTCAATGTGAAGGTGCAAGGGATACATTAACCGTGGAGTGGTGCATTGGAATCCTATACTGGCCTCACAGGAAAGCCTCAAAGCACAGAGCCCCAGAAGAGTCACTCTTCTTTTACTTAAGTCGGCATTGTGCCTTTTGTATTTAATTCCAATGCAATTTACATCTCTCATCGTCAATCTGAAGGTATACGTGATACATTAAACCTACAGTGGTGTATCGGAATCTAATACTGGTCTCGCAGGGAAGGCTCAAACACAGACTCTAAGAAGAGTCACTCCCCGTGTACTTAATTCGGCATTGTCCCTTTTGTATTTAATTCCGATACAATTTCTCTGTCTCATCGTCAATGTGATTGTCAAAGGGATATATTGAACCTGCACGGTGCATCGGAATCTAATACTGGTCTCACAGCAAAGGCTCAAAGCACAGACTCTAAGAAGAGTCACTCACCTTGTGCTTAAGTCGGCATTGTGCCTTTTGTATTTGATTCCGATGCAATTTATGTCTTTCATCGTCAATGTGAAGGTCCAAGGGAAACATTAACCGTGCAGTGGTGCATCGGAATCCTATACTGGCCTCACAGGAAAGCCTCAAAGCACAGAGTCCCAAAAGAGTCACTCTTCTTTTACTTAAGTCGGCATTGTACCTTTTGTATTTGATTCCGATGCAATTTCTGTGTTTCATCGTCAATTTGAAGGTCCAAGGGATACAGTATACATGCAGTGGTGCAACGGAATCTAATACTGGTCTCACAGGAAAGGCTCAAAGCACAGTCTCTAAGAAGGGTCACTCTTCTTGTCCTTATGTCGAAAGCTAAATACTAATTAATTGTTTGTGTATAGTAGTTTATTTAGGAACTTTAGTAGTCTTCAACCGGTGTTCTTGGTGTTTTCCGGTGAAATAACTTCAGAAGAAATTTTTGCGAACTGCTTTCAGTTTAGTTACTGTCATTAGACGTTTAATTTTCTTTCTGTGTTAGTATTTTGTTATATTCTCATTTGTTGGTGATTAATACTGTCAATAATAATAGTTACTTCCCTTGTAGAGCAAGTTTGTGGTTATTGTAGTCAGTTTTTAACATCTTATTGTAGTAGCGGAACTTAGATAAAGTTGTTTTCTTGTTTCAATAATTGTAAAATTTTACCATGAGTGAGAAGTGTGGGCTTTGCCGTAGGTTCGTGAGTAGTGGATTGCGGTGTGGGACTTGTTCGAAGTATTTTCACTGGGGGGAATGCAGTGGGGAAGCCAGTGGGCATTCTGGTGAGATCCTCTCCTGGAACTGCAGGTTATGTAGCAAGAGTAAGTTGATAGAGGAGCAGGAGCGTAAGATCTGTGCCCTTCAGGTGCAGTTGAAAAACGCACAGGAGGAGCTAGATAGGATGAGGAGGGAGAAGGGGGTTGGGGAATGGGATCTGGCTGTTGGCAAGAGATCTGCTAGGAGAAGGAGATTTTCAGATAGTTTTACTATTGGTGTTTGTAATAGATATGACCAACTGTCAGAGTCTAGTGGAGAGGAATCTCTAGTAGCTGTAGATGTAGGAAGTATGCAGCAGACATCAGCAGTTACGGTGGCTAGGACAGTTGCAAAGTCTAAGAGAAAGAAGAAGGTTCTGCTGTTAGGTAGTTCTCATGGTAGAGGTGTAGGCCAGCAGTTGCAGGAAGTTTTGGGGAATGAGTACCAGGTCACCAGCATTGTGAAGCATAATGCAGGATTGGCTCAGGTGACTTTTAACATAGGGGGGGGGGGGGGGTTATGTAGGGATTTTACTAAAGAGGATCAGGTAGTGATTGTGGGTGGGGCTGGTAATAGTATTGGTAGGGATGGGGAGTATGACATAGATGGTGGCCTGGAAAAGATAGCCACTCAGACTGGCAACACGAGTGTGCATTTCGTGGAACTGTTTCAGCGTCACGATCGGCCTCATCTTAATACAGCCATCAGGAGTAATAACATGAGACTTCGGGGTGCGCTGATGACAGAAGGCATGAGTCAAATTTCAGTGGTGTCGGTGGAGTCTATCAGCAGGATGGGTTTCACTAGACATGGCCTGCATCTCAACAGGTATGGGAAGGGGAGGTTGGCAAAACTTATAGGTGACAGCATAGGTGGGGGTGGTGGGATCACTCATGGGAAAATTCCGGTAGTTGTGGGTGTTGGAGCTGTACCTTTTTTAGATTGAATTCAGCTGATAGGTATTCCTGCTTAAGGAAAGTCTCTCTAACAAAGAAACCACTTTATACAAAGCTTGGGTATCCGATTAATGAGGGAATTAGTATATTTCATCAAAATATACAAGGTATTAGTGATAAAGTTAGTGAACTGCTTATAGATGTTGACTCTGAAATTATTGGTATATCTGAACACTTCTTAAATAAGGAGATAATTCAGAGGCTTCCTTTACCAGGATACAGGTTGGCTGGCAGCTTTTCTAGGAGCTCTTTGCGGTGTGGGGGAGTAGCCATGTATGTGAAAAACGGTAACCCATTTGAGTCAATTGATGTTTCAAAGTACTGCACTGAAAAGGTGTTTGAATGTTGTGCAGGTGTGGTTAAATTTAGTGGAGCTAAACTTCTTACTATTGTTATTTATAGATCCCCAGACTCCGATTTCACAACATTTTTGCTAAAGCTAGAGGAGGTTCTTGGTTCACTTTATAGGAAATACAAAAAGTTAGTTATATGTGGTGACTTCAATATTAACTGTATAAGTGATTGTGCAAGGAAAAGGACGCTGGTAGACCTCCTTAATTCATATAATCTTATGCAAACCGTATTCTTTCCAACGAGAGTGCTAGGGAACAGTAGAACAACCATAGACAATATTTTTGTTCATTCGTCATTATTGGAAGGGCATTCTGTTAGCAAAAAGGTGAATGGCCTTTCAGATCATGATGCACAAATTTTAAGTCTAAAAGATTTTTGTGCTGCAACACATGTTAAATATAGTTACCAACTTTTTAGGAAAGCTGATCCAGTTGCTGTACAGACTTTTGTAAACCTTATCAAGGAACAAGAGTGGCAAGATGTTTATAGAGCTGATACAGTAGACGATAAATATAATGCTTTCCTCAAGACTTTTCTCGTGCTCTTTGAAAGTTGCTTTCCGTTAGAACGTTCAAAACAGGGTACTAGCACAAACAGGCAGCCTGGGTGGCTGACTAAAGGGATAAGAATATCTTGTAGAACAAAGTGGCAATTATATCGAAACGTTAGAAACAGTCAAAATCTAAATGCAGCAGTCCATTACAAACAGTATTGTAAGGTGCTTAAAAAAGTTATTAGGAAGGCAAAAAGTATGTGGTATGCAGATAGAATAGCTAAGTCTCAGGATAAAATTAAAACCATATGGTCAGTCGTAAAGGAAGTGGCTGGTCTGCAGAGATGGGTCGAGAATATAGAATCAGTGCGTAGTGGGGATGTCCGTGTTACTAATAAGTCGCATATATGTACAGTACTTAATAATCACTTTCTGAATATAGCAGGTGAACTAAATAGAAACCTAGTCCCAACAGGGAATCATATAGCGCTCTTAGAAAAAAGTGTTCCGAGACTGTTACCTGAAATGCTCCTCCATGATACTGACAAGAGGGAGATTGAGTTAATAATTAAATCGCTAAAGACCAAGAACTCTCATGGATATGACGGGGTATCTAGCAGAATACTGAAGTATTGTTCCACGTATGTTAGCTCAGTACTTAGCCATATCTGTAACTTTTCCTTTAGGAGTGGTCGGTTTCCTGACCGATTAAAGTACTCGGTAGTGAAGCCACTTTATAAAAAAGGGAGACAGGGATAATGTTGACAATTATAGACCTATTTCTATGCCATCGGTGTTTGCTAAAGTTATCGAGAGGGTTGTATATACAAGGTTACTGCAGCATTTAAATTCACATAATTTGCTGTCAAATGTACAGTTTGGTTTTAGAAATGGCTTAACAACTGAAAATGCTATAGTCTCTTTTCTCTGTGAGGTTTTGGACGGATTAAATAAAAGGTTGCGAACGTTAGGTGTTTTCTTTGATTTAACGAAGGCTTTTGACTGTGTTGACCACAAAATATTACTGCAGAAGTTGGATCATTATGGAGTAAGGGGAGTAGCTTACAATTGGTTCGCCTCCTACTTTAAGAACAGAAAGCAGAAGGTAATCCTCCGCAATATTGAGAGTGGTAATGATGTTCAGTACCAATGGGGCACTGTTAAATGGGGCGTTCCCCAAGGGTCGGTGCTGGGGCCACTGCTGTTTCTTATTTATATAAATGATATGCCTTCTAGTATTACAGGTGATTCAAAAATATTTCTGTTTGCTGATGACACCACCTTGGTAGTGAAGGATCTTGTGTGTAATATTGAAACATTATCAAATAATGTAGATCATGATATAAGTTCGTGGCTTGTGGAAAATAATTTGATGCTAAATCACAGTAAGACTCAGTTTTTACAGTTTCTAACTCACAATTCAACAAGAACTGACATTTTAATCAGACAGAATGGGCATGTTATAAGCGAGACAGAACAGCTCAAGTTCCTAGGCGTACGGATAGATAGTAAGCTGTTGTGGAAAGCCCATGTTCAGGATCTTGTTCAGAAACTAAATGCTGCTTTATTTACCATTAGAACAGTATCTGAAATAAGTGACATTTCAACACGAAAAGTAGTATACTTCGCATATTTTCATACACTTATGTCATATGGTATTATTTTTTGGGGTAATTCTTCTGATTCAAACAAGCTATTTTTGGCTCAAAAACGGGCTGTTCGAGCTATGTGTGGTGTAAGTTCCAGAACCTCTTGTAGACTCCTATTCAATAGGCTCTGAATTCTGACATTGCCCTCACAGTATATATTTTCTTTAATGTCGTTTGTTGTTAGCAATATTAGCTTATTCCCAAGAGTTAGCAACTTCACTCAGTTAATACTAGGCAGAAATCAAATCTGCATGTGGAATGCACTTCCTTGACTCTTGTGCAGAAAGGAGTGCAGTATTCCGCTGCATCCATTTTCAATAAGCTACCACAAGAACTCAAAAATCTTAGCAGTAGCCAAAACACTTTTAAGTCTAAACTGAAGAGTTTCCTCATGGCTCACTCCTTCTATTCTGTCGAGGAGCTCCTGGAAGAGCTAAAAAATTAAGCAAATTCCAGTGTTACATTCTTGATTTTCTTTATTTAAACTAACGACTTGTCGCCTGAATATGTTTCTTATATTTCATTTTATCTGTTTCTACAATCGTGTTATAATTTCATGTATTGACTCGTTCCATGACCATGGAGACTTCTCCTAAATGTGGTCCCACGGAACAATAAATAATTAAATAAAAAAAATAAATAAATTCCGATACAATATCTGTGTTTCATCGTCAGTGTGAAGGCCCAAGGGATACATTAAACCAGCAGTGGTGTATCGGAATCTAATACTGGTTTCACAGGGAAGGCTCAAGTCACAGACTCTAAGTAGGGTCACTCTTCTTGTCCTTATGTCAGCATTGTGCTTCTTGTACTTAATTCCGATGCAATTTCTGTATTTCATCGTCAATGAGTAGGTCCAAGGTATTCATTAAACCTGCAGTGGTGCGTCGGAATAGAATACTGGTCTCACAGGAAATTCTCAAAGCAAAGACTCTTAGAAGACCCAGTCTCCTTGTACTTAAGTCGGCATTATCCTTTTGTATTTAATTCCGATGCAATTTCTGTGTTTCCGCGGCAATGCGAAGGTCCAAGGGATTTATTAAACGTGCAATGGTGCATCGCAAACTAACACTGGCCGCACAGTAAAACTAAAAGCACAGACTCTAATAATAGTCACTTTTCTTGTACTTATGTCGGCATTGTGCCTTTTGTATTTAATTCTGATGCATTTTCTGTGTTTAATAGTCAATGTGAGTGTCCAAAGGATACGTTAAAACTGCCGTGGTGATTTGGGATCTAATACTGGTCTCACTGGAAAGGCTCAAAGCACAGACTCTCAGAAGTGCCACTCCCCTTGTACTTAAGTCGGTATTGTGCATTCTGTATTTCATTCCGAAGCAATTTCTGTGTTTCATCGTCAATGTGATGGTCCATGGGATACAATAAACCTGCAGTGCTGCATCGGAATCTAATTTTGGACTCACAGGAATGGCTCCATGAACCATGGACCTTGCTGTTGTTGGGGAGGCTTGCGTGCCTCAGCGATACAGATGGCCGTACCGTAGGTGCAACCACAACGGAGGGGTATCTGTGAGAGGCCAGACAAACGTGTGGTTCCTGAAGAGGGGCCGCAGCCTTTTCAGTAGTTGCAAGGGCAACAGTCTGGATGATTGGCTGATCTGGCCTTGTAACATTAACCAAAACGGCCTTGCTGTGCTGGTACTGCGAACGGCTGAAAGCAAGGGGAAACTACAGCCGTAATTTTTCCCGAGGACATGCAGCTTTACTGTATGATTAAATGATGATGGTGTCCTCTTGGGTAAAATATTCCGGAGGTAAAATAGTCCCCCATTCGGATCTCCGGGCGGGGACCACTCAAGAGGATGTCGTTATCAGGAGAAAGAAAACTGGCGTTCTACGGATCGGAGCGTGGAATGTTATATCCCTTAATCGGGCAGGTAGGTTAGAAAATTTAAAAAGGGAAATGGATAGGTTAAAGTTAGATATGGTAGGAATTAGTGAAGTTCGGTGGCAGGAGGAACAAGACTTTTGGTCAGGTGATTACAGGGTTATAAATACAAAATCAAATAGGGGTAATGCAGGAGTAGGTTTAATAATGAATAAAAAAAATAGGCGTGCGGGTTAGCTACTCAAACAGCATAGTGAACGCATTATTGTGGCCAAGATAGACACAAAGCCCATGCCTACTACAGTAGTACAAGTTTATATGCCAACTAGCTCTGCAGATGATGAAGAAATTGATGAAATGTATGACGAGATAAAAGAAATTATTCAGGTAGTGAAGGGAGACAAAATTTAATAGTCATTGGTGACTGGAATTCGTCAGTAGGAAAAGTGAGAGAAGGAAACATAGTAGGTGAATATGGATTGGGTGGAAGAAATGAAAGAGGAAGCCGCCTTGTAGAATTTTGCACAGAACATAACTTAATCATAACTAACACTTGGTTCAAGAATCATGAAAGAAGGTTGTATACCTGGAAGAATCTTGGAGATACTAGTAGGTATCAGATAGATTACATAATGGTAAGACAGAGATTTAGGAACCAGGTTTTAAATTGTAAGACATTTCCAGGGGCAGATGTGGATTCTGACCACAATCTATTGGTTATGAACTTCAGATTGAAACTGAAGAAACTGCAAAAAGGCGGGAATTTAAGGAGATGGGACCTGGATAAACTGAAAGAACTAGAGGTTGTAGAGAGTTTCAGGGAGAGCATAAGGGAACAATTGACAGGAATGGGGGAAAGAAATACGGTAGAAGAAGAATGGGTAGCTCTGAGGGATGAAGTAGCGAAGGCAGCAGAGGATCAAGTAGGTAAAAAGATGAGGGCTAATAGAAATCCTTGGGTAACAGAAGAAATATTGAATTTAATAGATGAAAGGAGAAAATATAAAAATGCAGTAAATGAAGCAGGCAAAAAGGAATACAAACGTCTCAAAAATGAGATCGACAGGAAGTGCAAAATGGCTAAGCAGGGATGGCTAGAGGACAAATGTAAGGATGTAGAGGCTTGTCTCACTAGGGGTAAGATAGATACTGCCTACAGGAAAATTAAAGAGACCTTTGGAGAGAAGAGAACCACTTGTATGAATATCAAGAGCTCAGATGGCAACCCAGTTCTAAGCAAAGAATGGAAGGCAGAAAGGTGGAAGGAGTATATAGAGGGTTTATACAAGGACGATGTCCTTGAGGACAATATTATGGAAATGGAAGAGCATGTAGATGAAGATGAAATGGGAGATAAGATACTGCGTGAAGAGTTTGACAGATCACTGAAAGACCTGAGTCGAAACAAGGCCCCGGGAGTAGACAACATTCCATCAGAACTACTGATGGCCTTGGGAGAGCCAGTCATGACAAAACTCTACCATCTGGTGAGCAATATGTATGAGACAGGCGAAATACCCACAGACTTCAAGAAGAATATAATAATTCCAATCCCAAAGAAAGCAGGTGTTGACAGATGTGAAAATTACCGAACTATCAGTTTAATAAGTCACAGCTGCAAAATACTAACGCTAATTCTTTACAGACGAATGGAAAAACTGGTAGAAGCGGACCTCGGGGAAGATCAGTTTGAATTCCGTAGAAATGTTGGAACACGTGAGGCAATACTAACCTTACGACTTATCTTACAAGGGGAGGCCGCCAATTGTGAAATTCAGATTCGATTCATACTGCGCATAATAAAAGCTCATGGCCAAAGGTGTAATGTGGCAAAGCACCAAGATGCACTCCTCAGCCGTTGTCGAGAAAATCGACGGTTAAAAGAAACCGTTGCGGTGAAATACTCTCTACGATCAATAATTTTCAACAGCGTCGTAGCGCAGAGGTAAGCGCTCGGGTTTGTAATCCGAAGGTCGCCGGATCGAATCTCGCGCCATTCAACTTTTTTTTATTATTAGTTTTTTGTAATTCAAATATATATATATATATATAATAGAGAGAAACATTCCACGAGGGAAAAATACATTTAAAAACAAACATGATGTGACTTACCATACGAAAGCGCTGGCAGGTCGATAGAAACACAAACAAACACATACATACACACAAAATTCTGGCTTTCGCAACCAATGGTTGCTTCGTCAGGAAAGAGGGAAGGAGAGGGAAAGACGAAAGGATGTGGGTTTTAAGGGAGAGGATAAGGAGTCATTCAGACTTACCTCTTTCCGCTCCCGGGATTGGAATGACTCCTTACTCTCTCGCTTAAAACCCACATCCTTTCGTCTTTCCCTCTCCTTCCCTCTTTCCTGACGAAGCAACCATTGCTTGCGAAAGCTAGAATTTTGTGTGTATGTATGAATTTGTTTGTGTTTCTATCGACCTGCCAGCGCTTTCGTATGGTAAGTTACATCATCTTTGTTTATATATATATATATATATATATATATATATATATATATATATATATATAATTATTAATGAATTGCTTATGCATGTTGGTGAAGGCGGATCGCTCTCCAATTGTACCGCCTCCATTTTTCCCTTTTTTTTTAACAGGGTGTACCAAAGCTCTCCCGTCCGCACTGATTTTCGACGATGTTATAAGTTCCGCTAGGGACCGCATCTACCTTCTTTCGAAGTTAGCACGCAACTACGCTGTTATGCGGCGGCTCGTTTCGGCCCATTCAACATGTGTCCTTCAAGTGTAACGAGCGAGTAACGAAGTTTATATTTCATACCTGCCACAGCAAACTTGTGTTCGTGGTGTCTCTATTCTAATTCGAACGTTTGACTTACGCTATACGTATTCGTTTCGGAATATCGTTTCTACGTCTTCCGTTAACTATACGTGGATAACATTATGAAGATAATTAATAACATTTGCGAAATACGACTTTGTTTGCGGAAAACATAATGATGTTCGAAGTCGCCAGTTTTTCCACGACAAACGACTTTCAACAACTTATTATATGCATAATTGTTGCAACTGATTGCCGGGAATTATATATTCGCCGGATCGAATCTCGCGCCATATATATATATATATATATATATATATATATATATATATATATATATATATACTAAAAAAATGTTACATGGCGCGAGATTCGATCCGGCGACCTTCGGATTACTAACCCGAGCGCTTACGGCTGCGCCACGACGCTGTAGGTAACTTTTAATCGTAGAGTGTATTTCACCGCAACGGTTTCTTTTAACTGTCGATTTTCTCGACAACGGCTGAGAAGTGCATCTTGGTGCTTTGCCACATTACACCTCTGGCCAAGAGCTTTTATTATGCGCAGTATGAATCAAATCTGAATTTCACAATTGGCGGCCTCCCCTTGTTAGAAGAAAGATTAAGAAAAGGCAAACCTACGTTTATAGCATTTGTAGACTTAGAGAAAGCTTTTGACAACGTTAACTGGAATACTCTCTTTCAAATTCTGAAGGTGGCAGGGGTAAAATACAGGGAGCGAAAGGCTATTTACAATTTGTACAGAAACCAGATGGCAGTTATAAGAGTCGAGGGGCATGAATGGGAAGCAGTGGTTGGGAAAGGAGTGAGACAGGGTTGTAGCCTCTCCCCGATGTTATTCAATCTGTATATTGAGCAAGCAGTAAAGGAAACAAAGGAAAAATTCGGAGTAGGTATTAAAATTCATGGTGAAGAAGTAAAAACTTTGAGGTTCGCCGATGACATTGAAATTCTGTCAGAGACAGCAAAGGACTTGGAAGAGCAGTTGAACGGAATGGACAGTGTCTTGAAAGGAGAATATAAGATGAACATCAACAAAAGCAAAACGAGGATGATGATGGAATGTAGTCAAATTAAATCGGGTGATGCTGAGGGAATTAGATTAGGAAATGAGACACTTAAAGTAGTAAAGGAGTTTTGCTATTTATGGAGTAAAATAACCGATGATGGTCGAAGTAGAGAGGATATAAAATGTAGACTGGCAATGGCAAGGAAATCGTTTCTGAAGAAGAGAAATTTGTTAACATCGAGTATAGATTCAAGTGTCAGGAAGTCGTTTCTGAAAGTATTTGTATGGAGTGTAGCCATGTATGGAAGTGAAACATGGACGATAACCAGTTTGGACAAGAAGAGAATAGAAGCTTTCGAAATGTGGTGCTACAGAAGAATACTGAAGATAAGGTGGGTGGATCACGTAACTAATGAGGAGGTATTGAATAGGATTGGGGAGAAGAGAAGTTTGTGGCACAACTTAACTAGAAGAAGGGATCGGTTGGTAGGACATGTTTTGAGGCATCAAGGGATCACAAATTTAGCATTGGAGGGCAGCGTGGAGGGTAAAAATCGTAGAGGGCGACCAAGAGATCAATACACTAAGCAGATTCAGAAGGATGTAGATTGCAGTAGGTACTGGGAGATGAAGAAGCTTGCACAGGATAGAGTAGCATGGAGAGCTGCATCAAACCAGTCTCAGGACTGAAGAAAACAACAACAACAACAGGAATGGCTCAAAGAACAGACTCTAAAAAGAGTCACTCTTCTTGTACTTATTTTGGCATTGTGCTCTTTTTTATTTAATTCCGATGCAATTTCCGTGTTTCATCGTCGATGCGAAGATCCAAGGGATACATTAACCCTGCAGTGGTGCATCGGAATCTAATACTGGTCCCACAGGAAAGGCTCAAAGTACAGACTCTAAGAAGAGTGACACTGCTTGAACTTAAATCGGCATTGTGCCTTTTGTATTTAATTCCGATGCAATTTCCGTCTTTTATTGCGCATCTGAAGGTCCACGCGATACATTAAACCGGCAGTGGTGTACCGTAATCTAATACTGGTCTCACAGGGAAGGCTCAAACACAGACTCTAAGAAGGGTCACTCTTTATGTATTTACGTCGGCTTTGCGCCTTTTGTATATAATCCCGAAGAAATTTCTGTGTCCCATCGTCAAAATGAATGTCTAAGGGATATATTGATCAAACTGTCGTGCATCGGAATCTAATACTGGTCTCGCAGGAAAGGCTCAATGCACAGACTCTAAGAAGAGTCACTCCCCTTGTACTTAAGTCGGCATTGCGCATTTTGTATTTACTTCCGAAGAAATTTCTTTGATTCATCGTCATTGTGAATGTCCTAGGGATACATTAAACCCGCAGTGGTGCATCGGACTCTAATACTGGTCTCACAGGAAAGGCTCAAAGCACAGCCTCTAAGCAGAGTAACACTTCTTGTACTTAAGTCGGCCTTGAGCATTTTGTATTTTATACCGATGAAATTTCCGTGTTTCATCGTCAATATGAAGAAAAAAGGGATACATTAATCCTGCAGTGGTACGTCGGAATCCAATACTGGTCTAACAGGAAAGGATCAAAGCACGGACTCTAAGAAGAGTCACTCCCCTTGTACTTAAGTAGGCATTGTTCCTTTTGTATTTAATTCCGATGCAATTGCCGTGTTTCATCGTCATTGCGAACGTCCAAGGGATACAATAAACCAGTAGTGGTGCGTCGGAATCTAATATTGGTCTCATACCAAAGGCTCAAATCACAGACTCTAACAAGAGTAACACTTCTTGTACTTAAGACGGCATTGTGCATTTGTATTTAACTCGGATGCAATTTCTGAGTTTCATCGTCAATGTGAAGGTCCAAGGGATACAGTTAACCTTCACTGGGGCATCGGAATCTAATACCGGTCTTACAGGAAAGGCTCAAAATACAGATTGTAAGGAGAGCGACTCCCCTTTTACTTAAGTCGGCATTTTCCTTTTGTATATATTTGCCCAAGGGGTACATTAAATCTGCAGTGGGGCACCGGAATCTAATACTGGTCCTACAGGAAATCCTCAAATCACAGACTCTAAGAAGAGTCACTCTTCTTCTCCTTGAGTCACCATTGTGCTTTTGCATTTAATTCCGATGCAATTTCTGTGTTTAATCGTCAATGTGAGGGTCCAAGGGATACGATAAACCTTCCTTGGTAATTCGGGATCTAATACTGGTCTCACAGGAAAGGCTCAAAGAACAGACTCTAAAAAGAGTCACACTTCTTCTATTTAAGTCGGCATTCTGCCTTTTGTATTTAATTCCGAAGCAATATCTGTGTTTCATCGTCAATGTGAAGGCCCAAAGGATACTTTAAACCAGCAGTGGTGTATCGGAATCTAATACTGGTCTCACAGGGAAGGCTTAAGTCACAGACTCTAAGAAGGGTCACCCTTCTTGTACTTATGTCGGCATTGTGCCTTTTGTATTTAATTCCGATGCAATTTCTGTGTTTCATTGTCAATGGGCAGGTCCAAGGTATACATTAGACCTGCAGTGGTGCATCGGAATCGAATACTGGTCTCACAGGAAAGTCTCAAAACACAGACTCTAAGAAGAGTCAGTCCCCTTGTACTTAAGTCGGCATTATCCTTTTGTATTTACTTCCGATGCAATTGCTGTGTTTAATTGTCAATGTGGATGTCCCAGGGATACATTAATCCTGCACTACTGAATAGGATTCTAATATTGGTCTCACAGGAAAGGCTCAAAGCACAGACTCTAAAAAGAGTCACTCCCCTTGTACTTAAGTCGGCATTCTGCATTTTGTATTTCATTCCGAAGCAATTTCTGTGTTTCATCGTCAATGTGATGGACCATGGGATACAATAAACCTGCAGTGGTGCATCAGAATTTAATTTTGGACTCACAGGAAAGGTTCAAAGAACAGACTCTAAAAAGAGTCACTCTTCTTGTACTTATGTCGGCATTGTGCTGTTTTTTATTTATTTCCGATGCAATGTCTGTGTTTCATCGTCAATGCGAAGGTCCAAGGAATACTTCAACCCTGCAGTGGTGCATCGGAATCTAATACTGGTCTCACAGGGAAGGCTCAAACACAGTCTCTAAGAACGGTCATTCTTCATGTAATTATGTCGGTATTGTGCTTTTTGCATTTAATTCCGATGCAATTTCTGTGTTTAATCGTCAATGTGAGTGTCCAAGGGATACGATAAACCTGCAGTGGTGCAACAGAATCTAGTTTTGGACTCACAGGAAAGGCTCAAAGAACAGACTCTAAGAAGGGTTACTCTTCTTGTACTTAAGTCGGAATTGTGCCTTTTGCATTTAATTATGATTCAATTTCTGCCTTCCATCGTCATTGTGAAGGTCCTTGGAATACATTAAGACCTCAGTATTGAATCGGAATCTAATAATGGTCCCACAGGAAAGGCTCAAAGCACAGACTCTAAGAAGAGTCTCTCCCCTTGTACTTAAGTCGGCATTGTGCCCTTTGTATTTATTTCCGAAGCAATTTCTGTGTTTCATCGTCAATGTGAAGGTCCAAGGGATACAATAAACCTGCAATGGTGTATCGGAACCTAATACTGGTCTCACAGGGAAGGTTCAAACACAGACCCTAAGAAGAGTCACTCTTCTTGTAGTTATGTCGCCATTGTGCCTTTTGTATTTAATTCCGAAGCAATTTCTGTCTTTCATCACCTATGTGAAGGTCCCAGGGATATATTCAACCTGCAGTGGTACATCGGAATCTAATACTGGTCTCACAGTGATGGCTCAGACCCAGACTCTAAGAATAGTTACTCTTCTTATACTTGAGTCTTATTTGGGCATTTTGTATTTAATTCCGATGCAATTTCTGCGTTTCATCGTGAATATGAAGGTCCGTGGGATACATTTAACCTGCAGTGGTGAATCGGAATCACATACCTGTCTCACAGGAAAGGCTCAAAATAGAGACTCTAAGAAGAGCGACTCCGCTTTTACTTATGACGGCGTTTTTCCTTTTGTGTTTAATTCCGGTGCAATTTCTATTTCTGATCGTCAATGTGAAGGTCCAAGGGATACATTAAACCTGCACTGGCGCATCGGATTCCAATACAGTAATCACAGGAAAGGCTCAAAGCATGGGCTTGTAACGGAACTGAAATGATGGTGGGCTGACAGTAATTTGGAGCCCGCGCGTCGGAAACGGGCGCGCTGGTGTGAGACTGCCATGGAGTGCACCCTGATGCCATCTATTGGCGAAACTGGGAATTAGCCCTGCCTGTCAGACAATGCACTAAGCTCTCGGAGTCAAATGTATTCTTTTTCTTGGTAATTATAAGTTATTACTGTATGATTTAATGTTATAAAGCGCTAGTAGTAAATTATTATGACTGGTATGAACTGCAGGGTAATAAATATAAATATTCTTAAATACTAAATGATTTCGGTGAAAAGGTGGTAGGGGAACGCCCCCACTCTTGGTGATACGAGCGTAGCTAGAGGTAGCTGGAGAGACAGGGACTGAACAATGGAATGGCCTGGGGAGGGTTGACGTGATCGGACGTGCGTAACTGTGCTCACGCAAAAGTGATTGTGCAACAGCGAAGAGGCGAATATCGTCGCCGTTTGTGGAGTAGAACGCGACGAATGGTTGTCGAAGCCGTCTCTATGCCACTGGGGCTGATTGTAAGAGTTCCTGCGCCCAGATTTCATGGCGGACATGCAGTAGCTTATACGAGTGCTACAGCTCGTAGTTCCAGCCGCCATTAAGGGCATGAGGCGTGAAGAGCTGCGTTAGCCACATGCATCTCACCACCAGCACCGACACGTCTACCCAAGGCAAGACTGCTTGCAATTGTTAAGTCGAACTTTGTATACATGTAAAAGGAGAATACCAGTTTTCTTTTGTGCAAGTGCAGAAGACAGAATATAGTAATGAGTAAAATTACGACGCATGTTGTTCATTGTAAAGTGTAGTAACCTGAATCATAGTGTAGTGAAATCAGACTGAGGCCACCGTCGCCTCTTTCATTTACAATTCTTTTGGGTGTAGAATACTTTAGCGTATAAGAATGTTGAAAAGAGCAATGGTCACACCAGAATGAGTCGCCTATTTATAGTTACTTAAATTTTTCTGAGTAACCTTTCAAGTAAAGTCACTTAACTAATTCTATATCAATTGTCCAAAGAGTAATATCCAAAATCATTAAATAAGTTGAAGGGTAGAAGTTTGTTAACCTAAGTTGCTTAAATTGTCTTGGTGGTAATTACCAAGCCAACTCACAGAAATTGAGAGAGTATTTGCTTTGTAGAATCACCTAAAATGATCAGAAATAGTAATATTGAGAATTAAGTTTAAATTCAACTCAATCCGTTTCACTTTGGAAACGAGCCAAAAAACTGATTTATTCTTTTGCTCCTTCAGAGCTGGCGACCGTAGTTATAAGTATTTTCAGGAGGATTCGACAGTAAGTCTGCTGCTCTCGTCGTGCTGATAGGATTACCCACTGCTGCTAGCAGTGGTGATTGGATACATAAGCTCACTACCAAGTTAAGTGGGTCAGGTAGGCAGTGTTACCGTGTGAACTGTAGGGCACTGTAGGCCGTGGATCGAACCCGTTCAATCATCACAGTTCTTTGGGAAATAGTCCGGTAAGGAGTGTACTAATCATTAGGTAAATACTGGCGAGTAACGGTCAAAAATGTATACGCAAGTGAATTTAGCAAGGTCCATGTAGCACCTAATTAATGTGGTGCAATGGCGAGGGTAGGAGTGGAGTAAAAGTGAGCTGAGCTTGTGGCAGCTGTGCTGTCTTCAAAGATTAATAACGTGAATTCACTACTACCTCTTACCATTAGGGCTGAGCTATTTACGGTTAAAATACGTAGCAGTAAGCGCAAAGGCGTGACAGCTACAAGTCCGTATTGGCTTTATACATACAGAAGTAGGAAGCGGGTCATTCCGTCAGTGGAGGGGTTAAAACAACCAAGTCAGTTGAGAACATACCCCATTTACTGATGGAAAGATTCGGCGGTTCGGTCGCATGTGGCGACCGTGACTGGACTTACCAAGTTTGTAGAATAATGGCTGCAATAGAAGTGTTTTATATAAACTGGTAGTTTCAAGAAAATTTTAAATTTAAAATTCTGTTGTAGACAAATATACCACAATTGGTAAGTTCAGGACGACAACCTGCAAAGCAGCAAAAGAAAGTCCAATAGTAGGAGTTTAACAAGTAATACTTGGTTTAATAAACATTTCTATTAGGCACGAAATACAGCAGCATAAGATGGAGTCGAATAGTAACAAGCAAGACGAAAACATTACAAGGTCAGACCCAGAATTAGGGACCATAGATACTGTTGTAGGGTTGGAAAATCTTATAGATGAATCCACACCCACAAGACAGGAGGAACGGGAAGTGAAACCAAAGGTAGTGAAAAGTGAACCCAATGTATCTGTGGATGCAAGTCACAAGGGAGAGGATATGGAATTAACAAGTTTGTTAAATAGGATGATGGCGCAAATTCGAGAAGGGAATGCTAGTTTGAAAGCAGAAATGGCTAGTCATATATCCCAATTGGAGGAAAACCTATCTGGTAAAATAAAAGCCAATTTAGATATTTTGAATACGCAAAGCCAGCGTATCACAGAGGTAAACAAATCAGTAAATAGCAATAGGGCTGAAATAACAAATGTTCAGAGAAAAGTCACAGAAATAGAGAAAAGATTTGATACCGAAATTCAGAGAATAGAGAAATCAGTGGAACCTTTGGTTAGTGAAAAATTAGAACCGATAATTGAAAGTAAATTACAGGTGATAGTACCAGTTGTAAAGAAAGAGATTGTTAAAGAAACGGCAGCTGATATTGAAACACTGCGCAATACCATGTCGAGTTTTGATGCATGTGTGCAGGAACAGGAAAATACACTGCGTAATGAGATAAAATTGTTAAGTCAGCAAGTTCAGAATCAGACGTTTCTTAACTGTAGTGGTATCCCATTGGTAATGCAAAAATCGGAAATACTGAGCAGGGAGGAAAAATACGATCCTCAAAAGAAACAAGGTGGATGGCATCCAATGGATTTTATAAAAAATTGTGAACGTGTCTTACCAACAGACATGTCGGATAAAGAAAAAATTAATTTAGTAATAGACGCTTTAGCAGGTCATGCTAAACGTTGGGGATTGAATTTGGATATCGACAATTTGAAGTTTACAGACTTCAAAGAAAAGTTCCTTGAGGAATTCTGGAGCACACAACAGAGAGATAGGTTGTGGAGAGAATTCGTTGTCGCCAGAATGCCAGAACATGGGCTGGGCTCATGAAAGAATACTGTGAAGGATGGTTCAAGCGTTTGGAGTATCTTAAAGATCGTAGATCAGAATCGGAGATAGTGTGGGAGTTGTGGAAAAAGCTACCTGACGATTCAAAGCGTTATGTAGGAGGCACTCATCGAACATTCGATGAATTTTTAGAAAAAATCGAGAATGAAGATAGGTGGCGTGAAACTAGAGAGTTTCGAAGTTTCAGAAATCAGAATGGAATAGTAAAAGGTGGTAGGAATGAACCGCAAATTAACATGATGAGAGGAAGAGGTCGAGGAGGTAACTCTCAGCGAGGGAGAGGACACTATCAGGGAAACGGGATGCATTATCAAAATCAGGAAAACTAAATACCGCGCAGCTCAAGGGCCTAACGCGCGCGGAAAGAAAGAAATGGCCCAAATATAGGGAAGATCGGAGTAGTCAGTACTATAGTAGGATAGTGCGTCGTTCGCCTAAAGAGCAGTTACATAAACGAAACTTTGCGAAGTATAATGCAGGGATACAAACAGAGGAGAGAGAACAGAGAGGAATTATTAAGGGAAATGAAGTAGGAAAAGAATATCGGTCGGATGTGAAGGCTCACGTGAATGAAATAAGTACAATTCGAGGTCAGAGTGACGAATTGATGATGGAAGAGTCAGAGAAGGCGTTGTTTGTCGGTAGGGATGGCAACTGTGCAGAGAGGCAGGGGCAAGGTAGGAGTGATGTGACTTATGGTAAAAGGTTCGTACGAATAGTCGACGAATCGCATCGAGAAGTAATTAAAGAGGAAAGGGTGGATAAGAAAAAGGGGCCTAGTGCAGAGACGCATGCCGATTCAGAAATTACCTCGTATGCAGAATATGTACATCAGCTCAAAAGCCAGCCAGCACAATTAGAAAGATCTTCCACTCAAGTGATTAATTTGGACCCGAATATGACAGTGTTAGAGAGCCATACCGATTATGATGTGTACCTAGTGACAGCAAGAGTACATGACTGTGATGAAGATTCTTTTAGAGAAATTAGAGAAAGTGTATCTAACCAAGAGAAAGAGTGTTGTGATCCCTGTAGTGCTGAAGCAAATGAGTTGAGTGAGACTGGAATTCCATTAGTAGGGGAAAATAATGAAAGTAAGAGTGGCGAATGCACTATCCAACAAAGGGAAAGTAGAGAAATGGATTATAATTTGCAAGAATTATTTGAATTCGAAGAAGGTCATATTTCTAAGGAGGAGGAATTATCGTCAGAATCATCAGAAAGCATCCAGGGAGAAAAAGAAGTAGAGGAAGTTTCCGATTCCGCAACCGAGAGTTCAGGCATGACAGATTCGAATGAGAACGAGATGACATTAAAGAGCCTAGACGAAGGACTATTGGAAAAAGCGGTGAAAGAATTTAGGATGAAAAGGAGAAAGAAACCTCCAGATGGAATGGTCAGAATAAAAACCGGAAAAGGATTTATTATGGGAAGATAAAGAAAGTATGAAAGAGGACAATAGGATGCAAACAACCCTGCTTATTAATGTATGTGGGTACGATTTATATGTATTGTTGAATACAGGTGCTCAAATAAGTGCTATTTCGCACGCATTTTTTGAGATGATCAAAGAGCAGCGAGGAGTAGTCATGATGCCAGTAACAGGTGTTAAAGTGATAGGGGCGACAGGGAAATGTAGTAAACCTGTTAAACATCAAGTGATGATGGAATTTAAGATAAAAAACAAGCAATTTTCGAATGCATTTTTAGTAGTTCCAGAGCTCAGTGCCGAGATCATTTTAGGCATTGACTGGTTGATAAAACAGAAAGTAATTATAGATTGTGACAAAGGGATAATAGTTTGTAAAGTTGATAGTGCGGTATTAGAAATACCATTTGAATCATCTAGAGTAATGGAAGAGAACCAGCTGAGATGGGTAGAATTTAGAGATGATCATGATTCAGGAATAGGTCAAAAATTCGATTGGTTTCTGGTGAGGCAGATAGTTGAAGATGGAAATAAGGAGACACTCCTTCGAAATGTAGTGGATAAAACGGAAGGACTATCTGATGCCCAAAGGGAGGATCTATGGCAAATTCTGAAAGAAAATCAGGAGGTATTTTCAGACAAACTGGGACGAGTGATAAATTATGAGTACTGCATGGAGGTAGAGGAGCATGAACCTTTCTTTAAACCACCATATAATGTACCCTTGTCTAAGAAAGAAGCAGTTCAAAAAGGAATAGATAAAATGGTTTCATGTGGGGTCATTGAACAGAGTTCTAGCCCATGTAATAACCCACTGGTGATAGTAGGTAAGAAGGATGGAAGTGTACGAATAGTGATAGATGCTCGTACTCTGAATAAAGTAGTGAAGAGGGAGTTGGATCGTCCAGAGAACATAGATAATTTATTGCAGAAGTTTAATGGTGTAAAGTACATGACTAGTTTAGACCTAACTGCAGGATACTGGCAAATCTCATTAAGTGAGGAGTCTAGGAAGTACACGGCATTTTTATTCAATGGCAAATGCTACCATTTCACAGTGGTACCATTTGGCCTAAATACTTCCGTTTCAGTGTTCATTCGGGCTTTAGACAAAATTTTAGGGAGTGAACTTAGTTCGCTAATCACGGTTTATGTAGATGATCTGTTAATTGCTACAAGGACATGGGAAGGGCACATGGAGTTATGCGACAGGGTGTTCAAAGCTTTAATTAAAGGAGGAATGACCCTGAACCTGAAAAAATGCGAGTTTGTGGAGAAAGAAATAAAGTTTTTAGGTCACATAGTAACACCAGAGGGAATTGAAAAGGATCCCGATAAAGTCAAAGCAATAAGAAATTGTCCGGCTCCCAAGAATAAAAAACAACTAAAGTCGTTTATAGGACTTTGTTCCTTTTATCGTAAGTATGTGGATGATCAGGTGTTCAATAGCCCACATCTGAACAACCTACTTAAGAAGAACAGTGTGTATATATGGTTTGAGGAATGTGAAACAGCATTCAACCGGCTAAAAGACAATTTGGCTAAAAACATAAAGTTATGGCACCCTGACCTGTGTGAACCATTCCACATGGCAACAGATACTTCAGATTATGGATTGGGAGTATCCATATTTCAGGAGGTAATGATAGATGGGGAAAAAACTCATAGACAAATAGCATTTGCGAGTAGAACCATGTCTAAGTACGAAAGAAACTATACGGTTTCAGAGAAGGAGGCTTTAGCTATAGTATGGGGTTTTAGGAAATTTCAACTTTTCTTATGGGGACATAAGACTGTGGTCCATACAGACCACAAAGCTTTAATATTTTTGAAGGACTGCAGATTGTTACATAACAGGTTGACCAGATGGGCGCTGTTTTTACAACAATTTGATATAGAGATCAGGTATGTTAAAGGGAAAGAACGTGCAGTGCCGGATGCTTTGTCGAGATTACCGGAAGTATGTGAGACACTACAAAGTGTAAAGAATAGGGAAGATGTTTTTGAGGTGAATTACTTCAAAAAAGCGGAAGGAAGAGAAAAATTATGGAAATATGTCGGAATATGCGAAGATATCAAAGTGATGATGATGCACTCAAGTCGGTAAAGGTCAAGTTTGACAATCCGGACGCAACTAACATAAGGGCTTCATATAAAATACACAAAGGTGTACTGTATCTTCAAAGATTAAATAATCCAGGGAAGTGGAGAGTATGTTGGCCGGAACAACACACTGAAGTGCTGATAGATTATGTTCACTTGGCATATGGCCATTGTGGTGCACGGAAGTGTACCGATAAGTTAGATGAATGCATTACCTTTAACAACATGGCGCGAAGGGTAGCACAGAGGATAAGATCTTGTGATCTATGCCAAAAGGCGAAAGAAACAAATGCAACTAATCAAGGGCCCATGCAATCAATAAAACCTGATGAAGTATTAGAAATAGTAGCAGTAGATATCTTTGGACCATTACCGAAAACCATGGGGGGTTTTGTGTACATATTTGTAGCAGTTGAACTTTTCTCAAAGTATATAAAGCTATATCCCTTGAGAAAAGCTACTGCCAGAGCTGTGTATGATAAAATGGTGTGTGATTATTTTGTGAAAGTAGGGAAGCCAAATAGAATACTATCAGATAATGGTGTTCAGTTTTGCTCAAAAATGTGGAAGGATGGGATAACTGAGAAACAGGTAGAAGTGGTACATATCTCAGCTTATCACCCATCAAGCAATCCGGCAGAAAGATATATGCGTGAGATAGGTCGGTTATTTAGGACGTACTGCCATAGCAACCACAAGAAGTGGGGCACGTATGTGAGTGAATTCGAAGAAATCATGAAGTCATTAACAAACGAGAGCACTGGATTTACTCCAGAAAAAATCCTGAAAAAGACGAGAAGTAAAAGTCTAGTAGAAGACCTACTAGAATTTCCAGATAGAGTTGAATTAGATTATGATAGTAAAAAGAACTTAGTAAAAGACAAGATGAGAAAACAAGCAGATGCGAGAATTCGTCGTCATGACGAAAAAGTAAGGAATCCTAAATTCAAAATAGGTGATCTCGTTCTTGTAAAAACACATGAAAAGTCAAGTGAAATTAATAACGAGATCAGCAAATTTAAATATATATATATATATAATGGACCATTTAAAATAGTGTCCATACTCAATGTGAATGCTTATTATTTAGAGTACCCATTAACAGGCAAACGCCTGGTAGTAAGAAACATAGTGGATCTCAAAAGGTATGAACCACGAATTCTACCAGATTGAAAATAAATATATAAATAAATACTAAAGTAAACCAATATGTAAATAGTTTTGTTTCTTTTGTTCTATGTGAAAGGTAAATGTTCACTAAAATATGTTGCAGTATTCTAATGAAACTTCTAGTTTAAGTAGAGACTAAACAGACTGGGAAAGACTGAGCTTCTAAGAAAGCCTTAATAGATGTGTAAATAAGTGTTGTGGAAGAGACAGAAAAGTGAGGAGATAAAGTGAAAAGGACGGGCTATAAAGTCATAGGCGCATAACGTGTGTTTTACTTGCCTGAGATAAAAGAAGTGTATTTAAAATTTTTGTAAAAAAAAAAAGATGTTTAAAGTGTACTGTGTTTAGAAGTAAGAAAATTGGAAAGAATATATGTAAATCATTTATGTAATGTTTAGCAGGAAAGATAGAAAGAATTGGTGTTTAATTTTAAATAAGTAATATAAGTACTGAGGTGTATCAGTAAGAAAGGGAAAACCCTTGGTAAAAAGCTTAACGAAAATTTCAGATTCATTATAGGAGAGACTTCTTATTGAATTATCACTGTTAGATACTTCAATAAGAAGTGGGGCATGTGTAACGGAACTGAAATGATGGTGGGCTGACAGTAATTTGGAGCCCGCGCGTCGGAAACGGGCGCGCTGGTGTGAGACTGCCAGGGAGTGCACCCTGATGCCATCTATTGGCGAAACTGGGAATTAGCCCTGCCTGTCAGACAATGCACTAAGCTCTCGGAGTCAAATGTATTCTTTTTCTTGGTAATTATAAGTTATTACTGTATGATTTAATGTTATAAAGCGCTAGTAGTAAATTATTATGACTGGTATGAACTGCAGGGTAATAAATATAAATATTCTTAAATACTAAATGATTTCGGTGAAAAGGTGGTAGGGGAACGCCCCCACTCTTGGTGATACGAGCGTAGCTAGAGGTAGCTGGAGAGACAGGGACTGAACAATGGAATGGCCTGGGGAGGGTTGACGTGATCGGACGTGCGTAACTGTGCTCACGCAAAAGTGATTGTGCAACAGCGAAGAGGCGAATATCGTCGCCGTTTGTGGAGTAGAACGCGACGAATGGTTGTCGAAGCCGTCTCTATGCCACTGGGGCTGATTGTAAGAGTTCCTGCGCCCAGATTTCATGGCGGACGTGCAGTAGCTTATACGAGTGCTACAGCTCGTAGTTCCAGCCGCCATTAAGGGCATGAGGCGTGAAGAGCTGCGTTAGCCACATGCATCTCACCACCAGCACCGACACGTCTACCCAAGGCAAGACTGCTTGCAATTGTTAAGTCGAACTTTGTATACATGTAAAAGGAGAATACCAGTTTTCTTTTGTGCAAGTGCAGAAGACAGAATATAGTAATGAGTAAAATTACGACGCATGTTGTTCATTGTAAAGTGTAGTAACCTGAAACATAGTGTAGTGAAATCAGACTGAGGCCACCGTCGCCTCTTTCATTTACAATTCTTTTGGGTGTAGAATACTTTAGCGTATAAGAATGTTGAAAAGAGCAATGGTCACACCAGAATGAGTCGCCTATTTATAGTTACTTAAATTTTTCTGAGTAACCTTTCAAGTAAAGTCACTTAACTAATTCTATATCAATTGTCCAAAGAGTAATATCCAAAATCATTAAATAAGTTGAAGGGTAGAAGTTTGTTAACCTAAGTTGCTTAAATTGTCTTGGTGGTAATTACCAAGCCAACTCACAGAAATTGAGAGAATATTTGCTTTGTAGAATCACCTAAAATGATCAGAAATAGTAATATTGAGAATTAAGTTTAAATTCAACTCAATCCGTTTCACTTTGGAAACGAGCCAAAAAACTGATTTATTCTTTTGCTCCTTCAGAGCTGGCGACCGTAGTTATAAGTATTTTCAGGAGGATTCGACGGTAAGTCTGCTGCTCTCGTCGTGCTGATAGGATTACCCACTGCTGCTAGCAGTGGTGATTGGATACATAAGCTCACTACCAAGTTAAGTGGGTCAGGTAGGCAGTGTTACCATGTGAACTGTAGGGCACTGTAGGCTGTGGATCGAACCCGTTCAATCATCACAGCTCTTTGGGAAATAGTCCGGTTAGGAGTGTACTAATCATTAGGTAAATACTGGCGAGTAACGGTCAAAAATGTATACGCAAGTGAATTTAGCAAGGTCCATGTAGCACCTAATTAATGTGGTGCAATGGTGAGGGTAGGAGTGGAGTAAAAGTGAGCTGAGCTTGTGGCAGCTGTGCTGTCTTCAAAGATTAATAACGTGAATTCACTACTACCTCTTACCATTAGGGCTGAGCTATTTACGGTTAAAATACGTAGCAGTAAGCGCAAAGGCGTGACAGCTACAAGTCCGTATTGGCTTTATACATACGGAAGTAGGAAGCGGGTCATTCCGTCAGTGGAGGGGTTAAAACAACCGAGTCAGTTGAGAACATACCCCATTTACTGATGGAAAGATTCGGCGGTTCGGTCGCAGGCTCTAAGAAGAGTAACTCTTCTTGTAATTAAGTTGGCATTGTGCCTTTTGTATTTAATTCCGATGAATTTTCTGTGTTTCATCGTCAATGTGCATGTCCATGGGATACAGTAAACCTGTAGTGGTGCATCTGAATCTAATACGTGTCTCATAGGAAAGGCTCAAAATACAGACTCTAAGAAGAGCGACTCCGCTTTTACTTAAGACAGCAGTTTTCCTTTTGTGTTTAATTCCGATGCATTTTCTATTTTTCATCGTCAATGTGAAGGCCCAAGGGATACATTAAACCTGTAGTGGTGCATCGGTATCCAATACTAGTCTCACAGGAAAAGCTCAAAGCACACACTCTAATCAGAGTCACTTTTCTTGTACTTGAGGCGGCATTGTGGCTTCTGTATTTAATTTCGATGCAATTTCTGTGTTTCATCGTCTATGTGAATGTACAAGGGATACATTAAACTTGCAGTGGTGCATCGGAATTCAATACTGGTCTCACAGGAAAGGCTCAAAAGCTCACACTCTAATAACAGTCACTCATCTTGTGCTTAATTCGGCACTGTGCCTTTTGTATTTAATTCCGATGCTATTTCATTGTTGCTTCGTCAATGTGAAGGTGCAAGGGATATAATAATCCTGCAGTGGTGCATCGGAATCTAATTATGGTCTCACAGGAAAGATTCAAATCATGGACTCTAAGAAAAGTCACTCCCCTTGTACTTAAGTCGGCATTGTGCCTTTTGTATTTAATCCCGTTGCAATTTCTGTGTTTCATCGTCTATGTGAATGTCCAAGGGGTACATTAAACCTGCAGTGGTGCATCGGAATCTAATACTGGTCTTACAGGAAAGGCTCAAACGCAGACTCTAAGAACAGTCACACTTTTTGTACTTAAGTCGGCATTGTGCCTTTTGTATTTAATTCCGATGTAATTTCTGTATTTCGTCGTCAATGTAGGGGTCCAAGGATACATTAAACCTGTAGTGGTGCATCGGAATCTAATACTGGTCTCACAGGAAAGGTTGAAATCAAAGACTCTAAGAAGAGTCACTCCCCTTGTACTTAAATCGGCATTGTGCCTTTTGTATTTAACTCCGATGCAATTTCTGTGTTTCATCGTCAATGTGAAGGTCCAAGGGATACATTAAACCAGCCATGGTGCATCTGAATCTAATACTGGTCTCACAGGGAAGGCTCAAAGCACAGACTCTAAGAAGAGTCACTCTTCTTGTACTTATATCGTGTAGCGTTGCTCTTGGGGGACGAAAAGGAAAAGAATTTTTATTTTATATATATTTTTTTAATGTCGAAAAAGTGAATATTTTGGTGGGGCACTTGGCAACAGAATCAGGGATTGATTACACTATTATAATAACATACGTTGAGCATTAAATACCTGTATAAGAGCAGCATATTAATATACATTTACTTGAGAACGTTCGGAAGAAACATTATCATTTCTGTGCATTTTTATAGTCGCGATGTAGTCATACCCGGATCAACACTAAGGGACCAGAAGATTTATAGACTTTAAAAGAAATGCAACGCTACCAAAAAAGTTGTTTCAGACATAATAGGAAAGCGATAATGTTCCTTCTGCCTCATGCTTCGTTCGGCCCATCAGCGTGATCGTAATTTCTGGTGATGAAGTAACACAAAATAATTATAATTCAAGTAAATGAAGAGATGGAAAACATCAAGGTTAAATTACTAAAATAAGCACACTTATCTGTAACACACCTTTTTTTTAATGCTACGTACCGTTTCATATTAAATTACAATAGATGACCATTGTGGTTAAATACTTTATACATAACAGTCAAAACGTCCTCTTGATGCTGTCTGTTCGTAATGAGTTACAAGAAACTACATGTTTTCTGATTGAAAAAAATAACAATTAGCATATTCACTCAATATCTTCACATAAAATATGAAATACAGTTGCGGAACGCAGCAAGTCTACGTCCGCATCCGCCTTTCTTAGAATACCAACAGTAAAAGGTGAGGCGCCAAAAGCCTCATTTGTCTTGAAACAACAGAATTCTTTTTTATACCATTAATCGATACATGTACATAGAGATTGGCAAAGATAAAGAATAATAGACTCTGTCGCTGCTATGCGATGGTTCATTTCTTTTACTTTACAATTGTTCGATAACTTTAGGCTATCAGGCATTTACTATTGAGCGTATATTAATGTTTGTGAGGCGAAAATTACTAATATTACACTGCCTCCCACAAGGAGGGAAGGAATACCGAAGGTATTACTTTCATCCTCACGCCCATTGGAATATTTGTAATTTTCGGGTGTAACCTACAGGTTATTGAAAGTTTCCTTTCACATTCATTCCATAATAAAAGATTTAACGTTTCAATTTGTAATTACTGACGGTGGATCATTATGAATTTGTTCTGTGTTTCTATCAGTGTTTGCATGGATTCAGTCTTTCTTGATGATTCTTAAAATTAAGGCTATAAGTATACATATTTACAAAATTTATAAGGAAATAGAGTCACACTTCATTTTTCATCGTTGCAAAAGTAATTTGACTATCACAACTGGTACACAACTTTCTGTTTTGACTGTATTCATTATATTGTCATCGTCTTGTCGATTGATTGCCTTGTCCGTTGTCGCACTTAATTATACGTTTATTTTCGTCGCACATACACTATTTATGATAGACTTGGATTGTAGAGCGACCACTGGTGATGGCTTCGACAAGGAAGTCCATATCTTTCGCTTTCAGATCTCGAGTGTGGCTCTCCGAATTATTTCACATACGAAACAGATAAAATATCTTATATTAGAATAGCTTACAAAACTAATTTTATATACATGTGGGATGGGATATAGGAAAGATCGAATCCTTTGACGTATTTTCGTGTGCTTATTTTCATTCGTATCGTGACCTCTCGCTAAAGTTTACTTTTCAACAGTGTTCAGAGGTGAACTTGTGACTTATCTCTGTGTACAATCAATCATTATACTAATTACGCTAACTTCTCTACCTTAGAGTCTCTCAGAAGGTTTATGATACATACAAAAATGTTTTCAGTACTGGATGTGAATGTTTTTGCTACAGAATATAGCGCACAGCAACTGCTGTTGGCGGTTGAACGTTTACATTAATTCGTCACTTGGTTGCGGTCCGCCTCCACTGTTGCGAGCAATCTTGAAATTCAGTCTGTGCGCGCGCACGTGACCGGAACTTTCTTGCAGAGCGTTGATTTCGCGTTTGAGATGCCGTGCGTCGCTTTTGTTCGACGGATCGTGGCTTTGTGCTTTTTAGATTGCTGGAGGGAGCTTCTGCCACCGAAACTGCCTCACATCACTTCCTGTCCACTATCCAATTACGGATTCACAGGTAAGTGGTAGCTACCACTGCAACTGCATGTGTGAAATGACACATTATTACACACTGCACACATCAATGAATTTTTCACAAATACGGTGCAGTAGAATACTGCCACTGAAAATCGTCGAACTTTAAAACTTCACTTGCACTGTGGTGAGCGCCTGCGTGAACGGTGTATTAAAAGAAATTCTCGCTTCATAACATCACACGGTGTTTACAAGTTGATTTACGCACTAATATTTACAAGAGTTCATTTAAATCGAGAAATAATCTAATTGACGACTTTGAATCACAACAATTGTTTCTTAATTAGTCTTTTTTTTTTATTTGTGCCTGCGGTCACAGGTAAGCTATTATAAGTCCTTTTTCTTTGACCAAATTCATTCCAATCTCCTTTACAAATTAATTTCATTCATAGTAATCTTTATCACGCTTGCTTATTCATTTTGTAGGCTCAATACATTTTCTTTAATGCTCATCATATTTAGTGACTTGTGAGGGGAGCTTCATTTATGTCAAAATTTCTCTCGTATGTGTTTGTCTTTAAAGAAAGTTCGAGGACAGATTTGAAAATAGCAAATCCGCCTCTGAATTTCGTGTAGAAATACAAACAGTCGAAAAAGAAAAGTGGGCAAAGCGGGCCTACTCGCGGATCGTCGACAGAATTTAAAGTATTCCTCAACCAGGTCGAAAATTTAATTTACATTACACATTACAAAATCAATATGCGCGTCGCGAACCTACTCATTTTTATACGTAGTGCCTCACTTCCCAAGCACACGTGCATCTTTACAAGTTGATCCTGCGGAGTGGATAGGATCAAGGATCTTAAAGGATTTGCACTTAGGAAAGGGATTCAATAATCACAGAGAAAATAATGAATATTGCAGTCCGCACTTAAAATAAAATCTATCACTTCAAGCATTTATATCTAATATGTATCTTGCTGGAGCTTGCTTACTACTCTTTGTTCATTTCTTAGACTAAGTCAAGTTCATGCATTACGCATTTGGGTATTAATTATCATTTGTATATATAAGCCTCTCACTAGAGTGTTGTTGTTTGCTGCTGTGTCGACCTGTGAAGCTTGGGCGAGATTCTTATTCTATTTACTGCTAGCTTGTGAATTTGCAGTATCGCTAATGCTCAGTAGTACCGTGAAGTTGCCATAATAAACCATGTTACTCATATGTTCTTTTACTCAGCTTGTTTATAGTCTGGGCTCATCTTACTTTGCGTTATATACTCGTAATAAACTTCCTTTTTATTCCATCACGCTTTTACTTAAGGTTAACGTCAGGCCTTTTTAGAACAATTGCACTGCGTTATCAATCTGTTCATGCTTAATCTTAGGTATCTGTTTACTTCAAAGAGATGTTATTTTATCGCTGGCGCAGCACTGTGCTAGAACTTACAAGTTAAATCTACCGACTGTTTTGCGCTAACAGGTGGTGCCTTATTTACGTCACATTTGAAAATAGGGAATAACCTCATGGAATCGAATCTTCTCACACTACTTTCCTCTTTTGTCTGGATGTTAAGTATTTTCTTTCAAAACAGGTCATTAATTTGTCCTCGATTAAATTTCACTTACTAATACTAAGCACATATAGTCATCATTTTCATATTACTATTTAGCGAGAGAAGTGCATTATTCGCTCGTTCCTGCTCATTTTCAAATTACTATTTAGCGAGAGAAGTGCATTATTCGCTCTTTCCTCCTTTTAGTACCTCGGGGCTAATTAATACCTCTCGAGTACATCATTTTTGTTACATACTAAAATTGAAAATCGCCTCTAGGACATATCCTCCTGTTTACATAAAGATTATTCATATAAATACTCGTCTACAACTTATTCTGTATTTTATTTTCCAGACATGTTGTTTTAATACATAAGGTTTCCTTTTAGCACCGGTTAACGTCCGTAGTCAGTTCAGTTCAGTTCTTGTCACTCATTGGTTAATCCCGATCTCCAATACCTTAGAATTTTCTTACAGCTTAAATTAACTTAATTCCTGGAGTTATAAAATTTTCTTAAATCATGATGGTGGAACAATCCTTTGATTTTATTCGTGGCAGGGTCAGATAACAAATAGCTACCAATGTGTGGTTTCCTCATTATCACAAAGGGACCTTCGTAAATGTGTTGCCACTTACGATTCTTCTTTAACAACAGGGATGGTTTAAAGTAAGTCCTGACTAATAACTAACTCCAAGAAACTTCTTCAGATGCTCTTCAAGAGCCTCTGGTCTCGTTCTTATGGGTACTATAATTTTATTGATTAATCTTGCATCTAGGACTAGCCTTACGCTACCATCTGATTTTAGTACAGACAATAAAGGACTCGAATAAGGTGAATGA
This sequence comes from Schistocerca piceifrons, assembly GCF_021461385.2. Classification (NCBI taxonomy): domain Eukaryota; kingdom Metazoa; phylum Arthropoda; class Insecta; order Orthoptera; family Acrididae; genus Schistocerca; species Schistocerca piceifrons. The sequence goes on along the minus strand of NC_060139.1, from coordinate 441,994,120 downwards.
GATATTTCTATCACATTCCAGCGTAACATTTTCCTGATCTCGCACTTGACAGCTTCGCGTCTCGCATATGGAATGGAATAGCTTGTTCTACAGCAGGTTGAATGGGGCAGGACATCCATTCGATATTCAAAGCCTTTTATTAGTCTAGGTTTCTTAGAAAATACTTGAACGTAATCTGTTAACAAATTGTAAAGCTCATTCTTCTGTTGTTTGGATAATTCAGTGGACTCATTAGCTTTACCGTATAATTCATTCTGACCGGGAATTAGGTCTTTATACTCATCGTCATTAACACTTTCAAGATCTGTCATGTCTTCTGTCTGACTGTACTGTTGTCTTTTAGTCCATGGCCGTACTGCTATTTGAAGCACCCCAAAGTTTGTCTTCACCTTACTTCTTAACAAATTTACAGTTACTTGTTGCTGGCTCGCTACTAGAGTACAGATTCCACACTCGATGTCAATTTTAGCTTTCGTCTGCCTCAAAAATTCCATACTCAGGATACATGGCACTGATAGGTTTTTAACAATAAGAAAAATGCACGTTACTGAAGTAGACTCTATCTGGATTTGAAGCTGAGTCTGAAGATTTACACGTTGTGTTAGTAGACCAATTGCTCCCGAAACGGTGCAACCTTGAATTGGAAGTGATAAAACTTTTCATAATGAGGATATCTGCTTACATAAACATAAAGATAAGACATTTATATTAGCTCCTGTATCTACAATGGCTGTTACTGGTATGTTGGCAATTGATACTCTTTTGGAAGCTTGAACCTGTTCGTCCCATACGTCATCATTGTCTTTCGTCTCAGTGTCTGCTACTAGATCAGCCTGTAAGTTTGTCTCTTTGTCATACCTAATAGCTTTAATTTCGTGTGGACTAAGGGACAGGGTGCCCTCATTCAAACCTGCGGCATCCTCTAGGAGGCTCAAAGGTGCTGCCTTAAGTTTTCCGCTCGACGCTTACTTTCCCGCTGATTTATCTTTCTTAAAGTTTCTTCCGTCTGGAACTGGTGTTGGCTTTGTGGTACGAACACGGTTGGAAATGGATCTTTTTGTCCTGGTGTATTAGCTTGCGCATAATAAATTTGCGTATTATGCGGGCGTTTAGGCTCAGACTTTCCGAAGGTCCGTTCGCTTGTTGCGTGAAGTGTATATTTTGTGGCTGAAAGGTATTTTGCTGTGGTTTGTGTTGATTTTAACCGTTACTGAAAGGTGTGCGTTGGTCTCCACCTTGATTATGCCATTTATTTCTTTTCCACTGACGATTTGGATCGTAAGACTGATAGTTTTGATCGGTTGCGTGTTTCCACATTGCTGGGGCTGTGTATTATAAAATGCATTTCCGTACTGAGGTGGTGACGAATTATATATTGGATTGTATCTCTGGCCGTTATTGTACAAATTTTTGTATTAACTGTTGGAGTACGTAGTGTGTTTATTTTTGAAACCGTTGTGGGGTTGGTACTGGCCGTCGCTGTGACGCGCTTTCGCTCGGCCACCACTGTTGCCTGCGTATTCTGTATTGTACTGGCCGCCTGCACTGAAGTGGGCGTTGCCAACATCAACTCTAGCGTCCTCGTAAATCAGATCTAACGAGTCTAACACAGATAGGAAAGTATCCGTATCGTCCTCAGACACGTTTACTAACTTTTCTCTGATCGCAATCCGTAGCCTACTTTTTAGAGTCATAATAACGTCTTTGGCGGTGATCGGCGAATCCCAGAACTTGATTTTCGCTAAATACTTTTCAAAATATCTTCTCAAACTACCGCGCTTACTGTTAAACACTTCGGCGTTGGAAACCTCTTTTCTCAGGCGCTGCTGCACACCAGAACTCCAGAATTTAGCTAAAAACATCTGTTCAAACTCTTTGTAACTTTTACAAGAGTCGACCATTTCGGTTCCCCATAAGTCAGCATCGCCAACGATAAATCCAGTAACGAACTGAATTCGTTGGCGGTCACTCCAGCTATTCGGGAAAATTCCTGAAAAATTTCGGAGGAACGCTATAGGATGAATTTCTCTTTTCTGTGGGTGAAAGGTCGGAAAAACACGATGCTTGATCACGCTTTCCTCCTGCATCAAACTGACAAAAGTGGGTGGCCTGGTACTCTGGTTAAATCGTGCTTCTATAGAACTATGAGTTCGAGCGTTATCACATGGTGAACGATAATGTACCTGCTGTTGTTCATTACATCGTGGTGAACTATTCCACTCTCCTGACACGGGAGGTGGGTAATTTTCTACTTGACATTTTAGTGTACGAACTTCAACAACTATCTGTTGACGCCATTCAGGTAAATCTTGAGCTAACGTTCGTCTTATCTGGCCTAATTCTGACATCACCTTGTCTCCTGTGTTCCCAGGGGCTGCTAAAATTTTAAAGGTCACGTTTTTGACAGTTTCCCCGAGTTCGTTCTTGACCTTGTTTTCTATGAATCCGTCTTTGTTTTTAATCCACTCTTTGTAGTGGTCGGACAATGCTTCAGCATGTGACTTAACAGTATTGTTTATTTGATCCTCTACATTAAGGGTCTCAATCTGTTTGGAAAGATCATCAACAACATTCTCGATCGTGTCTACTGCGGTTTTAACTCCTTTGACCTCATCAGAGATTGCAGTATAATCTTCTTTTAAGGTCGCAGCTTGTTTTTGATATTCCATCACTTTTGAATTTATCTTTCCCTTGGCTGCTTCGATTTTTTCATCTAACCGTTTTAGAAATATCCTCTATTTTTTACTCTACTTGTGTGTCAATTTCTAGCCTCATGGTCGTGATCTGACTACTGATTTGGCTTTGGACATTACCCAACAGGGTATTTAAATCAGCTGTTATGTCTGCCTTTAGTTCGGCCTTTACCGAATTTAACCGTGTATTTAGATCATTTATCTCCGTTTGCAGATCTGTTTTTACTGAATTTATGTCTGCCTTTACTGAATTTATTTCTGTTTTTACTGAATTTATGTCTGCTTTTACTGAGTTGCCCAGATTTGTAAGGACCTGATTTTTTTTATGCCGTCTTTCGGCCTTCTCTTTTTCTTCGCGGGCCTTTTCATCTAATTTTTCCTGCTTTTCACGTTCTTGTCTTTGCGCTTCTCTCTGTCTTTGACTTTCGAACTTGCGTTCCATTATTGCTTCGATCATTGCGGCCAAGTCATTTTTTTCAAAAGCGGGAATAGTTTGCACACTAGGACCGGCTTCTACAACTTCGGTCGAGGCTGCTTCTGCCTCCGCTCGTGTACCTATCGCGCGTGATCGTAATGGATAGTGAGGTCCATTCGCATCACCGCTGTCGTCTGCTTTTGTTTGTGTCCGCTGTTTACCGTCAGCCATGATCATGAATTATTTGTCAAACATCAAAATGCCACGGATATTGTTTGTCACTGCCGTCAGTCGTTTGTCTGTGACGTAGTGCTATGGCTTACCAGGAACAACTGACGTTCATGTATGCCAAGAAGACAAGATGGTTCCTACTAATTGCAAACAAATGAAATATCACACGTTTTACCAGTTTTTAGCGTAATTGTCCACCATATTGTAAATTTTTGTTTTTTGATGCACTGACAACAATGGTACACTTTCACTGAATTTAACTACATAAGAATGGACTATGGACAAATTGAAATAAAGCTGTTTCATGGTAAGGAAAGACAGGTTTACGTTCTGATCAACTCGAAAGATGCAACGTCACTACGAAAGCTTGGGTACTGCGTATAAAAATTTCACTTACTATGGCTGTCTTGATGGTGATACGGCTGGATACTCGCGTTTTTTGGTAATTTCATCAATCGTTCTTCTGAATTAATTAAAAGGTTTTCCCACTTCTCTTTCTCGGTTGAATTGCATCCACATGAAAAAATGAAACAATTATTAGAACAAGCACTGTAAAAATTTTTAAACACATACATGAAATGATTTTTGATCAGGTACCTGTTCGGGAGCCAAGTGTAGCGTTGCTCTTGGGGGACGAAAAGAAAAAGAATTGCTATTTTATTTTTTATTTTTTTTTAAATGTCGAAAAAGTGAATATTTTGGGGGGCCACTTGGCAACAGAATCAGGGATTGATTACACTATTATAATAACATACGTTGAGCATTGAATATCTGACTAAGAGAAACATTATCATTTCTGTGCATTTTTATAGTCGCGATGTAGTCGTACCCGGATCAACACTAAGGGACCAGAAGATTTATAGACTTTAAAAGAAATGCAACACTACACAAGAAAGTTGGTTCAGAAATAATAGGAAAACGATAATGTTCCTTCTGCCTCATGCTGCGTTCGGCCCATCAGCGTGATCGTAATGTCTGGTTATGAAGTAACACAAAGTAATTATCCTTCAGGTAAGTAAGGAGATGGAAATCATCAAGGTTAAATTACTAAAATAAGCACACTTATCTGTAACACACCTTTTTTTTAATGCTACGTACCTTTTCATATTAAATTACAATAGATGACCATTGTGGTTAAATACTTTATACATAACAGTCAAAATGTCCTCTTGATGCTGTCTGTTCGTAATGAGTTACAAGAAACTACATGTTTTCTGATTGAAAAAAGTAACAAATAGCATATTCACTCAATATTTTCACATAAAATATGAAATACAGTTGCGGAACGCAGCAAGTCCACGTCCGCGTCCGCCTTTCATAGAATACCAACAGTAAAAGGTGAGGCGCCAAAAGCCTCATTTGTCTTGAAACAACAGAATTCTTTTTTACACCATTAATTGATACATGTACATAGAGATTTACAGGCACCGCGCAAGAATGGCAAAGATAAAGAATAATAGACTCTGTCGCTGCTATGCGATGGTTCATTTCTTTTCCTTTACAATTGTTCGATAAATTTAGGGCATCAGGCATTTACTATGGAGCGTATATTAATGTTTGTGAGGCGAAAATGACTAATATTACAAGGTGGAGAGGACAAGGGGTTATTTTTAGGAAATTTGGTGTGAAATTGTGATTTAGTGTGCTTCAGGGCGCCATGCGCCAGCTTCACGGCAGATGGCAGACGAAGGCTGACCGGTGCATTATGCAGGTGACACAGTTTTGCAACGAGCGTCGGTAGGTGTGTACATGCACGGCAGCCATCAACAGCCAGAACGCAGCATTAGCAGAATTACGCAGGCGCAGGCCGCGTGTGGCGTGGTTGCGTTAGCCAACTCATCGAGAACGTTCTAATAAACACGCCGCCGCGCAACCGGCGGATTCAGCAGCGGTCTGCACTATTTAAGGGCATCAGAGGTGGGCGTCGGCATCGGTTCGACTGATTGGACGTTCGGTCACTGTTACGTCATCGTCATCAGTGATGCTGTCCCCAAGGATTGGCTGACGGAGGGCATTGCCCGCTGCTGCACCGGCGACACCCGGCGTTGTCACGAGCCATAGCGTCTGCAGGAGGCGAGCTAGGCCGGGCCTCGTGCTGCTAACTGTCTGCGCAGCCTCTGACTCAGCATGGTGTCGCATTCCTCGGGCTGTGCCTATCAGCACGTCTCCACCACGACACGAGCGGTGGGACTGAGCTACTGGAAAATGTATTGGAAGAACCAACAAGAAAAAGGAAGATTGCTAAAAACAGCCACTTTCTTCTACCCAGCCGCACCCTACAACCCCGACCATGTCACCCGCTCCGGTCATCCTATTACAAGTGGTGTCTGTTAGGCAACCTGCACATCACATATTCCTGTTACAATTGGAGACAGTAATGGTCTTCTCCGGATTTGGAGGAAATTGAGGCTGGTAATTGATGAGGATATGTGGCACCTGAGAAGGGCAACAATGGATGAGCAACTCCTGCAACATGACAAGTAGGTGCCAATTTTTCGTTTGGTGGTTTGTCTGAACCTGTAGCATAGTCCGTCTTCCCTTCCTGTTCTTCTTTCTGGGCTTACTGTAGTCTTGATTCGATTGCTGGTAGTGATGAAGCAGTCTGTGTCAGCCGAGGTGGCTATTCAGCAGCTACTTGAGCGAGTGTCGCAATTAGAGATAGAGCTTGCTCGGTCTAAAGAAGTGAGCAAGGAATGGTTTCCTGTTAATGCAGTAATTCATGACACTAATGCTGCGTCTTTGGTCACCTCTTTTTCGGGAAAAGTTGGGAAGGATGTTGTGATTATCGTTTCCTGAATCAAAATACTGTATCGGATGCATGCCCAATGCCTAATATCACTGATACTCTGGATAATTTGGGTCAGAGGTGGGCGTCGGGTACCACCAGTTGGAGGTCGCCCCGGAAGACCGACCGAAGACAGCTTTTCCAACACCTACAGGTCATTTTCAGTATCGACGAATGCCTTTTGGACTCAAAAATGCTCCGGCAACTTTCCAACGGTTACTAGATAGCGTGTTACGAGTGCTGAAACCTTATCAGTGTATGGTATATCTGGACGACATAGTTGTTTTCTCAAAGGACGTGCAAGAACATGTGCGCCGTTTGCGTGAAGTTTTCGATCATCTGAAAGCAGCGCGGTTAACTCTTCATATGGAAAAATGTCATTTTTTATTGCAAGAAGTCCGCTATTTAGGTCATATTATAGGACAGGAGGGTGCCCGCACGGATCCAAAACTTGTAGAGGCAGTAATGAATTTTCCGACACCTACAAAAGTAAAAGAGTTGCTGTCTTGAAACTTCCTGGCAAATTAAAACTGTGTACCGGACCGAGACTCGAACTCGGGACCTACGCCTTTCGCGGGCATGTGCTCTACCAACTGAGCTACCCAAGCACGACTGACGCCCCGTCCTCACAGCTTTGCTTCTGCCAGTACCTCATCTCCTACCTTCCAAACTTTACAGAAGCTCTCCTGCAAACCTTGCAGAGCTAGCACTCCTGAAAGAAAGGATATTGCGGAGACATGGCTTAGCCACAGCCTGGGGGATGTTTCCGCTGCAGAGTGAAAATCTCATTCTAGTTGCAGTCTTATTTAGGTCCCGCCTATTTTTACAGGAGGTATATTCCAAAATTTGCGGAAATTGCAAGGCCCCTCACGCAGTTGTCGAAGAAGGGAGCAAAATTTCACTGGTCAGCAAAATGCGAAGAGGCTTTTCAAAAGTTAAAAAAATTGTTAACATCTAGTCCTGTTTTGGCTTTTCCAGTTTTTAGTAAACAGTTTATATTATCTTGTGACTCTAGCAATTTTGCTTTGGGTATTGTATTATCTCAGGAAATAGATGGGCGGGAACACCCGATAGCATATGCTTAACAATGTAGAAAAATATTACTCAACAGCCGAGAAGGAGTTATTGGCATTAATTTTCGGAATAACCTATTCCGGTGTTATTTGTATGGACGACGTTTCAAGGTGCTTACTGACTATGCAGAATTTAAGTCGTTGTTAGGGCTTAAAGAGCCAACGCGTAGATTAACTAAGTGGGCTTTGCGTCTTAGTGAGTACACTGTTGAAGTGATTCATCGACCGGGTAAATCGCACGGAAGCGCGGATGGTCTGAGTCGGAAAGTATGCGCCATGGGATGCACAGGAATAAATTAGAACGAATGGGTGGAGGCACAAACCGACGACACAGATTGTCAACGATTTACCTCGCAGCGACAGTTCGTCGTGGAAGACGGGATATTGTACTGTAAAACTAGGAACGGTCCACGCATAGTCGTTCCAGAGAAATTGCGAAGCGAAATTTTAAGGAAAGCACATGATTCAATGTTTTCTGGTCATTCGGGTCGAAGAGCAACGAAAAGGAGGGTAGCACAGAGTTATTGGTGGTCAACGTGTAGGCAAGATGTCGATCAGTACGTAAAGAATTGCATTCCGTGTGCTCAACGGGCGGAATTGAGTCATCAGAAAATTGTGTTGCAACGACTACTGGAAGCGGGTAGACCTCTCCAATTACTTGACGTAGACGTCTTGGAACCGTTTGTGCAAACAGCAGCGGGTAATCGCTATGTTTTAACAATAATAGATCATTTTTCGCGCTATGTGTCTATGACAGCTATTCCAGACCAGAGAGCCGAAACAGTGGCTCACGCCATGGTGCATCAATGGATACTGAAATTCGGAACACCTGAAGCTATAATTAAAAAAAATGGCTCTGAGCACTATGGGACTCAACTTCTGAGGTCATCAGTCCCCTAGAACTTAGAACTACTTAAACCTAACTAACCTAAGGACATCACACACATCCATGCCCGAGGCAGGATTTGAAACTGTGACCGTAGCGGTCGCGCGGTTCCAGACTGTAGCGGCTAGAACCGCTCGGCCACTGCGGCCGGCAAACTATAATTACAGATCACGGGTCAAACTTTATGTCCGATTTGATGAAACAATTATGCAAGTTGTTGCATGTAAAGAAATTGAGAACGAGCGCGTTACACCCGCAGGCTAATGGTCGGACCGAGAGACTTCATCGTACGATAGCTAAGATGCTAAGTTATTATGTAAATTCGCAACACGACAATTGGGATACCCTATTGGCGTTTGTAACCGTGGCGTATAACTCGAAAGTGCATGAAAGTATAGGATTGTCTCCGTATGAAGTACTGTTCGATCAGAAGATCCCATCTCCGTTTGAATTGCTCAAGACCCCACCAGGAACCGATATTTCGGCTGCTAAGGATTTATCCACAAAGTTGAAAACAACCTGGTGGCAGGTGAAAAAAATGAACACCAAAGCGTTAGAGAGACAGGACAAAGTTCACAATAGAAAGGTGGCTTTGCCCAAATATCATGTAGGACAATGGGTGATGATGACTGACCCGTATGTGCCAAAAGGCAAAATGAAAACATTTGTATCCCGTTATCAAGGTCCTTTCCAGATGATCGAGATGATAACGCCGGTGAATGTCAAATTACAGCTTCCAACTCGCCCTACTATTGGGGATGTGAGCTGAATTAGGCCCTTCAAGGGGAATTTTGAGGAACTTCCTTCATTGTCTGCAGTAACTTCTAGTGGAGAGAAAGGTAAATCTAAGAAAAAGAATAAGACAGGAGTAGATAAACAAGAGAACCAAGTTAATTGTGGAAGCTATCAGACATGCTATTATGACCTTACGCCACGCGTAAAAAGGAAGAGCTAATGTGAGTTGTTTTTCTTTTGCTTCTCAGGAGGCTTGACGTTCTGGTAAGACCAGTAGTTCCATGGGTTCCATGGGTTGCGCTGAAGAGGGAAGGTGTGCACTGTCTCTCACTATAGTTATTCTGTTTTGCTGTTGCAACTTAGCTGAAGCCTTGAAGATACGTCCTATATCAAGTGGTGCTTTGTTCTCGCGACAAGCGGACGTAATTATGTCCGGGCGTCAATGGACCTTAAGGGTGGACTGTAATATTTGGGTGGTTGAAGACGAAATCTGTAAAATAGAGGACACATTTAATGAAGGTCAAGTTTTAATGACACACAGGGGGAATATCAGCTAGTAAAATCAGCTTTTGCACTCTTACAAGCTCAGTTGCGGCAAACTGCAGGCTTAATACCGCACGTCCGTAGGGAAAGAGGATGGTTAGACGCAGGTGGCCGCATCCTAAAAACTGTTTTTGGGACCGCTGACGCGGAAGATATTAAAAGTATTAATGAAACGCTACGGCAAGTACAGGATAATGTGAATAGCAGCCAGGGAATGCTAGATCTTCACACAACCCAATTAGAGAGTTTGGAGAAAGATGTAGTTAATAATACGAGCCAATTGCGAGCTTTGGCCATGACCTTGATGTCCCACATTAAGGCCACAGCCGACAGAACCAATCACGACTTGGGTATAATCAAGTCCCGGTTGGATAACATCGATTCACAGCTGATAATCACTAAGCTGCTCCGCTTTCTTGCTGATAGTTCTACGGAAGCACACATAGAAGCCACGGAACTACGGGAGGCTTTGTTGCACGCAATGCGCAGGCACCTAAACCCAGTACTGTTACCTTTGGAACAACTTCGGGAAGGATTACAGAAATTTCAATCGGAATTGCCCGCATCCCTGGAGCTACTGACGACATTAACAGACGAACATTTATCTCTGTGCTACAAAATGGCCACTGTTATCAGTATGCGGACAGGTACCCTGCTGGGAATTCATATCATAAAACCCTTAGCATGTGAGGATTGTAAATTTGAATGTTACGCCTTGCATATGTATCCAGTGAAGTGGGAAATTTTGCAGAAATTCGTACAATTAACCGTACCGGAAACACTGTTAGTGGCACGTAACAGACAAGCGCATGCGTTCTTCACTGCACAAGACTTGCTGCGCTGTCGAACAGGTCCAGTTACCATTTGCCCCGCGAAATTGTTACACACTGTTCCCTAATATTGTGAGTATTCTCTATTCCACTCTCAAGAACCAGTCACGGAGTGCCCTAAGGAAATTATAGCAGGATAGCAGGCACGGTGCAGTTCTTTCAGCGAATGGTCCACATTGGGTATTTTCAGTAATGGATAACACAGTCGTTATTTGCGTTTGTTACGAGCAGGGTAAGCAAGGGAGTACGCAAGGAATAGAATTGCAGGGGCTGGGACTGTTAATTAACGACACACAATGAGACATTTCAGGGCCAACTTTCCGTTTACCAGCCATGATTACTGGAGCTACACCGACCAACCGGTGCAATTCATCGCGAAAAAAAATCTCACTCTTTTGAATAGCATATTAGACCCGACTTTGCTCGCTTCTTCGGACCGGATGCTAGCAGCTCAGGATGGACGTATAACTATAGAACATCTTTTTCAACAAGTGCATGAGTACCGTAATGAGCATAAGCAATGCTTACTAGTTATTGGATCATCAACCACCGCCACCTGTATTTTTATCTTTGTCGTAGGATTAGTGTACTATCGGCTCAAGAGGAAGGTAGTCCAAATCCCACCCCTTCCAACCTTTAACCTAAGGGTCCAGACAAAATCACTGAACAGTTGTGAGGCACTGCAGCAGAACACTGAGTAATGTTTATGAACAAAGATTAGACTGTTGGTAGAAGTGAATGAACACAGTGTAAATAGTGAATCAATCGCATTTTGTGGTGTTTGTGAAGTGAACTGCAGTTGTTTGGACTTTATGGTTGAATTTGGGGACGAATTCTTTTCGTACTAGGGAGGAATTGTAGAGGAAAAGGGGTTATTTTTAGGAAATATGGTGCGAAATTGTGATTTAGTGTGTTTCAGTGTGTGATGCGCCAGCCTCATGGTAGACGGCAGACGGCGGATAAAGGCTGGCCGGCGCGTTATGCGGGTGACACAGTTTTGCAACGAGCGTTGGTATTTGTGTACGTGTGCGGCAGCCATCAACAGCCAGAACGCAGCATTAGCAGAATTACGCAGGCGAGGGCCGCGTGTGGCGTGGTTGCGTTAGCCAACTCATCGAGAACCTTCTAATAAACACGCCGCCATGTAACTGGCGGATTCAGCAGCGGTCTGCACTATTTAAGGGCATCAGAGGTGGGCATCGGCATTCGGTTCGACCGATTGGGCGTTCGGTCGCTATCACGTAGCCGTCATCAGTGACGCTGTGCCCGAGGACCGGCCGGCGGGGGGCGTTGGCCAGTGCTGCGCTGGTGACTCCCGGCGTCGTCACGAGCCACAGCGTCTGCAGGAGACGAGCTAGGCTGGGCCTCGTGCTGCTAACCTCCTACTGCCTCTCCAGCCGCTGACCGAGCGCGACGTCGCATTCCCCAGACTGCGCGCATCAGCTTGTCCCACCACGACACGAGCGGTGGGGCTGAGCTACCGGAAAATGTATTGGAAGAACTAACAATAAAGAGGAAGATTGCCAAAAACAGCCACCTTCTTCTACCCAGTCACGCCCTACAACCCTGACCACGTCACCCACTCCGGTCATCCTATAACAATAGACATGTCTACTGTCATGTGCGTTCATTGTTATTGTCATCATTTGCTGTGTCTGTTTGTGGTTGCTGTCATTGTCCTTGTTGTCATCCATATTTGTCTTCAGATGGGTTTGAGGGCCTCACTGTCTGCACCCTCAGCCAGTCAGCCTGTGGCTCCTGATCTGATCTGATTGCCATTCCTAGAGTTGGTGGGAAGCACATGTCAAACACTATGATGCAGTCCTTAAAATGAATAGCACAGTGCTGGGCAGCACGCTCAACAACTTTGTGATCCAGCTTTTCTTGTTTCTTTCGGCACAGTTGTTTGGTGGCAACTCATCAGACAGACAGCGTGGTTGTGATGCCCAAGTAGAACACAGCCACTTATTGCAGTTTAGCTTGTATATCACAGTACTTTGTTCACAGGTAGCCTTGCCTGTGGTGTGATAGGTGATGCTTCTGACAGGACTGGAGTAGGTGGTGGTGGGAAGATGTATGGCACAGGTCTTGCATCCAGTTATATTACAGGTATATGGGCCATTAGACAAGGGGTTGGGAGCAGGGTTTGCATAGGGTTGGATGAAGGTCTTTTGTAGGTTTGGTGGGAGGCAGAATACCACTGTTAGAGGGCTGGGAAGGATAGTGGGTAGGACATACGACCAAAACAACTGAGTCACATTCTCCAAAATGACCTCTCACCATGGCGTGAAACGAGCTGTGTGGTACTGAGTCACAAGGGGAATGGTGCTGGGACTCAGAGATGGTGGGTGACTGAAGAGATGTCGTACAGAAGATGTCTCCAGCTGCTCACCGTTTCCCAAAGTCCCACTGTACAGCCACAGAGGAGCATTCAAAAATGGTTCAAATGGCTCTGAATACTATGGGACTTAACTTCTGAGGTCATCAGTCCCCTAGAACTTAGAGCTACTTAAACCTAACTAACCTAATGACATCACACACACCCATGCCCGAGGCAGGATTCGAACCTGCGACTGTAGCGGTGGCGCGGTTCCAGACTGTAGCATTTACAACCACTCGGCCACCCCAGCCGGAAGAGGAGCTTTCCTCTCATGTCTCTGTACCACCCAGAACTGGGACGCCCCCCTGCAGGTTCGGGGGTTAGAATAGGCCCACGGTATTCCTGCCTGTCGTAAGAGGTGACTAAAAGCAGTCTCAAATGTTTAGGCCTATATGTGATAGTCCCCTCTTGGGTTTGACCTCCATATTTCCAAATTGTTCCGAAGAGCGAGCCAATTGGGGAAGGCCACCTTATATGGTGCATTGTGTCCATCGTGCATTGAGACCGTTAGCCATCTTTCTCGTCGTCGCATTGCTGTCCTGCTCATTAATCATCTCTTGGGCAAGGATGCATTCCTGGATGCGATTTTCACCATGCACTGTGCAGTGTTGCTTATTGCAGAGATGACGACCATGGACTTCCTTGCACCTAATATCCAGCGTGGTAGCCAGTCAGTCGTGGTGGGACCACAATGTGCCCTGTTGGTTGTAGCCCCCTGACAACACAGGGATTGCTCTGCTGATGCTTGCGCCATTAACTCCCCACGAATGCCAAGGAGTAGATGCCTATCTCTCTGGGGCATCGAGATGCTCGGCAATGGCCATCCTGCCAGGAGGCTCTTGCTGAGGCTGTGTGGCGCCCATAGGGAGGGCCCTTGGTCAGAGTGGGTGGCATTAGGGTGGATGAACTGCAATGAAGCGTGGTACATCATCTCCTGCTGGTGGTCAGCTACTAGCAGCCTCTAAGCTTTCTAGAGCTCAATTCAATGCTCCAAAATATGATTCCAAATCGTTCCCCTCCCTGGCCGCACAATGGGATGAGCATAAGGCTCAGGATGGCAGTGACACTTTTCGCCCAGGCTCCTAGTTTGTATAAGAGCTGATGGGGAGACTTTCATGTCAATAAAGCCTAAATTCTTCGTAGAGCATTTAGAGGACTAGTTTGGGGAGGTGGAGGGCTTGTCCAAAATGCGCTCTGGATCAATATTGATAAAAACAGCATCCTCTGCCCAGTTATGAAGGTTACTTGCTTGTGACAACTTGGGGATATTTTAGTTACCATCACAACCCATAAGAGTTTAAATATGGTCCAGGGTACTATTTTACATAGGGACTTTCTTTTGCAGTCCGATGATGAGATGCGAGACAGTTTAGAGCATCAAGGTGTTCCTTTCGTCTGACGCATTCATCGCAGTCCTAAGGATAATCAGATTGCTACCAGTGCCTTCAGCTTGGCATTCAAGGTTGATAAATTACCGGATAAGGTCAAGGTGATGGTCTAACCACTGTGACGTCAAGCCCTATATCCCTCCCTTGATGCAGTGCTTTAAGTGCTGGAACTCCTGCCATATGTATTCCTGCTGTACTTCCAGCCTAACATATTGCGATTGCGGATGCCCATCACATCCCAATACTCCATTTGCCCCACCTCCCAACCCCCTGCGGGTTTGGGGGTAAGAATAGGCCTGCGGTATTCCTGCCTGTCGTAAGAGGCGACTAAAAGGAGTCTCAAACGTTTCGGCCTTAATGTGATGGTCCCCCTTTGCGTTTGACCTCCATTTTTCCAAATTTCTGTTGTTTGTGCGTGCCATTTGGGGAAGGACGCCGTACGTGGTGTTTTTCTAGTGGTCCATCATGCACCACCATCTTGCATGCTACCTGTTGTCGTGTGGCGGGATTTACACCCAACGTCTTCTGGGTTGCCTCCTTCTCGTCTTGTGCACAATCCCCTTCTTAGCGCCCCCAACAACTGTGGACCCTTTCAACACATAAAATCCAGCACGGTAGCCAGTCTGTTGTGGTGGGGTCGTCATGTACCCTCTTGGTGGTAGCCCCCTGACCATGCAGGGATCGCACTACAGATGCCAGACCTATTTCCTCCCCACACATGCCACAGAGTATGTGGCCATCTTGTCTGGGGCACGGGGACCCCGGGCAATGGGATATCGGCCAGGTACCCATTGCTTTGGCTGGGTGGCGCCCATGGAGAAGCCCTCGTTTGGAGTAGGTGGCATCTGGGTGGATGTGGCGCAATGAAGCGCAATAAATCACACTAAGCTGGTGGTCGCATGGCCACCAACGTCTCTAAGAGAGGCAGGGTTGACTTTGATGCTGCGCAATCTGAACCTCAGTCGTTCCCCTCGTTGGCTGCGCCGTGGGAGGGACGCCGATCTAGTGCCAAGCGGGAGCCTTACGTCCCACAATACCTTGTCTGCAGCAGGACTGACGGTGACTCCTTTCTTCTAAAGAAGCCTCTGTTTTTTGTGGAACACCTGGAGGATAAGTTTGGGGAAGTGGCGGGGTTGTCTAAAATGAGGAATGGGTCCATCCTCCTCAAGACGTCCTCCCCAGCCCAGTCACGAGCGTTGCTCTTGTGTGATAAGCTGGGTGATGTCCCTGTTACCGTCACTCCCCACAGTAGCTTAAATATGGTCCAGGGGATTATTTACCATCGTGACCTATTGTTACAATCCGACGACGAGCTGAGAGCCGACCTGGAGCGACGTGGTGTACATTTTGTCCGTCGTGTACATAGAGGACCCAAAACTAACAGGGTGGCCACCGGTGCCTTTATCTTGGCCTTTGAGGGTGATGTCTTGCCGAGAAGGTCAAGGTAATGGTTTACCGTTGTGACGTCAAGCCATACATCCCTCCCCCAATGCGGTGCTTCCAGTGCTGGAAGTTTGGGCATATGTCCTCCTGTTGCCTATCCAGCGCCACTTGTCGAGATTGTGGACGCCCCTCTCATCCCGATTCTCCATGTGCGCCTCCGCCTGTATGTGTCAACTGTGGGGAGCACCACTCTCCATACTCGCCGGATTGCCCCGTTCTTCATAAGGAGCGGAAGATAATGGAATTTAAGACCCTGGACCAGCTTCGAGAGGCAAAACTGAAATATAAAAGGTTGTATCCTGCTTCCCTTCAAACATCTTATGCTGCAGCCACGTTATCGTCGCCCTCGCGAGCAGCGGTTATCGCCTCATCTGTGCCGCCTTCAGTGGGCCCTCAGGGCCATGCATCTCTGTCTGCCCCCCTCATGTCTGGGGGCAAGCCTTCCTCTGTTGTCCCCTTAGCAGTTGGGGGCAAACCCTCTTCTGTCGCTCCCCCCGCGCTTACTTCGGGAGTGACATCTGCTCAAAAACGAGGGGGGGCTCGATCCCTCCTCTTCCTTCTCTGTCGGCGTTGCCTCTGCCAGTTCCTCTCTCGCGGAAGGGGTCCCTCGGGGCTCTCCCTTCCTCCGTTTCTTCTCCTACCCAGCCGGATGTCAGCCAGTGGCTGAAGGTTCCGCCACCTGCTAGTCGTAGGGCTTCTGCGTCTTCGTCAGCTTCCGATGCTTCTTCAGAGAAGCTCTCCCAGCCCTCTAACCCTAAGGACAGACGCGAGAAGAAGGAACGAAACGTGTCCAAGAAGAAGGACGTTCTGGCGGTTTCAGTACCGCCTGCTATAAATAGTTCTGGCTCCGGGGATGAGGTGGAGATCCTCGCCTCTGCCACGGATGTCGCCCTCACAGAACCCTCGGGGGCCTTTCCTATGGACACAGCTGACTCTCCCCCGGTGGCAGCAGTTGGCTCTGAGGCGCCATCTGCCTCTTAGTCGCCTTCACGCCCTCCCTGTCCCTTTCTGCTTCCATTCTCCAGTGGAACTGCGGCGGTTATTTCCGCCACCTGCCTGAGCTCCAGATGCTTCTGAGTGTTTCCCCTGTTCTCTGCATTGCTCTGCAGGAAACTTGGTTTCCAGCAATGCAGACCCCCACCCTTCGCGGTTATCGGGGATACTATAAGAACCGCGCTGCCTGTCAACGAGCGTCAGGTGGGGTTTGCCTCTTTGTTCACCACTCTGTCTGTAGCTCGCCAGTACCCCTTCTGACGCCTTAAGAGGCAGTCGCTGCCAGGGTTGAGCTCTTGCTGGCTATTACTGTTTGCTCTGTTTACATTCCTCCAGATGGGGGCCTCCCCCGACATGTCTTGGCTGCGCTACTGGCTCAACTCCCGCCACCATTGCTGCTTCTGGGCGATTTCAATGCCTGCAATCCTCTATGGGGTGGGACTCTCTCAGACGACCGCGGTCGTGTCGTGGAGCATGTGTTGGCTCAGCTCGACCTTAGCCTCTTGAACACCAGTGCTCTCACGCATTTCAGTGTGGCCCATGGCACGTTCTCGGCCATCGATCTCTCTCTTTGCAGCCCCGGACTTGTCCCATCCCTCCACTGGAGAGTGCATTCTGACCTGTGTGGTAGTGACCATTTTCCCACCTACTTGTCACTGCCCCAGTGTCATTCTTCTGGGCGCCTGCCCCGCTGGGCTCTCAACAGGGCTGACTGGCCGGCTTTTACTTCCGCTGCAACCATTGAGTCTCCCCCACAGGGTGACATTGACAAGGTGGTCTCTGTCTTGACCATGTCAATCATTTCTGCGGCCGAGGCTACCATCCACCGCTCTTCTGGACTCCCTCAGAGGAATGCTGTACCCTGGTGGTCGCCGGAGATTGCTGAGGCTATTCGCGACTGTAGGGGGCTCTCCAGCATCATAGGCGGCACCCGTCTCTAGAGACCCTCATTGCCTATAAGAGGCTCCGTGCCTTGGCCCATCGTCTTATTGCACGGCGTAAGCAGGAGTGCTGGGAGAGGTATGTCTCATCCTTGGGCTCCTGTGTCTCCCCCTCGCTCGTGTGGTCTCGGATCCGGCGGATTTATGGATGCCATACCCCTCCGGGTGTCTCTGGGATCTCCCTGGACGGCGCTGTTTGCACGGACGCTGCCGCCATTGCTGAACACCTTGCCGCGCACTTTGCTATGAGCTGTGCGACTGGAACTTACCCCCCCGCCTTTCGCTCTCTAAAGGAGTGAGCCGAGCAGACGCCGTTATCATTCCACACGCGTCGTTCTGAAAAATACAATGCTCCTTTCAGCGAGAGGGAATTCCTCGCTGCCCTCGCCGATTGCCCTGATACAGCACCAGGACCAGACTGCATCCACGCGCAGATGCTGAAGCATTTCTCCAGGGACTGCCACAGACACATCCTCACCATCTTTAACCGCATTTGGGACGAGGGCATGTTCCCGTCGCAATGGCGAGAGGGTGTTATTGTCCCCATCTTGAAGCTCGGTGTGGACCCACTGGCGGTGGACAGCTATCGTCCCATTACCCTCACCAACGTTTTGTACAAATTGCTCGAATGTATGGTGGGGCAGCGTTTGTGTTGGGTCCTTGAGTCGCGTCGTCCCCTCGCTCCATCCCAGGGTGGCTTCCGTTGGGGCTGGTCTGCTGCGGACAATTTGGTGCGGCTGGAATCTGCTATCCATACGGCCTTTGCCCGACGTCAGCATCTCGTTGCTGTATTTTTTGATCTGCGGAAGGTGTATGACACCACATGGCGGCATCACATCCTTGCTACGTTGCATGAGTGGGGTCTTCGTGGCCAGCTCCCGGCTTTTCTTCAAACCTTTTTATTGCGCTGCTCTTTCCGGGTGCAAGTCGGTGCCACCTCTAGTACATCTTATATACAGGAAAATGGCGTTCTGCAGTGCTCGGTGTTGAGCGTCTCCTTATTTCTAGTAGCCTTTAATGGTCTGGCTGCAGCCGTGGGGTTGTCGGTGTCTCCTTCTTTGTATGCCAACGACTTCTGCATCTCATTTAGCTCCACGACTACGGGAGTCGCCGAACGCAGGCTGCAAGTAGCCGTTCGCAAGGCAGCATCATGGGCTCTGACTCATGGTTTTCAGTTCTCTGCAGCCAAGACCCGAGTTATGCACTTCTGCAGGCGTTGGACGGTCCACCCTCATCCTGAACTTTACCTTGACGGCCACCTCCTTGAAGTGGTGGACACTAGCCGCTTCTTAGGACTCGTCTTTGATGCCCGGCTCACATGGGTTCCTCATATTACTCAGTTGAAGCAAAAGTGCTGGCGGCACCTCAACATGCCCTCCGCTGCCTGAGCCACACGTCTTGGGGTGCAGATCGCTGCACACTATTGCGATTGTACAGAGCCCTTGTGCAGTCCAGGCTTGATTATGGGAGCCTGGCCTATGGGTCTGCATCTCCCTCAGTGTTGACGTTGTTAGACCCCATACACCACTGTGGGGTTCGGCTTGCAACTGGTGCTTTCCGTACGAGCTCCGTGGATAGTCTACTGGTGGAGGCTGGGGTTCCCCTGCTGTGGATTCGCTGCCATCGACTGCTCGCCGACTATGCTGTCCATGTGCATTGCTCGCTGGGCCATCCCAATCATCACCTGCTTTTCCCGGCCATGGTCCTCCATCTGCCTGAACGGCGACCTCGGTCTGGGCTTTCCATAGCTGTCCGCGTCCTGTCCCTGCTGTCGGAACTGGGGTCATTCCCTCTTCTGCCTCCCTTCTGGGTCCGTGCACCTACGCCTCCCTGGTGTTCGCCCCGGCCGTCCGTCCGTCTGGACTTGGCACAGGGACCCAAGGACTCGGTTCAGCCTGTGGCCCTCCGTCGCCGTTTTCTTGCGCTCCTCGCCTCATTTCCGGGCTGTGAGACTGTCTACACTGATGGTTCCCTGGTTGATGGTCGCACTGCCTACGCTTTTGCTCACGCTGCCCATGTTGAACAGCGCTCCTTGCCGGCTGGCTGCAGTATTTTTACTGCAGAGCTGGTGGCCATATTGCGCGCTCTTGAGCATATGCGTTCCTGCTCAGGTACGTCCATCGTCATCTGCAGTGACTCCCTGAGCAGCCTCCAGGCTATCGACCGCTGCTATACCTCTTCTCCTCTGGTATCCTCTATTCAGGAGTCTGTTTCCGCCATTACCCGCTCTGGTCGTTCGGTGGTCTTTGTTTGGACGCCAGGTCACATTGGCATCCCAGGGAACGAACGTATCAACAGGCTGGCCAAAGGGGCGATCGACGCCCCAGCTATGGAGATCGGCCTCCCGGCTCGTGATCAGCAGTTGGTGTAGCGCCGTAAGGTGCTTGGAATGTGGACTGATGAGTGGCGTGGCCTGACATCCCCGAATAAACTGTGGACTGTTAAGGAGATGACCGATGTGTGGCGGTCCTCCCTGCGGGCTTCTCGCAGGGACACTGTTGTCCTGTGTCGGCTCCGCATCGGCCATACCTACCTGATGCATGGCCATCTTTTGCGTCAGGAGGATGCCCCCCTGTGTCGGTGTGGGTCGCAGCTGACGGTCGCCCACATTTTGCTGGAGTGTCCCTGATTGTGCACCCTCCGGTAGTCATTTAATCTCCTGGGCACTTTGCCTTTGGTTTTATGCGACGATGCCTCCATGGCTGACAACGTTTTAAATTTTATCTGTGGTAGTCCTTTTTATGGTTCCATTTAGGGAGGTCCTGCACCTTTCCCTTTCTGTGTCTCTTGTCCTCGAGTCTCTCATAATTGGTTGCAGATTTTGGTGTGTAGTCGGATGGTTGACTCTTTCCCCTTCTTTTTGTTCTCGTGGTCAGTCAACCAGTCTCCGGCCATCTTCTTTTCTTCTGTTTCTTTCTGTCTGGTGTTCATCTGTACTCTTCTTGTCTGTAGTGTTCGTTGCCGCCTTTGTGTTCTTTCAGTGCCTGGGGGGCTCGCCAGACTGCAGCATCTTCCAGAAAGAGCGCAAAATCATGGAATATAAGACCTTGGACCGACTGACCTATACTGAGGCTAAGAGGAAATGTGGACGACTCCATCCTGTGTGAATTACTTCCTCATATGCCGCCGCATCCGACAACATGATAGCCCCATCAGTTCAGCGAATTCCAGTCGGCTCAGAGCGTTACAAATCCATATGCCCCCTTGCCCCTGGGGGCACTACCCACCCTTTTGTTTCTGCGCCACCTACCTCAGGAGCAACACCCCCCCCCCCACCCATCAGGGATGTCTGTACCCACTTCTAAGCCAGAGAACCGTCCAACTTCTTTGGCTCCTCTCGCTCGCAAGGGGTCCCTCCCTTCCCAAGTTTCCACAAGTGGGTAGGGTGACGCCCAGCATTGGCATAAGAGCCCATAAGCAACTGGTTGTAGGGCTTTGTAATCCTCCTCTATCCCATAGACTGAATTGGTGAAGTCCTCAAAGCCAGTGAAACCCAAGGAGCAGCGAGAAAAGTCCAAAAAGAAGGTGTCTAAGAAAGGAACTTGCGGGGGCACCCACCGCACCGCAACCTACAGGCTCTGCATTTGAAGACAAGGTAGAGATTCTGGCGTCCGCTGTGGACCTAGATCTCGCTATAATCTCAGACGCAACGGCTGTTAATGGCACAGGTAATCAGTCAGTGGCAGCAGGTGACCCAGCGGCGTAATCTGCCTCCTCAGTCCATCACATCTTTCTCGGCCTTGGACAATGCCGTCCTCCAGTGGAAATGCAGCGATTTTTTCCACCATCTTGCTGAGCTCCGAGAACTTCTCACCCTCCACCCTTTCCTCTGCATTGCTCTTCAGGAAACTTGGTTTCTGGTGACGTGAACCCCCATCCTCCGTGGCTATTGGGGTTATTATAGGAACTGGGCAACTTATGAGGGGGTATCTGGTTGCGTCTGTATCTACTATCTTCACTACCTTCACAGCGAGTCTGTCCCTCTATAACCATCTTTAGAGGCTGTCGCTGTTCGGGTTTGGACACCACAGGCTGTTACTGTCTGCAGTCTCTATCTTCCACCAGATGGTGATGTCCCACAACATGTCCTAATTGCCACCACCTTTTCTGTTACTGGGGAACTTCAATGCCCATAATGCTCTGTGGGGTGGATCAGTGGCAACAGGCCGAGGCAGCATTGTTGAGCAAGTATTTGCACAGCTCAACCTTTCTCTTTTAAATAATGGTGCCTTCACACATTTCAGTGTGGTGCATGGCACGTCCTCAGCCATCGAACTTCCAATCTGCAGTGCTAGCCTATTGCCATCTGTCCTATCCGGTGTGCATGACGGCTTGTGCAGTAGTGACCATTTTCCAATCGTTCTGTCACTGCCGCAGCATCACTCTTCTGGGTGTCCCTGCAAATGGTCTGTGAATAAGGCTGACTGGGACTTGTTCACATCCATTGCCACTACTCTTTCCAATTACGCCAATGATGTGATGGTTCACTCGGGTCCCCTCGGCGGAGGACCATGCCTTGGTGGGCGCCCGAGATCGCTGAGGCGATTAAAGATCGCAAGCGGCCACTCCGACTTCACAAGCGGCATCCCTAATTGGAACACCTCATTGCATTTAAACGGCTCCATGCGAGAGCCCACCGCCTCATTCACCAATGCAAGCAGGTGTGCTGGGAAAGGTATGTCTCCACCATTGGCCTCCGTACCTCTCCATTGCAGGTTTGGGCCAAGATTAGGTGACTCTAGGGCTATCAAATCCCCGTCAGCATACCTGCGCTTTCACTGAATGGAACAGTTTGTACTGACTCCAACACAGTTGCAGACCGCTTAGCAGAGCATTTTGCTCAGAGTTCCGCTTCTGCGAATTACCCACTGGCCTTCTGCTCCATGAAAGAGCAGTTGGAAGGTCAGAGCCTTTCATGTCACATGCGCCACCCTGAATCATACAACACTCCATTCACTGAGAGGGAATTCCAAACTACCTTGCTGCTTGCCCTGAAGTGGATACACGAGTCAGATCGTGTCCACTGTCAGATGCTCAAACACCCTCTTGGTGGGCTGCCAGAGACGCCTCCAGGAACTTTTCAACCATATCGGGGCTGGGGGCGTTCCCGTCGCAATGGCAGGAAAGCTTCGTAATCCCCATGTTGAAACCTGGCAAGAACCCACTGGCGGTGGACAGCTACCGCCCCATTAACCTCACCAACATTCTTTGCAAGTTGCTCAAATGCATGGTGAGTCGGAGGTTGCGTTGGCTACTTGAGTCTCGGGGTCTTCTGGCTCCATCTCAGGGTGGGTTCCATTAGGGCTGCTCTGCCACCAACAGTCTGGTGTGGTGTTGCCATTAATGGGCTCGGTGTCGGGGTGGGAACGTCTGCCTCATCTTCCTTGTATGCTGACGATTTCTGCCTGCACTATAGCTCCACTGACACTGCAGCTGCTGAATGGCAGCAGAAGGACGCTATCCAAAAGGCGCAATCTTCGGCTGTAGTGCATGGCTTCCAGTTTTTGGGTGCAAAGACCTGCGTTATGCATTTCTGCTAGTGACGCACTGTTCACCTGGGCCCATGGCTTTATCTTTACAGTGAACCTCTTGCTGTGATATAGACACATTGGTTTTTGGGGTTGGTTTTCGATACCTGGTTGACTTGGTTGCCTCATATTCGGCAGCTTAAACAAATGTGGTGGTGGCATCTTACCACTCTTTGTTGGTTGAGTCACACCTGCTGGGGTGCCGATCTGTCTACCCTTCTATGGCTGTACCAGGCGCTAAATCAGTCCCATCTAGATTATTGAAACCTGGATTACGGTTGGGCATTCCCTTCTGCATTGCAGTTGCTGGACCCCATCATTCACAGCGGAATCAGACTCGCCACAGGAGCTTTCCAGACAAGCCCTGTCAACAGCATACTTGTGGAGGCAGGTGTCCCTCCATTGCTGTTCTGGCGCCAACGATTACTGGCCGCTTATGCTACACACTTTTGTAGTTTGCCCAGGCATCCCACTTACTGTCTCCTGTTCCCTCAGTCAGTCATCCATCTTCCGGAATGACGGCCCAGGTCAGGGTGTACGATTGCGGTTCGCGTCAGAGCTCTTTTCTCTGGGCTTGAGGTTTTCCATCTTCAACCTCTTTTCCGGGCCCCTCAACGTATACCCCATGGTGTGTGCCCAACCCGTGCCTTCAGCCCTATTTGGCAGAGGGCCCAAAGGACTCAGTCGCTCCTGGTGCCCTCTGCTGCTGCTTTCTTTCAATCCTTGCCACGTGTCAAGGCTCTGACATTGTCTATACTGACGGTTCGATGGTTACTGGTCGTGTCGGTTATGCTCTTACTCTATGGGATTATTATAAACAACACTCATTGCCGGCTGGATTTCACTGCCGAGCTGGTCGCCATCTGTCGCGCTCTAGAGTACATCCGCTCCTGCTCAGGTGAGTCCTTCGTTATCTGTAGTGACTCCCTGAGCAGTTTACAAGCTATCGACCAGTGTTTCCCTCACTCTTATCTGTTGATGGCTATCCAGGAGTCCCTCCATACTCTTGCGCGTTGTGGCCGCTCTGTGGTCTTTGTGTGGAGCCTGGGTCATGTAGGCATCTCGGGAAATGAATGTGTTGACATGCTGGTCAAACAGGATGTCGGTCTACCAGCCTTGGAGATTGACCTTTCGGAGAGTGACTTAGGTCAGTTTAGTGGCAGAAGGTACTTCACACCTGGGGTAAAGAATGTCACAGCCTGCCTTCAACCAACAAATTCGGTCCATCAAGGAGGCTACCGGTGCCTGGCACTCCTCCTTGTGGGTCTCTCGCAAGGACTCTGTTGTCCCCTGCCGGCTGCGAAACAGCTATTTATTGCGCCGTGATGACCCACCTTTGTCACTGCCGGTCAACTTTGACTGTGATCCACATCTTGTTAGACTGCCCAAACACTGCTCAGGCAGATGTTTGCACTGCCTGATACGCTTCCTGTACTTTTATCAGATGACGTTGCAATGGCAGATCTAGTTTTGAGTTTTATTCATGCAGGGGGTTTTTACCGCTTGATCTAAGTGTTTGTCCTTTTGTGTTGAGTCTGGCCTTTGGCCCACGATTTTAGACTGGGATTTTTAATGCATTCCTTGGTGCTTGGCTTTTCTTTTTTTTTTCGTTTCTATGGTTGGCCAACCACTGTCAAACTCGGTGCGATTTTAGTTCCTTTTGTCTGGTCTCTGTCTGTGTCTTTCTTGTCATGTGTCGTCTCTTGTCATCTCTGTTGTTTGTTTTTATTTCTTATGGGGGTTTCAAGTTCATGGAAAAAGAGACCAATGGCCCTAGTAGTCTGGTCTCTTGAATCACACAAACCAACCAACCAGGTTTGGAACAAGTGAACCGCATTCTCATCTAGGACTTCAACTACGTCTCACTGTGGCCTGAAATGAGGAATGTGCTACCCACTATCCTTCACACTCTTCAAACAGTGGGATTCTGCCATCCACCAAACCCATGGAATATCTTCGTCCATCCCTCCACAACCATTTCTCCCAACCCCTTCCCAGATGGCTCAAACCCCTGATGCATGACGTGTCCAATACATCTTACCATAACCATCACCTTCTCCAGTCCAGTCAGAAGCATCATCTCTCCCATCAAAAGGCAGGGCTATCTGTGGAACAAGTCATGTGATGTACAAACCAAGCTGCAACCACTGTGCTGCATTTTACATGTGCATGACAACAAACAAGCTATCTGTCCACACAAATGGCCACCGACAAACTGTTGTCAAGAGACAGCTGTACCATCCGTTTGTCAAGCACACTGCACAACACAATGTTCTTCACTTAAATGAATGCTTCACAGCTTGCACCATATCGCATCTTCCTACTGGACACCAGCTTTTCTCAACTGCACAGGTGTGAACTCTGCCTACAATATACCCTATATTCCTGCAACACTCCTGGCCATGACCTTCGTTCATTATTCATTTTCCTTCCTTTGCCTAATCTCTCCCCAGTTCCCACTGCAGCATCACACAGCCTTCTGTTACACAAGTGCATCCACAGTATTTTTACATTTCTCCTTTTCCGCCCCCCCCCCCACCCTGTTCTCCGTGTAACCACCAATTGCACCTATCTTCCACCTCATTCCTGTATTCTCCCTCAGACAGAGGGTGTGTGTGTGTGGGGGGGGGGGGGTGTTGGCTAATTCAGAAGATGGCTTTCTGGCCTAAAGCTAATTTGTATTTTTGTTCTACCTGTCTGCAACACAATGCCTCTGCTGTATGTTGAGTAGCAACATATCTTTTTCATAACACTGTCATTAGAATTCTTTTATATTTCGTAAACGAGAGAAAGTGATTGTAGTGTTATTTTTAAGAGTGACATGAAACTTCTGAAACAAAGCATGTAGTGGATCTAGGGCTCAAGTTCAAAGGTACAGGTATCTCTCTCTCTCTCTCTCTCTCTCTCTCTCTCTCTCTCTCTCGTGACTAAAAGGGCTCTCACACATTTCGGCCTTTATGTGATGGTCCCCTCTAGGGTTTGACCTCCATTTTTCAAAATTATCCCAAAGAGTGAGCCAGTCGCTGAAGGGCACCTTACATGGTGCATCATGTCCATCATGCATCGAGATCTTTTGCCCATTTTATTGCCACCGCATTGCAGTCATGCCCATTCTCCATCTCTTGTGCGAGGTGACCTTCCTAGGTGCATTCTCCACCATGTACCATGCACTATGCAGTGTCACTTTCTGCATCGATGATGACCATGTACTCCATTGCACCTGATCTCCAGCACAGTAGCCAGTCTGTTGTGGTGGGGCTGCCATATACCCTGTTGGTTGTAGCCCCCTGACAACACAGGGAGTGCTCTGCTGTGCCCACGCCATTAACTCCCCACGTGTGCCACGGAGTAAATGCCCGTCTCCCTGGAGCATTGGGACTCCCAGCAATGGCTGTCCTGCCAGGTGGCCCTTGCTGAGGCTGCGTGGCGCCCGTGAGGAGGGCCCGTGGTCCGAGTGGTTCGCATCACGGCGGATGACAAGCCGTGAAGCATAGTACATCATCTCTTGCTGTTAGTCCGCCACCAGCAGTCTCTAATCGGGCAAAGTCTAACTTCAGTGCTAAGAAATAGCTAACAAATATAACCCTAAATCACTCCCCTCCCTGACCACACAACGGGAGGAATGCCAGGCTATGGATGGCAGTGAAGATTTTCGCCCCAGTACCTCATATGTATGAGAGTTGAAGGGGAATCTCTCATGTCCATAAACCTCAGTTATTTGTGGAAAATTTGGAGGACAAGTTTGGGGAGGTGGAGAGCTTGTGCAAAATGTGCTCTGGGTCAGTCTAGACAAAAACAACAAATTGTGCCCAGTCACGGACGTTACTCGCTCATCACAAGTTGGGCGATATTTCTGTTACGCCATAAGAGCTTAAATACGTAATAAGTTTCCTTTAATTTACGTCTATGGCCACAATCTTTTCTGTTTTACAGATTACCGGTTTCAGTCTTTAATGACCGTCATCAGATCTGCAGCAAAAATGAGAAAAATATAAATACACTCGCAAACTGTGTACAGCTTAAGAACAATACATAGAGCATATTGAAAAGTAGTACTGACAAAATTTACATTTGTTCGCATTCCTGTTGCCTCTCAGAACCGGAAGACTACATCTGCCCCCTTGATGGTGGGGGACACTTCCCTCCCTGTTGCTCCCACACCACCTACTTTTGGAGCAACCCCCCTCCCCCCCCAATACAACCATTGGGGATACCTCTCCCCATTTCCTGAGCGGGAGAAGCATAAGTACTATTTAGCCCCTCTCACTAGGAAGTGGTCCCTTGGGTCACTATGACATCTGCCAGTGGCTGAATAGCCCAAAACCAGGTGTTTGAAGGGCTTCATGTTTATCCTCAGTCCCGTGGACTGAATCAGTGAAATACTTCCAGCCAGAGAAACCCAAGGAGCAGCGAGAGAAATCATAAACGAAGGTCCCAAAGACCAGGACAATAGTGGTGGCACCTACACCACCGCTACCTACAAGCTCTGCATCTGCAGTTGAGCTGGAGATCCTGGCATCTGCTGAGGACCTAGATCTCACTGGACCCTCAGACACAATGGATATTGACTGCTCAGGCAATAAGTCAGTGGCAGCAGGTGACCGAGGCATAAACTGCCTCATTCAATGTTCCATGCCTTCCCAGTCTTAAGATGACGTCATCGTCCAGTGGAATTACAGCAGTTTTTTTCCACTGCCTGGCTAAGCTACAGCAACTGTTAAGCTTTACTCCTGCTTTCTGCATTGCCCTCCAGAAACCTGGTTCCCGGCAATGCGGACTCCTGCCCACCACGGCTATAAGGGATACTGGAACCATAGCGACTCTAATTGAGGGTCAGGTGGAGTTTGTGTTTATGCCCTAAACTGAGTCAGTAGTGAGACTGTGCTGTGGCTGTCAGAATAAGTATAATGCAGGAAATAACTGTTCACAATGTAAATCTTCCTCCAGATGGTGCTGTACCCCTGAATTTATCAGCTGCAATGATTGATGAACTCCCTAAACATTTCCTATTTCTGGAAGATTTTAATGCCCATAACCCCTTGAGGGGTGGTACCATGCTTACTGGCAGTCGCACAGATGCCGAAACATTACTGTTGCAATTCGACCTCTGTCTCATAAATACTGGTGCAGCCACACATTTCAGTGTGGCTCATGTAGTTACTCGGCCATTGATTTATCAATTTGCAACCCAGGACTTATCTCATCTATCCACTGGAGAGCACATGACGACCTGTGTGGTAGTGACCACTTCCCCATCTTCCTGTCACTTCCACAGCGTCAGGCCCATGTATGGCTGCCCAGATGGGCTTCAAACAAAGTGGACTGGAAGCTTTCATCTCTGGTGTCACCGCTGAATCTCCCCCACACGGGAACATTAATGTGATGGTTCAGCAGGTGACTACAAAACTCGTTTCTGTGGCAGAAAACACGAGATCTCGCTGTTCAGGGTACCCCCAGCCAAAGGCAGTCCGCTAGTGGTCACCAGAAGTCGCTGAGGCAATTAAGGAGTGTTGGTGAGCTGTAAAGTGGCGTAAGTGGTACCCTCCCCTGGAGCACCTCATAGCCTTTAAACAGCTCTGTGCCCATGTTCACCAACTTATTAAATGATGGAAGCAGGAGTGTTGGGAGAGACACGTCTCGATCTTGGGTGCCATATGTCACCTTCCCAAGTCTGGGAAAACATCAAACATGTTTTCGAGTACCAGACCCCTACAGATGTTTCCAGTGTTAACATAAATTGCATGTTACCTACCAATGCAGACGCGATTGCTGAGCACTTTGACACGGAGGCTCGAGCATGGTGCTCAGCAGAGAATAACGCCCCAGTCTTTTGCACTCTCAAATGGCAGCTGGATTGGATAGTCCTCTAATTCACTACACACCAGAGTGAATCCTACGACGTCCCCATTTACAGAGTGGGAGCTCCTCAGTGCCCTTGCATATTGCCCTGACTCTGCTCCTGGGCTAGATCGGATCCGTAGTCAGATGGTTAAACATCTCTCACGTGACTACAATCGCCAGCTCGCCCTCATCTTCAACCATATCTTTTGATTGCAATGACAGGAGAGCACCATCATTCCGGTGCTCAAACCCAGTAAAAAACCGCTTGATGTGGACAACTATCGACCCATCGGCCTCAACAACGTTCTTTGTAAGCTGCTAGAATGTACAGTATGTTGGCGTTTGGGTTGGGTCTTGGAGTCACGTGGCCTACTGCCTCCATGTCAGGACGTCTTCTGCCAGGGTATCTCTACCACTAATAATCTTGTACCCTACAGTCTACCATCTGAACAACCTTTTCCAGGCACTGACACCTGGTTGCCATCTTTTCTGATTTACAAAAAGCGTACGACACCACTTGGCAATATCATATCCTTGTCACATTATACAAGTGGGGTTTCAGAGGCCCGCTCCCGATTTTTATCCAAAATTTCCTGTTGCTTCATACTTTCTGCGTCAAAGTTGGTGTCTCCCGTGGTTCCCCCCATATCCTGGAGAATAGGGTTCCTATTTGTAGTGGCCATTGATAGTATTGCAGCTGCTGTAGGGCCATCTGTCTCACCTTCTGTGTACGCAGATGACCTCTGCATTTTGTACTGCTTGTAACATCAACAACGTTATACTATTGTACATATAATAATATTTTCTTCTGATTTTGGTAAATTAGTGTAATCGACATTCTGATTTCATTTCTTTTTCTTTTCATGTCATTGTGTTGAGGAAACTATAAACAATTTTCGATGTGGATATTAATGTTTATGGCAAATTGCAAGCAATATTATAACAAAATGGAAATGTAAGAAATGTTGAAACTGTTGTAAGATGTTAAAGTTGTAATTGTGCGCCTGGTCCATACGTAGGCAATGTATTAGGATATGTGGAGTGCAAAACCTTTGGTGAATACCCTGTCTGTAGGGGAGCGGTAAAAGGTGGATGGCAGGCGAGCGCGGGAAAATGCACACAGACGCAGCACGGCATAACGGGCTCAGCAGTAGTAGTCGGAGTTGGGCTTTGATCTGAGCAACACGTTCTGGATCGAGGAGGCTCTCCTGGAAAACGTAGTTTCATTGAGCCTCGGATGTGCCGTTTCCGACGACTATACAGCATGGCAAAATTCCATAGGCACTAAATGGAAAAATACTGCGACGCTATGAAGAAGTAAAGTGCCGATACATCAAGAGCCATAGCTGTGATTGTATGTGTGCTCTGCGCCTCGCCATCTCACCGCCCGCCAACCGCCGCATCGATACGAACAGGTTGAATCTTTTAGTACTGTATTCGTGTGGACCAGTGTTACTTTTGTTCCTTACTGTTCTATAACAACTTAACTTTTACCAGAACAGTCCTATCATTTAATTATCCTAATCATTAACCTAGACAGGGTCCTTTCCACATGTTGTGCAATCCGAGTGTCCTGGGATGAAGATTTAAAGTTTATGTTAATAATAATTACCTGCAGACCTATCTATGTTAGAATGATGTTTAAAGAACTTTGTTGTTAATGAATATATAGGCAAATAATATAGATCTGACAAAGTTGGAAGATAATGTTGAAATTGGTTTAGTAATAAAGTTTAATTAATTTGAGACAAAATTAATGGTAGTTAACTGAGCAAGAAATAAGACAAAAAGAGTTGTAACTCATATATTGGAAATCTTGAGTGCTTAACGATTCCATAATCAAAATTTTCAGTACAGTGATCATAACAGTTTCAGGGTTCCCTCCCCCCTTTTTTTCTTTTCTATTCATTTAAATTCTGAAGTGTACTGAACTGATTTGACCAGCAAAGTTAAAGTCAATATAAAACCAAAATTTATTAGTGTTCTACCTTTTTCAAAATTGACATTGTATGTGTGTTTCGAAAGTGCTATTTCTAGGGTAACCTATGCCCGATTTTAATCAGTTCAATAGACAGTACGAAGTTCGTAGTAAACATGATAGTGTATTGTTGTGTATTTTTGGCTTGGCCATATTAGTACAGAAAGTGAAATTATTAGTTCAGTAGATTTTCTGGTTCTAAAATTTACCATATTATGCAATGCTATTACGTGTTGTTTTGTATGAACGTACATCAACTTGTACTGGGAAGAAACTCAGTTAATGCCTAATTAGGCTGGCGACCGTGTTATTAACAATTTGGTAGCATCTGCTGTGTCGTTTCTTGTCCATCCTAACGTGTAGTTGCACTTCAGACTTGCTTGACGTATCATTGTTGTTACTGAGTGGGTGGAAGTCTGATTTTGCCTCCATTGAGGTACACGCAGTCAACATATATACCAAAATCCTTTCTTATAAGGTGAAGCCCGTCAACTTACTATAGTACAGGCTTTAATAAGTATTGTGCGCAGTAGCGTAGGGTTACATGCTCCACCAGTTCTGGTGTTGCTGAGCAACGCCTATAGGGAGCCATCCACAAGGTGCAGTCATGGGCTCTAGCCCACGGTTTCCAGTTTTCAGCTGCAAAGTCTTGTGTTACACACTTCTGTTGGTGTCGTATCGCTCATCCAGAACCAGAACCTTACGTTAATGACGATCCACTCACTCTAGTGGAGACATACCGATTTTTAGGACTGGTTTTCGATGCCCAATTGACTTGGCTTCCTCACCTCCATCAGCTTAAGCAGGAGTGCTGGCAGCACCTCAATGCGCCTCACTGCCTGAGCAACACCAACTGGGGCGCAGATCACTCTACACTGCTGCAGCTCTACAGAGCCCTTGTTCAATCCTGCCTAGACGATGGTAGTTTGGTTTATGGTTCGGCAGTGCCCTCAGTCTTGCGTTTACTCAACCCAATCCACCACTGTGGCGTTCGCCTAGTGACAGGAGCTTTTAGGACGAGTCCGATGACTAGTGTCCTTGTGGAGGCCAGAGTCCATCCATTGCAGATTAGGCGTGCACAACTGCTGGTCAGTTACGTTGCACACATTTGTAGTTCTACTGCACATTAGTATCACTGTCCCCTTTTCCCACCCACGGCAGTCCATTTCCCGCATTAGATACCCAGGCCAGGGCTTCCAATTGCAGTTTGTGTCCTATCCCTTGTTTCTGAACTGAAGTCCTTGTCTTTACCATCTATACTTCAGGTCAATTAACATGGTGTACACCTAGACTGAGGCTTCGCCTGGACCTTCCATATGGTCCTAAGGACTCAGTTAACCCCGCAGATCTCCACTGCCAGTTCCTCTCGATCCTTGACATGTACCGAGGCCACAAAGTGATTTACACTGATGTCTTAATGGCTTTTGATCATGTGGGCTTTGCGTATGTCCATAGAGGTCATATTGAACAGCATTCCTTGCCCAATGGCTGCAGTTTTTTCACTGCTGAGCTGGTGGCTCTATCTTGTGCTCTTGACCACATACGTTCATGCCCTGGGGAGTCGTTCCTTCTGTGGACCGACTCCTTGAGCAGCCTACGAGCTATCGACGAGTGCTACCATCATCATCCTTTGGTAGCTACCATCCAGGAGTTTAACTATGCCCTGTAATGGTCCAATCATTCAGTGGTGTTTGTCTGCCCCCCCCCCCCTCCCTCCCCCAAGTCATGTAGGAATCCCACGCCATGAATTTGCTGACAGGCTGTTCAAACAGGCTACGCAGAAACCGCTTATGGAGATCAGCTTCTCTGCAACTGACCTGCATGCAGTACTACGCTGCAAGGTTTTGTGGCTTTGGGAGATGAAATGGCATAACCTCTACATGCACAACAATCTGTGTGCCATTACGGAGACAATGAATGCATGGCAGTCCTGCATGCGGGCCTCCTGCAGGGTCTCTGTGGTTGTCTGCACTGGCCAAGCTTCTGTGACACACGGTTACCTCCTGTACCGTGATGACCCGCCTCAGTGTTGGTGTGGTGCCCAGCTGACAGTCCCTTTATCTTGGTGAACTGCCATTCTTTGGCCTCCCTGCAGCAGACTCTTCAGTTACCAGACTTATTGCCATTAATTTTAGCTGACAATGCCTCATCGGCTAATTTGGTTTTACATTTCATATGTGATGGTGGGTTTTATCATCGTATATAAGTTTTGGCTCATGTTCTTTCTCTCTTTGTGTTCTTCACTCTATTGCCTTTAGGCTGGGTGTTTTAATGTGTCACAGAGTGGCTGGCTTTTTCTTTTTATTTTCAGGGTCAGCCAGCCATGGTCTTCCGCTATCTTGTTTTTACCCCTTCTCGCCGTTTCCTGCTTCTCTGCGGTTTTCTTTTCCTGTTATATCCATAGTAGTGTTGGTTGTCCTTTTGTCATTCTTCTGGTTTTTTCTTTCTCCAGTTATTGTGCTGTAAGTCACCATTCGTTCCTTCTTTCCCTTGTGCAATTATTTTCCCAGTAACAAGGGACCGATGACCTCACAGTTTGGTCTGTCCCACTTCCCTCTTTTAAACCAACCAACCAACCAACCTTCCTACCTACCTACCTACCTACCTATTTCTTCATCTGTCACCAGGGTAGCTTAATAGTCAGCTCCCTCAGCCCTTTCTCCTGCTGAGTGAGTTTAGTGCCCACCATCCTGCTTTGAGCTCTTTGAGAACATGTTAGATAGGTTACCTCTTGACTGAACTCGGTCAACTCAACCTCATCTGTCTTAACACACGTTCCTTTCAGACATTACACACACCTATTCCCATTTTGACCTCTTGTTCTCCACTGCCCAGCTTTCCTATCATCTCCAGAGGCCATTTCTCTCTGACTTGTACTTCAGCAACCATTTCCCGTGTGCTATGCATTTGCTGACTCCTATACCATCTATGTCTAAACAAAATTAGCAGCTATCTAAGACCAATGGATGTGTTACTCCCCTGACTACTTTCAATGAACATCAACTACCAGATGGGTGATAACCAGGTAGAGTACCTTATCAACAATATCTTAACCACTGCAGAATGTTGTGTACCCCGCATTACTTCTTTTCTGCACCATGTCCTGGTACCCTTGTGGACTGAGGCATGTTGTGATGTGATTCACTTCTGGAGATGTGGTCTCCCTTTATTAATTGTCATCCTGTGATGACCCCTGTGGGTTCGGGGGTAAGAATAGGCCTGCAGTATTCCTGTCTGTCGTAAAAGGCGACTAAAAGGAGTCTCAAACGTTTCGGCCTTATGTGATGATCCCCTGTTGGGATTGACCTCCATATCTCAAAATTCTTCCGAAGAGCGAGCCGATTGCGGAAGGGCGCCTTACATGGAGCATTTTGCCCATCGTGCATTGAGACCTCTAGCCAGCTTTACCATCGTCGCATTGCCGTCCCACTCATTCTCCATCTCTTGGGCGAGGATGCATTCCTGGGTACAATTTCCATTATGTACTGTGCAGTGTTGCTTTTTGCGGAGACGTCGACCATGGACCTTATTGCGCTTAATATCCAGCAGGGTAGCCAGTCCGTTGTGGTGGGGCTGCCATGTTCCCTGTTGGTAGTAGCACCTGACAACACAGGGATCGCTCTACTGATGCCTGCGCCGTTTACTCCCCATGTATGCCAAGGAGTAGATGCCCATCTCCCTGGGGCATCAGGACTCCCAGCAATGGCCATCGTGCCAGGTGGCCCTTGCTGTGGCTGGGTGGCGCCCATGAGGAGGGCCCTTGGTCGGAGTAGGTGGCATCAGGGTGGATGACACGCAATGAAGCGTGGCACATCTTCTATTGCTGGTGGCCATCCACCAGCAGTCTCTCAGCATTCGAGGGCTCATTTTAAAGCTAACGTTTATGACCCCAAATCGTTCCCCTCCCTGGCCACACCATGGGAGGAATGAAAGGCAATGAATGAAAGTGAGACGTATTCACCCAGGTATCTCGTCTGTATCAGAGCTTATGGGGAATCGTTTGTATCTGTAAAGCCTCAGTTCTTTGTAGAGCATTTAGAGGACAAGTTTGGGGAGGTGGAGGGCTTGTCCAAAATGCACTCTGGGTCAGTTTTGATATAAACGGCATCCTTTGCCCTGTCACGCAGGTTACTTGCTTCTGACCAATTGGGGGATGTTAACGTTACCAACACACCACATTAGAGTTTAAATTTGGGCCAGGGTATTATTTTCCATAGGGACCTACTTTTGCAGTCTGATGACGAGCCGTACGCCAGCTTAGAGAGTCGAGGTGTCCATTTCGTCCAGCGCGTTCATCGGGGTCCGAGGGACAATCAGGTTGCTACCAGTGTCTTCATCTTGGCCTTCGAGGGTGATACATTAATGGAAAAGGTCAAGGTGATGATCTACCGATGTGACGTCAAGCCCTATATCCCTCCCCTGATGCGGTGCTTTAAGTGCTGGAAGTTCTGCCATATGTCTTCCTGCTGCACTTCCAGCCTCACATGTCGTGGTTGTGGACGCCCCTCCCATCCCGATACTCCATGTGCCCCGCCTCCCATCCGTGTCAACTGCGGAGAGCACCATTCACCTTGCTCCCCAGACTGCAGGATCTTACAGAAAGAGCGCAAAATCGTGGAATATAAGACCCTGGACCGACTGACCTATACTGAGGCCAAGAGGAAATATGAATGACTCCATCCGGTACGAATGACTTCCTCCTATGCTGCTGCAGCGACAACCGTGTTAGCCCCATCAGTTCAGCATATTCCAGCCCAATCACAGAGCCGTACAACTCCACATGCCCCCTTGCCAATGGGGGCCTTCTTCCCCCCTGTTGCTCCTTCGCCACCTACCTCGGGAGCAACATCCCCCCACACATTGGGGACATCCGTCAACGCTTCTAAGCCGGAGAAGTGTCCAACTTCTTCGGCTTCTCACGCTCGCAAGGGGTCCCTTGGGTCCCTCCCTTCCCAGGTTTCCACAGGCGGGAAGGCTGACGACCGACAGTGGCGTAAGTGCCCACAATCAGCTGGTCGTAGGGCATTGCGATCCTCCTCCGTCCCAGAGACTGAATCAGTGAAGTCCTTCCAGCCAGTGAAACCCAAGGAGCAGCGTGAGAAATCCAAGAAGAAGAGCTCTAAGCCTAAGGAACTCGTGTTGGCATCCACCACACCGCAACTTTCCAGCTCTGCGTCTGAGGATGAGGTGGAGATTCTGGCGTCCACTGAGGACCTCGATCTCGCCGGTCCCTCAGACGCCATGGATAGCACTGGCACAGGTGCTCAATCGGAGGCAGCAGGTGACCCATCGGCGTAATCTGCCTTCCCAGTACCTTCATGCCTTTCTGAGTAATGGACAATATCATCCTCCACTGGAACTGCAGCTGTTTCTTCCATCATCTAGCTGAGCTCCGACAACTTACCAGCCTTCACCCTTTCTTCTGCATTGCTCATCAGGAAACTTGGTTTCCAGCGATGCGAACCCCCGCCCTCTGTGGCTATCGGGGTTGTTATAAGAATCGGGTAGCTTATGAAAGGGTGTCTGGTGGCGTCTGCATATATGTCCTTAACTCTCTTCACAGCGAGTCTGTCCCTCTACAAACACATTTAGAGCCTGTCGCTGTTCGGGTGTGGACGCCACAAGCAGTTACCGTCTGCAGTCTTTACCTTCCACCGGATGGTGATGTTGCGCAGCATGTCCTGGCTGCGCTGATAGTGCAATTGCCGCCGCCTTTCCTGTTACTGGGTGACTTCAACGCCCATAACCCTCTGTGTGGTGGGTCAGTGGCGACAGGTCGAGGCGCCACCATTGAGCGTTTATTGACACAGCTCAATCTTTCGATTTTAAATGATGGTTCCTTCACACACTTCAGCGTGGTGCATGGCACGTACTCCGCAATCGACCTTTCGATCTGCAGCCCTAGCCTCTTACCTTCTGTCTAATGGAGAGTGCATGACGACCTGTGTGGTAGTGACCACTTTCAGATATTTCTGTCACTGCCACAGCATCAGTCTTCTGGGCGCCCTTGCAGGTGGGCTATGAATAAGGCTGACTGGGTCTTGTTCTCCTCCACTTCCGCTATTGAGCCTCTCTCTAATGACGACATTGATGCGGTGATTCACTCGGTCACCACCGGCACCGTTACTGCCGCAGAATCTGCCACTCCCCGTTCTTCTGGGTCACCTCGGTGGCGGACTGTGTCTTGGTGGTCGCCTGAGATCGCTGAAGCGATTAAAGATCGCCGGCGGGCGCTCCAGCGTCACAAGCGACATTCTTCCATAGAGTATCTTATCGCCTTCAAACGGCTGCGTGCGCGAGCCCGCCGCCTTATCCGCAAACGCAAGCAGGAGTGCTGGGAGCCGTATGTGTCAACCATTGGCCTCCATACCACTCTACCGCAGGTCTGGGCCGAGATTCGGCGCGTCTACGGCTATCGGACCCCTGTCAGCGTCCCTGCGCTCTCACTGAATGGAGCAGTTTGTACAGACTCGGACGCTTGGCAGAGCATTTTGCTATGAGTTCCGCTTCTGAGAATTACCCCCTGGCCTTCCGCTCCATTAAAGACCGGATGGAACGTCGGAGCCTTTCGTTTCATGCCCACCATCCATAATCGTACAATGTTCCATTCAGTGAGTGGGAATTTCGCAGTTCCCTAGCCACTTGCCCTGATACCGCTCCTGGGCCAGATGGCATCCACTGTCAGATGCTGAAACGCCCTTCAGTGGACTGCCAGCGACGGCTCTTCGACCTTTACAACCGTATTTGGGTCGAGGGTGAGTTTCCGTCGCAATGGCGGGAAAGTATTGTTATCCCCATTCTGAAACCAGGCAAGAACCCTTTGGAGGTGGACAGCTACCATCCCATTAGTCTCACCAACGTTCTTTGCAAGTTGCTTGAACGGATAGTGAGCCGGCGCTTGAACTGGGTGCTGGACTCTCGGGGTCTTCTGGCTCCATCTCAGGGTGGGTTCCGTAAAGGCCGCTCCGCCACCGACAATCTGGTGAGCCTGGAGTCGGCCATCTGTACTGCCTTTGCCCGCCGTCAGCACCTGGTCGCTGTCTTTTTCGACATGCAGAAGGCGTACGGTACGACATGGCGTCATCACATCCTTTCTACACTTCATGGATGTGGTCTTCGGGGCCCTCTGCCGATCTTTATCAGAAATTTTCTGTCGTATCGTACCTTCCGCGTGCAAGTCGCGGCCTCCTATAGTTCCTCCCGAGTCCAGGAGAACGGGGTGCCACAGGGATCTGTTTTAAGTGTCTGCCTGTTTTTAATAGCCATTAACGGGCTCGCTGCGGCGGTGGGGACGTCTGTCTCAGCGTCCCTGTATGCTGACGACTTCTGCCTTTACTACAGCAATATTGGCACTGCAGCTGCTGAACGTCAGCTACAGGGCGCTATCCGTAAAGCACAGTCTTGGGCTGTCGCTCATGGGTTCCAGTTTTCGGCAGCCAAGACCTGCGTTATGCATTTCTGCCGGCGTCGCACTGCCCACCCAGAGCCGCGGCGAACTTCTTGCTGTGGTGGAGACCCACAGGTTTTTAGGTGTAGTTTTTGATGCCCGGTTGACTTGGCTGCCTCATATTCGGCAGCTTAAACAGATGTGTTGGCGGCATCTAAATGCTCTGAGATGCTTGAGCCACACCCGCTGGGGCGCCGACCGATCTACCTTGTTACGGCTCTACCAGGCGTTAATCCAGTCTCGTCCGAATTTAGGGAGCCTGGCTTATGGCTCAGCATTCCCATCTGCGTTGCGGGTGCTGGACCCAATCCTCCACAGCGGAATACACTTTGCCACTGGTGCTTTCCGGACCAGCCCTGTGGACAGCATACTTGTGGAGGCTGGTGTCCCTCCACTGCGGTTACGACGCCAACAATTAGTGGCTGCTTATACTGTCCACGTTTCTAGCTTGCCCGGGCATCCAAATTATCGACTCCTGTTCCTGCAGTCAGTCGTCCATCTCCCAGAACGTCGGCCTAGGGCTGGATGTACGATCGCGGTCCGCGTCCGAGAGCTTCTCTCCGGGCTAGGGGTTTTCCCTGTTCCACCTCCTTTCCGGGCCTCGCTGCATACGCCGCCATGGTGTGTGCCTCGCCCTTGCCTTCAGCTCGAATTGGCACAGGGCCCGAAGGACTCAGTCCCTCCGGAGACCTTCCACCGCTGCTTTTATTCCATATTAGCCACGTATAGGGGCTGTGGCGTTGCCTACATTGACGGTTCGATGGTTGCTGGTCGTGTCGGTTACGCGCTAACTCTAGGGGACCATTGTGAACAACGTTCGTTGCCGGCTGGCTGCAGCGTTTACACTGCTGAGCTGGTCGCCATCTTTCGAGCCCTAGAGTAGATTTGCTCATGCTCAGGTGAGTCCTTCGTTATCTGTAGCGATTCCCTGAGCGTTTTACGAGCTCTCGACCAGTGTTTATCTCGTTCTCGTCTGGTGATAGCTATCCAGGTGTCCCTGCATACTCTTGCAAGTTGCGGCAGATCTGTGGTCTTTGTTTGGACCCCAGACCATGTTGGGATACCCGGCAATGAAACTGTTGACCGCCTGGCGAAAGAGGCCACCAGTAAACCATCTCTGGAGATTGGCCTCCCGGCGACTGATTTGCGGGCACTATTACGCCGCAACATTTTCGATTTATGAGACACTGATTGGCGCAACCTGCCCGTGCCAAACAAACTCCGTCGTATCAAGGAGACGACGACTGTGTGGCGGTCATCCATGTGAGCCAACCGCAGGGACTCAGTCGTCCTTGGTCGGGTCTGCATTGGCCACACCCGACTGACACACAGTTATTTACTGTGTCGTGAGGATCCACCTCTTTGTCGTTGTGAGGCGTCCTTGACGGTGGTCCATATTCTGTTGGAGTGTGCCCGTTTAACTGTGCTCAGACAGACGCGCTGCCTGATACGCTCCCTGCGCTTTTAACTGACGACTCTGCCATAGCAGACATAGATTTGCGTTTTATTCGCGCAGGGGGATTTTATCACTAAATGTAAGTGTGTGTGTTTTTGTGTTGAATCTGGCCTATGGCCTACGATTTTAGTCTGATTTTTAATGTGTTTCTCGGTGGTTGGCTTCTACCTTTTTGTTTCCATGGTCAGCCAACCACAGTCACACTCTGTGTGATTTTAGTTCATCTTGTCTGGTCTTTGTCTAAGTTTCACTTGTTCTGTGTCATCTGTCTTCTTTGCTATTGTTCGTTTTTGTTCTCTGTGGGTGTTTTTAGGATTTGGAAAAAAGGATCAATGACCGTAGCAGTCTGGTCCCTTTAATCCCACAAACCAACCAACCAACAGACTGTTTCAAGCGTCACTCCCCAGGGACAGAAGTCGGCATTCTCCCTTTTGTATTTAATTACGATGCAATTTCTGTGTTTCATCGTGACTGAGATGGTCCAAGGGACACGGTAAATCTGCAGTGGTGCATCGGAATCTAATACTGTTCTCCCAGGAAAGGCTAAAAGCACAGACTTTTTGAAGTGTCACTCCTCATGTACAGAAGGCGGCATTGTGCCTTTTGTTTTAAATCGCGATCCAATTTCTGTAATTCATCGTCACTGTAAAGGTCCAAGGGACGCAGTAAACCTGCAGTGGTGCATCGGACTCTAATGCTGTTCTCCCAGGAAATGCTCATTGCACATACGGTTTGAAGCGTCACTCCACATGTACAGACGTCGGCATTGTGCGTTTTGTTTTATATCCCGACGTAATTTCCGTGTTTCATCGTCACTGTGAAGATCCAAGGGTCACAGTAAACCGGCAGTGGTGCATCGGAATTTAATACTGTTCTCCCAGGAAAGGCTCAAAGCACAGACTGTTTGAAGCGTCACTCCCCATGTGCAGACGTCAGAATTGTGCGTTTTGTTTTAAATCCCGATGCAATTTCTGTGATTCATCCTCTCTGTGATGGTACAAGGGACACATTAAACCTGCAGTGGAGCATTGGAATCTAATACTGTTCTCCAAGGAAAGGTTCAAAGCGAAGACTATTAGAAAGTGTCACTCTCCGGATACAGAAGTCGGCATTGTGCCTTTTGTATTTAATCGCGATGCAATTTCTGTGTTTCATCGTCACTGTGAAGGTCCAAGGGACACAGTAAACCTGCAGTGGTGC
The DNA here is from genome assembly GCF_021461385.2 of Schistocerca piceifrons. Classification (NCBI taxonomy): domain Eukaryota; kingdom Metazoa; phylum Arthropoda; class Insecta; order Orthoptera; family Acrididae; genus Schistocerca; species Schistocerca piceifrons. The sequence goes on along the minus strand of NC_060139.1, from coordinate 441,953,334 downwards.
TTCGGAATCTATTACTGTTCCCCCAGTAAAAGCTCAAAACACAGACTGTTTCAAACGTCACTACCCATGTACAGACGACGGCATCGTGCGTTTTGTTTTTATTCCCGATGCGATTTCTGTGGTTCATCGTCACTGCAATGGTCAAAGGTACACAGTAAACCGGCAGTGGTGCATCGGAATCTAATATTGTTCTGCCAGGAAAGGCTCAAAACACAGACTCTTAGAAGCGTCAATCCCAGGTACAGAAGTCGTCATTGTGCCCTTTGTATTTGCTCCCGATGCAAATTCATTGATCCATCGTCACTGAGATAGTACAAGGGAGACAGTAAACCTTCAGTGCTGCCTCGGAATCTATTACTGTTTTCCCAGAAAAGACTCAAAGCACAGGCTGTTTGAAGCTTCACTCCCCGCGTACAGAAGTCGGCATTGTGCCTTTTGTATTGAATCCCGATGCAATTTCTGTGTTCGTCGTCACTGTGAAGGTCCAATGGACACCGTAAACACAAAGTGGTGCATCGGAATGTAATACTGTTCTCCTAGGAAAGGCTCAAATCATAGACTGTTTCAAGCGTCACTCCCTCGTGCAGAAGTATGGATTGTGAATTTTGTATTTACTCCGGATTCAATTTCTGAGTTTCATCGTCATAGCGAAGATCCAAGGGACACAGTAAACCTGCAGTAGTCCATCACAACCTAATACTGACCTCCCAGGAAAGGTTCAAAGAGCAGACTGTTTGAAGCGTCACTCACTGGGTACAGAAGTCGGCATTGTGCCTTTTGTATTGAATCCCGATGCAATTTCTGTGTTTCATCGACACTGTGAAGGCGCAAGGGACATCATAAACCCGAAGTGGTGCATCGGAATGTAATACTGTTCTCCTTTGAAAGGCTCAAATCATAGACTGTTTCAAGCAAGACTCCGCCCTCCCGAAGTACGGATTGTGAGTTTTGTATTTACTCAGGATTCAATTTTTGTGTTTCATCGTCACTGCGAAGGTCCAAGGAACGCAGTAACCTGCAGTAGTCCATCGGAATCTAATACTGTTCTCCCAGGAAAGGTTCAAAGCTTAGACTGTTTGAAGCGTCACTCTCCAAGTTCAGAGGTCGGCATTGTGCCTTTTGTATTGAAACCCGATGCAATTTCTGTGTTTCATCATCACTGTGAAGGTCCAAGGGACACCGTAAACCCAAAGTGGTGCAACATAATGTAATACTGTTCTCCTAGGAAAGGCACAAATCATAGACTGTTTCAAGCGTCACTCTCCCGTCCAGAAGTACGGATTGCGAATTTTGTATTTACTCCGGATTCAATTTCTGTAGTTCATCGTCACTGTGAACGTCCAAGGGATGCAGTAAACCTGCAGTAGTCCATCGGAATCTAACACTGTTCTCCCAGGAAAGGTTCAAAGCGCAGACTAATTGAAGCGTCACTCCCTGGGTACAGAAGTCGGCATTGTGCCTTTTGTATTGAATCCCGATGCAATTTCTGTGTTTCATCGACACTGTGAAGGCGCAAGGGACATCATAAACCCGAAGTGGTGCATCGGAATGTAATACTGTTCTCCTTTGAAAGGCTCAAATCATAGACTGTTTCAAGCAAGACTCCGCCCTCCCGAAGTACGGATTGTGAGTTTTGTATTTACTCAGGATTCAATTTTTGTGTTTCATCGTCACTGCGAAGGTCCAAGGAACGCAGTAACCTGCAGTAGTCCATCGGAATCTAATACTGTTCTCCCAGGAAAGGTTCAAAGCTTAGATTGTTTGAAGCGTCACTCTCCGAGTTCAGAGGTCGGCATTGTGCCTTTTGTATTGAAACCCGATGCAATTTCTGTGTTTCATCGTCACTGTGAAGGTCCAAGGGACACCGTAAACCCAAAGTGGTGCGACATAATGTAATACTGTTCTCCTAGGAAAGGCACAAATCATAGACTGTTTCAAGCGTCTTTCCCTTGTGCAGAAGTACGGATTGTGAATTTTGTATTTACGCCAGTTTCAATTTCTATGTTTCATCGTCACTGTGAAGATCCAAGGGACACAGTAAACCTGCAGTAGACCATCGGAATCTAATACTGTTCCCCCAGGAAAGGTTCGAAGCGCAGACTGTTTGAAGCGTCACTTCCCGGGTACAGAAGTCGGCATTGTGCTTTTTGCATTGAATCCCGATGCAATTTCTGAGTTTAACCGTCACTGTGAAGGTCCAATGGATACCGTAAACCTGAAGTGGTGCATCGTTATGTAATAGTGTTCTCCTAGGAAAGGCTCAAATCATAGAATCCTATAAGCGTCACTCCCCTGTGCAGAAGTACGGATTGCGAATTTTGTATTTACTGCGGATACAATTTCTGTGTTTCATCGTCACTCCAAAGGTCCAAGGGACGCAGTAAACATGCGGTAGTCCATCGGAATCTAATACTGTTCACCCAGGAATGGTTAAAACCGCAGACTGTTTGAAGCGTCACTCCCGGGGTACAAAAGTCAGCATTGTGCCGTTTGTATTGAATCCCAATGCAATTTCTCTGTTTCATCGTCACTGTGAAGGGCCAAGGGACACAGTAAACCGAAAGTGGTGCATCGGAATGTAATACTGTTCAGTAGGAATGGCTCAAACATTACACTGTTTCATGCCTCCTTCCCCCTTCCAGAAGTACGGGTTATTAATTTTGTATTTACTCCAGTTTCAATTTTGTGTTTCATCGACACTGTGAAGGGCCAAGGGACGCAGTAAACCTGCAGTAGTCCATTAGAAACTAATACTGTTCTCCTAGGAAAGGTTCAAAGTGCAGACTGTTTGAAGCTTCACTCGCCGGGTACAGAAGTCGGCATTGTGCCTTTTGCATTGAATACCGATGCAATTTCTGTGTTTCATCGTCACTGTGAAGGTCCAAGGGACACTGTAAACCTGAAGTGGTGCTACGGAATGTAATACTGTTCTCCTAGGAATGGCTCAAATCATAGACTGTTTCAAGCGTTTTCCCTCGTGCAGAAGTACCGATTGTGAATTTTTTATTTACTCCGGATTCTATTTCTGTATTTCATCGTCACTGTGAAGGTCCAAGGGACACAGTAAATCTGCAGTAGTCCATCGGAACCCAATATTGTTCTCCCAGGAAAGGTTCGAAGCGCAGACTGTTTGAAGCGTCACTCCACGGGTACAGATCTTGCCATTGTGCCTTTTGTATTGAATCCCGAGGAAATTTCTGTGTTTCATCGTTACTGTGAAGGCATGAGGGACACCGTAAACCCGAAGTAATGCATCGGAATCTAATACTGTTCTCCAAGGAATGACTCAAATCATAGACTGTTTCAAGCGTCACTTCCCCACACATGAGATCGGTTTGTGAATTTTGTGTTTACTGCGGATTCAATTTCTGTGTTTCATCGTCACTGCGAAGGTCCAAGGAACGCAGTAAACCTGCAGTAGTCAATTTGAATCTAGTACTGTTCTCCCAGGAAAGGTTCAAAGCGCAGACTGTTAGAAGCGTCACTCGCTAGGTACAGAAGTGGGCATTGTGCCTTTTGTATTGAATGCTGATGAAATTTCTGTGTTTCATCGTCACTGTGAAGGTCCAAGGGACACTGTAAACCTGAACTGGTGCATCGTAATGTAATACAGTTCTCCTAGGAAACGCTCAAATCATAGACTTTTTCAAGTGTCACTCCCCCGTGCAGAAGTACGGATTGTGAATTTTGTATTTACTGCGGATTCAATTTCTGTGTTTCATCGTCACTGTGAAGGTCCAAGGAACGCAGTAAACCCGCAGTAGTCAATTTGAATCTAGTACTGTTCTCCCAGGAAAGGTTCAAAGCGCAGACTGTTTGAAGCGTCACTCCACGGGTACAGAACTTGCCATTGTGCCTTTTGTATTGAATCCCACGCAATTTCTTAGTTTCTCCGTCACTGTGATAGTCCGAGGGACACCGTAAACCCGAAGTGGTGCATCGGAATGTAATACTGTTCTCCTAGGAAAGGCTCAAATCATTGACTGTTTCAAGCGTCACTCCCCCGTGCAGAAGTACGGATTGTGAATTTATTTTTTTACTGCGGATTCAATTTCTGAGTTTCATCGTCACTGCGAAGGCCCAAGGTACGCAGTAAAGCTGCAGTAGTCCATCGGAATCTAATACTTTTCTCCCAGGAGAACTTCAAAGCGCAGACTGTTTGATGAGTCACTCCCCGGGTACAGAAGTCCGCATTGTGCCTTTTCTATTAAATCCCGATGCAATTTCTATGTTTCATCGTCACTGTGAAGTTCCTAGGGACACTGTAACGCCAAAGTAGTGCATCGGAATGTAATACTGTTCTCCTAGGAAAGGCTCAAGTCATAGACTGTTTTAAGCGTCACTCCCCCGTGCAGAAGTACGGATTGTGATTTTATATTCACTGCGGATTCAATTTCTGTGTTTCATAGATACTGTGAAGGTCCAAGGGACACAGTAAACCAGCAGTAGTCCATCTGAATCTAATACTGTTCCCCCAGGAGAACTTCAAAGCGCAGACTGTTTGATGAGTCACTCCCCGGGTACAGAAGTCCGCATTGTGCCTTTTCTATTAAATCCCGATGCAATTTCTATGTTTCATCGTCACTGTGAAGTTCCTAGGGACACTGTAACGCCAAAGTAGTGCATCGGAATGTAATACTGTTCTCCTAGGAAAGTCTGAAATCATAGACTGTTTCAAGCGTTACTCCCCCGTGCAGAAGTACGGATTGTGTATTTTTTATTTACTCTGGATTCAATTTATGTGTTTCATCGTCACTGCGCAGGTCCTAGAAACGCAGTAAACCTGCAGTAGTCCATCGGAATCTAATACTGTTCTCCCAGGAAAGGTTCAAATCGCAGACTGTTTGAAGCGTCACTCCACGGATACAGAAGTCGGCATTGTGCCTTTTGTATTGAATCCCGATGCCATTTCTGTGTTTCATAGTCACTTTGAAGGCCCAAGGGACACAGTAAAACCGAAGTGGTGCATCGAAATGGAATACTGTTCTGTAGGAAAGGCTCAAATCATAGACAGTTTCAAGCGTCACTCCCCCTTGCAGAAGTAGGGATTGTGAATTTTGTTTTCACTGTGGTTTCAATTTCTGTGTTTCATTGTCACTGTGGAGGTCCAAGGGACGCAATAAACCTGCAGTAGTCCATCGGAATCTAATACTGTTCTCCCAGGAAAGGGTCAAAGCGCAGACTGTTTGAAGCGTCACTCCTCGTGTTCAAAAGTCGGCATTGTGCGTTTGTATTAAATCCCGATGCAATTTCTGTGTTTCATCGTCACTGTGAAGGTCCAAGGGACACCGTAAACCGGAAGTGGTGCAACCGAATGTAATACTGTTCTCCTAGGAAAGGCTCAAATCGTAGACTGTTTCAAGCGTTTTTCCCTCGTGCAGAAGTACGCATTGTGAATTTTATATTTACTACGGATTCAATTTATGTGTTTCATCGACACTGTGAAGGGCCAAGGGACGCAGTAAACCTGCAGTAGTCCATCAGAATCTCATACTGTTCTCCCAGGAAAGTTTCAAAGCACAGACTGTTTGAAGCGTCACCCCCGGGTACGGAAATCGGCATTGTGCCTTTTGCATTGAATCCCGTTGCAATTTCTCCGTTTCATCATCACTGTGAAGGCCCAAGGGACACAGTAAACCCGATGTGGTGCATCAGAGTGTAATACTGTTCTCCTAGGAACGGCTCAAATCATAGACTGTTTCAAGCGTCACTCCCAGGTGCAGAAACACGGGTTGTGAATTTTGTATTGACAGCAGATTCAATTTCTGTTTTTCATCATCACTGTGAAGGCCCAAGGGACGCAGTAAACCCAAAGTGGTGCATCGGAGTGTAATACTGTTCTCCTAGGAACGGCAACAGCTCGAATTATGAACTGTTTCAAGCGTCACTTCCCCGTGCAGAAGTACGGATTGTGAATTTTCTATTTACTGCGGATTCAAGTGCTGTGTTTCATCGTCACTGTGAAGGTCCAAGGGACGCAGTAAACCTGCAGTAGTCCATCGGAATCTAATACTGCTCTACCTGGAAAGGTTCAAAGCGCAGAATGTTTGAATCGTCGCTCCCCGGGTACAGAAGTCGGCATTGTGCCTTTTATATTGAATCCCGATGCAATTTCTGTGTTTCATTGTCATTGTGAAGGCCCAAGGGACACCGTAAACCCGAAGTGGTTCATCGGAATCTAATACTGTTCTCCAAGGAAAGGCTCAAATCATAGACTGTTTCAAGTGTCACTTCCCCATACAGAAGAACGGATTGTGAATTTTGTATTTACTGCGGTATTCAATTTCTGTGTTTCATCGTCACTGCGAAGGTCCAAGGAACCCATTAAACCTGCAGTAGTCAATTTGAAACTAGTACTGTTCTCCCTGGAAAGGTTCAAAGCGCAGACTGCTAGAAGCGTCACACCCTGGGTACAGAGGTCGGCATTGTGCCTTTTGTATTGAATCCCGATGCAATTTCTGTGTTTGATCGTCACTGTGCAGGTCCAAGGGACACCGTAAACCAGAAGTGGTGCATCGTAATGCAATATAGATCTCCTAGGAAAGACTCAATTCATAGACTGTTTCAAGCGTCACTCGCCCGTGCAGAAGTAAGGATTGTGGATTTTGTATTTTCTGTGGATTCAATTTCTGTGTTTCATCATCACTGTGAATGTCCAAGGGGCGCAGTAAACCTGCAGTAGTCAATTGGAATCTAATACTGTTCTCCCAGGAAAGGTTCAAATCGCAGACTGTTTGAAGCGTCACTCCCCGGGTACAGAAGTTGGAATTGTGCCTTTTGTATTGAATCCCGATGCAATTTCTGTGTTTCATCGTCACTCTGAAGTTCCAAGGGACACCGTAAGTCTGAAGTGGTGCATCGGAATGTAATATTGTTCTCCTAGGTAAAGGCTCAAATCTTAGACTGTTTCAAGCGTCACTCCGCCGTGCAGAAGTACGGGATGTGAATTTTGTATTTACTCCGGATTCAATTTCTGTTTTTCATCATCACTGCGAAGGTCCAAGGGACACAGTAAACCTGCAGTAGTCCATCGGAATCTAATACTGTTCTCCCAGGAAAGGTTGAAAGCGCAGACTGTTAGAAGTGTCACTCCCCAGGTACAGAAGTCGCCATTGTGCCTTTTCTATTGAATACCGTTGCAATATCTGTGATTCATCGTCACTGTGATGGTCCAAGGGACACCGTAAACCCGAAGTGGTGCTTCGTAATGTAATACAATTCTCCTAGGAAAGGCACAAATCTTAGACTGTTTCAAGCGTCAGTCCCCCATGCAGAAGTATGGATTGTGAATTTTGTATTTACTCCGGATTTAATTTCTGTGTTTCATCGTCACTGTGAAGATCCATGGGACACAGTAAACCTGCGGTAGTCCATCGGAATCTGATACTGTTCTCCCAGGAAAGGTTCAAAGCGCAGACTGTTTGAAGCGTCACTCCCCGGCTACAGAAGTCGGCATTGTGCCTTTTGTAATGAATCCCGATGCCATTTCTGTGTTTCTCCGTCACTGTGAAGGATCAAGGGACACCGTAAACACGAAGTGGTGTGTCGGGATGTAATACTTTTCTCCTAGGAAAGGCTCACATCTTAGACTATTTCAAGCGTCACTCCCCCATGCAGAAGAACGGATTGTGGATTTTGTATTTACTGAGGATTCAATTTCTGGTTTTCATCGTCACTGTGAAGGTCCGAGGGACGCAGTAAACCTGCAGTATACCATTTTAATCTAATAATGTTCTCCCAGGAAAGGTTAAAAGCGCAGGCTGTTTGAAGCGACACTCCTCGGGTACAGAAGTCGGCATTGTGCTTTTCTTGTTGAATCCCAATGCAATTTCTGTGTTGCATCGTCACTGTGAACATCCAAGGGACACCGTAAACCCGAAGTGGTGCATCGTAGTGTAATACTTTTCTCCTAGGAAAGACTCAAATCATTGACTCTTTCAAGCGTCACATCTCATGCAGAAGTACGGATTGTGCATTTTTATTTACTCCAGATTCAATTTCTGTGTTTCATCGTCACTGTGAAGGGTCGAGGGGCACAGTAAACCTGCAGTAGTCCATCGGAATTTAATACTGTTCTCCCAGGAAGGGATCAAAGCGCAGACTCTTTGAAGTGTTACTCCCCGGGAACAGAAGTCGGCATTGTGCCTTTTGTGTTGAATCCTGATGCAATTTCTGTGTTTCTCCGTCACTGTAAAGGTCCAAAAGACACCGTAAACCCGAAGTGGTGCTTGGGAATGTAATAATGTTTTCCTACGAAAGGCTCAAATCATTGACTGTTTTAAGCGTCACTCCCACGTGCAGAAGTAGGGATTCTGAATTTTGTATTTATTGCGGAATTAATCTCTATGTTTCATCGTCACTGTGAAGGTACAAGAGACGCAGTAAACCTGCAGAAATCCATCGGAATCTAATACTGTTCTTCCAGGAATGGTTCAAAGCGCAGAGTGTTTGAAGCATCACAGCCCGGGCACAGAAGCCACCATTGTGACTTTGTATTGAATCCCGATGCTATTTCTGTGTTTCATCGTCACTGTGAAGGTGCATGGGAGACCGTAAACCTGAAGTGGTGCATCAGAATGTAATACTGTTCTCCTAGGAAATGCTCAATTCATAGACTGTTTCAAGCATCATTCCCCAGTGCCGATCTATGGATAGTGAATTTTGTATATACTGCGGATTCAATTTCTGTGTTTCATCGTCACTGCGAAGGTCCAAGGGACGCAGTAAGCCTGCGGTAGTCCATCGGAATCTAATACTGTTCTCCCAGGAAAGGTTCAAATCGCAGACTGTTTGAAGCGTCACTCCCCGGCTACAAAAGTCGGCATTGCGCCTTTTCTATTCACTCCCGATGCAATTTCAGTGTTTCAATATCACTGTGAAAGTCCAAGGGACACAGCAAACCTGAAGTGGTGCATCAGAATGTAATACTGTTCTGTAGGAAAGGCTCAAATCATCGACTGATTCAAGCGCCACTCCCCCGTGCAGAAGTACGGATTGTGAATTTTGTATTTACTCCGTATTCAATTTCTGTGTTTCATGGTCACTGTGAAGGTCCAAGGGACACAGTATATCTGCAGTAGTCCATCGGAACCTAATACTATTCTCCCAGGAATGGTTCAAAGCGCAGACTGTTTTAAGCGTGACACCCCGGGTGCAGAAGTCGGCATTGTGACTTTTCTATTGAATCCCGATGCAATTTCTGTGTTTCATCGTTACTGTGAGGGTGCAAGGGACACCGTAAACCTGATGTGGTGCATCAGAATGTTATACTGTTTTCCTAGCAACGGCTCAAATCATAGACTTTTTCAAGCGTCAGTCTCCCGTGCAGAAGTACGGATTGTGAATTTTGTATTTACTCCGTATTCAATTTCTGTGTTTCATCGTCACTGCGAAGGTGCAAAGGACGCAGTAAACCTGCAGTAGTCCATCGGAATCTAATACTGTTCTCCCAGGAATGGTTCAAATTGCAGACTGTTTGAAGCGACACTCCCTGGCTACAAAAGTCGGCATTGTGCCTTTTGTATTGAATCCCGATGCAATTTCTGTGTTTTATCACCACTTTGAAGGCCCAAGGGACACAGTGAACCCGAGTTGGTGCAACAGAATGTAATACTGTTCTGTAGGAAAGGCTCAAATCATAGACTGTTTCAAGCGTCACTCCCCCGAGCAGAAGTACTGATTGTGAATTTTTTATTTACTGCGGATTCAATTTCTATGTTTCATCGTCACTGTGAAGGTCCAATTGACGCAGTAAACCTGCCGTAGTCCATTGGAATTTAATACTGTTCTCCCAGGAAAGGTTCAAAGCGCAGACTCTTTGAAGCGTCACTCCCCGGGTACAGAAGTCGGCATTGTGCCTTTCGTATTGTATCCTGATGCAATTTCTCTGCTTCATCGTCACTGTGGAGGTGCAAGGGACACCGTAAACCCGATGTGGTGCATCAGAATGTAATACTGTTTTCCTAGGAACGGCTCAAATCATAGACTTTTTCAAGCATCACTCCCCCGTGCAGAAGTACGGATTGTGAATTTTGTATCTACTCCGTATTCAGTTTCTGTGTTTCATGGTCACTGTGAAGGTCCAAGGGACACAGTATATCTGCAGTAGTCCATCAGAATCTAATACCATTCACCCAGGAATGGTTCAAAGGGCAGACTGTTTTAAGCGTGACACCCCGGGTGCAGAAGTCGGCATTGTGACTTTTGTATTGAATCCTGATGAAATTTCTGTATTTCATGGACACTGTGAAGGTCCAAGAGACATAGTAAACCTGCAGCGGTGCAACGGAATCTAATACCGTTCTCCCAGGAAATGCTTAAAGCACAGACTGTTTGAAGCGTCACTCCCTGGGTACAGAAGTCGGCATTGTGCCATTTGTATTTAATCCAGAAGCAATTTCTGTGTTTTATCGTCAATGTGAAGGTCCAAGTGCCAAAGTAATCCTGCAGTTGTGCGTCGTAATCTAATACTGCGCTCTCATGAAAGGCTCAAAGCGCGGACTGTTTGATGCGTCACTCCCTGGGTAGTGAAGTCAGCATTGTGCCTTTTGTATTTAATCCCGATGCAAATTCTGAGGTTCATCGTCAATGCGAAGGTCCAAGAGACGCGGTAAACCGGCAGTGGTTCATCGGAATCTAATATTGTTCTCCCAGTAAATGCTTAAAGCACAGACTGTTTGAAGCGTCACTCGCAATGTCCAGAAGTCGGCATTGGACCTTTTGTTTTTAATCCCGGTGCAATTTCTGTGTTTCATCGTCACTGTGAAGGTCCAAGAAACGCTGTAAAAATGCAGTGGTGCATTGGAATCTAACATTGTTCTTCCAGGAAAGGTTCAAGGCGCAGACTGTTTGAAGCGTTGCTCCCTGGTTACAGAAGTCGTCATTGTGCTTTTTGTATTTAATCGCGATGCAATTTCTGTGTTTAATTGTCACTGTGATGGTCCAAGGGAAACATTAAACTTGCAGTCGTGCATCGGAATCGAATACTGTTCTCCCAGGAAATGCTCAAAGACCAGACTGTTTTAGGCGTCACTATCCATGTACAGAAGTCGGCATTGTGCCTTTTGTTTTAATCCCGATGCAATTTCTTTGTTTCATCGTCACTGTGAAGGTCCAAGGGACACAGTAATCCTGCAGTGGTGCTTCGGACTCTAATAATGTTCTCCCAGGAAAGGATCAAAGCACAGACTGTTTCAAGCGTCACTAATCCGAGTACACAGGTCGGCATTGTGCCTTTTGTATTTAATGCATCTGCAATTTTTGTGTTTCATCAACACTGCAAAGGTCCAAGGGAGATAGTAAACTTTCAGTGGTGCATGGGAAACTAATATCATTCTCCCAGGAAAGGCTCAAAACACAGACTGTTTGACGCGTCACTCCCCATGTACGGACGTCGGCATTGAGTGTTTTGTTTTAAATCCCGATGCAACTTCTGTGTCTCATCGTCACTGTGAAGGTCCAAGGAACACCTTAAACCTGCGGTGGTGCATCGGAATCTAATACTGTTCTCCCAGGAAAGGCTCAAAGCACAGACTGATTGAAGCGTCACTTCCCAGGTACAGATGTCGTCATTGTGCCTTCTGCATTTAGTCCCGATGCAAATTCTGTGTTTCATCGTCACTGTGAGGATACAAGGGACACAGTAAACCTGCAGTGGTGCATCGGAATCTGTTACTGGACTCCCAGAAAAGGCTCAAAGCAGAGACTGTTTGAAGCTTCACTCCCCGGGTACAAAAGTCGGCATTGGACTTTTGTATTTACTCCAGATGCAATTTTTGTGTTTCATCTTCACTGTGAAGGTCCAAGAGAGACGGTAAACCTGCAGTGGTGTATCGGAATCTAATACTGTTCTCCCAGTAAAGGCTCAAAGCACAGACTGATTGAAGCGTCACCCCCCATCAACAGAAGTCGGCATTGCGGTTTTTTTTTTTTAAATCCCGATGAACTTTCTGTGTTTCATCGTCACTGTGAAGGTCCAAGGGACACAGTAAACCTACAGTGGTGCGTCGGACTCTAATACTGCTCTCCCAGGAAATGCTCAAAGCACAGACTCTTTGAAACGTCACTTCCCGGGTGCAAAAGTTGTCATTGTGCCTTTTGTAATTAATCTCGATGCAATTTCAGTGTTTCATCGTCACTGTGGAGATACAAGGGACACACAAAACCTGCAGTGGGCATCGGCATCTGTTACTGGTCTCCCAGAAAAGGCTCAAAGCACAGACTGTTCGAAGCATCACTCCACGGGTACAGAAGTTGGCATTGTGCATTTGTATTTGATGCAGATGCAATTTTTGTGTTTCATCGACATTGCGAAGGTCAAAGGGACACATTAAAAACGCAGTGGTGCATCGGAAGGTAACACTGTTCTCCCAGGAGTGACTCAAAGCTCAAACTGTTTAAAGTGTCACGCCCTGGGTACAGAAGTTGGGATTGTGCCATTTGTATTTACTCCCGATGCAATTTCTGTGTTTCATCGTCACTGTGACGGTCCAAGGAATACAGTAAACCTGCAGTGGTTCATCGGAACCTAATACTGTTCTCCTACGAAAGGCTCAAAGCACAGACTGTTTGAAGCGTCACTCCTCATGTACAGACGTCGGCATTGTGCATTTTGTTTTAAATCCCGATTCAGTTTCTGTGTTTCATCGTCACTGCGAAGGTCACAGGGACATAGTAAACTTGCAGTGGTGCATCGGAATCTAATACTGTTCTCCAAGGAATTGCTCAAAGCACAGACTGTTCGAAGCGTCACTCCCCATGTACACAAGACGGTATTATGCGTTTTGTTTTTAATCCCGATGCAATTTCTGTGTCTCATCGTCACTGTGAAGGTCCAAGGGACACAGTAATCTGCTGTACTGCATCGGAATCTAATACTGTCGTCCCAGAAAAGGCTCTAATTTCAGACTGATTCTAGCGTCACTCCCCGGGTACGGATGTCGGCGTTGTGCCTTTTGCTTTAATCCCGATGCAATGTCTGTGTTTCATCGTCACTGTGAAGGCCCAAAGGACACAGTATACCTCCAGTGGTGCATCGGCATATAATACTGTTCCCCCAGGAAAGGTTCAAATCACAGACTGACTGAAGCGTCACTCCCAATGTTCAGAAGTCGGCATTGTCCCTTTTTATTTTTATTCCAGATACAATTGATGTGTTTAATCGTCACTGTGAAGGTCCAAGAGACGCGGTAAACCTGCAGTGGTGCATCAGAATCAAATACTGTTCTCCAAGGAAAGGTTCAAAGCACAGACTGATTGTAGCGCCACTCCCCATGTACAGAGGTCCGAATTGTGCCTTTTGTTTTCAATCCCGTTGCAATTTATGTGTTTCATCGTCACTGTGAACGTCAAAGGGACACAGTAAACCTGGAGTAGTGCATTGGAATATAATATTGTTCTCCCAGGAAACGCTCAAATCACAGACTGTTTCAAGCGTCACTCCCTTGGTACCGAAGTTAGAATAATGCCGTCTGTTTTTAATCCCAATGCAATTTATGTGTTTTATCGTCACTGTGAAACTCCAAGGGACACAGTACACCTGCAGCTGTGCATCTGAATCCAATACAGTTGTCCCACGAAAGACTCAAAGGACAAACTGTTTGACGCGTCACTCACTGGGTACAGAAGTCGGCATATTGCCTTTTGTTCTTAATCCCGATGCAATTTCTGTGTTTCATCGTCACTGTGAAGGGCCAAGGTACACAGTAAACTTGCAGTGGTGTATCGGAATCTAATACCGTTCTCCCAGGATATGCACAAAGCACAGACAGTTTGAAGCGTCACTACCCATGTACAGACGTCGGCATTGTGAGCTTTGTTTTTAATCGCGATGCAATTTCTGTGTTCCATCGTCACTGTGAAAGTCCAAGGGACGCAGTAAACCTGCTGTGGTGCATCGGAATCTAATACTCTTCTCCCAGGAAAGCCTCTTATCGCAGACTGTTTCAAGCGTCACTCCCCGGGTACAGAAGTCGGCATTCAGCCTTTTGCTTCTATCCCGATGTGATGTCTGTGTTTCATCGTCACTATGAAGGTCCAAGGGACACAGTAAACTTGCAGTGGTACATCGGACTCTAATACTGTTCTCCCAGGAAAAGCTCAAAGCACAGACTGATTGAAGCGTCACTCCCAATGTTCAGAAGTCATCATTGTGCCATTTGTTTTTATTTACGATGCAATTTCTGTGTTTCATCGTCACTGTGAAGGTCCAAGGGACACAGTACACCTGCAGTGGTGCATCGAAATCCAATACTGTTCTCCCAGGAAGGGCTCAAAAGATAGACTGTTTACAGCGTCACTCCCCGTGAACAGAAGTCGACTTTGTGCCTTTTGAATTCAATCCCGATGCAATTTCTGTGTTTCATCGTCAGTACAATGGTCCAATCGATATAGGAAACCTGCAGTGGTGCACCGGTCTCTAAAACTGTTCTCCCCGGAAAGGTTCAAAGCATAGAACGTTTGAAGCTCCACTCCCCACGTACAGATCAGAATTGTAATTTTGTTTTCAATCCGGATACAATTTCGGTGTTTCATCCTCGATGTGAAGGTCCAAGGGATACAGTAAACCTGCAGTGGTGCATCGGAATCTGATACTGTTCTCCCAGGAGAGGCTCAAAGCACAGACTGTTTAAAGCGTCACTCGCCATGTACAGAGGTTGGAATTGTGTCCTTTGTATTAAATCTCGATACAATTTCTGTAATTCATTGTCAATCCTAACGTCCAAGGAATGCAGTAAACGTGCAGCGTTGCATGGGAATCTAATATTGTTCTAGCAGGAAAAGCTCAAAGCACAGACTGAAGCGTCCCTCCGCGTGTACAGATTCGGCATTGTGCCTTTTGTATTTAACCCCGATACAATTTCTGTGTTTCATCGTCAATGTGAAGGTCCAAGTGATACAGTAAACGTTCTGTGGTGCATCAGAATCTGATACTGATCTCCCAGGAAATCCTCAAAGCACAGAGGCCCAAATCACAGACTGTTTGAAGCGTCACTCCCCGGGTACAGAAGTCGACATTGTGCCTTTTGTATTCAATCTCGATGCAATTTTTCTGTTTCATCGTTAATGTGAAGGTCCAAATGATGCAGTAAACCTATAGTTGTGCACCTGAATTTAATACTGTTCTGGCAGAAACGGCTCAAACACAGTCTGTTTGAAGCGTCACTCCCCGTCAACAGAAGTCGGAGTTTTGCCTTTTGTATTCAATCCCAATGCAATTTCGGTGTTTCATCATCAATGTATTAGTCCAGTCGATATAGGAAACCTGCAGTGGTGCATCGGAATCTGATACGGTTCTGACAGGAGAGGCTCAAAGCACAGACTGTTTGTAGCGTCACTCCCCATGCATTGAAGTATGCATTGTGCCCTTTGTATTCAATCCTTATGCAATTTCTGTGTTTCATCGTCAATCTGAAAGTCCAAATGATGCAGTAAACCTGCAGTAGTGCATCAGAATTTAATACTGATCTGCCAGGAACGGCTCAAAGCACAGTCTGTTTCAACCGTCACTCCCCGCATACTGAAGTCGACATTGTGCCTCTTTTATTCAATCCCGGTGCAATTTCTATTAACCATCGTCAATACGAAGGTCGTGGGGTTACTGTAAACCTGCAGTGGTGCAACAGAATCTAATACTGTTCATACAAGAGAGGCACAAATCACACACTGTTTGAAGCGTCACTCCTCGTGTACATAAGTCGGCATTGTGCCTTTTGTATCCAATCCCAAACAAAAACTTCATTCCATAGATCTTTCCTATTATTTCAATATTTGTTCACACACACAAAAAATTCTATTAAAGCATGGTTTCTGTATTTATATGTTCACATATTTCTTACCTCATGATTATTTTCAACTATCTTACCTCATCATTTATTTCCAAGAAAATCCTACCTAAGCCTGGCAATAGACACTCACATCAGTCATTGTGCCACCTCCTCACGTGTTCTGCTACCCAGACCCAGATCCTGGCAATAGACATTAACATCAGCCACCACACCAACTCCTCCCACCTGCTGCCACCACGGCCCAGGTCATGGCAAAAAACACGCACATCCTCCTCCACTCCACCTTCTTTTGCCTGCTGCCACAATGGCCTTGGTCCCGGTGATAGACAATTACATCGGCCACTGCGCCACCTCCTCACACCTGCTCCCACCCTGGCCTAGATCCTGTCAACAGACGCTCACATAGGCCATCACTCCCACCTCCTCCCACCTGCTGCAACCCCGGCAAAGGACCTCGCGATAGACGCTCACATCTGCTACCACTCCACCTTATCTTGCAGTCTGCCTTCCTGACCCAGTTCCTTGGATTAATTGCTCACATCAGTTACCGCATCACCTCCCCACACCTGCTGCCACCCAGGCCCAGGCCCTGCAATTCAAGCTCACATCTGCCACCATGCCACGTCCCCACACCTGCTTCCACCCAGGCCCACATCCTGGCTGTAGATGCTCACAACAGCCAACGCTCCAACTCGTTGTGCCTGCTGCCAACCTGGCCCCGAGTCCTGGCAATAGATGCTCACATCGGATACTGTGTCACCTTCTCACTCCTGCTGCCGCACTGGACCAGGTCCTTGCCATAGATGCTCACATCAGGCACTGGGCCACCTCTTCCCGGCTGCTGCCACCCTGGCTCAGGTCATGGCAATAAAAGCTCACATTGGCTACCGCACCACCTCCGCACTCAGGCTGCCACCCTGGCCCAGGTCATAGCAATAGAAACTCACATTGGCCACCGTGCCACCTCCTTGTTCCTGCTAACACCTTTGCCCAGGTACTGGCAATAGACACTTAAATATGCCACCACGCCACCTCCCCACACCTGCTTCCATGCAGACTCAGGTCCTCGCAATAGATCCTCACATCAGCCACCGCTACACCTCCTTGTGCCTGCTGCTACTCTGGCCCCGTGTCCTGGCAATAGACACTCACATCGGCTACCCTGCCCAGGTCCTCGCAATAGACGCTCACATTGGCCACTGCTCCACCTGCTTGTGCCGGCTGACACCCTAACCCAGGTTCTGACAGTAGATGCTCACATCGGCCACCACACCACCTCCTCACTTCTGCTGCTGCCCAGGCACAGGACCTGGCGATAGACACTCACATCGGCAACCACGCAACCTCCTCGCACCTGCTGCCATCCTGGCCCCGGTACTGGCAATAGACACCCTCATCAGCCACCGATACACCTCCTCACGCCTACTGCTACCTTGGCCCAGGTTCGAACAATAGACGCACTGATTGGTCACTGCCCCACCTCCCCACACCTGCTGCAACCCTAAACCTGATACTGGCAGTAGACACTCACATGAGCCACCACTCCATCTAGTTGTTTGTGCTGCCATCCTCACCCCGAGTCCTGGCAACAGACACTCACATTGGCCACCGTGCCACCTCCACACAACTGCTGCATCCCTGCCCCGGTCCTCACAACAGAGGCTCACATCGGCCACTGCTCCACCTGCTCGTGCAGGCTGCCACCCTAACCACAGGCACGCAAGTGCATGTACGCGCCCATGCACGCGTGTGTGTGTGCACACACTGCTGTATGTGTTTCCTAATTCAGAAGAATGCTTTTTAGCTGAAACTTTGCTTATTTAGCGGTATTTTTCTCATCCTGTCTGCAAATCAACATTTTCACTATATGGTGAGTAGCAATCTATCCTTTTCATTAATACCTGCTTATTTAGCAGTCTATTTGTTGTGCCGTCTGCAAACTTAACATCATTTGCACGCACACACACACACACACACACACACACACACACACACACGATTATTCCATCCTGGATATTCCAGTGTTTGTTTTTGACAATGTATGCCATATTCAGTTTTATTAAATTCAGGATGCCATTTACACCTGAGCATCTCTTTAAAAATGATGTTATGAGGGAAAGTCAACAAGTATTCCCCTTCCCCCCCCCCCCCCTCCCTGCCCTCCCTGGCCAATACACATTATTGAATGTGCATTGATATTGCTACTGAAACATCAGTACTAGTTTAAAAAGTGTGTTGTTAGCATAAGTCAGCAGTAATTAATAACTATTGGTTTTGTTAGGGTGGGCATAAAGTACACCCCCACTCATCGCACCAGATTGAAATGCACTTGATGCTTTGTGGACAATGCATTGGTATTACTAGGGTTAATCTTTGCAGCACAGAAGCTCATATAAAATTTTATGTTATATCACTGATTGTATTTCTAGTATCATTTGTCTATCATGATGCCTGGGTTTTTAGTCTTCTGTCTTCACTCTTTTTTTATATCAGTATTGGTACGAATAGGACACAGGCTGATTGTTCACATTACGTACACATTATATGCATAATATACGTATATTAGTGTAGCGTACAACATGCAGGGACATAGTGATTCACGTAATACTATGTGGATGGATTTTTTGAGCAATTTAAGATGAATTAATACATAAACACTTCTAATTTGTCATTTGTTCAACATGTCTTTTTCTGTTGAAAGCTATTCTTAATATTCTATGAGTCTGCAACACAAGCCAACTGTGAAAGTGAATGACTGCAGATTAACAGATGCAACATTTTATCCCTGCAGACTGTCCTGATTGTTCCAAAATAGAAAAATAGCCTGCAACATAGTTTGATTGTGATTTGTCTATCCAGCCCATAACTATTTTCACTCACAATTATTCATATGCCTATTAATGATTCACATTTAACTGAAGTATTTTGTTGCAAAGATAACTTTTACTTTTATGCTGCAGCCCCTTAATTGGTGACTGTGATGGGACTGTAATTATTGTGCATTAGTTGTGCATTCTTTCTCTTTTCGTGCTGCAATATAACAAGTCAGGATTTTCCTTATATTAGTAGTTGGACCCCTGCATCCAGCAGTGGTATCTCCAAAATTTTGATGAGCAAGATATTTTCCCAAATTTTCAGACTACATTTCTGTTGTTGAATGTTATCTGCAGCATTGAATGTAATGACAATAGTTTTGCATTCCAAACCTCTAGAAGAAGCACTTTAACATTGTTTTGCACCAGTTGGCAGTCATTATATGGCATCTGGCTACAGGAAAGGCATCATCGCTGTTGCTATTGGTTTTTGTGGATTTAAGTATTAATAGTTGTATATCTATTTGTGTGTGTGTGTGTGTGTGTGTGAGTGTTTAATTAAATTTAGTATTAATTCAAAACGGAATCAGAGAGCAAAAAATGCACAACAGTGAACCCTGTGAGTCAAATAGATGCAATATTGAAAAAGTTGAGACACCATTACATTAACTACGAACATCGTCTTTGAGTACTCATGAAAAGATTAAAACAGAACTAATGATGAAAAATGAAGAAATTTCTCATGCTCAGCAAGAAATGTTTCATGCACAGGAGGAGTCCTGACATTTACAAGAGCAATTGTCAGCTGCACATACAAAATTGCAGACTGACTTTGCAGTAAAAATTAAAATGATTTCTAAGGACCTGGAGAAGATTATCTCCAAGCAAGTTGATCCTGTAAGATTACATTGTGTACAGTAAATGTACGTGTAATATAGGACATTTCAAAGTAGTAACATTCATTATCACTTATTTTTCTACCCCTTTAGCTTACATTTTTATATCATTGATAATGAATAACAATATATACAAATTTATTGGCTTAAGTATTCTGCAACACTGTAAAACTCTTTTTCAATGAGATAGTCATTAAGTTTCTTTGGAAAGTCATTGCCAAGTATGCTATCTTGCAAGTTTTTAGGCAGACTCTGTGAAAGACAAAATGACCAAGTGCCTTACTGAAAAAGATAAGGAAATAAGTGGTATTATCAAACTAAACTTTTCCTATCAGGAAGGAGAACAACAGACAAAGAGTGAAATTATGCTCTAAGGCTATAAATCTGAAACAGATAAAAACATAAGTGAGACTGTCACCAGAAAATTTAATTCAATTGAAAAAGAGCACGATGTTTGCACACGGAATCTTAACAGATGGGGGAAGAAAAAATTCTACCACATCTGAATGAAAGATTGTCAAAAACTCATAATTGATGCAATAACTATGGTTAAAGGAGATATAAACAGCAGAAATCAAGTATTAAAACAGGTAGCTTAACAGGTAGCTTTTCTGAAATTTCTGACACAAATGTGTCTGGTGTGAACAGGATTTCTGTGTCACGAGCTGGCTGAGCTCAAAACTAGAGTGTAGTGTTGTAACAACTAACGATGCCAGTTATGGTCTAAGCACAGCTCCATTAACTGCAAATGTGATTACAGAGGAAATATTATCTGCTCGTGGCCTCGAGGTAGCGTTCCTGCTTCGCGAGCATGGGGTCCCAGGTCCGATTCCCGGCGGGGTCAAGGATTTTTCCTGCCCCGAGATCACTGGGTGTTGTTGTGTCATCTTCATCATCATCATTCATCACCATTATGGTCAGAGGAAGGCAATGACAAACCACCTCCACTAGGACCTTGCTTAGTACGGCGGTGTGGGTCTCCCGCATCATTCCCCTACGCTCCGTCACGGGGTATGGGACTTCATCATCATCATCATCATTATCTGAAACTGAGTTTGATGCATTTGCACCAGATAAGAAATGTGTGTACATAGTGTCATTCATTTGTTTGGGATTTAACATGTCAACTGCTGTGTGGCCGGCAGTGGCCTTAGCAGGCTGCTCTGCAGTGCTGTTGGTGGTGTTGTGGCAGTCAGTGCATTGAAGGAATTCTGCCTTGATCCTGGAATGAGATGCAAAAGACCAAATTCATAAGGGGATCGATGCAGGGTGACGCAGCTTCATTGGTTGGTTTGTGGGACTGAAGGGACCAGACTACAAGGGCCTTCGGTTCCGCAGCAGCTCCTCGGATGACAGAGGACACAGACACATCCCTGACACTAACACTTATTGAAAGATTGTTCCTAGTGAAATACTGGTCATGAACTGTTAGCACAGTGACCATTGTGGCTTTTCTTGGTGTGGCAGCAAAGAAAGGCAAGCTATCAGTGGTGTACACAAGCATGACACTGCACACAGGATAGGTGCCATGTCATATTTCAGATGAGGCCCAGTTCTGCATAAAGCATTAAGAATATAGCCACGTGTGGAAGCTCTGAGGAGAATGAACATTGCCAGGTTGCGTGCAGCATCATCGCACTGGCCTAGAACCTCATGTGATGGTATAAGATGCCACTGGATGCAACATGATCACCTCTGGTTCAAACAGCCAGAAATTTGGCCAGCAGCTGTGTTATGGCCAGTGGTTATGCTGTATCTTTGAGGCCTCCATGATGTTAGCTTTTGACAAGATAATGCAAGACCACGTGCTGTCCTAATCTACTTCCGTAAGGATGGTGTTTGACATTTATCCTGGCCAGCATGTTTTCCAGATCTCACATACAGGGAGTACATTTGGTTACAGTTTGTCACGGCCCAGCCACTACGGTTGGTGACTCGGGCAGAGAGTTGTAGCAGTGTGGAATTACACAGCTCTATCTGTCATCTGAGCTCAGTTCAGGTAGGTGCTCCGCTGGCTTAGAGCTGTTGTTACTGCCTCAGGTGGCAGATCTGTGTACTAAACTTTGCACCCTGTGTACCTCCAAATCACATAAATAATAGTCTCCGTCTCTATGCCCCTCTCTGCTCCCATGCTCCCACTCCAGCCTCACAATCACCTTCTGTTCTGGCAACTCAGCTACATAGTCCTCCCCTTACTCCCCCCCCCCCCCACCCACAGTGCTGGACCTAGAGGGTTTGTTCACAGACAAGAAAAATAAATTCCTGGGCTTTTTCCAGATTTCCCAGTTAAAAATACTCTTTTTCTTGTATATATGTATGCCATACCTTGGGTAAAGGTACATTTTTTTCCATGTTAAATGACAATATACTTTTCCTTGGAGCTATAAAACTTATCAAGCTTTGGAATAGTAAACATTTTATATTCCAGCATTGAACATCCAGGAACTTTAGGAAATGAAAACCAGCCAAAAACGAGTCTTAGAGAGATCTGTAATGCGCAGTAACACATTGTGGGTCGATTTTAAGTGATTGTTACATTGTGAGATGCCAAATCCTTATGCATTCCAATGTAATAATAGTTACCTTCTTTTCTGGATTTTGCAGTCACCATCTTGTTTTCTCTTGATGTTGTGGTCCTGCTATGCAGTGCCATGCATTGAACTGTGGATTTTGTTTCTGAATTGCAAAGGGATGAGGGCTAGAAGAGAGCTTCTACATTTAAATAACTCGCTACAAAATCATAAAAAGCTGTTTCTATAATTCTTCTATCTTCAAGGAAGTTATCAACTCACAACAGCTGATAATTAACAAAGATTTTCAGACAATATGTTCATACATAATGCTTCGCCAAAACCATAAGTTCATACTTAACTTGAGGTAGCAACGCATAGAGTCTATATAACAACATTCAGTTTTCTTTAGTGCTTGACCATCACCATCAGGTCTCATTCGTCTTTGGAGTCCACAGCACCCCCGAAGCACAACTGCAATGTGTAAGCGACCCCTCACTGGCCAGTCAATATTATGCGTCTGTTGTTGCTTTCTGCATTGTACTTGCATTTTTCTTTCTCTTATCTACACATAAATTCCAACAAACCAGCACACAGTAAATGCTCTTTATCCTCCTACTAGTTAAAGTCGTGTTTTTCAGAAGCTAATCTTTCACGGTCTAGTAACAGAAAAGTGAGATGTGTTGCTATGCTCTATAGCAACATGTACCACTACAATGAACACTGCAAATTTTCATATTATGGAAGTATAAATATGAATTCCACCAAATACAGCATGGTAGCTACCAAAGCACTGAAATCAAGATTGCTCTGCACAATGAACTCTCCGCCAGGCATATGACTTTCTCAAGTCAACCCCTGAAATGAGATCATCCCTCGACAAAATTCTCCCCACACCACCCAGAGTTGCCTTTCATCGCCCCCATAACCTCCATAACATCCTTGTTAAACCCTACAATATTCCCAGACTACCTTCTCTACCCAGCGGTTCCTACCCCTGTAACCGACCCCGCTGCAAAACCTGCCCCATGCATCCCCCCACAACCACCTACTCCAGCCCCGCTACTGGTAAAACATACACAATTCAAGGCAGGGCCACATGTGAAACTACACACGTCATTTATCAGCTGATATGCCTGCACTGCACAGCCTTTTACATCGGTATGACAACAACTAAACTGACTGAGTGCATGAACGGACACAGACGAACTGTCCGCCTAGGAGATGTCCAATACCCAGTAGCAGAGCATGCCCTCCAGCATAATTCTAGGGACCTAGGAACCTGCTACACCATATGTGCCATTTGGCTTCTCCCACCCAACACCAGTCCCTCTGAACTGCGGAGATGGGAACTTGCACTCCAACACATCCTTTCATCCTGCCATCTCCTTGGACTGAACCTACGTTAAACAACCTCACTCCCATTTACTCTTCAGTCTTCTCCTCTTTCCCTTTCCTCTTTAGCCTTCACGCATCTTTTCATCCTACATAGTTGTGTTTATCTTTATACTATATACCTCTTTACTTCTGTATGCATCCGCTTTGGTTTGAAGCTGGCACAGTACTTACAGTAGAATATCTTTGGCTTCCCTCTGACAACCATGCCTCCATCCTTGCTACCCTCCCTGTTTTTCTTTCCCTGTTGCTTCATAACCTGGGTTGTGAGTAACTGAATCTACTTTCCCTTCTTCCCTTTCTTTCCCCTCTCTCCTCCCTGATGAAGGAACATTTGTTCCGAAAGCTAGGAATGTAAATTTTTGGTTCTGTTTTTTGTGTATCTATCGGCTGTACTGAGCTGAGGTAAGTACTGGCCAGCCCCTCTATCTCTTTGTTAGTATTTGTTTCACATCTTTATATGAGATTTTCCATGATAATATTATTTGTCAGTTCCAGACAAGGAAGTATGTCAAAAGGTCTTACAATTCGATGATCCCATTTTGGAGGTGGTTTTGATCTTGACTCAGTTTCCCATGTGTTCAGTTGACATTTAGAGTTTTGGGCAGATATGGTAGCAGGCATTTCCAAACCAGGAAAATCATACAGCTTAGCTGACTAGACAGAAGTGGCTGTAGTCAAATGTCAAAGTTGCTGCACTCTAGCACAACCTTTCAAACAATGGAAAAGTTTCAGTGCTTAGATTGGCATACATAATCATCTTGCCAGGACTGTTTCAACAAGTATTCCCAGAATGATTGCCCAGGCTGATGAGCACATAGGGGAAAAATGAAATAAAGATGGATATATCGCTACTGTAGGTAGGACCTGCTCATACTAATGAGTCTGTTGGCAGGAACCAATGGATATTAATGTTATCACATCCATTTTCTCAACCTGAAATGGTAGACTGAATAAATTGTTCATTATTCTTGCAATGTGCAATAGAGATCCAACTGCAGATCGATACTGGAGCATCAGCACCCTTGCTGAAATTTTATAATTACATACAACTAGGTGCACTGACACATGAACCAACAGGTTGCTGCCTAGTGAGCTACAAACAGCTTATTCTAATCAAAGCTAAATTCACCACTGAGGCAGTTGTCTACAGCTGTCTTTCTTACACTGATGTCATGAGCTGCTCAAGCCCTCCTTCACACAATGGTATACAGTTTACCTAATGTCTCTACATACAAAGCTACTCGCAAAGTTTTTCTGGATTATTCCGATTAATCTATAGATTTTAGAGAAGCAAAGTTGCTAATCACCATATAGCAGAGATGCACGACAGGCACAACAAAAAGATTCACACATAGCTTTTGGCCATTAAGGCCTGTCCCCCCCCCCCCCCCCTCCACACACACACAGAGGCAAACGTAACTTGCAAACACGTCTACAGTCTCAGATAACTGAAACCACACTGCAAGCAGCAGCACCAGTGCATTATGGGAGTGGCAACTGGGTGGGGGTAAGGAGAAGGCTGGGGCGGGGAGAGGGAGGGATAGTATGGTGGGGATGGTGGACAGTGAAGTGCTGCAGTTTATACGGAGGGCAAGAGAGAAGGTGGAGAGGGTGGGGAGGAAGTAGCGGAAAGGAGAGAAATAAAAAGAAAATAAAGGACTGGGTGTGGCGATGAAAGATGGCTGTGTGGTGGGAAGGATCCATATGGCGCAGGCTGTGAAGAAGTCACTGAGATGAGGGATATCATGTCTGGTAGCGTGTTCATCAACAGGGTGGTCCACTCGTCGGTGGCCATTCATGCGGACAGACAGCTTGTTGGTTCTCATGCCTTCATAGAATGCAGCACAGTGAGTGCAACTTAGCTTGTAAATCACATGACTGGTTTCACAGGTAGCCCTGCCTTTAATGGGATAGGTGATGTTAATGACCAGACTGGAGTAGGTGGTGGTGGGAGGATGTATGGGTCAGGTCTTGCATCTAGGTCTATTACAGGGATATGAGCCACGAGGTAAGGTATTGGGAGCAGGGGTTGTGTAAGGATGGGCGTGTATATTGTGTAGGTTCAGTAGACGTTGAAATACCATGGTAGGAGGGGTGGGAAGGATAGTGGGAAAGACATTTCTCATTTCAGGGCATGACGAGAGGTAATGGAAACCCTGTCAGTTGCTCCAGTCCCAGATAGTACTGAGTTACGAGGGAAATGCTCCTCTGTGGCTGGACTGTGAGACTTTGGGAGGTGGTGGGAGACTGGAAAGATAAGGCATGGGAGATTTGTTTTTGTACAAGGATGGGAGGATAATTGCAGTCAGTGAAGGCTTCAGTGAGACCCTTGGTATATTTTGAGAGGGACTGCTCATCACTGTAGATGCAATGACCATGGGTGGCTAGGCTGTACAGAAGGGACTTCTTGGTATGGAATGGGTGGCAGCTGTCAAAGTGGAGATATTACTGGTGGTTAGCAGGTTTGATATGGACAGAGGTACTGATGTAGCCATCTCTGAGGTTGAGATCAACATCTAGGAAGGTGGCTTGTTGGGTTTAGTAGGACCATGTGAAGCAAATGAGGGAGAAGTTTTTGAGCTTCTGGAGGAATGTGGATAGGGTGTACTCACCTTCAACCCAGATAGCAAAGATGCATCAATGAATATGAACCAGGGGAGGGGTTTAGGCTTCTGGGTTTTTGGGAAGGATTCCTCTAGATGGCCCATGAATATGTGGGCATAGGATTGTGCCACATAGCCGTACCCTGGATTTGTTTGTAGGAAATGCCTTCAAAGGAGAAGTAATTGTGGGTGAGGATATAGTTGGTCATTGAAACTAGGAAGAAAGTTGTTTGTTTGGAATCCGTAGGGCGTCTGGAAAGGTAGTGTTCAATAGCATAAGGCCATGGGCATTACGAATGTTAGTGCACAGGAAGGTGGCATCAACAGTGGTGAGCAGGGCACCGTGTGGTTAAGTGACAGGAACGGTGGAGAGTCGGTCGAGAAAATGGTTGGTATCTTTTATACAGGAGGTTAGGTTCCAAGTAATAGGTTGAAGGTGTTGGTCTATGAGAGCAGAGATTATTTCAGTTGGGGCACAGTAACCAGCCACAATGGATCATTCTGGGTGGTTGGGTTTATGGACTTTAGGAAGCTTTCAGAAGGTGGAGGTGCAGGGACTGGTAGGGGTAAGTAGAGAGATGGACTCTGGGGAGATATTCTGGGATGGGCCAAAGGATTTGAGTAGTCACTGGAGATCCTGCTGGATTACTGGAATGGGGTCACTGTGCCAAGATTTATATGTGGAAGTAGGGGTGGATCACAGTTGGATAGAGGAGTGAACTGAGTTAGACAAGGTTCAATATTGGTCTTTGGTTGAGTCTGGCTGGTCAGGTTGGTGGTGAAAAGTGTTTCCACCGTAGGGACCAGGAGAAGGAGAGAAGGTCTTTAATAAGTCCTTCATGACTGAATTTGGGAGTGGGGAAAAAGGTGAGGCCTTTGGAAAGGACTGATATTTCTGTGTGACCAAGGCTTCTGGCGGAAAGGTTCATGACTGTGTTGCAAGTCTGTTTAGGTTCTGGGTTCTGTGTGGTGATGGGATGGAGTTGCAGAGGGTGGGATAAGTGTAGTAGGTCTGTGAGACAGGGTTTGTCAGCTATGAGGGGACGTGGGGGAGGTTTGGAGGTTGACGTAGAGGTGATGGACAGTGGTACTCTGAGGAGGGAATAGGAAGTGAGCAGGGTGGAGAGCTTTTTGAGGTGGAGTTGTGTATGTTGCTCATGTCCTGCCTATCACAACTCAGAATATCCTCTAAATGGTGAGTAGTAACTTTCCTTCTCTAATATTGTTACATTCCATCCTGCATTTTCCATTGTTTAATCTGTCAATTTTTTTGAGAACTGTTCATTTCATATGTGAAAGTTTGTATTAAACTTTTTACTGTGAAGTAAATTGATTGACTGTTGTGCCATACTTTTATTTATGTTGCATGTCACAACAGTGTATTAAGTAGATAAAACATAGAGGAGGATCATTAAAATTGGTTTTAATGTATAAAAATGAATACATGTGAAAAAGTTCTAAATTGAGTATGGAAGTTGAAAGTTTAGGCTACTATGAATAGAGTCTGGGATGATGGCAAAGTGTGAGTGTGATGATGAGCAAGTTCCCATTTCAGGTAAAGAGGTGGAGAAATAGTCACAACTGTATACTTTGCTTACATACTGCCCGTACTGAATAAAGGAAGCATGTGCTGGGGTGATTCTTCTCAAAGAAAAGTAATTTTTATGGAACAAGTAAAATAATTATAAGACTTTCAATTTTTGCAGGTAACAGAAATTTAACAAACAGTAAATAAAGAAAAAGAATGTCAGTCCAACCACCTACACATGCACGCATTTATATGGCAGGAGTTACGCATGGGGAAAACAAATTATTCTGTGAAATGAAATATTTTTTTATTGACAGTAAAAGTATTCATGATTAAATTATTAAGCTAAACAGGCACATCTGTATATTGCCTTGTGCAAGATAAAAACAGTTGTACAAACATCTAGGTGTATGAAATCTACTTCTGCAATAAATTTATTTGAAAACCATCCTCAGAATGCTGCAGAATTTTTTTTAGGTTCTTTCACAGAGTTGTGTTTGTGATACTGTGGTGTCACTGCCAGACACCACACTTGCTAGGTGGTAGCCTTTAAATCGGCCGCGGTCCGTTAGTATACGTCGGACCCACGTGTCGCCTCTATCATTGATTGCAGACCGAGCGCCGCCACACGGCAAGTCTAGAGAGACTTCCTAGCACTCACCCCAGTTGTACAACCAACTTTGTTGCGATGGTTCACTGATAAAATACGCTCTCATTTGCCGAGACGATAGTTAGCATAGCCTTCAGCTACGTCATTTGCTACGACCTAGCAAGGCGCCATTATCAGTTGCTATTGATCTTGTGATTCATGTACCGTCAGACCGACACTCACCATTAACGGATTAAAGTTAAGTATTCCACCAGCTACGTCCGTTTTTCTAAATTCTAATTTCCTTGTCCTGTTCCAGACCTCATGCCAGCCTGCGTGAGCTAAAATGCGTGCCTTTAGGCTTCCTCTTGTAACCCGGTGTTGGCTCTCCTGCCAACCCACAACAGATACTGTGTAAATGTCACACAAATCTACAGTGTATGTTTATAATTAGTTTCTATAAAATAATCACTTCTATAAAATTCATTCTTCTATATATGTTAAAGGGGCGGCAACATACTTTTTGTTGGTTGGTTTGTTTTCAAAGAGGGGGCGGGGGGGGGGGGGGGGGGAGGGGCCACACTGCTATATCATCAGTCCCCATTCTTTTTCTCACTCATCTAATATATAACATATTTATTGCAAAGATTTCACCCGACGTGTAACTTTAAAATCATATAATACATAGTACAGTGACAAGCAGGGAAAGAAAGTGGGCAATTGATACATATCTGGTAAAAGATGCTTTATTTCTAATTTTTTAAAATGATTATGATGAAATAATTAATCTGTAAGAGAGGCATGTTATAAAATATGTGTATAATATCAAAGTGTTGAGAATGAATATTTGTTGCAATTCAGAGACAGTGTATACAAGAAAAATGAAAAAAAATTTAAACTTCATACAATTATTTAAAAAACAAAATATTCAGAAGCAGTGCCACTTTCTTCTGATAACTCACTTTATATATTGCTTATGAACCTAGAGGAAGTATGTGTGATTGGTTTCTGTAATTTATGTCAATGTATAATAATTGCCACATTGACAATAAGTTAGTCTTCATTCATTGTAGAATCCTTTTAGTAATGATGTATTAATTTTCTTTTAGAGTATTACGCTGTCTCAAGAACTGTGCACACATTATTTGTAGGCAGAATGACCGATAGCTTATTGCAACTTCCTCATGCCTGCTTCCGCCTTGGTGCAGGTCCTGGCAATAGTCACTCACATTGGCCACTGCTGCCAATCTGGCCCAGGCCTTGGCAATTGATGCTCACATCTGCAACAATGCCACCTGCCCACACCTGCCTCCACCTAGGCCCACATTGTCGCAATAGATGCTCCTATCAGCAACCACAGAACCTCGTCATGCCTGCTGCCACCCTCACCCACGGCCTGGCAAAATACTCACACATCAGTAACCATGCAACCTCCATGCACTTGTTGCCACCCTGGCCCAAGTCCTACCAATAAATGCTCACCTTAGCCACCACACCACCTCACCATGGCTGCTGCCACCCTGGCCCAGGACATGGGAATAGACGCTCACATTGGCCACCGATCTACCTCCCCACACCTACTGCCGCCCTGGCCCAGGTCCTGGAAAATGATGCTCACATCTGCCACCACATTACCTCATCACACCTGCTTCCACCGAGGTTCAGGTCTTGGCATTAAACACTCATATCAGCAACAGCTCCAACTCGTCGCCCCTGCTGCCACACTGGCGCATGTCCTGGCAATAGATGCTGACATTGGCCACTGCTCAAATTCCCCACACCTGCTTCCACCGTGACCGAGGCTCTCGCAATTGACAACCTCATCTCCTGACACCTGCTTCCACCCATGCACAGGTTCAGGCAATAAACACTCACATCAGCCACCGCTACACCTCTTCACATCTGCTGCTACCTCTGCTGCTACCCTGGCCCCGAGTCTTGGCAATAGTCGCTCACATTGGCCACTGTACCACCTCTACACAACTGTTGTCACCCTGCCCAGGTCCTCGCAATAGACACTCACATCAGCCACCGTTCCACCATGTCACCCCTGCTGCCACCGTGGCCAAGCTCCTGGCAGTAGACGCTCACAATAGCCACCACTCCATCTCGTTGTGCCTGCTGCCATTCTGGTCCCGAGTCTTGCCAATAGATGCTCACATCCACCACCAGGCCACCTACACACGACTGCTGCATCTGTACCCAGGTCCTTGCAATAGATGCTCACATTGGCCACTGCTCCACCTGCTCAAGCCTGTTGCTACCCTAGACTAGGTCCTGGCAATAGACGCTCACATTGGCCACTGCTCCACCTCTTTGTGCCTGATGCCATCCTGGCCCACGTCCTGGTAATATACAATCACATCACCTACTGCTCCATCTCATTGTGCCCACTTACAACCTGGCCCTGAATATTAGCAATAGCCCCTCACATTGGCCACTGTGTCATTTCTTCCATGCAGGCCCAGGTCCTGGCAATAGACACATCAGCCACGCTACACCTCCTCGCTCCTGCTGCCACCCTGGGCCAGGTCCTGACATCGGCCACTGGGACACCTCCTCTTGCCTGCTGCCACCCAGACCAAGTACCTGGTGATAATCGCTCACATCAACACCACGCAACCTCCTTGTGCCTGCTGCCAGATCCTCACAATAAACACTCACATTAGCCACAGCCTTGCTGTGATACTGGAACAGTTCCGGGCAGTAGACGCTCATATCAGCCTCCAATCTACCTTCTTTGCTCTGATCCTGGCTGTAAATGCTCACATCAGCCACCACTCCACCTCGTTGTGCCTGCTGCGAACCTGGCACCGAGTCCTGGCAACAGACACTCTCATCAGCCACCGTACCACCTCCACACAACTCCAGCCACCCTGCCCAGGTCCTCGCAGTACATGCTCACATTGACCACTGCTCCACCCGCTTGTGGAAGCTGCCACCCTAACCCAGGTCCTGGCAATAGAGGCTCACATTGGCCACCATGCCACCTCCTCACACCTGCTGCCATTCTTGTAGAGGACCTCTATATAGACGCTCACATCGGCAATCACGCAACCTCCTCGCACCTGCTGCCACCCTGGCTGTGGCCCTGGTTACAGACGCTCGCATCAGCCATTGCTCCACCTCCTCGTGCCTTCTGTTACCCTGGCCCAGGCCCTGGCAATTAACATTCACATCTGCCATCACGCCACCTCCCCACCCCTGCTTCTACCCGGCCCAGGCCCTGGCATTTTTCGCTCATATCTGCCATCATGCCACCTCCCCACACCGGCTCCCATCCTGGCCCAGAGTCCTGCCAATAGACACTCACATTGGCCATTGTGCCACCTCCACACAACTTGAAACATACCCTTTGAGAAATTAATGAATTATCGTGCTGATAAACCTCTATGTTATTTGATTTTCCTAGAGCTGAGAAAACTGAACGTACTCAGTCGTTACTCTCTTTACTTATTCTGATCAACACTAAACTGATACACAGTATTTTTAGCACAATGTAATCTGACTTTCAAAAATCCCTACAAAAGAATGGGCCTGACTAACAATAACCTATACCTCTCATGAATCACTTACCTCACAAAAATCTTCATTACTCCAGCTACTGCAATACAGTGAGCACCACTACTGCAAGCTAAATAAAAGGTTCTAGCTACTGAAGGCACAAACTACTGATGGGCATAGTCAGCAAATGAAAGATTTTGATATACAACAATCAATGTATTTACCTTAATAATGTTCAAAATTCATAAATATATATATATATATATATATATATATATATATCACTTCATGATATACAGTATTACAAATTTACTCATTCTGGCAGACACATGTCCAGATTGTCTGCTGTTGAAAAATCTGCCATCTCTCTCCTCACATCCACCACTACTGATGGCTCACCTCCAACTGTGCAACACTACGCACTGTTCAGATTCCAATGCCCAACACTACAATAGCAAATATTCCAACAATACAACCAGCCACAGGCTGCACACAGCACAGTCAGTGATTTTCATACAGAGGACTATGTGGCGTTACCAACATAAAAACCTAAACTGCCTACTTACAAAGTCCCCATGCTCCCCACAAAAAAATTTACAAATTTTTTTGGGCAGTGGCCATTAATGATTTGATAAAATTTTTCATAATTACAATAACAAAGATATCAAATGCACACACTTATTGGTGCAATGTTGGTCAAAAGCCAAATTTCTTCTCACAAAGACAGTCCTCATCATTCATCACAATAGTGAGGAATGATTTCTTTTTTTCTTTTGAAAGTCTGAGCAGTAAAAGAAAATGCACACGGAAGTAGTGGATTTCCATACAGTCTTGCAGTCTTGAAGAAGTGGTGTTGTCCTTCCAACGGAAAGACAGTACTGACTCTTGACATGCAGACAGGTAATGGGCTACAACAGAGCAAACCCACAACAGTGTCATTCGAATTTTTGTAGGTATGTCATCATCAGAGAAACATGTAGTTCCTGAAGAGGGACAGCAGCCTTTCCAGTAGTTGCAGGGGCAACAGTCTGGATGATTGACTGATCTGGCCTTGTAACACTAACCAAAGTGGCCTTGCTGTGCTGGTACTGCGAATGGCTGAAAGCAAGGGGAAACTATGGCCGTATGGTTAAATGAAGATGGCGTCCTCTTGGGTAAAATATTCCGGAGGTAAAATAGTCCCCCATTCGGATCTCCGGGCGGGGACTACTCAGGAAGACGTCGTTATCAGGAGAAAGAAAACTGGCATTCTATGGATCGGAACATGGAATGTCAGATCCCTTAATCGGGCAGGTAGGTTAGAAAATTTAAAAAGGGAAATGGATAGGTTAAAGTTAGATTTAGTGGGAATTAGTGAAGTTCGGTGGCAGGAGGAACAAGACTTTTGGTCAGGTGAATACAGGGTTATAAATACAAAATCAAATAGGGGTAATGCAGGAGTAGGTTTAATAATGAATAAAAAGTAGGAGTATGGGTAAGCTACTGCAAACAGCATAGTGAACACATTATTGTGGCCAAGATAGACACGAAGCCCATGCCTACTGCAGTAGTACAAGTTTATATGCCAACTGGCTCTGCAGATGATGAAGAAATTGATGAAATGTACGATGAGATAAAAGAAATTATTCAGGTAGTGAAGGGAGACGAAAATTTAATAGTCATGGGTGATTGGAATTCGACAGTACGAAAAGGGAGAGAAGGGAACATAGTGGGCGAATATGGATTGGGGGAGAGAAATGAAAGACGAAGCTGTCTGGTAGAATTTTGCACAGAGGATAACTTAATCATAGCTAACACTTGGTTCAAGAATCATAAAAGAAGGTTGTATACATGGAAGAATCCTGGAGATACTAGAAGGTATCAGATAGATTATATAATGGTAAGACAGAGATTTAGCAAACAGGTTTTAAATTGTAAGACATTTCCAGGGGCAGATGTGGACTCTGACCACAATGTATTGGTTATGAACTGTAGATTAAAACTGAAGCAATTGCAAAAAGGTGGGAATTTAAGGAGATGGGACCTGGATAAACTGACTAAACCAGAGATTGTACAGAGTTTCAGGGAGACCATAAGGGAACAATTGACAGGAATGGGGGAAAGAAATACAGTAGAAGAAGAATGGGTAGCTCTGAGGGATGAAGTAGTGAAGGCGGCTGAGGATCAAGTAGGTAAAAAGACAACGGCTAGTAGAAATCCTTGGGCAACAGAAGAAATATTGAATTTAATAGATGAAAGGAGAAAATATAAAAATGCAGTAAATAAAGCAGGCGAAAAGGAATACAAACGTCTCAAAAATGAGATTGACAGGAAGTGCAAAATGGCTAAGCAGGGGTGGCTAGAGGACAAATGTAAGGATGTAGAGGCTTATCTCGCTAGGGGTAAGATAGATACTGCCTACAGGAAAATTAAAGACACCTTTGGAGAAAAGAGAGCCACTTGTATGAATTTCAAGAGCTCAGGTGAAAACCCAGTTCTAAGCAAAGAAGGGAAAGCAGAAAAGTGGAAGGAGTATATAGAGGGTCTATACAAGAGTGACGTACTTGAGGACAATATTCTGGAAATGGAAGAGAATGTAGATGAAGACGAAATGGGAGACACGATACTGCGTGAGGACTTTGACAGAGCACTGAAAGACCTGAGTTGAAACAAGGCCCCGGGAGTAGACAACATTCCGGTAGAACTACTGACGGCCTTGGGAGAGCCAGTCCTGACAAAACTCTACCATCTGGTGAGCAAGATGTATGAGACAGGCGAAATACCCTCAGACTTCAAGAAGAGTATATTAATTCCAACCTCCAAAGAAAGCAGGTGTTGACAGATGTGAAAATTACTGAACTATCAGTTTAATAAGTCACTGCTGCAAAATACTAACGCGAATTCTTTACAGATGAAAGGAAAAACTGGTAGAAGCTGACCTCGGGGAAGATCAGTTTGGATTCCGCAGAAATGTTGGAACACGTGAGGCAATACTGACCGTATGACTTATCTTAGAAAATAGATTAAGGAAAGGCAAACCTATGTTTCTAGCATTTGTAGACTTAGAGAAAGCTTTCGACAATGTTGACTGGAATACTCTCTTTCAAATTCTAAAGATGGCAGGGGTAAAATACAGGGAGTGAAAGGCTATTTACAATTTGTACAGGAACCAGATGGCAGTTATAAGAGTCGAGGGGCATGAAAGGGAAGCAGCGGTTGGGAAGGGAGTGAGACAGGGTTGTAGCCTGTCCTCAATGTTATTCAATCTGTATATTGAGCAAGCAGTAAAGGAAACAAAAGAAAAATTCGGAGTAGGTATTAAAATCCATGGAGAAGAAATAAAACTGTTGAAGTTCGCCGATGACATTGTAATTCTGTCAGAGACAGCAGAGGACTTGGAAGAGCAGTTGAACAGAATGGACAGTGTCTTGAAAGGAGGATATAAGATGAACATCAACAAAAGCAAAACGACGATAATCGAATGTAGTCGAATTAAGTCGGGTGATGCTGAGGGAATTAGATTAGGAAATGAGACACTTAAAGTAGTAAAGGAGTTTTGCTGTTTGGGGAGCAAAATAACTGATGGTCAAAGTAGAGAGGATATAAAATGTAGACTGGCAATGGCAAGGAAAGCGTTTCTGAAGAAGAGAGATTTGTTAACATCGAGTATAGATTTAAGTGTCAGGAAGTCGTTTCTGAAAGTATTTGTATGGAGTGTAGCCATGTATGGAAGTGAAACATGGATGATAAATAGTTTGGACAAGAAGAGAATACAAGCTTTTGATATGAGGTGCTACAGTCGAATGCTGAAGATTAGATGGGTAGATCACGTAACTAATGAGGAGGTATTGAACAGAATTGGGGAGAAGAGGACTTTGTGGCACAACTTGACAAGAAGAAGGGACCAGTTGGTAGGATATGTTCTGAGGCATCAAGGGATCACAAATTTAGCATTGGAGGGCAGCGTGGAGGGTAAAAATCGTAGAGGGAGACCAAGAGATGAATACACTAAGCAGATTCAGAAGGATGTGGGTTACAGTAAGTACTGGGAGATGAAGAAGCTTGCACAGGATAGAGTAGCATGGAGAGCTGCATCAAACCAGTCTCAGGACTGAAGACAACAACAACAACAACAATATCATCACAGAGCAGGCCCACTGTAGTCCTGGTAGAGAGTATGGTATTGGTGGGCCATCAAAGGTGCAGACCCACTGTAGTCCTTGTAGAGATGGCCAGCAGGCATCTGTTGGGGCTGTGCAAGTGCACAATCACCAGCGAAGAGTCTTGCGGACAATATAGCAAGACCATAAACGACTACTTATGCACTCACATAGTTTTTGGAATTGTCCTTAGAACCAGCATTGCTGTTAACCAGTCCCTTGCTGAATTATTAACACACGTGCAAACACTAACAGGCCCAACTTCTCACATATTGTGCATATACTATGACAAACAGAAATGTGTGCACTGAAATGAATGCTTAAAAATTACTTAATTTGATGAACTGGTGTCAATTACAATTTTTTAACATGAGAATACAATTACAAAGGTACAGAATATATCATTAAAACATAAGAATACAGATAACATTTGTAGTAATACAGGCTTTACAAAAGAATAGAAATAAACGGTAGAGGTATGGGCCAGCAGTTGCAGGAAGTGTTGGGGAGTGAGTACCAGGTCACCAGCATTGTGAAGCCTAGTGCAGGGTTGGCTCAGGTGACTGAAAGCTTAGGGGAGTTATGTAAGAATTTTACAAAGGAGGATCAGGTAGTGATAGTGGGTGAAGCAGGGAACAGTCTTGATAGGGACAAGAAATATGATGTCAGTGGTGACTTGGTTAAGATAGCTACTCAAACTGGTGGCACTAATGTGCATTTCGTGCAACTGTTTCAGTGTCATGATCGGCCTCACCTTAATGGGGCTGTTAGGTACGTTAATGTGGGGCTGGGGAGGGCACTGATGGCGGAGGGCATGGATCACATCTCAGTGGTGCCAGTTGGGTCTATCAGTAGATGGGGTTTCACTAGACATGGCCTACACCTCAATAGGTATGGGAAGGGGAAGCTGGCTAAGCTTATAGGTAGTTGGTGGTGGTGGTGGTAGTGGTGTCACTCATGGGAAAAATCCTGTAGTAACTGGTGTTAGAACTGCACCTTTTTTAGACTGAAGTCAGCTGACAGGTATACCTGCTTAAAGGAAGTACCTCTAACTAAGGGCTCACCTCCAGAGGATGTAATGTTTCCAAGTAGAGAAAGAATTAGCGTATTTCATCAAAATATAAGAGGTATTAGAGATATAAAGTTAGTGAACTGTTAATAGATGTTAACTCTGAAATTATTGGTATATCAGAGCACCACTTAAAATAATTTGATGATTCAGAGGCTTCCTTTACCAGACTACAGATTAGCTGGCTGTTTCTCAAGGAGTTCCTTGTGGGGTGGGGGAATGGCTCTGTACATAAAAAACAGTATTTCATTTGAGTCCATAGACGTATCACGACACTGCACTGAACAAATATTTGAAAGTTGTGCAGCATTTGTTGAATTTATTGAAACTAAACTTCTAATTGCTGTTGCTTATAGGTCCCCTAACTCTGAATTTAGAGCATTTTTGCTTAAGCCAGAGAGGGTTCTTGATTCATTTTGTAGGAACTACCAGAAAGTAGTTATATGTGGTGACTTCAATATAAATTTTGTATATGATGGTGCAAGAAAAAGGACGTTGGTAGATCTCCTAAATTCATATGATCTGATGCAAACTGTGTTTTTTTCCAACTAGGGTGCAGGGGAACAGTAGCACAGTCATAGACAAGGTTTTTATTCATTCTTCATTACTAGATGGGCATTCTGTTAGTAAAAGGGTGAATGGCCTTTCAGACCATGATTCGTAAATTTTAACACTAAAAGGTTTTTGTACTCAGACCAATGTCATATTTAATTACAAATTATGTAGGAAAGCTAATCCAATAGCAATAGCGAGTTTTTCAAAACTTGTCAAGGAACAAGAGTGGCAAGATGTTTATAGTGCCGATAATATAGATGATAAATACAATGCTTTCCATAACATATTTCGCATGCTCTTTGAGAGATGCTTTCCATTAGAACATTCTAAACAGGATACTAGCAGTAATGGACAGCCCAGTTGGCTGACTAGTGGGATAAGGATATCATGTAGAACAATGCGGGAATTATATCAAAATGTTAGAAGTAATCACAATCAAGCTATAGTATCCCATTACAAACATTATTGTAAGGTGCTTAAAAATGTTATTAGCAAGGCAAAAAGTATGTGGTATGCAAATATAATAGATAATTCACAGGATAAAATTAAAGCCATATGGTCAGTTGTGAAGGAAGTGTCTGGTCAGCAGCACAAGGTCAACGATATAAAGTTAGTTCTCATTAACAATATTTCTGTTACTGATAAATCAGATATATGTGCAGTATTTAACAATCATTTTCTGAGCATTTCTGGTGAATTAAATAAAAATTTAGTTTCTACAGGAAATCATATAAATTTCTTAGCAAATGCCTTTCCGAGATTGATGTCTGAAATACTCCTCTGTGATACAGACAGGAGAGAGATTGAGTCAATAATTAAATCACTGAAGACTAAGGACTCTCATGGTTATGATGGAGTGTCTAGCAGAATATTAAAATACTGTGCTGCACATGTTAGCCCTGTATTTAGCCATATTTGTAATTTTTCCTTTAGGAATGGTCAGTTTCCTGAGCGATTAAAGTACTCAGTAGTAAAGCCGCTTTATAAAAAGGGAGAAAGGGATAATGTAGATAATTTTAGATCTGTTTCTATGCCATCAGTGTTTGCAAAAGTTATCGAAAAGGCTGTGTATGTAAGGTTAATTGATCATTTTATATCACACAATTTGCTTTCAAATGTACAGTTCGGCTTTAGAAGTTGTTTGACAACTGAAAATGCTATATTCTCTTTTCTTTGTGAGGTACTGGATGGCCTAAACAAAAAAGTTTCGAACGCTTGGCGTATTTTTTGATATAACAAAGGCATTTGACTGTGTTTATCCCACAATATTGCTCCAAAAGTTGGACCATTACGGAATAAGGGGAGTAGCTCACAATTGATTCTCCTCTTACTTTAGCAACAGGCAGCAAAAGGTCATTATTCACAATGTTGATAACGGCTGTGATGTGCGATCTGAGTGGGGTACTGTCAAGTGGGGGGTGCCCCAGGGGTCAGTGCTGGGGCCGCTCCTGTTCCTTATTTATATAAATGATATGCCCTCTAGTATTATGGGCTGATGACACTAGCTTGGTAGTAAAGGATGTTGTGTGCAACAATGACTTGGTTTCAAGTAGTGCAGAAGATGACCTCAGTTCATGGCTTACAGAAAATAAACTAACGTTAAATCACAGTAAGACTCAGTTTTTACAGTTTCTAACACACAATTCAACAAAACCTGACATTTTAATCTCACAGAATGGGCATATGATTAGTGAAACCAAACAGTTCAAATTTCTAGGTGTTCAGATAGATAGTAAGCTGTCATGGAAGGCTCACGTTCAGGATCTTGTTCAAAGACTTAATACTGCCATTTTCACTATTCGAACGGTATGAAAAGTGAGTGATTCTTCGACACGTAAATTAGTCTACTTTGCTTATTTTCATTCACTTATGTTGTATGGTGTTATGTTTTGGGGTAACTCTTCCCATTCTAGAAGGATATTTTTGGCTCAGAAATGGGTGGTTTGGGCAATAAGTGGTGTGAGTTCACGAACCTCTTGTCGACCTCTGTTCACGAGTCTGGGTATTTTGACATTCGCCTCTCAATATGTATATTCCTTATCATCGTTTCTTGTTACCAGTATTAGTTTATTTCCGAGAATAAGCAGCTTTCTCTTGGTTAATACTCAGCAGAAATCAAACCTCCATTTGGGTTGGACTTCCTTAACTCTTGTGGAAAAAGGTGTGCAGTATGCTGCTGCATCCATTTTCAATAAGCTGCCACTCGAATTCAAAAATCTTAGCAGTAATCCACGTGCTTTCAAATCAAAACCGAAGAGTTTCCTAATGGGTCACCCCATCTATTCTGTCGAGGAATTCCTTGAAAAATTAAGCTGATTCTTATTGTATTGCTGATAGCGTTTACTTAAACTTATGGACTGACTTTTTTTTAGGTTCACGAACATTTATTTTTATCTGTTATTACTTTTATGTTGTAAGTTCATGTACTGGCACATTCCATGACCTTGGAGATTTGCTCCTCAATTTGCTCCTACAGAACTTAACATGTAAATAAATAAATAAATAAATAAATAAATCAGTGTTACAGGAATTAGACATAAGTAATTACATAAAAGATCAGAATAGCCTTAGAAAACAATGTCTAACCAACTTTAGAAAGGAAATAACATATTAATAATGCAAATTATATTTGTGGATAACAGTATTCCTCATCATAGTGAATGTAGCTTGGTATTAGAAAAATTCTACAACATAAATCTTGTTAGTTAAACACATACAGACAGGAAAGACACAAATACAGAAGGGTACACAAACACATAGCCGAATAACACAAAAGGAAAGGACAGGGTTTCTTTTCAGTGTAACATTTGGTACTGCAGTCCAAACCAAAACTTCATTCCGTAGATCTTTACTATTATTTCAATATTTGTTCACACACAAAAAAAAAATCCTATTAAACCATGCTTTCTGTATTTATATGTTCACATATTTCTTACCTCGTGATTTATTTTCCACTATCTTATATCATCATTTATTTCCAAGAAAATCCTACCTAAGCCTGGAAATAGACACTCACATCAGCATTGCTCCACCTCCTCATGCATTCTGCTACCCTGGCCCTGGTCCTGGCAATAGACGTTCACATTGGCCACCACTCCACCTCCTCACACCAGCTGCTACTCTGTGCAGGTCCTCAGGTCCTGGCAATAGACAGTTACATCAGCCACTGCTCCACCTCCTGGTTACTGCTGCCACCCTGGCCCAGATCCTGGCAATATATGCTCGCATAGGCCACCGCGCCACCTTTTAACACCTGCTGCAACCCTGGCCAAGGACCTCACGATAGACACTCACATCAGCCACCACTCCATCTCATCTTGCTTGCTGCCATCCTGGCCCAGGTCCTTGGATTAGTTGCTCACATCTGCTACTATGCCACCTCCCCACACCTGCTTCCACCCAGGCCCAGGTCCTGGCAGTAGATGCTCACATCAGCCACACTCCACCGTGTCGCCCCTGGTGCCACTCTTGCCCAGGTCCGGAAATAGATGCTCACAGTGACCTCCACTCCACCTCCTCGCACCTGTTGTCATCTTGGCCCAGATCCTGGCAGTAGACGCTCATATCAGCCACCACTCTAAGTCCTTGTGCCTATTGTCATCTGGCCCCGAGTCCTGGCAATAGATGCTCCCATCCGCCACCATGCCACCCCCCCCCCCCCCCCCCCCACAAGCTTCCACTAGGGCCCAGGGACTGGCAATAAACATTCACATCGGTCGCCGTGCCACTTCCTCCGGCCTGTTGCCACTCTGGCCCAGGTCCTGGCAATAAATGGTCACATCAGCCACCACAACACCTCATCATGCCTGCTGACACCCTGGCCCAGGTCCTGGCAATAAACACTTACATAGTCCACCGCTCCACCTTGTTGCCCCTGCTGCTACACTGGCCCAGGTCCTGGCATTAGATGCTCACATCAGATACTGTGTCACCTTCTCGCTCCTGATGCCACACTGGACCAGGTCCCTGCCATAGATGCTCGCTTCGGCCACTGGGCCACCTCCTCTCACCTGCTGCCACTCTGGCGCAGGTCATGGTGACAGAAGCTCACATTGGCAACAGCGCCTCCTCTGAGCATCTGATGCCACACTGCTGCAGGTCACATCTGCCACTGCTCCAGCTCCTTTCTACTGCTGCCTCCCTGGCCCAGGTCATGGCAATAGACACTCACATTAGCCACTGCTCCACCTAG